>NC_140068.1:76933497-78133497 GCF_964194135.1 Talpa europaea
GATGACTGAAGCTTTCCAAGTAGCTAAGAGTAATATCATTACAAAAATATGATTTTATTTAGCTGGAGAGGGAAGGATGAAACTTGCTTAAAGTCAGTATGGAAGAAAGGTGGAATCACATTTATTAATTGGAAAATTAAATACAAGAATAGGAAAACTAAATTTAGAAAAAGGAATTTATTTATTACATTTTCCCTTCTAGGCCACTAGAAATCAAATCTTTGAAAATTAGATTATTTAACAAGTCAGGTATTGTTATATTTTGTTATATCATATATCAAATTCAAATGTGTAGAATACTTAAGCTGTTTTTTATGACTGAGGTAAAGGGAAAAGAGATGTTTATTTCAAGAGATGCTCAAATATATGTTTGTGACAGAAAATATTAGAAATCAGTTTTATGGTTTTTTTTTTTTTAAAGGCATATTCTTGTTTTTTTGTTTTTAATTTTTTTTTTTTATAGAGGCATTTATTTTATTTTATTTATTTGTTTGTTCATTTTGTTTATACATGCACTGGGTACAGTCAGAAGCGCGGGAGGGCGAGAGAATTCACCAGAGCCAGAGCGGGGAGCAGAGCAGGCAGAAGGACCGAAGTACACTGCTGAGAGGAGCAGCGGGCGGCAGGAGAGGTCTGCGCGCCATGTGGGACCCTCCTCCGGTGGCCGGGGAGCTGCCGGGGATCGAACCAGCGCTGCAGAGGTTGCGGGCAGCTTCGCAACCCAGCGCTCAACCGCTGCGCCACCGGGGAGGCCCAGTTTTATGGTTTTAACAAAGGTGTTCTATTTATTGACCCTATTGAACATTTTTAGTTCTTCAGAAAAATATTCAGACATTTGAGGCTGCAAGTTGGTACTATGTTCCACCCATCACATCTCTACTGCCTTTCTGCCTTCTTATCTAAGATTCAGTTCAAATACTGTCAGTGCAGTGTGCCTTCCTAAAGTCATACAGCCCATAGCAATAACCTCTTTACTTTTCAATAAACCCTACAAGATACAGCAGACATCCTAGCATGTTATTTTTTACCTACTTCAGTTTCATGAAAACACTCTCTTCCTACTCTCCCAAACTATAAACATATTAATATAAATCCTCCACAACATACCAAATAATGCTGCATATACATAAAGCATTTATCAAATATTAGCCATAAAGTAATATAAATGACAAAAGTGACCCCAAAATTTCTTTGGGGTACCTCAGTAGGTACTGCTAAATTCAAGTCCCTCTAAGCTACTTTCAGACTGTGTCAGGGTCATAAACAAGTGTTTCCTGTCACCTCATCTCATACAGGCACTCTACACCAAAGAGGAAAAAAGAAACTACTTATCCACTTATCTTACTTCAAAGTCCACTGATGGCTTCCTACTCCTGACTATACCCGGATCTCAACTTTCAGTTCTACTCCTATTTATAGTCCTAAAATGTCCAAGTGCTTCACCCGCACTTAAGATATGGCTTCAAATACAGTAAGACGTCACTGTGCCACTTGGTGTTATTCAGCGACACTGCACTGGATGCAGCATTACCACATTGCCCAGGGGTCACACTTCTTTGTTCTGACAAATCACAATCCTGTTTTCACTCCTCTACCTCAGAAATCTAGAATTGTATATAAGCCTTGAAGAACCTACAAGATTAATGTGAATCTCCCTATAATTGCCATCGTTCATGTAACACCATAAATGTCATTTTATCCACATGGTAGAATACCTTTTCCTTCCAGAAGCTGAACTATTCACCAAAATGTAGACAGTTTCATTTTATGTCCTCAAAATTACAAGAGAAAAAATAATGGGTTCACACATTCCAGATCCATTATACTGTTCTCTGTAATAATCCTGACATTGAGTTCTTCCTCAAAGAACAGTCACTCTTCTGTACATATCTATATTTTCCTTGCTGTTAGTTTTCAGCTGCAAAAAAAGTGGGGGGGGCAAAATTATTATTTCTATTTTATAGAAATAAATAAGTCCTGAGAAACTTAAAAGAGAATTTTGATGCTGCATCTTGTTCACTTTCTTGCCTCCAGTGAGATCATTACCATCTAAAAGTGATACATCTTAAAGAATCCAGAAAGCTGAGCAGCAAATTCAAACAGCTGTGTATGTGTTTGTATTCCCTCTCCATTCTCTTATTCCTTAAGAAAAGTGTTATTAATAGCAGCAAATGTGTCTACCAACCAAAATGGTTTTACTAGACCTCAACGGTTCTGCTTCTCTGGACTTACAATATTTTTTAAATCTATTTTTAGGTTTTCTTTTTTTTTTTAAAGGTTTATTTTATTTTTTAAGAGGCAAGTATTATTTATTTGTTTGTTTGTTTGTTTGTTTATGCACTGGGTACAGTCAGAAGTGCAGGAGGGTGAGAGAATTCACCAGAGTCAGAGCGGGGAGCAGAGCAGGCAGAAGGACTGAAGTACACTGCTGAGGGGAGCAGCGGGCGGCAGGAGAGGTCTGCGCGCCGGTGACCGGGGAGCAGTCGGGGATCGAACTGGCGCTGCAGAGGCTGCGGGCAGCTTCGCAACCCAGCGCTCAACCGCTGCGCCACCAGGGAGGCCCCTATTTTTAGGTTTTCAATAAGAAGTAATTTCTGTGAATTTTCCATATGAATTAAAATCTCACCCTTAATCCACCATAATCCAGATTCCAAACGCAGAGATTCAATAACAAGTATTCAATGTTCTGCAACCACTTCAAAAGGGCACATGAAAAATCAAGGCGCCTGTGTGGTATGGTGTCTATAATAACTTATGATTCCATTTACTTATTTACAGAGGGCCCTTTTTATTTAAGAAAGTGTCCTGAAAATCAATCAACGTTATCCAACACATCAACAAAAAAAAATATAAAAACCATATGATAATATCAATAGATGCCAAGAAAGCTTTCGACAAAGTGCAACACCCATTCATGATAAAAGCCCTTGAAATTCTTGGGATACAAGGAACATACCCCAACATCATAAAGGCCATATACGACAAGCCAACAGCCAGTATCATTCTCAATGGTGAAAAGCTGGAAGCATTTCCATTAAGATCTGGAACAAGACAAGGATGTCCACTTTCACCACTGCTTTTCAATATAATACTGGAAGTCCTAGCCAGAGCAATAAGACAAGAGAAAGACATACAAGGAATCCAAATAGGAAAAGAAGAAGTCAAACTATCACTATTTGCAGATGATATGATAATATACATAGAGAACCCCAAAAACTCCATAGAAAAACTAACTGAACTCATCAATCAGTTCAGCAAAGTGGCAGGATACAAAATCAACATGCAAAAGTCAGAAGCCTTCCTATACACTAACAATAAATCTGAAGAAGAAGAAATCAAAAAAACCATCCCCTTTATTATCGAAACAAAAAAAAAATCAAATACTTGGGAATAAATCTAACAAAAGAGGTAAAGGACCTTTACAAAGAAAACTATAAAACACTGTTAAAAGAAATAGAAGAAGATACAAAGAAATGGAAAGACATCCCCTGCTCATGGATTGAAAGAATAAACATTATTAAAATGGCCATCCTACCAAAAGCAATATACCGATTCAATGCTATTCCAATAAAAATTTCAATGTTATTCTTCAAAGAAATAGAACAATTATTGATGAAATTCATATGGAATCACCAAAAACCCCGAATAACCAAAGCTCTCCTGAAAAAAAAAGAAGGGAATGGAGGCATCACACTCCCAGATTTCAGGCTATACTACAAAGCCATAATCATCAAAACTGCACGGTATTGGAACAAGAACAGACACACGGAACAATGGAATCGAATAGAAAATCCAGAAATAAACGCACAAATTTATGGTCAACTAATATTTGACAAAGGAGCAAAGAATATGCATCGGAGCAAAGAAAGTCTGTTCAATAAATGGTGCTGGGAAAACTGGGCCGCTACATGCAAAAGAATGAAGCTTGACTACTACCTCACACCATACACAAAAACCAACTCAAAATGGATTAAAGAACTAGACATAAAACCTGAAACCATAAAATACATAGAAGGAAATATAGGCGAAACACTACATGATTTTCACATCAAAGACATCTTTACAGACACATCACCCAAAGCAGTGATAGTGAAGGCAAAGATAAACAGCTGGGACTACATCAAATTAAAGAGCTTCTGCACACCAAAAGAGACAATAACCAAAACAAAGAGAAACCCCACTGACTAGGAGAACATTTTTGCACACAACACTAATGATAAAGGATTGATCACAAAAATCTGCAAAGAGCTGATGAGACTCAACAACAACAAAGAAAATAATCCAGTCAAAAAATGGGCAGAAGAGCTAAAAAGAAACTTCTCTGAAGAGGAAATGCAAATGGCCAACAGGCATATGAAAAAATGTTCAACATCACTTGTAATCAGGGAATGCAAATCAAAACTACCATGAGATACCATCTTACACCAGTGAGAATGGCACATATTAAAAAAACTAGCAACAACAAATGTTGGCAAGGGTGTGGAGAAAAAGGAACTCTTCTGCACTGTTGGTGGGAGTGCAAACTGGTCCAACCACTATGGAGAGCTGTGTGGAGATTTCTTGACCTACTAAACATAGAGCTTCCATATGATCCAGCAATCCCACTCCTAGGTATTTACCCAAAGGACACAGAATCATCAATTCCAAAGAACACCTGCACCCCTATGTTTATAGCAGCACTATTTACAATAGCTAAGCTTTGGAAACAGCCCAAATGCCCAAAAATAGATGACTGGATCAAGAAGATGTGGTACATATATACCATGGAATATTACTCAGCATTCAAAAAAGATAAACACATGCAATTTGCAGCAACATGGATGGCGCTGGAAGGGATCATGCTCAGCGAAATAAGCCAGAAAGAAAAAGAAAAATACCGGATGGTCTCACTCATAGCAGGAATCTAGAAAACTTAAATAAGGGACCAGGAAAATGAATAACTATAAGAAAGTGAAAATCAAAATCAACAAAAATCTATGAACCAGAGAAACTTTTGGGGGGGGGGGTGGAGGGAGGGGAGGGATTGGGGTCAAAATGGGGGGGTTGAAATTGTATGGGGAATATAAAAATAAAATTTATTATAAAAAAAAAAAAAGAAAGAAAGTGTCCTGAAATCCTCCATAGGACATACACCGTGCTCTGAATATACTGGGTATTCATCATCTCTTTTGTTAGTTAAATTTAGCAACAGAAAGGATTATCCATAATCTAGGCTAAAATAAACTCCTCAGTTCGATCTACTTTAAATTTTAGCAAACTCTGACAGAGTAAGAGCACTGTACAAGAACTTCAACTACCTTATACCTTATTATCTCTTTTCCCAGGGTTCTAAAATATGAAAAGGTGTCTTTGGAAGTAAAAAGACCTCAAAGGATTCTCAGACTCCCAGCAAATCTCAGAAATGTGGAAAGCCTCTCTTCTTCAAAATGAAAAAGTCCTAAATATCTCAACTCTTTCAAAGCATCTTTACAACCAAATTTCCGAAAAGTAAAACCACCTATCAATAATTTTCTCAGTCTATAATGACTAATTGGCGCTTCCTCAGTTATCTTCTCTACTCATATAATTATATTTATTATATTTTCACTTTCTATTCATACTATCAACCATAGTTATGATCATATTGTCTTCATTCCTAAATTCTTTCCATATCATGGTTGGGTTGTTTGAATATATTTGAGGAACATGGTTTTGTTTGGTTTGCAGTGCAAATTCAAGAAGCCAGAAGCTCTAGCTTAGCCACCAATTCTTATTATCTAACACTGCATGAAATTAGCTCAAAATTTAGTGGCTTAAAATAATAACCCTTTTATTATATCTCCCATTTTGATGCAGTTGGTAATTCATCTGCTTCATGTGGCATTAAATAAGGTCACCAGTGTACCAAGCTGATGAATGGACTAAGCCAAGGAATCCAGGATGGCTTCGCCTACATGTCTGGCTTCTGATGGAGATGGCTAAAAAGTTGATCTCAGTTGGGATGGCCAAGGAGTACCAAGACATGGCCTCTCCAGAATTATGCCACATTTCAGGACAGACCTCTCCAGCAAGTTGGTCTCAGCAAGTCTAATTAGACTTCTTACAAAGCAAATCATGGTTCCCCAGGAAAAACACAATAAGTGGAAGCTGCCAGTTTCTTAAGGACTGGGATGGTGTCACTTCTAGCAGATTCTATTGGTCAAAGTAGTTATAAACCCACAGTACTCTATGAACCTTTATTCTTTTACACAGTAACTCCTTTTAATCTTCTGGGACCTAGACAACATAATCTTAGAGTATCCTCCTCCTTTGCCCTTTGAATTCAACTGCAAAAAATGCTCATGATGCATTGTCAGCCTATCACTTATTAAACATAACCCTATCCCCCTCTTATCAAATAAAAAGAAGCAAGACTTGGACCAAAATAATTTTAATTCATTTTAATCAAATTCTAGCACTTCAAATTCTATTAAACTTTACCTTACACACATTTTGCAGCAGGACCTTTCTTGCTGGAGACTGTGTGAACCAGCAGAAGGCTCACCAAGGAGACAGAGGTAAGCTGGGAGGCTTGCCCATGCTGGGCGCCTTCTAGCCTGCAGTTCCAGCCCAGAGGGGAGCAGCACCCACCGCTGGGGCAGACCGGGTGTGCAGGGGAGCTCGTTCCCGCATCGCCATTTTGCAGCAGGACCTTTCTTGCTGGAGACTGTGTGAACCCAGCAGAAGGCTCACCGAGGAGACAGAGGTTAAGCTGGGAGGCTTGCCCACACCGGGCACCTTCTAGCCTGCAGTTCCAGCCCAGAGGGGAGCAGCACCCACCGCTGGGGCAGACCGGGCGTGCAGGGGAGCTCGTTCCCGCATCGCCATTTTGCAGCAGGACCTTTCTTGCTGGAGACTGTGTGAACCAGCAGAAGGCTCACCGAGGAGACAGAGGTAAGCTGGGAGGCTTGCCCATGCTGGGCGCCTTCTAGCCTGCAGTTCCAGCCCAGAGGGGAGCAGCACCCACCGCTGGGGCAGACCGGGCGTGCAGGGGAGCGCGTCGCCGGCACTGGCATTTTGCAGCAGGGACCCTTCTTGCTGGAGACTGTGTGAACCCAGCAGAAGGCTCACCGAGGAGACAGAGGTTAAGCTGGGAGGCTTGCCCACACCGGGCACCTTCTAGCCTGCAGTTCCAGCCCAGAGGGGAGCAGCACCCACCGCTGGGGCAGACCGGGCGTGCAGGGGAGCGCGTCCCCGGCACTGGCATTTTGCATCAGGGACCCTTCTTGCTGGAGACTGTGTGAACCAGCAGAAGGCTCACCAAGGAGACAGAGGTAAGCTGGGAGGCTTGCCCATGCTGGGCGCCTTCTAGCCTGCAGTTCCAGCCCAGAGGGGAGCAGCACCCACCGCTGGGGCAGACCGGGTGTGCAGGGGAGCTCGTTCCCGCATCGCCATTTTGCAGCAGGACCTTTCTTGCTGGAGACTGTATGAACCAGCAGAAGGCTCACCAAGGAGACAGAGGTAAGCTGGGAGGCTTGCCCATGCTGGGCGCCTTCTAGCCTGCAGTTCCAGCCCAGAGGTGAGCAGCACCCACCGCTGGGGCAGACCGGGCGTGCAGGGGAGCGCGTCGCCGGCACCGGCATTTTGCAGCAGGGACCCTTCTTGCTGGAGACTGTGTGAACCCAGCAGAAGGCTCACCGAGGAGACAGAGGTTAAGCTGGGAGGCTTGCCCACACCGGGCACCTTCTAGCCTGCAGTTCCAGCCCAGAGGGGAGCAGCACCCACCGCTGGGGCAGACCGGGCGTGCAGGGGAGCTCGTTCCCGCATCGCCATTTTGCAGCAGGACCTTTCTTGCTGGAGACTGTGTGAACCAGCAGAAGGCTCACCGAGGAGACAGAGGTAAGCTGGGAGGCTTGCCCATGCTGGGCGCCTTCTAGCCTGCAGTTCCAGCCCAGAGGGGAGCAGCACCCACCGCTGGGGCAGACCGGGCGTGCAGGGGAGCGCGTCGCCGGCACTGGCATTTTGCAGCAGGGACCCTTCTTGCTGGAGACTGTGTGAACCCAGCAGAAGGCTCACCGAGGAGACAGAGGTTAAGCTGGGAGGCTTGCCCACACCGGGCACCTTCTAGCCTGCAGTTCCAGCCCAGAGGGGAGCAGCACCCACCGCTGGGGCAGACCGGGCGTGCAGGGGAGCGCGTCCCCGGCACTGGCATTTTGCATCAGGGACCCTTCTTGCTGGAGACTGTGTGAACCCAGCAGAAGGCTCACCGAGGAGACAGAGCAGGGACCTGTCTTTGCTGGAGACTTGTGAACCCAGCAGAAGTTCCCCAGAGGAGCCAGTGGTGAGCTGGGAAGGTCGCCCAAGATGCCGGCCAGTACCAGCAACACAGTGTCACAAGGAATACGGCAAATTAGAAAACAGGCAGTAGGGAGTAGAAAAACAACATGCAACCCAGCAACTCCTCAGCAAAATAGCACACCACAAAAAGAAAACCATCTACCAGATTGCAACGACAGTAACTTGGAAGAACTTCTGAGCCTTCCAGATAGAGAATTTAAAATTGCTGTGATTAAAAAACTGACAGAAGTCATAAAGGAAAACAATGATAAGGGGAAAATAATTAATGACCAGAAGAATGAAATTGAGTCCCTAAAGAGGGAAGTAAAAGAAATGCAGGAGATCAAAGAATTAATGGAGACGCTAAAGAACTCTGGGAAAAGCAGTGAAAGCAGAATAGATGAAATGGAAGAACGAATAAGTACTCTTGAAGACACAGAAATAAAGAGAACAAAAACAGAAAAGGAAGGAGAAGTACGAAGGAAAAAGACCGAAGAAAGACTTCGGGAACTATCTGACTCCATGAGGAAAGGAAATATAAGAGTTATAGGAATCCCAGAAGGAGAGGAGAGAGATGTAGGAACAGAGAAAATATTCATGGATATAATTGAAGAGAACTTCCCAAACGCTAAGAAGGATCTGAAAATTGATATACAAGAAGCAAGAAGAACACCAAACTTCCATGACAAAAGGAAAAATACAGCAAGACACATAATAGTAAAGCTCCCAAGAATCCAAGACAAAGAAAAAATAATGAAACTAACAAGAGGGAAGAAACAGATAACATTCAAAGGGAAACCGATCAGACTGACATCAGACTTCTCTGAAGAAACACTACGGGCAAGGAGAGAGTGGAGGGACATAGTCAACAGACTCCAAGAAAACAGATGCCAACCAAGAATACTCTATCCCGCAAAGCTCTCCTTCCTCTTTGAAGAAAGAATATGGACCTTCCCAGACAAACAGAAACTCCGGAATTTCATTGCAACTAAACCCCCACTCCAAAAAATACTACAAGGAGTCCTAAAGCCAGAACCTCAGAGCGACGAATAACAATGAAAAAAGGCCAAAGAAAGTTATTAAAAGAATAAATAAATAAAATCAAAGGAAAGACAAACACAATGGCAAATACAGATGCTAACATATCAATACTAACTCTAAATGTAAATGGACTAAACTCTCCAATAAAAAGACACAGAGTTGCAGGCTGGATTAAGAAACAAAACCCAACCTTTTGCTGTCTCCAGGAAACACATTTAGCTGCAAAAGATAAAAACAGACTCAAAGTTAAAGGATGGAAAACAATTCTACAAGCAAATGGACCAAAAAAGAAGGCAGGAACAGCTATACTCATATCAGATAAAACAGATTTCAAACTTAAAAAGATAAAAAGAGACCCCAGTGGTCATTACATTATGATCAAGGGGATAATACTTCAAGAAGAAATAACACTCATTAACATATATTCACCAAACGAAGGAGCACCAAAATATATCAGACAACTATTGGCATCTCTGAAAACAGACATCAGAGAAAACACATACGTAGTGGGAGACTTCAACACACCACTATCAACAATGGATAGATCAACAAGACAAAAAATAAATAAAGACACTAAAGCTCTAAATAAGGATCTAGAGTGCTTAGGCTTAACAGACATATATAGAACACTAAACCCAAAAAAATCTGAGTATACATTTTTCTCAAGCGCACACGGATCATTCTCTAGGATCGATCATATACTGGGGCACAAGACAAACATCAACAGATACACCAAGATTGAAATCATACCAACCATCTTTTCTGACCATGAAGGCATCAAACTAGAAATAAACCATAAAGAGAAGGCAAGGTATTCTCCTACCTCGTGGAGATTGAAACCCACACTACTGGAAGTCCACTGGACTAAAGAGGAGATAAAAGAAGAAATTAAAAAATTCTTTGAATTGAATGACAAGGAGGACACAAATTTCCTAAATGTATGGGATGCAGCAAAAGCAGTAATAAGAGGAAAATATATAGCAATAGATGCTCACATCAAGAAACAAGAAAGAACTCAAAGAAACAACCTAATCTCGAAACTCAAAGATCTAGAAAAAGAACAACAAAAAAGCCCCAAAACCAGTAGAAGAAAAGAAATAATAAAAACCAAAGCAGAAATAAATGAAATCGAAACTAAAAAAACAATCCAAAAGATCAATGAAACCAAGAGCTGGTTCTTCGAAAAAATAAATAAAATAGATAAACCCCTTGCCAGGCTCACAAGGGCAAAAAGGGAGAAAGCACAAATAAATAGGATAATAAATGAAAGAGGAGAAATCACAACGGACACAGCAGAAATCAAAAGAATTATTAATAACTACTATGAACAGTTATATGGAAACAAGTTTAACAATCTAGAGGAGATGGACAAATTCTTACAACTCTACAATCACCCAAAGCTAGATAAAGAAGAAATAGAACACCTAAACAGACCAATTACAATTAGCGAAATTGAAATGGTAATCAAAAACCTCACCAAAAACAAAAGCCCAGGACCTGATGGATTTACAAATGAATTCTACCAAACATTCAGAGACGAATTGGTACCTATCCTTCACAAACTCTTCCAAAAAATTGAGAAGGAAGGTATAATACCTAACACGTTCTATGAAGCCAACATTACACTAATACCAAAACCGAACAAGGACAACACAAAAAAAGAAAACTATAGGCCAATCTCCCTAATGAACACTGATGCAAAAATCCTCAATAAAATTTTAGCTATCAGAATCCAACAGTGTATCCATAAGGTAATTCACCACGACCAAGTAGGATTCATTCCAGGGACACAAGGATGGTTTAACATCCGAAAATCAATCAACGTTATCCAACACATCAACAAAAAGAAATATAAAAACCATATGATAATATCAATAGATGCTGAGAAAGCTTTCGACAAAGTGCAACACCCATTCATGATAAAAGCCCTTGAAATTCTTGGGATACAAGGAACGTACCTCAACATCATAAAGGCCATATATGACAAGCCAACAGCCAGTATCATTCTCAATGGTGAAAAGCTGAAAGCAATTCCATTAAGATCTGGAACAAGACAAGGATGTCCACTTTCACCACTGCTTTTCAATATAATACTGGAAGTCCTAGCCAGAGCAATAAGACAAGAGAAAGACATCCAAGGAATACAAATAGGAAAAGAAGAAGTCAAAATATCACTCTTTGCAGATGATATGATAATATACATAGAGAACCCCAAAAACTCCACAGAAAAACTAATTCAACTCATCAATCAGTTCAGTAAAGTGGCAGGATACAAAATCAACACGCAAAAGTCAGTAGCCTTCCTATATACAAACAATAAATCTGAAGAAGAAGAAATCAAAAAAACCATCCCTTTTATTATTGAAACAAAAAAAATCAAATATTTGGGAATAAATCTAACAAAAGAGGTAAAGGACCTATACAAAGAAAACTATAAAACACTGTTAAAAGAAATAGAAGAAGACACAAAGAAATGGAAAGACATCCCCTGCTCATGGATTGGGAGAATGAACATTATTAAAATGGCCATCCTACCAAAAGCAATATACAGATTCAATGCTATTCCAATCAAAATTTCAATGTTATTCTTCAAAGAAATAGAACAATTATTGATGAAATTCATATGGAATCACAAAAAACCCCGAATAGCCAAAGCTCTCCTGAAAAAAAAAGAAGGGAATGGAGGCATCACACTCCCAGACTTCAAACTCTACTACAAAGCCATAATCATCAAAACTGCATGGTATTGGAACAAGAACAGACATACAGACCAATGGAATCGAATAGAAAATCCAGAAATAAACCCACAGATTTATGGTCAACTAATCTTTGACAAAGGAGCAAAGACTATGCATTGGAGCAAAGAAAGTTTGTTCAATAAATGGTGCTGGGAAAACTGGGTCGCTACATGCAAAATAATGAAGCTTGACCACTACCTCACACCATATACAAAAATCAACTCAAAATGGATTAAAGAACTAGACATAAGACCTGAAACCATAAAATACATAGAAGGAAATATAGGCGAAACACTACGTGATTTGCATATCAAAGACATCTTTACAGACACATCACCCAAAGCAGTGATAGTGAAGGCAAAGATCAACAGTTGGGACTACATCAAATTAAAGAGCTTCTGCACAGCAAAAGAGACAATAACAAAAACAAAGAGAAACCCCACCAACTGGGAGAACATTTTTGCACACAACACTAATGATAAAGGACTGATCACAAAAATCTGCAAAGAGCTGATGAGACTCAACAACAACAAAGAAAATAATCCAGTCAAAAAATGGACAGAGGAACTAAAAAGAAACTTCTCTGAAGAGGAAATGCGAATGGCCAACAGGCATATGAAAAAATGTTCAACATCACTTGCAATCAGGGAAATGCAAATCAAAACTACCATGAGATACCATCTTACACCAGTGAGAATGGCACATATTAAAAAAACTAGCAACAACAAATGTTGGCGAGGTTGTGGAGAAAAAGGAACTCTCCTGCACTGTTGGTGGGAGTGCAAACTGGTCCAACCACTATGGAGAGCTGTGTGGAGATTTCTGGACCTACTAAACATAGAGCTTCCACAGGATCCAGCAATTCCACTCCTAGGTATTTACCCAAAGAACACAGAAACATCAATTCCAAAGAACACCTGCACCCCTATGTTTATAGCAGCACTGTTTACAATAGCTAAGCTTTGGAAACAGCCCAAATGCCCAAAAATAGATGACTGGATCAAGAAGATGTGGTACATATATACCATGGAATATTACTCAGCATTCAAAAAAGATAAACACATGCAATTTGCAGCAACATGGATGACGCTGGAAGGGATCATGCTCAGTGAAATAAGCCAAAAAGAAAAAGAAAAATACCGGATGGTCTCACTCATAGCAGGGATCTAGAAAACTTAAATAAGGGACCAGGAAAATGAATAACTATAAGAAAGTGAAAATCAAAATCAACAAAAACTATGAACCAGAGACACTTTTTGGGGGGTGGGGGGCGGGAGGGAGGGATTGGGGTCAGAATGGGGGGATTGCAATTGTATGGGGAATATAAAAATAAAATTTATTAATTAAAAAAAAAAATAAAATAAAAATGAACACTGTTGTAAAATATATATATATATAAATAATAATAATAAAAGCTGAAGTTACTCCTACAAAAAAAAAAAAAAAAACAAAACTTTACCTTACACAATTGAAGCTCTTAGAATTTTTTTAATTACTGTACATGTATTTGTAGCAGTCATTTTAAATATTCAATGGATAGTGGCAGAAAAAATCCATTATTTTCCATATATATCATCCTTTGCAAATCTCAAACAAAAACTAGAACAACAAATACTACCACTAGCAATAATAATTAACATTTACCGTGTGCTTACAATCTGCCAAGCATTATTTTAAGTGCTTTCCATGTATTAATTTATGAAAACATCCCAAACTTACAAGGCAGTACTACTATGTTTTCTATTTTACAAACCAATTAAATTAGAAGGGAAAAGACAACTAGTAAATGACAGCACCAGAATTCAACCCAGGGTACTAAGACTCTGCTCCTTATCCCTAGGCCATATAACCTTTAGATTAAGCCCACTTTGTCAGCAAGCGACCTCCTACTACTACAGTTGTCCTTTGGTATAGGTCAAAACAGGATTCGTACATTACCCAATCCCAACATTACTGGTCTCCCATGAAAAACCACAAACATTTTGTTACTGGACCATATGTATCTGACTCAGATTAAAGAAAAAAGCAGTCTCTGCCTTGGTTTCCTTAGTCTTAACCCTAAATCAGCCCCAAACCATTCACAGACTCTTGACCGACGTATAAAGTTTTCCAACTTTGCTCTCTAAGAAAATAAATAAATAAATAAACCAGGAAGAATACCAAGGCTGGAACATGGATCCAAATTCTTGCTATTACTGAACTAAGATATGCTCCCTGGCATTAAAGCTGACCCATACCTATTAGATGTTTCCTACCACATCTCTTAGCTGTGTAAGAGGAAAGCTCCATCACTATAGGGAGAGCCTGGCATACCTGTCCATGTTCCTCTGTTTCCATGCATGTTTTGAATGCACATGCAAGGAGCACATGCACCTTGGCTCCCTTGCAGAGGCTGACACAGCAGGAGGTAAAAAAGAGGCAGGAAAAAACTCAGAGACCCAAAAGATGAACAGCATTATGACTAAAGTATCTAATGAGCTCAGTAAAAAAAGGCAAAGTTCAACTCTCAAACTTTGGAAATACTGAAATTTATAATGACGTTGCATACACCAAGTCTTTGGTGCACAGAATTTTTGAGTTATCCTGGACTACATTACACTAAAAGTCTATAGATAACTACCGGTATTTGTTATTCCTTAAGTTTATGTCTTAATTAGTTTGACAAGCTGATTTTAAATAATGAAAGCCATTTTGAAAGGTCCATTTAGACTTGTGCAGATAATCAGCATCTGCCTCTAATCAAACTGAGATGATTAGCAAATTAAACCCTTTAATTAGCACTTTGCATAATTTAAGCAAATTATGCTTCTATGGTTTAAAAAGGTGAAACAGGGTGAATTTATTACTTAGAAATTCCTTTGAATCTTTATTAATTATCTAATTTTACCACCTATACTATAAAAATAAATACAAATTAAGTTCAACTTAGTTTGCGAAAAACCCAGATCTTCACAACATGTGGACTATTTGTCATTTGGAGAAAATTTACACACTACTCAGAAGAAAAGAAAAATATTTCAATTTTCTTCAACACCTCCCCCAGAGGTGACCCTTACCCAAACTAGATTCAAGTTGAATTTTTTTCAAGAAAAAGGAAAGAAAGGAGAGAGAACAGGGACAGAGCAGGAGGGAAAGGAAGCAAAGAAAAGGGCTTCTTTCCACTTTCATCATTCAGTACCGCAGTCAAGGTTAATCTCACAAGGCATTCTGAGATTATGCAGTTTTAAAGAAAGGCACTCATAAAAAAGTAAGTAACCTGTCAAATTTCTTTGTTAGACAAACAGAAATCAGAGGACAACAAAGTAGCAAAGCTGCGGTCACAATAAATCAAGCTAATCAATACTTTCTCTACAGGAACTACATTCTCTCACACAAAAGTGATGAAGACTTTTTTTAACATATTTCCCCTCTTAACCAAGCCAAAAATCCCATTCGCAAACAAAACAAAAGTAAGCAACTCTGGGATTTGATAAGCAAAAGTAGTAAATAGCTAGAGCTTAAGGAATGGTGGAGAAATCGTATCATTTCTAACATATTTTAAACACCAGCTTCTAAAGAAGACATGAGCTTGGAGACAAGTCCACTGTTCTTGAATTAATCCTCTTACCAAAAAAAGGAGTAAAATTAATGAGTAGACTTTTCTCATGACTACAGATGGTAACCTACTAAAAATTCCAAATAAATCATCTTTACCCTGCTATAAATATGACCCAGACTATAATTCGTGTATGTGAGTGTGCACAGCCAAACATACCTATGTGACAAAGTGGTAAATAAAAATAATCATGCGAGGGCCTCCCCTGTGATGCAGCAGTTGAGCGCAGTGCTGTGAAGCTGTTGAGCGCAGCGATGGTTCGAATCCTGGCCAGCCAAGGAGAAACCCACATGGCATGACAGACCTCTCCTGTCTCTCCCGCTGTTCCCCTCAGCAGTGCTTCTGGTCCATCTGCCTGTTCGGCTCCCCACTCTGTCTGGGGACAGAGGGTGAATCCTCTCACCCTACCATGCCTCTGACCTATACACTAGCTCTTGTATTATAAATAAATAAAATTTGAAAAAAAAAGATGATTCATTAAAAAAAAATCATGCTAAAGTTTTATTAAAAAGGGATATTAAAAAAATTTAATCTATTTTAAATAGTATACAACAAACCAAATTAAAGCCAAAGCAGGATAAACAAGTGGTTATTCTTTCCAAATCCAAATTATAATTGATTTGTATGCAGATTCAGTCATGTCCCTGACAACCTGGAACTTGTGAGCCCAAACAATAGCGCTGATGTACACCAATCAACCAAACAGCACCAAAATTGCTTCTTTAAGGACCCGCTCAACTGGCAGTATTTTTAATATAATTTACAGTGCTTTGCATTTACAGGCACTCAGAAAATATTAGTCGGTTCAATGACTGGAAAAATCAAGCCTACTTTCCAAAGGCTGTTCTGTGTGTGTGTGTGTTTTCGTTTTAGGGTTTTTATAGTGGGTCTCAGTTAGCCAAGGAATCGACAGTCTAATTTTGCACGACAAATTTGCAACTATAGTACAGCTCTGAAGTTATATGACACATATTCAATTGAAAATACTAGTTTCTCCTAATCCTTAAAAAATCAACAGGACAACAAAAATGCAGATGTACAAAGTTTCAACTCTAGCTATATAAATGCCTAACATTCAGTTATATTCATTTACTACTTAACAAGCCCTTCGAACTATTTACTATTAAAGCAGAAAGAAACAAAAGCACTTGCAAAGCATACACAGCAATGTAGTTCTGTATTTTTTTCCCTTCTGCACTGAATGGAGTGTTGGAAGCTATAGCACAGTGCTTTGGCTCCCCCAAATGACACTTTGAGAGCATAATAATCCTATAATAGAAATGAAACAGGGCCTCCCTAGTGGAGCAAGGGGTTAAGATTCAGGAGTATGAAGCTATCTGCAGCCACTGTAGCATGAGTTCAATCCCCAGCAGGGGTGCTGACCCACATAGCACAGCAGACATCTCGTCTCACCTGCTGCTCCCCTCAGCAGTGTATTTCAGTCTATCTGCCTGCTCTGCTCCCCACTCTGTCTCTGGTGAATCCTCTCACACAAGCGCCCCTGGCACCTCTAGCCTGTACCCCAATTCTTATATGCATAAATAAATAAATCTTGAGGAAAAAAAAGAGAAATGAAACAGATGCCAAATACAACTGGGTCCCTTTGGCCTATCATGAGAAAAAACTTGTCCAATACTAAATTCAGTTTAAGCACCATCATCACTCATTTACCTTACTCTCAACCGAATCAATCAAGAGTTTATTTCTAAGAAAGTAAAGGTGAAAGTATTATGTCAACTACCTAACACCATGCACAAAAACGAACTCAAAATGGATTAAAGAACTAGACATAAGACCTGAAACCGTAAAATACATAGAAGGAAATATAGGCAAACCACTACATGATATACACATCAAAGACATCTTTACAGACACATCACCCACAGCAGTGATAGTGAAGGCAAAGATATACAGCTGGGACTACAGCAAATTAAAGAGCTTCTGCACAGCAAAAGAGACAATAACCAAAACAAAGAGAAACCCCACCAACTGGGAGAACATTTTTGCACACAACACTGATGATAAAGGACTGATCACAAAAATCTGCAAAGAGCTGATGAGACTCAACAACAACAAAGAAAATAATCCAGTCAAAAAATGGGCAGAAGAGCTAAAAAAACTTCTCTGAAGAGGAAATGCAAATGGCCAACAGGCACATGAAAAAATGTTCAACATCACTTGTAATCAGGGAAATGCAAATCAAAACTACCATAAGATACCATCTTACACCAGTGAGAATGGCACATATTAAAAAACTAGCAACAACAAATGTTGGCGAGGTTGTGGAGAAAATGGAACTCTCCTGCACTGCTGGTGGGAGTGCAAACTGGTCCAACCACTACGGAGAGCTGTGTGGAGATTTCTGGACCTACTAAACATAGAGCTTCCATATGATCCAGCAATCCCACTCCTAGGTATTTACCCAAAGGACACAGAAACATCAATTCCAAAGAGCACCTGCACCCCTATGTTTATAGCAGTACTGTTTACAATAGCTAAGCTTTGGAAACAACCCAAATGCCCAAAAATAGATGACTGGATCAAGAAGATGTGGTACATATACACCATGGACTATTACTCAGCATTCAAAAAAGATAAACACATGCAATTTGCAGCAACATGGATGGAGCTGGAAGGGATCATGCTCAGCGAAATAAGCCAGAAGAAGAAAAATGCCGAATGGTCTCACTCATAGCTGGAATCTAGAAAACTTAAATAAGGGACCAGGAAAAAGAATAACTATAAGAAAGAAAATATCAAAATCAACAAACAACTATGAACCAGAGACACACTATGGGGGGTGGGGGACAGGGAAAGGAGGGATTGGGGTCAAAATAAGGGGGTTGTAATTGTATGGGGAATATAAAAAATAAAATTTAAATAAAATGTGAAAAAAAAAGTTCAAACATGCTAAGGTAAAGGATTCTTGAAACATTAAAAAAAAGAAATTATTATGTCATTAATAAACAGGAGAAAAATAAGGTTTAGTTACTGTACCGAAGTTTGCAGTATATAAGTATAAACAGTCAAGAAAAGTAAGAGCTTTCTATAAAAACACCATAAAATGAATTATGTAATTACCACAAAAATTAGTTCTGAGACTATCTGACCAGGCCTTCAAATTTGGTCACCCTTTCATTCAATAAATAATTTTCCTTATCATTAACACAGACATTGGCAATAACCTTTTAAAAGAATTCTGCCCTAACTCTTAGCATTCTATTACATGGCTATCCTTTTTACTCTCTTAATTTAAAACTTTTTTTCATTTTAAAAAAATTACAGACTCACAAGAAGTTACAAAAATAATACAGAGAGCTATATGGACCCTTAATCCAGTGCTCCTCAATGGTTATATTTTAATTATAGTATAATATCTAAACCAGGACCACGATATTACTACAATATATGTGTGTAGTTCCATGCCATTTCATCACATCCATAGATTGGTGAATCAGCCACAATTAAGAGTAATTATTTTTACCCTGAGGACCTTAAGTACTAATTAATTAATCTCATTAAGGCTTTCTCAGACTCATTCTCATGTTCGATTAGTAGGCAGGTTCACTAGAAGATATGCAAAATGGTGTCCAGTATTTCCTAGCAATCTTAAATCTCAACTCTCTGCTTCCTTTTTCATTCAGCTAACTTCATCAAACTAGATTATAACATGTCTACTCAAAAACCCTTCACAATTCCCTCCTTCCCTTAGCCCATCCTATTAGCCTCATCTTTCACTCTTTCCCATAATATAAAGACACTTTCTTATAAAATCAAAACCAAGGTTAACGTGGGATACATGAATGTATGTTCTTGAAATAAAAAAGCGAAAAATCATTAGAATGCTAAATGAACACAGTAGAAGACACCTAGGAGACCTCCAGGGAGGTAGGGGTTACTCTATAGTTAGGAAAAATGAATAATGAATCTATATATTCTAGCTGGAAAAGCGGGGGGGGGGGGGGGGGAGAACCACACTGCATTGAGGAAAAGCAAGCTCCTGTTACTTAAAAGGGGGGAGGGGGAGAGACAGAGAGAAAGAGAAAGTGAATGAGGCACTCTGTTATCAACCAGTCCTCAGAACAGAGCTCCAGCAGCCATTCAGCCTTCACAAAGAAGCAAGAGAAAGAGATCAACCTAACCCGCCCATTCCATCCCAAACCAACCCTTAGGTTTATCGTCAAGGCAGACTCACAAGTTAATAAATTTCAGAGGTGACTCAGTCCAAAGTCAAACTTCTCTCAATGATTTTTGGGGGATTTGTTTTGTTCTGTTTTGTTTTGTCCCAATGTTCATATCAGCTTCATTGGTAATAATCAAAAACTGGAAACAATTCCAATGTCCTTCAACCAGTGGTGACTGAATGAACTGTGACATACACGCCATGGTCTCAATGGTTTTGAATGCTTGGAATTCCGGTCTTAATTTATTCACAATCATCATCATTATCACAGTGAATTAAAATATAAATAATTGTTGAAAAATTAGAATTCTTTTTATTATTAACATTTAAGTGACAGGGCCTCCCCTGGTGGTGCAGCAGTTGAGCGCTGGGCTGTGAAGTTGCCCGCAGCCTCTGCAGCGCCAGTTCGATCCCCGGCCACTGGTGAGGGTCCCACATGGCGCACAGATCTCTCCTGTTGCGCCCACTGCTCCCCTCAGCAGTGTATTTCCTCACTCTGCCTGTTCTGTTCCCCGCTCTGGCTCTGGTGAATCCTCTCACCCTCCCACGCTTCTGACTGTACCCAGTGCTTGTATAAATAAATAAATACTTTAAAAAAAAAAACAAAACATTTAAGTGACAATCACAGATAGATAAGGTCTAGGAATTATTTCCATACAAAAGTTATCCAAAGACCAGCAACCTCAATATTTGAGTAGCACAATCCCAGGAAAAAGATACCCTTTTACAACATGTTCACAAAGACATCCCCAAGGAGAACAGAAAGAACTGAAAGTCCCAACTCAGGCCCAACAAGGATCTGGAATAGGCAATTTCAGTTCTCTCCTGGGTATATCTGCTTACTCTGTGACACTGGGAAGCTCTGTGTTCACAATACAAGATCTTTGAGCTCTGCTCACAAAGGGAACTGCAAAGAAGTATTATCAGGATGCCCCTTTGGATATTTCCTTCCTCTGCTCACAAGATCTTGTGGGTATTGGCCATGTACAAAATTGAGGATTCAAATTTAAGAAGATTATTTTTCACAAAAAATAGAAGACATCCAGAAATAATTTTAGTCATGGAAACAATGTGTCTGGGATGACAACTATTTTAGTATTAGTGATTTTTTTAACTATTTTTTAAGGGAGTAATTCCATAACCAAATACAAAAGTAAGGGCCTCCCTGGTGGGGCAAGGGGTTAAACACAGCACTGTGAAGCTAGCCACAGCCTCTGCAGCATGAGTTCTATCCCTGGCCAGGGAGCACCACAGACCTCTCCTGTCTCACCTGCTGCTCCCTCAGCAGTGTATTTCAGTCATTCCGGCTGTTCTGCTCCCCACTCTGTCCCTGGTAAACCCTCTCACCCCCTGCACCTCTGGCCTGTATCCCAGTTCTTGTATGCATAAATAGATAAATATATATGAGTAAAAGCAGGGTCATTTTAAAAAATACCATCATGCAAAAATGATGGAGCACAGAGCATAAAATGAAATAATCAAGTAGTTGCTATACCATTTCCTAGAAATACTGTGAATGCCACACCTACCAATGCAGATTGGTAAAGACTTTGTGTGTGTGTGTGTGTGTGCTTGCATATATGTGCATACACAGGGATGCCTCAAATATCACACTAGTGATATACTTTTCTGAAAAGGTGAACAATTTATAGAAACATTCAGAACAAAACAAAGTTTAATCTCCCATCAATTTACCCAGTAGCTGTATGCCAGAACAATCAGCATAAAAACCATGGAGGGGGGGAAATAATGTATGTTTATTTATAAAACAACATTTGAGTCAAGATCCAAATCACACAAAACAGGTTTTTTTGTTGTTGTTGTTCTGTAAATATAAAAAGAAATATTAGAAAGTCAAGGACAGGGAAGAAGTCATTTCTGTCTACAAAATGCCGGCAGCAGCCACTAACATTGTTGGAACCATGAAAAAAATACCACAACGATGTCCAGCATATCTAGTAGGGGGAATATGACCCCTATTATACAGAACCTTCATACTAAACCAAGAAGCCAGCCTTGTGTAAGGCTCAGTCAACAACCAAGTGGATCTCCCTCTACAAAGGGCCTCCTCCTTTTTTATCAGACAAGAAAACCTATTCAAGTCCATACTTTCTTTCCATGACCTAATCAATAGCTCCCATTCCATACATAAAATCCACCTAGATTTGGTTTTATAATATTTGATAATTACATGATTCTAATGCTGAATATGAACTAAAACATACAAAGCCATCATAGAAAAATCTTTTTTAAAAGGAACCAGAAAAAAAATAACAAAGGGTATGTGGAAAAGTCATGGGGTAGATAACGAGCCACTCAACAAAGTTGTGTGAGAATGTAATGTTTTCCTTAGAGGCAGCATACATTACTATACTAGAGAAACAACCTATGGTATACTTAATGTATCTGGTTTCCATTTCTGCCAGAAACTGTCAGCTAAAATAAAACATCTTAGTAAAATTACAGGCAATGCTTTAATTTCCTACATTAATGTAGCTCTCTAACCTCACACCTGTGTTTATATATTCTCTTTGATGGGCCCTGTCACCTTAATTGCACTGTGCCTTCCACTTTATTTCAGTAGTAAGGGCTCACTGGGAAGAAATCTACTCATATAGTAAAGCACTTTCCATGATTTACACATTTCAAAACCAAATCTAGTATCTGATTGTTGAGTTCTGATTTTATCACTTAACTCTGGGGAGGTTACTTATTCTTTCTCAGATTCAGTTCCCTCATGGAACTGTTCTGTAGATTAAATTATGTAATCCAGGTAAACCACTTACTTAGTGCCAACCATACAGTAAACACAAAACAAATGTTAGCCCTTAGTGACTAACTTTTCTCCTCTGTCTCCTTACATCACTGGGCAGACCCAAGCCTTAATATATTAAGTTCACTCTTCATTTGGTCATCAGCAAGTATTCCTAGGGAACAAGGAGCCCATGAAAGTGTGGAAACAGTTCCCTGGATTTTTTAACATTCATACAGATTCCTTACTCCGAATCAATTAAGAGTGAATATATTTGGCTATTACGTTCTGATGTAGACAACAGAAGGATTCTTTTGTGCAAAAGCTTCATGGGACAACAGAATTGGGAGAGTACAATGTGAACAGAGACGAATAAAACAAAAAGGCCAGAGAGTTGGTAGTTCTCAAAAGCTTGGGTACTGCACCAACCATCTGAAGACCAAGATTAGCAATCAATAGTAGGTAGAGAATAAACAGAAGCCCCGAAAAGGGGTTTAACTGTTGTTTGCCTATTAAGAAGCAGGGAACAGCGGAATGGATATATGCCTAGGGCCTGGGCAAACTGGATAACTGTTGTTACTGCAACTTACTTTCTCCGCCTTTTTAACTCAGATTTAGTCACTCAATAACTGGGAACACTGAATGATTTTTTTTTTTGGGGGGAGGGGGGTAACTCCATTAGCCTTCCACATCCTTAATTCTTATTCTCATCCAAAAGACAGAACAATCTGACCTAGACTCTGAAATAGTCCATGACATGATTTCAACTAAAAAGAATTACATTTTCAGGAGGATGAATGAGAACATGGACGGGTTAGGAAGATTATGGAATGAAAAACAATGTATACATTTAAACACTCAGTATCTTTTTCCAGAACACCTTTGCAAAACATGAGTAACACCTAACAGTATAAATATCAAACTACAGAGACTACTGGAACACTAAAAATTAATTTAGTGAAATTAATTTCATTCTTTTAGGATCTAAGTAACAAATTATATATCTAGATAATATCATAAGACAATTAGGACATAACACCTAACACTGTGTATGAGACTTCAGCTAATTTACAGTCATACCTTTTTTCAAGGACAGTTATAGGCATATAGTCACTAACAGTGAGAATACACAGAATTCTTTATTCTTTGCATGAAACCTTTAAAAAAGGAATAACTTTTACAAGTTATTTTGAAAATTTTTGCCTACATTAATTTTAGTCTTCAAGGCTAATTCAGCTTGAAGTTACACATTTAGTCACAGCATCTCTAGGTTTAAACTGTCTTATAATCAGCAGAATCTAATTTTGATCTAATTTTGTAGCTTGATAAGGAAAACCCAAATCTGTGAAGATCTAAAATAAAGTCACTAGGACCATCTGCCCTGCTGTATTTTTACAACTGTATGCATAAGTGGCTAGGCCTCAATTAACTAGAAAATTCACTGAACCTTTTCCTCATTCCCCAAATATAAACCTGCAACTGTCCAATAAATATACATAAAATATGCAAGGCTGGCTTCCATAATTACTTGATGTCAAAAACAATGTGAAAAGGCTCGCTTCAGCAGCACATATACTAAAAACAATGTGAAAAGAAAGGTATCATATTAGTAGAGATTGCTTACAGAAAGCAAGTCCTGAGTTAATACCTTCATTTAAATCATTTGGAAAAAAGTTAAGGGCATACCATTATAACAAAAGCACATAAAGAGCTAAATCATAAATTTCTTTCTGTAGATACAATACAGATTTCAGTTTGCTAATCAGCACAGTCCTTCAAATGTAGTCAAACAGAAAGAGCCCATTTCATATATACCATAATGATCACTATCACCTATTTAACCCTAAGAAAGGTCTTTAGTATTCCATGGTACTGCAGTTATCTTAAAGATGACCCAGCATTCATAAAACAAATCTAATTTTCCCTAGAAAGTAACTCAAAATATTTACTCAACTCTCAGATGACAACACCTTGCTTGGACCTGTTAAGCAGCTCAATGTGTCTCATAGTCTTGGAACATAAAACAATTTACTTTCCTACTTCTTTTTTTAAAAGATTCATTTATCTATGCATACAAGAACTGGGGTACAGGCCAGAGGTGTGGGGGATGAGAGGATTCAGCAGAGACAGAGCAGGGAACAGAACAGGCAGATCGACTGAAATACACTGCTGAGGGGAGCAGCGGGCAATTTAGGAGAGGTCTGCTGCACCATGTGGGTAGCTCCCTGGCTGCAGATCGAACTCGTGCTGCACTGGCTGCAGATAGCTTCATAGGCTGCATCTTAACCCCTTGTGCTACCAGGGAAGACCAACTTACTTTCCTATTTCACAGATAAATCTGACCCTTCATCTGATAATCCTTTCCCTCTCAGTTCCTTTTAGGTATGGAATTTCCATCCAAAGTGCTGAGACAATATGTCTCCTCAGCCCTTTTTACTCCCATTTCCACTCCTGATTTAGTAAATGATGTGTCAGAAGTCCTGTGAAAAGCTCCCAGGCTAATCACACACATTTCTTCCCCAATCTGTTCCACTCTCAACATCTGTGTGTCCTGTCTCGGCTATGTCATTATCAGACTCCCTTGAGGGTGAAATTTATTTTGTGTCAAGAGAAGAGATTTAAGGTTCATATATTTCCCCATTTTGCAGGCGTCACAGTAAAAATCACTTTGTAACTTATTAGCAGGTTTATAATAATTTGTAAATACACACAGAGTAGACATAAATAGAATCCTATTCATCAAATGAATGGAATTTTCACATTTTGAAAGGAATGGCGTAACCCCAATGATGAAATGCACATTCTAAAAGAGCAGGAACCACTCAAATTCATTCAGCTAACAAGGAAAACAATATAATAAGGGCCAAAATGATTAGATAATGACTATTCCAAGAGGTCAACCTGCAAATATCTAAAAAACAATAGACAAGTAAACACCAAAACCAATTTTAAATTCTACACATGGAAAACTATTAAATCCATATAAAGTCCATGTTCCTCTGCTAAATAAAACAAAGCATTGAAAAGCTCCTAATAAATTCACATAACTGACATTTTCAATAGAAAATGACAAATTAAACTTTAATCCATTGAAAAGAATGACAGGAAATAATTTCTAAGAGAGAAGAACTTAAGATTTCAAACACAAGAGGTAAGAAACAAATTTTAAGGTGTGAGGTAAGGAAAAATATTTTTTTTTTAAAGATTTATTTATTTATACAAGCACTGGGTACAGTCAGAAGCACGGGAGGGTGAGAGAATTCACCAGAGCCAGAGCAGGGAGCAGAGCAGGCAGAAGGACCGAAGTACACTGTTGAGGGGAGCAGCGGGCGTGGCAGGAGAGGTCTGCGCGCCTTGTGGGACCCTCGCCCGACGGCCGGCCGGGGATCGAGCCGGCACTGCAGAGGCTGCGGGCAGCTTCGCAACCCAGCGCACAACCGCTGCGCCACCGGGGAAAAGTGTTTTAAAATAAATTTGTTTTCAGTGAGGCAAACAATTAGGTTACCAGCTTCACTTGCTTTCGATCAAAAACCCTCACTTCCTGAGCTTAACTGAACAATACTAGTTCTGTTCAATATGCACGTCTATTAGTATATTCACCTTCACTGTCCTTGCTATTCTGTACCATATATTGAAAAGAATCCTGACATTAGATCCACTTGTATTTTAAATCAAATTAAAAATTTTTTGAGTGTGTTTTTAGCATCAAATTATATGCTTCTGTCAAACTGAACTGAAACAACACAGAGATCCTGTGTCTGTAAGGCTGACAGTTGTCAAAGTCTGATCTTTCCCTAATTGCTCAACCAAAGAAATATTTATAGAATCTGTTTAACCTCACCCATTCACGTTTAAGGTGATCAAAGGTAATCCACTTATCAGCAACAAGATATCCAAAATGGTACCAAAAGACAGTAATATTCACTTATTTCTAATACTTAGACATCTCAAATATAAATTTCAAGTTATTTACAATAAGCCTAAGAAAAGAATGAAATACATCAATCTTTTCCTTTTTGAATAGCTCATATTAAAACTTTCTACTGCATGTCCTGAAGATTCGAAATCTACTATCCACAAGAAATCCAAGTGTAGACTCAAAAAGTCAAAGTATCAAAGCATTGACAGAACCAAAAAGAGAATACAAGAGTCTCAGAACTGATACCGGTCCCATTCATCTCCTCCAAATTTTTACCTGATAAAACTATCAGCCAAGGCAGTCTGAATAAAAATAAAAATTAAGAGAAAAAACGCAAAAAAATAATTATTCCCTTTTTCAATGCATAGTTCTCCATCAAAACAAACACAATGCAATGTAGATATAATATAGCATCTCTTTCTAAGATGAAAGTATATTTATTTTACATTAGTAGATGAACATAAAAGTCCTTGCAATTTAAAGGAAATTGAAGAGAGAGAAATACACAAAAACACACAGCATACTGCACTATCAAGTCCAGGAAGTCTCTAATAATTGTGTCCCAGAAACCAAGCTGGTCTTGATGCTCTCCACTCCCACAAATTATAAAGAGAGAACACAGAAAACAAAAGGGAGGTACTTAGCAAGGCAATAACAACAACAACAAAAAGCCACATTCCTAAACAGAAGAAGTCTTCAGATTAAAAGAACCCACCAAGTTCCCATGCCAATAAATGAAAATGATTCTGACATTATCATGAAATTTTACACCAGGGTGAAAGGTGGAAGTGGCAAAGTATACAAAAGCTAGACGCAAAGAATGAGAAATCAAATGGAATCATACTTCTCAAAAACAACTCTGAAAGCTGAAAGGAAATAGTCACACCTTCAAAATACTGATGAAAATTATTCCCAAACTTGCACTATATACCAAAGCAAATTCTACTCAGCTGTGACTGTAGAATGACATTTCTACACAACCCAGAACTTAAACAATTTACCTGTGTTGATGTATAAAGATATATTTTGTTTGACACTATTAGCACAATGTTAAGGGAAGGGAACAGAGCTAATGAGGAAAGTTTGTGTACAGCATTAAAATTAACTTAAGGGGCCTCCCTGGTGGCGCAAGGGGTTAAGCACCGCACTATGAAGCAATCTGCAGCCTCTGCAGCATGAGTTCAATCCCCGGCCAGCCAGGGAGCAACCCACATGGCGCAGCAGACCTCTCCTGACTCGCCCGCCCGCTGCTCCCCTCAGCGGTATATTTCAGTCAGTCTGCCTGTTCTGTTCCCCACTCTGTCTCTGGTGAATCCTCTCACCCCCCCCCATATCTCTGGCTTGTACCCCAGCTGTTGTATGCATAAATAAATAAATCTTAAAAAAATAAAAAATAAATTAAATTAAATTAATGTTATTATAAACTAGCTGTTTTAAGGTTAAAATGTTAATTGTAATTCCCAGAGGAACCACTATGAAAATAACAAAAAATATACACAAGATGAAGAAAGGGCAAATGAAATAAAATGGTTCACTTGAAAACACCTATTAAACACAAAGGCAATATAATGAAGAGACAGAAAAATAAAAGAAACAACATATACTGATAACAAAGAGTGAGACAGCAAATGTAAATCCTACCATATCAGTAATTAAAGCTAAATATACAAAAAACACTCTAATCAAAAGACAGAGACTGGCAAGATAGATTTAAAAAAAAAAGTGATCCAGGGCCTCCCCGGTGGCGCAGCGGTTGAGCGCTGGGTTGCGAAGCTGCCCGCGGCCTCTGTAGCGCCGGTTCAATCCCCGGCTGCTCCCCAGCCACCGGAGGAGGGTCCCAAATGGCGCGCAGACCTCTCCTGCCGCCCGCTGTTCCCCTCAGCAGTGTATTTCGGTCCTTCTGCCTGCTCTGCTTCCCGTTCTGGCTCTGGTGAATTCTCTCACCCTCCCGCGCTTCTAACTGTACCCAGTGCATGTATAAACAAAAACAAACAAACAAACAAATAAATAACTAAATAAAACATGCCTCTATTTAAAAAAAAAAAAGTGATCCAACTGTTTGCTATCTACTAGAGACACACAGACACACTTTGTATTCAAAGATATTAATAGGTTGAAAGGATGAAAAAAGATATCAAGCAAACAACAAACATAAAATATCTGGAATGGCTACATTAACAACATGACAAAATAGAATTTAAAAGGTGTTATAGAGCTGACAAAAGTACCAAATACAATAAGAAGATAAAACAGCTATAGGCAACCAAAAAGAGCACCAAAATACATGAAGCAAAAACTGACAGAATTAAACACAGAAATAAACAGTTCAATAATATGAAGACTTCAATGTCCCACCTTCAATAATGGATAAAACACATAGGGAGAATATTAACCAGGAAACAGAAGACTTGAAAAACACTATAGGCCAATTAGAACAGACTTTACCTGCAGAGCTCTCCAACCAAAAGCAACAGATATGCATTCTTCACAAACGCACATGGAACACTCTCCAGGAAAGACCTTAAGCTAGACTAGAAGTATAATTTTTAAAGGATTGAATCATACATACAATGACATTAAAGAATAGCACACTGGGGCCTCCCTTCTGGTGCAAGGGGTTAAGAAGCAACCTATGAAGCTATCCATAGCCACTGCAGCACAAGTTCAATCCCAGGCCAGGAAGCTACCCACATGGCACAGCAGACCTCTCCTGACTCGCCCGTTGCTCCCCTCAGCAGTGTATCTCAGTCAATCTGTCTGTTCTGTTTCCCACTCTGTCTCTGGTGAATCCTCTCACCCCCACACCTCTACCCCAATTCTTGTATGCATAAATAAATCTTTGGAAAAGAAAGAATAGCGGGCCTCCCTGGCGGCGCAGGTGGTTGAGCTCAGCGCTGTGAACCTGTCCACAGTCTCTGCAGTGCTGGTTCAATCCCCGCCAGCCGTGAAGATACCCACATGGTGGGGCAGACTCTTATGTCTCGCCCGCTGCTCCCCTCAGCAGTGTATTTCAGTTGATCTGCCTGTTCTGTTCCCCTCTCTGTCTCTGGTGAATCTTCTCACCCTCCCGCACATGTGGCCTATACCCCAGTTCTTGTATAAAAATAAATAAATCTTAAAAAAAAAAAAAAAAAGAATAGCATACTTAGGTATAAATTAAACAAAAGAAGTACCATTTTTTTAATTAAAGATGTTAAGTAGAAAAACATCTCATATTTATTGATCAGGAGATTTAATATTAAGATGACAATACTCCCCAAATTGATCTATATAATCAAGGCTATAGCAATCTGAATCCCTGCTGACTTCTTTTAAAAAAACTGACAAGTTGATCCTAGAAGTCCTAAGAAAATGCAAGAAACCCAGGAAAGCCAAAGTAATCTGAAAAAAGAACAAAGTTAGAAAACACATACATCAAATCTTACTACAAAGCTATGATCAAGACCACATGGTCTATAAGGATAGACAAACAGCTGAAAGGAATAAAAGAGTCCAGAAATAAACCAACTTATGGCCAACTGACAGTCTGATAAGGTTGATAATTCAAAGAAGAATAGTCATTTCAAAAAAATGATGCTGAGACAACTGGAAATTCACAAGCAATCCTAACCCCAAACATGCAAAGAATGAAGTTGAACCCCTACTTCACACCACTTATAGAATTCACGCAAAACAGACCACAGGCCTAAGTTTAAAACCATAAAACAGAAAACCGTGAGTAAGCCTTCATGACCTTGCATTAGGTACAGTCTTCTTAGATGACACCCAAAATACAAGTGACAAAAGAAAAAAAGTCAATAAATTTGACTTCATCCACATTAAAAACTTCTGTGTTGCAAATGATACCATTAAGAAAATGAAATGACAATCCTCAAAATGGGGGAAAATATTTTTAAATCATGTATCTTATAATGATGACTTATATACAGACTATGTAAAGATTCTTAATACTCAACAAAAAAAAAGCCAATTCAATTAAAAAAATGAACAAAGAATTTAACAGGCATTCTCCAAAGAAGATATATAGATAGCCTATAAGCACATGAAAAAACATTCAACATCATTAACCATTAGGGATATGCAAATCAAAAAACTGCAAGGACATACTGCTTCACGTCTCCTAAAATGGTTATAGTCAAAAAAACAAACAGATAACAAATGTTGAGACTGGAAAATCTGAAACCCTCATACACTGGTAAGATACACAGAGCAGTCATATTTGGAAAACAGCTTGACTGTTCCTCAGAAGTTTTAACAAAGAAAGTTTGTTTTTCCTATAAAAGCTTTAATTACCCCGGGGCCTAACTATTCCACTCCTGGGTATATACCTGAAAGAAATTAAAAGATAGCCACACAAAAACCTGCACACAAACCTACATTCACTGTAGCATTATTCAAAATCACCAAAATGTGGAGCTCACTCAAATGCCTATCAACTGCTAAAAAGAGAAATATATTTGACAATAAAAAAGAATGTGGTATTGATACAAGCTACACAAGCTACATAGATAAAACTGGAAACCATTATGTGAAGTAAAGGAAGCTGGTAACAGAAGACCACATGTAATATGATTTCATTATGTGAAATGCCAGAAAAAGGCAAATTCACAGAGACGGAAAGTAGATCAGTGTTGCCAAGGGATCAGAGAGAGAAATGGAGAGTGACTGTTAACGGATACAGGTATCTTGTTTTAGGATAATAAAAATGTTCTAAAATTAGATAGTGGTGATGAACACATAACTGATTAAACTAAAAACCAATGAACTGTACATTCTAAAAGGTGAATTTCAAGGTATGTGAATTCTCTCTCAATGCTATTATAAAAATTACTATATTATTACTTGTACTGTCACTTACACGTGTAATTTTAAAAAGTTGGACTCATAGAAGCAGAAAGCACAGCAGTGATTGCCAGGGGCTGATGATGGTGTTGAAAATGAGGAGATATTCATCAAAGGTTCAAACTTCAAGTATGCGTAAGTTCTGAGAATCTAATGTGCCATATGGTGACTACAGTTAACAATACTGGATTATATACTTGAAAGTTGCCAAGAGAGTAGATTTTAAATGTTCTCTCAATATCGTCGACAATAAAATGCTAAAGATGGGAGGAGAAGCAGGTGCTAACTAACCTTATTGAGGTGATAAACCTTTCATAACAAGTATCAATCATGACATTGTACATGTGAAACTCACACAACGTTATATGTCAATTATATCTCAACAAAGCTTGGGGGAAGACACACCATATGATACTATTTATATACAGTTCAAAAACTGGAAGAAGTAATGCATCTCATTAAAAATCAGTATAATGGTTACTTTTCGGTGGACAGGAGGCTGTGAATGAAGGGAGACACAAGGCTGCATAGGGTGAGAGCAAAGTTTTACTTTTTAACCTGGAAATGCTTACTTTGTGATAAGTCACACAGATACACAAGTTATTTGCACTTTTCTATGTTCTATTTCAATTTAAAAGTCATTTTTTTAAAGAAACATATGGTCTTGTTTCTGAAAAATTATACTTCGCAATGTGTTGAGAGACTCTAGAATAAATCAATTTTTCTCAAGGACACTTTTTCTCTAGAACTTAGTAAAATCAACCATTCCAATAACAGTAAAAAATGAACTATTTAATAAGAAAGGATAAAGCATCTAATTGATATTAGCAATAATGGACGTCACTATAGATCAAAGTTAAAAGCAAAGTGGAAAATGCACAGGGTTAGAGTAAATGGTTCTGCACTTGACACATTCCTATGCCTTCAGTAGATGCTACCGAGAAGACTCTGGGGCTCTTGAGAACAACTGTGGAAAGCGCCTCCACTCAATGTCTACCAAATGCTTGTTTACTTCCCTCAACTCAATAACCTACAATTTTTCTTGCTATAGTGGCTACATCAATCTCACTTCTCAGACAGGGCAATCTTTCACCTATTCCACCTTCAAGTTCTTTATTTGGCTTTAAGTCAACAATTTTAACACCAAAATCAAGTCTCAAGCAGTTCTACTACCATGTTATTCTGAGACTTCCAAAACAGAATGATTTTACCTTCTCACTGGAACACAGAGCCACCAAAAAGATATAAATTCTGTTTCCACCCACAATACTTACCCCTGCTAAACATGCCCCAGACATTTGTTCTTCTTATATAAATACAATGTACAAATCATTCAGATTTGTGAGCAAAATTATCTTTATACATTTCAGAGATTTTACTGACAAATGACTTTTAAAGTATTATCTCCTCTAAACTTCATTACTGGAAGAAAACGCTACCACTTCTGTTTCCTTTAATACATTACTAACTTTAAACTTAGGGTCTAGAAGATTCTGGTTAAAGATTAAATTGTATAAATTAAACCTTTTTGTATTTTCGTAAGTCAAATATGTAATAAAGTAACTAAATATGAAGCTTTGGTGCTAAGGCACTCCCTTTTCTCAGGGTTTTGCAAAGGAAAAGTCCATTGCTGTGCAAAGCAAACAAGTATCTTCCAGGCATATGCTCAGGACAAAAAAAAAAATGGCAGAGAAAGAACTCCACACAATACCAACACTTAGGCCACAAGGAAAAAAATGGTGAAAAAATTTGAAAATAACTGTAAAAATATACTTACAGCCTCAAATTGCAAATGGCTATCCTTCAAGAAACTTTGAATTTTGTCCTTGGGTAAAATACTGAATCTGAATCGAAGGAGATCCATTTCTTGTTGAATGAACCAGCGTCTAAGTTCTTCACTAAAATGGAAACAAGTATAAATGAAAAGTCCAGTGATTAGTTTTTAAAAAATTAAATCTAAGAAACTTTTATGAAACAAAATTCAATATTTGAACATGAGCAATAAGGAGAAGTTAAAAAGCATACAAGTCTTCTACCACATATCACAATCTTCTAAGGCTGTGTTAAATATGGGCAAAAGGTATTGCTCTCATCCCCTCCACCTCTGGCCTATACCCCAGTTCTTATTTGCATAAATAAATAATTTTTTTAAAAAAAAGGGATCCTTTCTTTAAAAAAAAAAATTAAAATACTTCAATGCTAATTGCATGATTCTCAAATTATATAAAAGAAAACAGTTCCTTGCATTTAACATTAATTGCAAATAGCTATTTATACCGCAAACTTGAGTACTCCTTCATCTAAGGTACTTTCATCAATGCTAAGACACCACCAAATTTTTCAAACTATCTCTGAAGAGATTATGATCAAACTCTGCCAATAAACTTTGTTTAGTCTGTAGTTTATAATTACATAAAATTTAATATACGTAAGTATATCTCAATTTTTAAAAGCCAACACATAAATGTATTAAGTTATAAGATATGCATATTGGGCATTAATGTTATAATTATACTACTGCATATAAAATATGATTTAGGCCTCCCTAGTGGCGTAGCAGTTAAAGTCTCAGTGCTAGCAAGCTATCTCCAGCCACTGCCACATGAGTTCGATTCTGGTTCAGGGAGCTAACCCACATGTGCAGCAGACCTCTCCTGTCCCACCTGGTGCTCCCCACAGCATTGTATTTCAGTCCATCTGCCTGTTCTGCTCCCTGTTCTGTCTCTGGTGAATCCTCTCACCCTGCACATCTCTGGCCAACACCCCAGTTCTTATGCATAAATAAATGTTTAAAATACATGTATTATTTAGGTTTATTTCTGAGATGATTTTAGTAGTTCAGCAATTCATTTACTATACAAAATTGCATAAACTGCATATGCCTTTCCACAAAAGAAAAACTTGAGTAAAGCTGGTTAATAATTTTTCAATTATTATCTTAGGACAGTAAACAAAGCAAGATTGCCACTTGATAAGCCTATTCATGAAAACAAACATAAAAATAAGTATATTAAGTAGCCAAAATTAATACAAGTGAAAAAAAACACAAACGTTTTAAAAAGAAACAAAGCAATTAACTCCTTCTCCCTGTGGGTGGCACTATTGACTTAAAAGAAACCAACTACCACAGAAAGATACTGTAATGGGCACTAGCCCTTACAATTTAACTGCTACCAACCTGTATCAAATTCATGTGTTTAATTCCTAAAAATAATTACCCCTTTTTTTTCCAGATATCAAAAAGCCTTGTAATGAAATCCCCTCTAATTTTAAATCACAAATGAAGAATTTTTCCATAAAGTTGAATTGTTTCAACAAGCAAAATTTTGCAATGGAATTTTTTTGATGTTTTTGAGTAAACAACTAATTTCAAACAATTCACAACAGCAGTGCTCAACCAAGGAACCACTGTTTTCTGATGTTATTCTGAATTTTGCTATGTTCAGTACAAGACACGTCAGCTCTCCATGTATATAAAAACCAAGATACCGGAGTTGATTATCAGAGTATAAATGTATACTCACGACTGGCAATAAGCAAGGCGCAAAATAAAGTGAGAAATATGATCTCTTCTTCTTGGTTCATATTCATTGTCTAGGTTTTCCTTAAAAATAATGGCACATAAATAACAAATGCATTAGAATGGTAAAAGGAACATTGAGTCGGCAAAAATCAATCGCAAAGCCAGTTTCAAAAACACCTTTCTCATATTATGCTTTCCAGTATAATCACCATTTTACTTAAGTTAGCAACCAGGTCAAACTGAGAACTGCACTGAACTTCTCAAAACTATCGGCATTGGACCCCACTATTTGTTACTATCAACTCCTTCTCTCTTAACTTTCTTCCCCAGTGTGCTCACCACTTCAACCACTTCTTACATTAATCCTCTACTGCTTTCATTTCAGCCATCTGGCAAAACCTGGATTCTAAGTAAATTCATAGCTATACTCTGCAGTCCTAGTCTCAAAATGCTAAAAACCTCTGGAGAAACTGTGTAACTGAGAATTTAGAATATTAAAAATTCTCAATTTCTAACCTCAACAGGACTTAACTAATCCAAGGAATCCTTATTTCAAGTCCAAAATAGTAAAAGCAAACATACCTTGAGCATTTAAGAGGTAACAGACACTATTAAAATCATGTTTAATCTATTAACCTGTTTAATCCTTTTAAATAAAACCTGGAGGTAGGCACCACTGTATCTCTATTTTTAAAGATAAGAAGACGAAAGCACAGGGAAGTTGTGTGACTTGCCCAGGATCACAAAGCTTGTAAACAGCAGAGCTGGGTCTTGAAACACAGTCATCGCCTACCTCTTTTCTTACAAAAGCTACTTCGATTTTCATTAGTTGGCCCATGCTCCCAATCATACCACCTTTCCCTTCTCTCTCAGCAAAAGGCCCACCAGGCTGACTTCTTCAACTCCAAGCTTCTGCATCCATCTTTTCCCCCAGCCCATGGATAAATATCTCTTCTTCCTCCTGGATAAAATTAACCCCTACACCAAAACCCTGTAACACATCTGCTCTTGCTTCCTAAGGTCCTTGATTTATGAAGTAGTTTCTCCAAGCATCTTCAGACTCACCTCTTCTTTCTTCTCTAGATCTTTCTCCTCAGCTTATAAATACATTTGTGTATCTCCTGTTGAATGTATGTATACACATTTGTAAATGTTTATATCTATACATATATATGTATCTTCTTTTGTCTATAACATCCTCGACATTTAGCCTCTTTCTCCCACCTTTTCAACTACACATCTTTAAAAAGTAGATGCTCCTTAGCCAGCTATTTCCTCAACCCCTGCTATTATCCCGGCTTCTGCCTCTATTTACAAGGACTTACACAATTGATAAATCCAATGCAATCTGTGTAACTCGTATTACATTATTTATCCAAAACTTCTGAAATTCTTCTGCTTAAGACCACCACCACCAAGGAGGTGTAATATCTAGATTTGAATCTTGATTCCACCATTTATCACCTTATAAGTCTGGAGAGTTAGTTAGCCTGCCAATAACTCAGTTTCCTTATCTGTAAAAGAGGGATGATAGAACTACCTATCTCATAAGACTGCTGTCTGATAACATGGGTTATAAGTAATCTACTTACAACAATGCTTGGTAGGATTAAGCAAAATATAATTGTTTGCTGTTATTATTCCTATACTATCACTGTTTACATCATGATCATTATCAAAACCCAGACTTCTTTGACTGCTAGGACACTATTATCCTGCTTGATCTCCTATCTCTCAAGCAGCACCTTCTCAATCTCCTTCCCGGTCTCTTCCAATCCCACTTCATCTTAAATATTGGGTATTGCTCAGAGTCTATCCTCCATTTCTTTTCTTCTCATTCAAATATGTTCCTAGGGTGCTACCCCTACTCCTGGTAATTCCAACCTTCCTCTTAAATCTATAATCCCAGAGGTCTCCTACGTCCACCCAGACCTGCATGCCTATCTAATTATCCTCTAGATTTCTCCACAGACACCTCAAATTCATGTCTAGAACTAAACTCAGTATCTTCCTGCTAAGACTTGTTTTCCTCCTGTACATCACATTAAAAATATCACCACCATCCACCCTAGTTGTCCTAACTAGAAATTCCTAATTCTTATCCCTCCCTTCTTTCTGAAAACAGTCCCTAAAATCTTTTGATTCTATGTTCTAAATATCTCCAATCTTTTTCTATCCATACAATTCAGACTCTCATCATTTCCACACTCCTAAATGGTTTTCCTCCTACCAGAGATGATCCTCTCAATTTATTTGTTGTCATCTTCCTAAAATAAAAATCACAACCATCAAGATACAATTCCTGCACTACCTCCTCTGGGAAGTCTTCCAAACCAGAATAAGCTGGGCAATGTGGTCTTGGAGTTCCTGGAGCACACACCATCATCAGCCAGGGTACATTTGGCAATGTCTAGAGATACTAGTGGGTAAAAGCCAGAGGCATTACCAAGCATCCTGAAATGCCTAAGGCAGTTCCTGCAATAAGGAATTATCATGCTCAAAACAATCCTGAGAAACCCTGACATATTATAACCATCTGATTACACATCAATCACCTGTGGAAGACCCCAGGCAGCTTCCAACAGTCTATGCTACATTCATTATTTTAAATAGCCCTGTGCCTAATTCAAGATCTTTCCCACAACTGCTACTCAGTTCATGTGTGTGTGTGTATACACACACACACACACACACACACACACACAAAATGAAGGAATATTTGTTTCCCTCTTTTACTTACTCTGAAGGAAAACTTGAGCTTTCGGATCTCAGACTCCAACTTAGTCCGGTATTGGTCAGTTGTTTTCACATAGCTCACACCAAGATTTTCAACTGCTTTCAGCACTAAAAAAAAAAGAAATTTTTTTTTTGAACATAAGAAAAATACGTAAATGCAAGAGATCTTTAATTATATAAACTAAATCCAAAGCAGATAAAATCTACAAATAGCAACTTCATAATTACTTACGAAAGTGGGTGAGTTATTTTATTTTCTGCAAGTATACTGTGTAAGTTATAAACTTTTATAAGATAATCTCTCTCCATGTGCAAAAAACATGCATGTCCTACAGTAGAATCCAAAACCAGGGATTCTCAACCAGGAGAGAGGGAAGAATGACAGCTAATCACCACTGTACTGAGCTGCTGTTGTTGAGGAATGATAAAGAGTATTGGTCTGGAAGATGACTAAGCACCCTTTGTTTCACCCTTTATGTAGAGCTGTTATATTAAGCAGTCTACTTCACGGACTCAGCATAGACTCATCAAAACACAGCCCTTTTTTTTCCTGATGGAGCAGAGAAGATACAACAGTGAAGGAGTAGGGTCCTCAACTCACTTAAATGCACCATTCTGAAAAGATGCCACATACTGTTCAAAGGTCCCTACAGCTCCTTGGCAATCTTTCTTCAGATGAATTCTTCTTCCACCAATACAAGAGGCATGCTTTAATTCATGAATGAAAAACTTCTAAACTACCCCCCTGAACATAAACCCACGTCCCAGAAGTACCTAATTATGATATCCCAAAGCAAACTCAGTATCATCCCTTCAATCAAGATCTTTCGGCATTTTCAACACTGACAGAGGGTCGACCCACCAGATCATCCAAACTGAAACTTCGGCCTCTCCCATCTGCTCTCACTCCTCAATTCCAGTTGCCAAATCTTGGGATTAATATCTCCCCACATCCTTTAAATCTCCACTGTTACTGCCTTAGTTCTGGCCCTTACTATTTCACTTCTTATCTGCCACACCCCAGAGATACTTCTCAATCATCTTAATCCCTATGCAGCTTCTAATGTTGCTAAACTTCCTAAAACCCTTTTCTCCCTTACCTTCACTCTAATTCAACAAATACTGAGTACTCCCTCTCCATATTAGCAGTTCTGACTCTGCTCCTCTAAAAATGATTATCAGCATCTCACCTCCAGTTCTGATTACTCCACAAAGATATCCTGTAACATAAACTACCAAGTAAGTGCTATCATTTGTTTCAGTTCAAGACTAGCTCATTCCTTTCTTCTACCAACACACAGGATAAATGGGCTCCCAATATAGTTGTCACATCCTTCTTATACCCCAGTAATACACAATTAGCTTAGCAAAAAATGCTCTTGATTAGCCATACTTCTCCATGCATCCTAAACTTGCCACTGTTCTCTTAAATATTATATTTTCTCAAGTCTCAAAGTCTCCATATAGGTTACTATCTCAGCAGAGAAAAACCTTTCTCTATTCTTTTGAGATTTTCTACTAATCATTCAAGAGCATGTCCATTTCAACTTCTCTAAGTAGTCTTAATTAGATTAAGTCAGTCCCTCCCACCTTTGTTGCAGGAGCAATACAATTTACCTCTACACTTAGAATAAATTATGATTATTATTTTGGATGTCTGCCTCCATGAATTAGAATAAGGCTTCAATGTCAATGAGAATTACATTATTCATCTCAAAATCCTTGCCACCTAAGACACAGTGATGTTCAATTAATATACACTGTACAGTAAATAAATGACAGCAAACCCTCAATAAATATTTGTTGGCTGAATTGCTAAAGGAAATAAACTACCCTTACCCATTGCCTCAAAGTATAAGTAAGGTGCTCAAAAATATACTAATTCTTATTCAAATATCACTCACATTTAAGTCTATCGACGGCCAAGGTTTCAAATTCTATCAAAGATACGTTTTCAGAAGGCGGCTGCAAGTAAAACTGAAGGCTGTGAGGGTAGCAAGCAATCCTTTGGTCACCTGCCAACTTCAGTCTCCTCCGCTTTCCACCAGAAAACTGCATCGTTACCTTGTTTTAAAAAAACACACACACAAAGAAAGGTTAAAATGATGGAAAGTGGGGTTGAAAGGAAAACACCGCCCCCCAAGGGGAAAAATAAAAAACAACTCCTTATGAACAGACAAGAAAATTTAAGTTGAAGGGGACGTACAAAATGTTTTCCCTGGTTATCTCTGAGTAATGACTCTTGCATTTTCCGAATTTTATACAACACACCTGTGAAAATTCTGTAATGAGCAGTGGGGGAGCTGTTTACTAGAGGAGACACAGGTGGTGGTCCGAACTTTCAGCAAGATTAAACTCAGGTGAGCTCTATGCCCCACCATTCTAGCTCTCTGCAATCCCAAGAGTTAAGATGAGCTTACACGGGATGCAATCCTGAACGCCAAGGAAAGCACGATGGATTTTGATAAAGACTTCTCCTGCCGGCCCAGTTCCTCAATTCCTATCTTAGGATCCTGGTAATTACAACAACTCTTTAAAATCCATTATTTCGGAACTTCTTTTAGGGAGGATCCACAAATTGCTTATAGGAATTAACACCCCGATCCAACCTCTCGCTTCCCCCGCAGAAGCTGCCCAGGCTCAACCCATTGACAGCAGAGTCTCTGCCCCAACCAGCCAAGCCATACCCAGACCCTCACCCCGGGTCAGTCCTCAGGCGCCCCCCGCCAGCGGAGTGCGCGGCCCTTCTTGACCTTCAAGCCTCAGCGCTAAGATTGCTGTCCGCCATAAATCCGCGGTAGTTTCTCTTACCTACAACACCGCAAACGTGAAAAAACACCAACACTGTGAGCCGCTTCTCCCGGGTGGCGGGAAATTTCAGATGATTTCATTACGGAAGCGGATGCGCCGGACCGAGAGGCGGGTCCTCGGCCGCCCCGCCCACCCGGCACGCTGCGCATGCGCGGTGGGCGTTCCGGGCCGCCCAGGCTGGTTCGTGCGGTTTAAAGGCAGGAACCTCCCCTGTGGCGCGGCGGGTAGAGCGCCGTGCCGTGAAGCTGTCCGGAGGCGCTGGAGCGCGGGTTCAGTTCCCGGCCTGCCACATAGCGCGGCAGACCTCTCCTGTCTCGCCCACTGCTCCCCTCAGCAGTATATTTCGGTCTTTCTGCCTGTTCTGCCCCCCAGTCTGTCTCTGGTGAATCCTCTCACCCTCCCACGCTTCTGACCTGTACCCCAGCTTGTGTATAAATAAATCTTAAAAAAAAAAGTAACAAATTTTAAAAAGTGTTTTTAAATGCAAGTGATTTTGTTGCTAAATATTCGGTTGCACCTCCTGCATGTTGACTCAGTAGCTTCTGACGGTTGAAATGGGATGCTGGAATGTTGGTGACAAAAATATCCACAGGCCGAAGAGTAAACCAGTGTAATTTGGCTTGGGAAAGTTAATAAAGATTCTCTAAGTTAAAGAAAAGGAGGCGCTTTGACTACAGGGCTGTCAGTGATCGCTTTCGCCCTGGGGTAGGAATGGAGGACGAAGAGACATTTATTGAGATCCGGTTTTGCATGCTGCCCACTCATTAGGGGATTTTTTTTTTTTCTTTCTTTCACGTATCTTAAACGGTAGATTGTATCACCCGCTTTTAGAAAATAAAGCTGAAAGCTCATTGTTATTGTGCCTTTCTATGTATAATATGTATTTGTTTTTTCTAACAGGTGGCAAACCCCACATGTCCAGATTCCGACTTCAGTTCCCTCGTCACACACACACACACACACACACACACACACACACACACACACAGCTTCGTGCATAGTGAGTCCCCAGTAAAAAACCTGGAATATGCTAGAACAAGTGAAAATATGCACACACGCAGGAACTGCACCGGGATCAACAGAAATTAGGAGCGCTCAGGTCGAGTAAATGGAAAGCACTGAAGTGGGTGTGGCTCTTGGACTGCCAACCCCAAGGAAGCAGCCCCTCCAGCTCTTGGGGAGCTCTGCGAGTTTCAAGAGCGGGAAATAAACCTCACTTGTGGCCTCTAGGGGGCGGTGTGTCATTACAAGTGTCAGAAAAAGGCTCCTATAAAGCTCGTGATGGGCAGTGAAGAATGTTGTGAAATATTCAAGTTTTTAGAAATATAAAGTATTTTGAACCAATATTAAGTATCAGAGCATCTACCTGCCATTGACCACTTTGCAGGAGGACCAGCATTACATTCTTTTGGGATGCTTCTGACTGCTATGAGCAAGCTGCCCTTTACAGGTTTCTCCAAATGTCCACTGAGCCTTGTCCTCACTAGTCCTGCAATCTGAGCAGATGTCGTCCATCACCAGAACTTTAGCTGCAGGACAGCCTCTCTGAGCTAAACTCATTCTCATTTAACTTTTCTTAGCTTTTTTTTTTAAGATTTATTTTTATTTATGCATACAAGAACTGGGGTACAGGCCAAAAGTGCAAGTGGGGAGGTGTGAGAGGATCCTCCAGAGACAGAGTGGGGAACAGAAAAGGGAGACTGAAATACACTGCTGAGGGGAGCAGCAGATCGAACTCGCGCTGCAGAGGCTGCAGATAGCTTCACAGTGCTGTGCTTAACCCCTCTTGCCACCAGGGAGGCCCAACTTTTCTTGGCTTTATCCTCAGTCCGGTCTTAAATTGCATCACACTTAATTTTAAATGTCAGTACTCCTTTGTCTGCAATAGTTAGTTCTAATAACTATTTCTTTGGACAGTTAAGACAGTCTACCACAAATATAAAAGTGCTTACATTAGTGACAACTAACACATTGGCAGTGAAGTAGAATAGGTACATTTGAAGGTGTTTTTAATGTTCTATTTTAATCATTCAATAAATATTTAAAGGCTTCACAAAGCATGGCCCCAAGATTGATCACCTATGGCTCAATTCCAGTTTATGCTCTCATCTACCAGCTGCTCCCTTATAAGGCCTTACACTTCCCCACCTTGTGTCTCTCATTTTTGGTGATCTCTGTATTTCAGAGTCCTAGTCCTTCCCTTCTATTAGAATCCTGCCTATCTTCCAGTAGTCAAATGCTGCCTTCCTCCATCCAACTGAGCCTGTGCTGATTCAACCTGGGCTATTCCTCAAACTCTTTGTAATTCCATATGCTATGATTCCTTCTCTAGTTATATTCTTCTACCTAAAAAGTTTTTAATCTTTTAGGAACACGAACCACTGGACAATTTGATCAACTCACTTCTCAGAAAAATGCACCTATATACCATATTTGTAGACTATTTGAAAAGGGTTGTGAATACATGTGTGACTCCTTAGGAATATTAGCATCTCTAGATGTTAAGTTCTTTTATAGCAGGCCTTTTTGCTTTTCTTTGTGCTCCCTGAAGTGCCCAACATAGTGTAGTGGGGCAACCAGGTGCAGGGCAAGTCTTCCAGCTCCCCACAAATCTTTACTCTTTTCTCTTTAGACTCTCTCTGGTGTTCACTTGTGGTCCTTTCCTCTCATAGCCATAGCTGTTCTTCACCACCCTGATAGCCTCAGCCTCCAGGCTCAGGTGTGCACACTCACACAAGCCCACAACCATACTCCAGGTGTCCACCCTCAAGACACGTGTGCCCCACGCCCACACTCCCAAGCACCTCCTGCATTAGCACAATCAAGGGTGCAGGTGATAGCCACAGAGGCTAGCAGTGTAAAAGCCTGATCATTTCATTTACGCTACACATAGTATCTTCCAAATTAAAGGATGAAGTAATGTCTCAGAACTGGAAAAACAGGCTCATGTTTAACATTCCCAATATCTTACTAAATATTATTTCTGCTAGACAACCCACTGTAGCGACAGTAAGAAACAGTGCAGGATCTCTATGATCCAAGCAGACCGGGTAAAGGAGAGTCCTGGAGACTTCAGTGGCTTTTTTAGGGTTTTGTTGACTTTACCAGGTACATGGAAGGCAAGGGTGCATGTTGCCAGCCTCCCAGCAAATCTTCACTCTTCCTGGGCTCTCCCGCATGGCATTCTCTCATGGTCTGCTCTCCTTTGTTCTTCTGACTTCCCCGTGACACCCCCCTTCTGAGCCCAGTCTCTCAGCCCAGATGTACCCACTTACGTTTGCCCACACCCTACTCCAGGTGCCTGCCATCAGGCATGCATTCAGGACCGCAGGGATCCATCATTAAGCCTAATGGCGGGAGGGCAGAAAAGCCTGGCAATTATTTACCCTACACCCACATTAATAGCTGCCTTTACATCATATTAAAAATCAATTTTCAGTCCAGGGAACAAAATGATTCATGCCAGCATCTTTATTGTTTTTTAATGCCACAGTATTAGTGCCTCCATCACTGTAAAGAGTATTTTCTGTATCCTAAGGTAATTGCTATCTGAATCCACATCAGAGTACCACAAATGCACGATAAGGTCATACATTTCAGTAGCCATATTTAGTAAACCCATTGTAGGGTAAAGAAAATATCAGGCTTTTCTGCCCTTCCGCCATCAGGATAGATGATGGATCCTTGTCCTGAATGCATGCCTGATGGCGGGCACCTGGAATAGGGTGTGGGCATAGGTAGATGGGATTCAGTTGAGCTAAGACTGTGCTTTTTAAGGGCAGCGTCACGGGGACGCCAGCAGCAGCAGTAGAAGTCGAAGCAGAGGCCGAAAGAGAAGCTGAGAAGCAGCAGAACGAAAGCCAGAGAGCCCAGATAGAGTGAAGACTTGCTGGGGGCTGGGAGGCTGGCAGGCCTCTGCCTGCTCTGTGGTTGTAAGGGCCGGACTGGGCACAGTGCAGGTTTTCTGATCCCATGCAGACCAGGTAAAGGAGGAGTCAGAGTCCTCAGTAGTTTTACAGGTTTTTTATTTTGGGTTCACCAGGCATATGGCAGGCAGGGGTGCTGGCTGGGGGGCTGGGAGGCTGGCAGGCCTCCCAGCCCCCAGCAAGTCTTCACTCTATCTGGGCTCTCTAGCGTTCGTTCTGCTGCTTCTCGGCTTCTCTTTCGGCTGCTGCTTCGGCTTCTACTTCTACTACTGCTGCTGCTGCTGCTATCCCCGTGACGCCGCCCTTAAAAAGCACAGTCTTAACTCAGCTGAATCCCATCTACCTATGCCCACACCCTATTCCAGGTGCCCGCCATCAGGCATGCATTCAGGACAAGGATCCATCATCTATCCTGATGGCGGAAGGGCAGAAAAGCCTGATATTTTCTTTACCCTACAGTGGTCCAGTCCTGCCCTTACACCCATGTAAGCTCTTTTGTGTATTTATTTCATCAACAAAAATGGATTGACACAGGGCTCAGCCCTAGCAACCAAGGAGCATGTAAATTACAGATCCCAGCATCCCAATCAGGAAAAGGAAACACATATAAACACACAGCTTTTACTTCTACTAGATCTTAAGCATCTCAAAAATAAGGGGCACTGTGACATTCATATTTGTAGCTCTGTGACTGGCACTCCATGGGCCCTCAACAAATATGTATCATATTGAATTGATGTAAAATGTGAGAAATGTACCAAAAAGTGCTGGGTTCAGCTTGACATTCAACAGATGGTTTGAATCAAATGTGACCCAAACCTATAAAACTTCAAGTTTTCATCTGGAAACTTCATACACATTCCTTCCAGAATGACTTGGCACCCCCAGTTTAGCCTGTAATAAGCACAGAGTACCTTCTCTGACGGAATTTCCATGAATCATCACTGCTCAATTCAGTGCCTGCCAGCCACAGACAGACTGTCCCACAAGGCATTCACCCCTAGATAACTCCAGGCTTCTAGGAGTTCTGCCCTATAGTCATACAGTGGAGATTTTAGTTACCAAGCTTGGTAAGCCAGTGAGTGTGTTCATTCCCCTGTGCAGGGTGTGTTGCCCTAAAACCCAAAGGTGTGGTAAGTTTCCTTACCCAGCAAGGATGCTATAAATTCTAGGTCCTGCCAACTCTGCCATGGAAAGCAGATGAATAGGAGGCATTTCCAGCAGGATAGCTGACCCATAAAAGCTAATGCACAGATAGCCAAGAGCTGGTGCCTTCACCCTTTCCATTGCCCTGCCTGCCTCTGGGACCTGCCTGGGGAAGAAGCCTAAACAAGCACTTTGTTTATTCTGCCTTTGCTTCTTCCATTAGTGTAGCATCAAAGAGCAAGAGACTAGTGGAAACACATTCTCTTAAAAGTAAGCACACAGGTTACCCTTCCATATATCAACATTATATGACTGGTTCCAGAAATACTAATTGAACACCTACTAAGTGTCAGCAATGGTTTCTGTACTGGAGAAACAAGAGTGATGAAACAGCCAAAATTCCCTGCCCTCACAAACTTGATATTCTAGGAAGAGAGATTATAGACAAGAGAAGGATACATATTACTGTTATATAATACTCTCCAAGTACAAATAAAAAAATAAGCAGAGGAGGATATAGAGTTTTTGGAGGGGGCACTGAAATTTCAGAATGGGTAGCCAGAAAAGATTGACTAAGAATGCAGAACCAGGGCCTCCCTGGTGGTGCAGGAGTTAAAGTCTCAGCGCTTATCAAGCTAACATCAGCCACTGTGGCATGAGTTAATCACCAGCCAGGGAGCTGATACAAATGGCACAGCAGACTTCTCCTGTCTCTCCCGCTGCTTCCCTCAGCAATGTATTTCAGTAGATCTGCCTGTTCTGCTCCCCACTCTGTCTCTGGGGAATCCTCTCACACCCTGCACCTCTGGCCTATACCCCAATTCGTGAATGCATAAATAAATAAAAATAAGGGCCTCCCCTGGTGGCACAGCGGTTAAGGGCTGGGCTGCGAAGCTGCCCGCAGCCTCTGCAGCACTGGTTCAATCCCCGGCCAGGGGCGAGGGTCCCACATGGCGGGGCAGACCTCTCCTGCCATGCCCACTGCTCCCCTCTGCAGTGTATTTCGTCAGTCTGCCTGTTCTGTTCCCTTCTCTGGCTCTGGTGAATTTTCTCACCCTCCTGTGCTTCTGACTGTACCCAGTGTGTGTATAAATAAATAAATAAATAAATAAATCTTAAAATAAATAAATAAATAAAAATTTTAAAAAAGAATGCAGAACCAGAAAAAAATTAGGGATTTAGTTGTACATATCTTTAGGAGAGTAGCATTTCAGATGGAAGGCTTTCCTAATTCCATAGTATATAATACAATATTGGTATTGATACAAGAAAAAACAAATGGAACCAATGGAACCAGTTTAGCCTGTAATAAGCACAGAGTACCTTCTCTGACGGAATTTCCATGAATCATCACTGCTCAAGTCAGTGCCTGCCAGTCAATGGAACAGAGCAGAGAACCCAGAAATGGACCTACAGCTATGAAGAAACCTGCGTTATAACAGATCTACCACACAAATAAATGGAGAAAAGATGCACAATTCTACATGGTGATGAGACGATGGCTCTCTCTATGAGGAGAGGGTGTCTTACCTACCACTATACAGAAAAATCAGGCCTTGTGTGTGAAAGGCAAAACTTTAAAGACTTAAATATCTAAATAATGTTAAGAAAAGGTACAAGCTTTTTAGAGTAGTGATGCAGGGGTACGACATTGTGAATATACTTAATGCCACTGAACTATACACTTTAAATGGCTAATTTGTATTAAGAATATTGGGCCTCGGGCCTCCCTGGTGGTGCAGGTGGTTGAGTACCACACTGTGAAGCTGTCCGCAGCCTCTGCAGCCCAGGTTCAATCCCGGGCGGCCAGCAAGAATCCCGCATGGTGCCGCAGACCTCTTCTGTCTCGTCCACTGCTCCCCCTCAGCAGTGTATTTCAGTCATCTGCCTGTTCTGTTTCCCACTCTGTCTCTGGTGAATCCTCTCACCCTCCCGCACATCTGTCCTATACCCTGGTTCTTGTATAAATAAATAAATCTTTTAAAAAAAAAAAAGAATATTGGATGGACCTCAATTTTTCCTATGAAGCACAAGCTTAAAAGGAAAGGATCGATCATTTTAATTATAACAAAATAAAGAACTGAAGTTTAGAAAGCACAAAAATATACATTTTTAATGATCTTCAAATTGTGAAAGTTGTCAGGTATGATTAACCTAGGATTTGTTAGAATATAAGAATAAGATAAAAACAATAGAAAAAAGGAGGAAAAAATCCTGAACATGTATTTCACAACAGAGGATGTAAATTTCCTACCTGTCATCAGGACATACCCATGTGAAAATAAGTTCAATCACATTAGTCATTTAAGAAATGCAATTAAAATCACACTGAAGTAATATTCTACACCCACCAGAGGGACAAAAAATTTTTAAGTCTGAAAATATTGAGCATTGACAATGAATTCGTATACTGCAGATAGGAGGATTCATTGATGGAACTACTTTGAAAACAATTTGACATCATCTGGTAAATTTCATCTTTTGTCCCAGTGCAGTAGTAATTCTAAGTATATTCTCCAGAGAAATTTTGGTACACAGATATTAACAAACATTAACAAGGATGTTCATAACAACACTGGGACAGTAAAACACTGGAAACTACCCATCATCAGAAAATCAGGTAAATAAATTATAATCAATTCCACAGTAAAATATTTTTTTAAAAAAAAGTGAAAATGAATAAACTGCAAATAAAGTAAACATACCAACATGGATGAATCTCAAAAATTTAATGTTAACTGAGAAAAACACATCATAAAAGAATCCCTCACCCTACTCTAAGTTTCATCCTCTACACTGATGTACACCTGACTTGTATGTGCCTTATCTATGTCTTCCTGTGCCTCTGTTTCTCGAACATCTTACATCAATTTGGAGCCCCAGCAGGTAGTAGGGAGGAGAGAAGAAAAGTGAAATCCATTATTTATCACCCTAGCTGCACCCCTTCCAGATCCCACAATCTGTCATTTCACCTCTCCAGGTGAGTGACTCTGACTCCCTCCCTCTGAATCTGGCACCAGCTCCCTCCCCTCGCCTGTCAAATCTCTACCCAGTAACATAACTACTTCACTTAAGTCCACCTTGATTGCACTCCCTATCTCTTGTGCATTGTTACCTACCCCCACACCTTTGCAAGTAAGTCTCTTTTTCAAAGATTTAAAGATTTAAAATATCTTTAAATTAGCTGAATTTTGAGTTTGCAATCTGTCCTTGCTGGATACTGACAGATACAATTCAGCATTTATATAAAAACTAAAGATAAAGTGAAATAATATATTGTTCAGGGAAACATAGACCAGGTAGAAAATTATCCAAAAAAGAGAGAGGGATTAATACCTAATTCAAGATCATGGCTAACTTGGGAGGAGGGAGGAGAATGCACTGTTGGGGACACATGGGACTTCGAAGGTTCTGGTACTATTCTAGTGCTTATTATGCTCAATAGTAGCTATGTGAATGATTGCCTTTTTTTTCTTCTTTCAGCCATACATACCTGGATAGTGAAAATTTTTAAAGGAGAGTAATAAACAGCTGGGACAACCCAAGCGACAGGAAAGCACAGTCTATCATTCTCTCCGTCGTGAACCATGGGAAAATGTTTGAAATAGTTTTCACTCCTGTTTCCTCCCCACCCTCATCCTTTCATCTCCACTTCCTAACCCCAAGAAACCTATATGCCTGCATCTTTCTCTCCCTAGTTGACCCCAGACAAAGCTGACTTTGTAATGGGGATTGGGATTTCAGAGTACGGACTGTGGAAGGCTAGGTGTGAAAGTTTCCTACAGGACAAATACACAAGTGCCACTTCTGTCCATGGACCAGGACCAGGGGCTCACAGACAACACAGGTCCTCGTCCTTGTCTACCTGTGTCCCTGTATCTGAACCTAGATGCCAAGATCCGCAGGCCCTTTTTACTAAGTTACCACTATTGCATAAATTCTAACCCTCACTTGCCACTGTAAACCATCCCAACCTGGAACAACGTGGTAGGGTGATCATCAGAGCCTCCCATGCAGCTTCTCTTAACTGAACCTTCTCCACACCCTTGATACACAGGGGAGTAAGATGTTCTAGTTTGGTCTCTCATCAGAGTAGTGCAGTGTGGAGTCAACCACAGATTCCTGATCTAGGCCTACAGCGGAAGGAAGAGACATGGGATAGGAACTATAGGGGGTTAAGTCCAATACCTCTGCTTTGAATTTATCCAGATGGTGTATGTGTAGGAGTAGGGTGGGATGTAAAATATATCTCACTATGAACATAGTATATAGTAAAATTATTTACTTTTGGTGCTATTTATATAGAGGAAACTAAAAAAGAGTCCAGAAAAAAATCTAACCTTGATTTAACCACGTGGAAATTATTTTTAAATACTGGTAGTATTCATGAACACCATTTACCATGTGTAGATAATTACCCAATGCACTATAACACTAAGCATTTTTGTTACTCTGTGTCAGATTAATTTTCCTGGCAGAATTTTTTCACTACAATTCTAATTATCCATGCCAACTCAGAACATCCAAAGATTATAAGAAAGACCTGTTTTGGATAAACATACAACCCAACTTGGTGACTACAGTGTAGTAGCATGTCCCTTATTGATCTTTTCCTATTTAAATTTAAGCTGAATAAAATCCACCGCTACACCTCTTTGCTTAGAATCACCTTATTTGTATTAAAAGAAAGTTAACTGAAAAGATGGGCATAAGAAAATCTAAATAATTAAGGAACTACCCTCAAATACAGTTTTGCTTTATGTTCTATAAATGTTGGCATTTCTCAAGGTACTGGCCATTTAACTCGCTAGCTGGGAATTTCTAAGGTTAGTTGGCTACTTCTCATAAACTCAACTAGATCTTGAACATCGATTGTTACTTGGGCTCAAACTACTCTGAATATTTGAATTTTTACCATGAGACTGGTTAATAGACCATGGGCTCCTTGAGACCAAGCAGACGATCTCTTTTATTTTTACACTTCTGTCTCAACCACAGTTCTGGCTCAAAATAGATATTCCATAGCTGTCTACTGAACTGAATTGAACTCTTCTGTATTTATCCCTAATTCCAGATGGGCTCTCATACACTTTATGATGTAATCCTTCACAGAAGATGTGTTTTCACTCTAGATTTTGGCTTTCCCAAATTCTTGATCAAAATATTTTCTCTCAGTTGGCTGACTTTTGGAAACTGAAGTAGGTATAAGTATGATCCTGTTATGCTGCCAAGATTAAATCACACTTGACTGACTGGTGCTCATGCCCCAAAGTTAGCATTCTCAGCTAGAAAATGATTTTAATGTATCAGAAATGGAAATACAAAATAAAAATAATTCTACCAATCTGAACACTCTGAACCAATCTAAACACTTCAGAATCAATATTCAACTTACCTCTAAATACAGAGAGGAAAGGGAACTTCCTAACATGTGTGGAATCACCTCATCTGCATTTTCTTCTCTTTGAACAGCAAAACATAATCCTTTAGCCAAGGACCCACATGGTAACAACTTTGTCTAGAAAAAACATGATTTTTCCTACCAGATTAAATATCTTAGGGTCTGTTTTTCAGAAGCAACGTATATGTCCTTAGGATTCCACTTTGATGGGCCTTTTATCTATTGCTCTCTTTCCAGGAACCTCTGCCCATTTTCCGTACAGGACAACAGGCCCCAAGTTAAGTGCCCCAGGCTCTTTCACAAAGAGGCACCATTCCCTCCCACTCAACACCACAGCCCCCTCACCCAACCCACACACATGTGCAGGCCACACAGGTAACTTTTAGAACCAAGGTCAATCTTCCCCCAGAGTACATTTATGAAGGGGTTAAGTTGTGCTTTTCCACTGGAGGGAGAAGAGAATCTGTTTTCCTGGAAACTGTTTAATGACCTTAGCTAACTGAGTATTTTCTCTCACTGCGTAGAACTACTCCCATCTTTTTAATATTACATTAAATCCAGACTCTTCCAATAATATTTGTTTTCTACTAATAATGATATTGGCATTTGTGGAGCATATTATGATTTTCTGAGCAATTTCACTTATATGATCTAACCCAGGATTTCTCAAATCACTTGAATCTCTGGGGTTCCCTCATTCAACTATAATTGCTATTTTTTTATTTTCCATTCTTTCCTCCCACTTTCATAATAAGCTATCTTAAAAGTTTAATAAAAAGCATATCCTCTGTCATCTCAAAGACTGTTATTTCCAAATAGTGCTATGTGACTTCAGTGTCAGTCACTGCATGTGATGCCAACCCCATTGGTGTCCTGTGATCATCTGAAATGACATGTTTAGCTTGCAATGCATTGGTAAACATGTCTAGTTACTCTTAGATTATTAGCAGTTTCTGAAGTCAAAATGTTGTTAGGACACAAGGGAAAATTTCTCACCCTCTGGGTTCTTCTTAGGTTAGATAAGTAATCAAAGAACATCAGATGGATTAGCAAAGGAAAAATTAAATAATGTGCTCATGAGGAGCTACAATGATTATATGCAGGTCCCCTCTCAGCCAGGAGGAAAAAGGCATTAATGCTGAAGTGCTTTAGTTATAAGTATTTAGAAACTATCATAACAACAACGACATCAAAATGATACACATTAACTCTGGGTATCCGTGATCATTTTTTGTTATTTTTTTCTTAAGGACAGCTCTTTATGTTACTCAAGTTTGAGGACTCCTAGTCTAATCACAAAATAGAGGGCCTCTCCAGTGGCACAGCGGTTGAGCGCTGGGTTGTGAAGCTGCCCGCAGCCTCTGCAGCACCAGTTCGATCCCAGTTAGATCCCAGTTCGATCCCCGGCTGCTCCCCGGCCACTGGAGGAGGGTCCCGCATGGCAGGCAGACCTCTCCTGCCACCTGCTGCTCCCCTCAGCAGTGTACTTCGGTCCATCTACCTGCTCTGCTCCCCGCTCTGGCTCTGGTGAATTCTCTCACCCTTCTGCACTTCTGACTGTACCCAGTGCTTGTATAAATAAATAAATAATAAAATAAAATAAGATTTGTTAAAAAAACCCACAAAATAGAATAACAGTAAAGTTTTTGATTTATGATGATTCTTATAGAAGAAATGCTACCCACAGTAACTTAAAAGATTTTTGACAGATTTAGATATTTTAAATCAATTGAAATGTTAAGATTTTATTTCTTTAAAGATCTGTTTATTTATGCACACAAGAACTGGGGTGTAGGGCAGAGGTGCAGGGGCTGAGAGGATTCACCAGAGACAGAGTGTGGAGCAGAATAAGCAGATCCACTGAAATACACTGCAGAGAGGAGCAATGGGAGAGACAGCAGAGGTCTGCTGAGCCATGTGGGTCACCTCCCTGGCCTGGATCTAACAAGTGCTGCAGTGACTGGCGATGCTTGATAGTACTGTGTCTTTAACTCCTGCACCATCAGGGAGACCCCCTAAATTTGAAGATTTTTTATATCAATTATTAGTTTCTACTTCAACAACTGATTTGAGATAATGGACTTTTATGACAGAGTTATTTCCAGAATCCACTGGCTTAGGGTTAAAAGTACTAGAACTTAGGGAGCTTATTTTGTGTCCCACAAAATATTTCCCATAAACAATGTTTTTATTTAAAAGCACTTCCAAAGGGCTCAAGGTTATTTAGAATATCCGTTAGCTCTGATGGAGTTACAAAATATCAAGGAAGAATGTGTTTTAGTTGTTATGTCTCTGAGCGATAAGGATAATGTTTTCATTTTAAAGACAGTTTTTATATTTATCTCTTGGCCCTGTGTGAGTAACCAAGCAACAATTTTCATATCTGTATTAGACACATAGTTTTTAATGTACTGTTTAAAATTCACAAGTTACCTTGAAATCAATGGCACACACAAAAAAATGCAAGGTTATTATAAATGAACATTTACCTCATTAAAAAAGAAATACAATATTTAAAAATAAAATATGAGCAAAAAAGTATAGAACAATGCCATAGTTTTCACTAATTTTTGATTATAGAAAAAATATTTTAAAAATAAAATTATGTTAGTTATATCAAACAAAAAGTGCTGAGGAAAAAAATGAAAAGCCCAAAATGCTGGCTAATGAATCAAGTATGTACTTATATGAAATACTTAAATATTCAAGAGTTAAATAATGTGGACCATAAATAGATAGATAGATAGATAGATAGAAACCTATCTATATACTCCACTTTTTATATATATTCAAATGTAACTCCTCAGAAAACTAAATAATACCTAAATTATTTAGCACATATTCATATTTAAAGTATTTTCCTGATATTTTTTACATTTTCATCAAAATTGGTGGGTCAAACTTAGAAGTAAAATCAGTTCATATTTAGAAGCAGGAAACGTGAGACCCCCTCAAAGAGTGGAGACTGAAAGTTCTTAGCTTTTGACCTTCCAGACAGTTACTAGGAATGTCTTCTGAAGTATCTGTCTTGAGTAGATGCTGTGGAGGAGACAAAAGAAAGTAAAATCAGAATTGTATGAGGATTTAGTCAACTCATTCTTGACTTTAACACTCCTATAATCAACAATCCACAAACATCTTTTTGGTTGAATTCCTCCTTGGTAGTGCCTGTGTGCAGGAAATCAGATTTTAACTGTCAGGCTTTCTCCTCTTTATTCTTAAGATGAATGATTTAAAATCATCAAGCAGAAAGCTTCTAAGGCCGTATCTCCCATCTTTAAGATGACTGTGCCTGACAAATATTTCAGCTCAGAACCAAAAGGAGTTTCAGCTCTGAAAGCAGTCTTTAAAAGAAAAAATGGGAAGAGTAACAAAACTCCAAAAAAAAAGGGGTGAATCCCCGTCCTCTATACTTTCAGCCATGATTGGAGATCAGAAAACTCCCCACCCACAGGACCTACACATACCCAGCCTTCCCAAGTCAGTCACGTACTTATACTCCTCATCATTCTGGTCTTGTCATTCCAATAGCACAGGATACAGCCTGCAGATATGGTATGTGTTTAACAGAATCTAAGGTTTAGATTCTTTTTAACTTTTTACTTTAAAATACTTCCAGGCTTATAAAAAAAAGCACAAAATAGTACCAAACCTATCTACCTTATCTGCTCTTCCCAAAGATACTGTCCCACTAATCATCTTTTCTCATCCAGGATCACACCATGCATTTTGTCATGTTTCCTAGCTCTCCTTTCTATGGCAAATTCCTGAATATTTTGATACTTTTGAAAATGACTAACCTGTTGCTCTATAGACTGCCCATGTTTCCATCTAATTAATTTCAGATTGTGTATTTTTGATAGATATATGTCTTTCTCGGTACATTGTATCAGGAGATACATGATGATGGTATGCCTTATTGCCTATGATGAGAGTTTTCACTTGATTAAAATGGTATCTGCTAGGCTATCTCCACTGTAAAGTTACTATTTTTCCCTTTGTAATTACTAAGGATAGAGGAACATATTTGAGACTATGTTTAAGTATTCTGGGTCCTATCATTTTACTTCTAATTTTAGCATTCATTGGTAATTTTTGTATGCAACAATTATTAATGTGATCTTTGTCAAATGATAATTTTTCTTTTTTAATTAATTTTTTTACATTATTGTTCATTTTTATACAATATTGCTTCTCCCCACCCCCTCAGGTGTAGTCCCCATAGAGTTTCCTTCACCAATGCACCCATGCACCATCACCTCAGTCTCCTGTGCTCCTCCCTCCCTCCCTCTGATCCCTCTCCCGCCTCCTCCCTTGCAGTATGTCTCTGATTTATAATTGTCCGTTTTTGCTTTGTTGTGTTCTGTACTGCTATTATTTATTTTTTTAAGATTTATTTTTTATTTACACAAATGCTGGGGTACAGGCCAGATGTGTGGGAGGGTGAGAGGATTCACCAGAGACAGAGCGGGGAACAGAACAGGTAGACTGACGAAATACACTGCTGAGGGGAGCAGCGGGAGAGACAGGAGAGGTCTGCTCACCATGTTGGATTCTCGCTTGCTGGCCAGGATCGAAACCACGTTGTAGAGTCTGCGAATAGCTTCACACTGCAGCGCTCAACTGCCTGCGCCACCAGGGAGGCCCCTGTTACTATTTTTTTTACACTGATATCTTATTTGGTTCCCCTATATTTCTGCTATAAGTGAAACCATCCGATGTTTTTCTTTTTCCTTCTGGCTTAATTTACTAAGCATAATTCCTTCCAGTTCCATCCATGTTGCTACGAATGGCATGAGTTTATCTTTTTTGATTGCTGAGCAATATTCCACTGTGTATATGTACCACATCTTCTTGATCCAGTCATCTATTTTTGGGCATTTGGGTTGTTTCCAGGTGTTACCTATTATAAATAGTGCTGCAATAAACATAGGGGTGCAGGTGTTCTTTTGAATCAATGTTTTGTGTCCTTTGCATAGATCCCTAGCAATGGAATTGCCAGGTCATATGGTAGCTCCATTTTCAGTAGACTGAGGAACATCCAGGCAGCTTTCCATAGTGGTTGGACCAGTTTGCACTCCCGCCAGCAATGTAGCAGAGTTCCTTTTTCACCACCATTTGTTGTTGCTTGTTTTTGTGATATGTGCCATTCTTACTGGTGTAAGGTGGTATCTCAGTGTAGTTTTAATTTGCATTTCCCTGATTAAAAGGGATGTTGAACATTTTTTCATATACCTGTTGGCCATTTGCATTTCCTCCTTGGAGTAATGTCTTTTAAGATTTTCTGCCCATTTCTTGACTGGATTGTTTATTTTGTTTTGATTGAGTGGTATGAGTTCTCTGTATATTTTTGTGATCAGTCCCTCATCAGTTGACTGGAGTACAAAGATTTTTTCCCAATCAGTGGGGTGTGTCTCTGTTTTGGTTAATGCCTCTTTTGATGTGCAGAAGCTTTTCAGTTTTTTGTAATCCCAGGTGTTTATGTTTTCCTTGTCTTTATTTGCTTTGGGTGATGAGTCTGTAAAGATGTTATTGCAATGTACGTCTTGAAGTGTTTTACCTATATTTTCTTCTATATATTTTATGGTTTCAGGTCTTATGTCCAGTTCTTTTATCCATTTTGAGTTGATTTTTGTGCCCAGTGAAAGGTAGTGGTCTAGTTTCTTTTTTTTTTTTTTTTTTTGCAATGGAATACGGAGAGTTTGTTCAATAAATGGTGCGGGGAAAACTGGACCAGCACCATTTATTGAACAAACTGTCCATATTCCATTGCATATTCTTTGCTCCTTTGTCGAAGACCAGTTGTCCACATAAGCGTGGCTTTATTTCTGGGCTCTCTATTCGGTTTCATTGGTCTGTGTGTCTATTTTTGTTCCAATACCAAACTGTTTTAATTATTATGGATTTGTAGTATAGCTTGAAGTTTGGAAGATGATACCTCCTTTCTCCTTTGTTTTCATCAGTAGGGCTTTGGCTATTTGTGGTTTTTTTTTTGTGGTTCCATATGAATTTCATCAGTATTTGTTCTATTCTTTGAAGAAGGTCATTGAGATTTTTATTGGAATAGCATTGAATCTGTATATTGCTTTTGGCAGGATGGACATTTTAATAATATTAATTCTTCCAATCCATGAGCAGGGATGTCTTTCCATTTCTCTGTGTCTTCTTCTATTTCTTTTAACAGTGTTTTATAATTTTCTTTGTCTAGATCTTTCACCACTTTTGTTAGGTTTTTTCCCCAAGTATTTGTTTTTTTGTTTGTTTGTTTCAATTATAAAAGGGATGGTTTTCTGGATTTCTTCGTCTTCAGATTGATTGTGTATAGGAAAGCTACTGATTTTTGCATGTTGATTTTGTATCCTGCTACTTTACTGAACTGGTTGATTATTTTGAGTAGTTTTTCTGTGGAGTTTTTAGGGTTCTCTATGTATATTATCATATCATCTGCAAATAGTGATAGTTTTACTTCTTTCCCAATCTGGATTCCTTGCATGTCTTTTCTCTTGTCTTATTGCCTGGCTAGGACCTCCAGTATTATAGTGAAGAGCAGTGGTGAGAGAAGACATCCTTGTCTTGTTCTGATCTTAAAGGAAAGCCCTTCAGCTTTTCACCACTGAGAATAATATTGGTGGTGGGTTTGTTGTATATGGCTTTTATCATGTTAAGGTATGTATTGCTAGCACTGGGTGCTGTGTCTGCCCCGTGTTCACCTGATGCTGTGCCTGCAGCTGTGTGGATCCTGTGCCTTGAATTCTGTGCTCTAGTTCTCAATCTCAGGGTCTCAGATTCAAAACGATGGTTGTCACCCTGTGAAGTGCCCACTGTTATGGCACATCCTATACCCCGAATCCTGTGCCTAGCTCTCAGTTCCAGATTGGGGTCTTGCTCCACGCCTTGTTTCCCTTCTTAACCCCATTTGCGTGGCCCACCGCCTCTCAGAGCCTGAAGCTGCTTACAGAAACCCTGGCTTCCAACTATTAGGAAGTTGGTGATTTTGTTCTGATCACTAGGTGGCACCAGAGATCTTTCCTAGTATCCTTCCAGAGCTGTCAAATGATAATTTTTCTACTTGCCATTTTTTCTATATTTATGAATTGAAAATTTACTATTTACATCTATATGAACTCACAGATATTTATTTTATTCTATGAATTATTACCCATTATTTTTCTTACCATTTTGCTCAAATTATGCTAAATTTCACCACTGGAGGTAGGAACTCCCTCAAGTAGCTCTTACATCTTTTCAACTTGTCCCAATAGGTTTTTAGCACTTTTCTAATTTTTGGCACCATAAGATATTGCAGAGTCATCTTTAATTCTTTTTTCCTGATCTTAATATGAACCACTTCTCACAAGAGCCCTGGTTTCTTTTGTGGGACAATAGCATTTAGAAATCAAGAACTGAGAATTGGATGTACTCGTAGCCTCTGTGGTAACATTGATCTTCAGCCCCTTCTGTGTACTGACTTAGGAAACATGCTGTATACACGCACATGAACACCATCATCCCATTTTTGGGCTTGAATTCACAGTTAAAAATGATAGCTACAATGTCACAAGATTCATTCTGCCTTTCTCCCTTACCTTTGTTTAAAAATTTACTCCTTTCTCCAATAATAAGAACTTAGCTCTCATTATCCACTGATTCTCTTTGTCTTTTAATACCTTAAGTTGTTTGCTCTGTTCGCTAATATAACAAAGTAGATTCAGAATTTGCATATCAGATCCCTATGAAAAACAAACTTACTAACTAGAGCATATTTCTATACAATTCTCTGTGTACAGTTCTAGTATGAGCTTTTCTATTTGTAGAAAGACAAGATGTCTTTCAACCTTAGAGCACATACTGAAAATACTTTTTCCAAAGTTAGTAAAGTTAGTTCTTTTCTTTTCCATATTCTTCATTGTAGTTGTTGTTCATTTGTCATAAATTTAGGTTCATTTGTTACCATTAGCTGAATTTCATTTCAGGTCCCATCCATCTTGTTGATTTTATTTATTGAACAAGTGAAACATTGATTTGGTTCTAAAAGTCACAGAAGTCACATACATCCTTTCTATTCTATTCCTATGTCCCTATTTTTTTCAATCCAAACTTAGAGGTTATTTTAATCTGGGTTTTGGGAAGATAGTTTTGCTCTTAGATGTTAGGGAACCAAAAAATAGATGGTCTGTAAGTAGATGATACAGTTAACTTTGAAAATGAGAACTTAAGGTACCTGTGGACCTAGTGATATGGCAATGAGATCAGGAATTTGGCAATTAAGTTTTGCCACTAAGGAAGAAATTTAAAGCAAGGAAAAGCAGTCCTGAGAATTTTTGTATTTTATTTATCCCCTCTATGCATTTTATTTTTATTTCCCTAAAATCAGGTAGCTCATTAAGAACAAAACTAAAGATTATAATTCTAACTCATTAAACCACAAAATGCTATGAACCAAATGATAATTGGCCTTTTCTTATGCCAAATGTTTCTTTTGGCAGAAGAAATATTAATCCACTCCAAAATAAAATTGTGGCTTGCTACTGGTTAAGCATTTAGATACTGGATCAGATACTCTTCATTTGAACTGCTATTTTTATAAAATCCAATTCTTGCTGATAAAAAATAATCTTGATTCACTATGTAGAAGTATTTAACATGAAGATGTAATTATTGGCACCAAAAATTTTGGCAGCATTTTCTTACACCAGCTGGGAAGAAAAAAATAAGTAGCTCTTTGAATGAATGACTTCTGAATATAGTTTGAAAACTGGAATTCTACTAATTTTTTAAAGCAGAAAGTAAGTTTCATTTTTTTCTGTTTATGAAAGCATATCTTTATTATAAAAAATTAAGTTGACATAACATACATTTTATTTATATATAAGTATGTATGTTTATATATTTTTATATATGCTTCTATACTGTATAAATGTGACCATATTATATAAAACTGCTTTGAGTACGTTTATGTTCATTTAATGATATACTTTGTTGTAATCTCTCTCCCTGTCAGTAACTGTAGCATCTTCATTATTTCATAGTACTCCTTTGCACTTATATAATCATCTATTTAACCAATCTCCTATTAATGACACCATTAACACACATGTAGATTTTCCTGAGATTACAAGTTCCTTGTGTTTACATTATTTATTATTTGTCTACTTATTTCTTTGAACTGAAAATTGTCTAATGAAAAATATGTATGATTGACATTTTGATGTATTTTACCAAATAGTATTCCTTAAAGGTTAGACTACCTTATTATGAATTAATAATTATTTACCATTATTGAGTATTTTATTATTTTCAATATTTATTCATACTCAATCTTTTTCAGTGTTGCTTTTGGTTAAAATTCGTTTACATATGGAAATGTGAGATTGGGTAAATAAGAAATGATGAAAGAAATGCTTATACTTACACTACCTTTATATCATTTTAATAGGACACAACAAACTTGTACATGTATCACTTGGGTAATTAAAAAATAAAACTATTTAAAATCAGAATAGAGTCTATAGCTTTGACTTTTAACAACATACACTTTAACATTTTGATTAAAAGTTTTTCGAGCTACACAGCTTCCAAGCATATCAGTCAAAAGTTAAACTCAAAGACTAAACTTGGCAATATTGCAGTAAAGTACAGCTGGTTTATCTTACCTGACATGCAAACATTCAAGGAAAATAGATTTATTTATAGGCTTTATGATGTCCATTAGCTGAAATAGTCTCTCAAGAAGAACGTTTATTTTTGGATTCAACTCTCTTTATCTTTAAACTTTTTTTTTCTTTCACAGAAAGCTTGCCCTATACCCCTTTAATCATCATAAAACAAACTACTATGGTTCTGTTCAAGCAGGGACACTAATAGGGGAGAGAATCATACAATTTTTGTCCAAATAAGCACACTTTTGAGTATAAGAGAGTGCTATGATAATTCTGAAAACAAGGGTAAACCAGAACCATGTCATCCAAAATAGATTGTAGAATCACTCTACTTTTTTTTTATACGTGATTTTTTTTTTAATACGTGAATTTTTTTAAAGATTATTTATTTATTTATACAAGCACTGGGTACAGTCAGAAGCACGGGAGGGTGAGTGAATTCACCAGAGCCAGAGCGGGGAGCAGAGCAGGAGAAGGACCGAAATACACTGCTGAGGGGAGCAGCGGGCAGCAGGAGAGGTCTGCGCGCCATGTGGGACCCTCCTCTGATGGCCGGGGAGCAGCCGGGGATCGAACCGGCGCTGCAGAGGCTGCTGCGGTCAGCTTCGCAACCCAGCGCTCAACCACTGCGCCACTGGGGAGGCCCAGAATCACCCTACTTTTAAGGCTTTTCCACAACTGTTATTTTAGGAGTTAGCTTTAAGACTTTTTTCAATATTTATTAAATAGCAACTAGGTGCTATGGGAATCAGAAAGGAGATATGACCCATGATCTGGGTCTTTAAGGAGTTTACCAGGTGCTTTGAAAGACAGAAATATGTCAAATAAAGACAATATGAAAAATATCAAGGTCTTCAACAAATAATAACACTAAATATTACAAATCTTTCACATTTTCAAGTATTCTTCATGATACTCAAATGCAATTATCTTCACTTTAGAATTGAGTTATACAACTCTCCCAAAAGTTGCAAAGCTATTGAAAGATTGAGATTAAATCACATAACCCTATGTTTATCTTCAGTACCTGTCTCCTGTATATGTGTTATACTATGTGGAGAAACACCTCTTTGGTTATAGGGTGTACTCAGTGCTAGTTAATACATTAAACTATAGCTGGTATAGAAACAGAACAAAGAGACAGGGGTTTGATACAAGGAAGGTTCAAGGATATACACCAAAATCAGAAGTACAAATCAGATGAGAGATCAGCAAGAAGGTACGAAGTTATATGCCTAGATACACAAATTACTAGTCCTGGGGCCTCCCTGGTGGCGCAAGCGGTTGAGATGCAACCTATGAAGCAATCCACAGCCTCTGTAGCACAAGTTTGATCTCCAGCCGGCTAGAGAGCAACCCACATGACAAAGTAGCCCTCTCTTGTCTCGGCCACTGCTCCCCTCAGCAGGGTATTTCAGTCAGTCTGCCTGTTCTGTTCCCCACTCTGTCTCTGGTGATCCTCTCACCCCCTGCATCTCTGGCCTGTACCTCAGCTCTCATATGCATAAGTAAATAAATCTTAAAAAAAAATCACTAGTCCTGGAGAAGAGAAGAAAGGACACTCTTGAGAGAGACAACAATATGGGCAAGATGTGGTCAAATTATCAATCATTCAGAGGGAGTTGTACTCAGAGTATATACGGCAGCATGTCATAAACGAAAAATTAGATACCAAGGTTGCTGTACAAAGAGAAATGCGTTGAAGCTGCTAAGTAAGAATCAATATTGAGGTGGATTAGAATAATAGCTGTGCCAATAAAGGAAAAGAAAGAAAACAAATATTCAGTGATGGTGAAAGGAGTTGAGAATACTGGAAATTGGAAGAGATCTCCGAAGTCCAAAGATCAAGATGCCAGCTGAGTTGGTTTCTCCTGAGGTCTCCCTTTGGCTTGTAGATAGTCAATTTTTCTGTTTCTTCACATGGTCTAGCCTCTATGTATATATCCTCACTTCTTCATATAAGGACAAGCTGTTATAGTGGATTAGGATTCACCCATGTGACTTCATTTTACCTCAATCACCTCTTTATATACCTTCTCTCACATTCTGAGGGATTAGAGGTTAAGACTCTAACATCTGAATTGGAGGGGAACACAGTTCAGGCCATCACAGGGAGAGGCTGAGAGGGAGGATTATTTAAATATTTGCCTTTGGGAATTTGCAGTGAAATTGGGGTTTTTTTTTAAAGATTGATTTATTTATGAATACAAGAACTGGGGTACCGGACAGACTTGTGGAGGGTGAGAGGATTCACCAGAGACAGAGTGAGGAGCAGAACAGGCAGACTGACTGAAATACACTGCTGAGGGTAGCAGCGGGCAAGTCAGGAGAGGCCTGTTGCGCCATGTGGATAGCTCCCTGGCCGGGGATCGAACTCGCGCTGCAGTGGCTGTGGATAGCTTCAAAGGTTGCATCTTAACACCTTGAGCCACCAGGGAGGACCGAAATTGGGTTATTATTATTTTTTTAAGATTTTATTTATTTATACAAGAACCGGGTACAGGCCAGATGTGCAGGAGGATGAGCGGGGAGCAGAACATGCAGACTGACAAAATACACTGCTGAGGGGAGCAGTGGGCGAGACAGGAAAGGTCTGCCGCGCCATGTGGTATCAAATCTGCACTGCAGAGGCTGTGGACAGCTTCATAGCGCTGTGCTCAACCGCCTGCGCCACCAGGGGAGGCCCGAAATTGGGTTATTGAAGCAGAAGCATTTAAGAAACAGATGGAGATACCCAACAAAATTTACATACTAAAAGAAAAGATATTACTTAAAGCTGTGAGACTCCATGATTCCTTTAAGGCAAAGAGTTTGGAAAACTAATAAATTTAAAAGAAAAACTATTCATTTAGCATGTAATAGCAAGTTACTGTGCTGAGTATTGTGCAGTATCTAAAAATGAAGATAGTCTTACTTTCAAGAAATGTACAACACATAAGAAATACAGAAATACTTGTGCATGTATAAATGACATAACATGAAAATGACACTAAGAAAGGAGAGGACAAATAAATATTAAGGTTGTTTTTAGAAGGTAGAAATCAGATGGGAGGTAAAACAGAACAAGCAGAGTCTAGGACTGAGACTGAGAGAGAGTTTGTTTCTATCATTAAGTGGTGACTTCTTCAAGTATTTGAATTCTTTGGATGATATATAAGAACAAAAAGATTTAACCCGGACTTTGGAACCAATCATAAATCAATTAATACTGGCTTTGAGTAATGCCCATAAATGGTGAATCAGACTCAGAGTTTAAACTGGTCAAAATCATGCAGAAACTCAAAACTAGTTTTATTCCTCTTTTAAAATATAAGGAAAAAAATACTTGATAATCACTTATCACTGTATTAGTGAGGAAGATAGACTTGCAAATAATGCTCACAGCTTCTCTAGCAAGCGGGCTAAGAACAGTGTACTCCAAATCCCGTGTGCTCAGAAGCTCCTTCCTGCCCCGCATGCTGCTTAAGCCCAGGATTCTCACTCGTCTAGTTAATGCACTGTGACTGCAAGAACCCCTGTTTAAGTACAGTTGTATTTCAGGTTGGGAATGTCCACTGACTCAATGCTATGGGTCAGTTTTACAGTTTAGTTAGTGGTCACTCTAGACATCTCAGTGGAAAATATAACAGAGGTTAAGAACATTTTGACAGAAACAGAAAGCAAAATGCTAATACTAGGGAAAGCTGGGTGAGGACATAAAAGGTCGATTTCACTGCCTGTACATCTACTGTTGTGGGCTGCTGCAGTGTCACCTCATCTTCCACAAGCAGCCTTAGTTTGGGACTTCTGGACACTGGGGACACTATACGGAGTGAGACGTCCACTTGTAGTCTCAAAAACTCCCTTTCCCTCTCTTGCTTGCTAAATAAACTCTGTTGTTGGACCCTGAGCCTGAGTGGCTCTGTAATTATGCTCGGGGATGAGAACCCACTGACAGTGACCCGTCCTCCACCCCAGCCCTTCGCGCTTGCTGGCACTGCTGAGCACTATCCCAGTTTCTCCAGTAGTTCTCTAGGCAGTTTTCCTATAGCTTAAAAGCAAACTACCTCATTTGGAAATTGAGCAGGGCTAAAGCATGGATTTCCTTCCAGACTAAGGGAATATCATTTCCAGAAGTTTTAAAAAGACCAATAAAGTAAGCAATAAGATTTTCCAGTTCTAATGTGTGGTTTCCCCAATATAAAACCTTTACAAACTCAAGTACTTCTTAACACAGAATTGGAAACGTGATTTTAAACTATTCTGGAAAGCACTATGCCTTCATTAAGTTTAGCTTAGGGTTTCACATGCTATAATTTCACCCCTTTGCATTTAAGCACAAGTACTCTATTCTGTCACAATCTAATATCTTTAAAAGGTGATTCAGACCATGCCCTTGTGCCTATCACAGTGTGCCAGGTATTTGGCAAGTAGCAAGCACTAAAAATAATCACTGAATGAACATACATTTTTTTAATTTGCTTCATTGTACCTATGTAATTATCAATAGGAACTGGGGGAAATTATTCCAGAGTTCCAGAGCACTGTAGACAGATGAGGTCTGCTAGTCCACATCTTGGTTCACAACACGGCCTCCTATTCATCCCCACTGCTGGACACCCTTTCTTAGCTGATCCTCCTCCCTCAATCATAACGTCTCTTTTCCCTATGGTATGCCTCAAAACTCAGAAAACATGAAGAAGAAAAAAATAAGAAAATGAGAACATAGCTATGTCCATCCATATTTACCCTAAATTGCATCTCTCAGAATGTCACAGATATTTCTATGTTTTTATCAACAAAGCCCTGGTAAAATGGCAAGAAATTAGACTACAAAGAATTTATTTATAAAATATCCTTTAATACAATGTTTTTGTTCAAAATAATAAAATGTATTGAGGCAATGGAAAGAATTCTAGTAGCTACAAACTGGAGACAGGAAAACACACGCAAGGTAATAGGGGAAGTTTTGGATTTGGGATTACAGACACTTCCTAATGCTCAAGGGCACAGAGTTAACTTTAGGCATATGCCACATGGGGAGAATCTTTAATCCATGCTAATGAACTAACTCTGACACAATCCCCATAATGGTCCCCTGAGATCAACTTTATTTCCAAGCAGAAGCAAATTGCCAACACTCCCCAACATCTTCCTTCTATGTGTGTCTTCCTCCAGCACACTGAACTACAAATGTCTTAGTGTCTGTTTGGCTCTACCCAGTGGACTCTGTGCTCCTTGAAGGCAAAGACTTTTTCTTTATCCCCAGAGTCCTGTAACTTCTGTCATCATAAATTATTTAATATAAATTTAATACACATTATTTAATACATCTTCTCTGGATACCTAACTGAGTGATTCACACACAAACAGGTTGGACACAAGAAAACTTGCCTGCCAGACAGTTCAGTTTCAAGAGAACAGATTCTCTACCATCTTGATTGCTGCTGTGTCCTGGAACAGAGTAGAGCATATGTAGTTAACAACTACACGTTGAATGACTGGATGAATCTGCCTTTCTCTCCTTTCTATTTCAATTGATTTTCCAAGCAGTGACCCACTCTGATCTCAGATTCACCTTTTTGTACTAAGTCTCTTTGATGGTGGTGACTTCTTGGTGGTGACTTCTTGCCTCACACCACCTACTCCCTGGAACTCACTGATCTACTACTTCATGTTCCTAGTCTTGCTGAGTTGGTCTTCTTCTGCCACCATTTCCTCTCCTCTTCTCCATCCTCTTTGTCTGACTTCATTTCCTCTCCTCCACTGCCAATCATAAAATAAATTAATTATGAGGATTTAACATACAGTATGGTGAATAAAAATACTCTATTGTGTATTTTGAAGTTGCTAAAGGTAAATCTTAAAAGTTATCACAAAGAAAGTTCTAATTTTGTATAGTGACGGATGTTAATTAGACTTATTGTGTTGATCATTTAGCAATACAGAATGGCTCCGGATTTAACATGCTTTGAATCAACAAGGTGAAAGAGATACACATTTACTGGAAACCATGTGTGCTAGACAGCAGCAGCAAGCTGCAGCTCCTAGCGTACATTTTTGACTTATGATTTTTCCAGCTCACAATGGATTTACTAAGATGTTATTGAACCATAAGTCAAGGATGATCTGTATATACAAATATTGGATCATTATGTTGTACACCTGAAACTTGTAAGATGTTTTGTGTCAATTATATCTGAATTTTAATATGCCATGATTCTCACAATAAATGAAATCTTTATGTGTTGAGGTTCAAATCATAGATTATGCCCTGCCTTTTGATTGTGATATTTAATATTCTTATATCCTACAAAAGGTCACAGAATTCTGTACATTAATTTGAGCACCACCTAGTGGGCATTATGGATGGCTACTTTCCTTACTTGGAAACAGCAATAAAGTCATTTCTTGAGATCAAGGAAGAATGTGACCTTGGAAAACTCTCCCCTGCATACCACTGGACTGACGTGACAAATGTACATAATTCATAAAACTTTCCATCCACCCCCGCACTTTAATAATGTTCACTGTGCTCTTCTAAATCCATCACACTTAAACTGCAAACCAAAACCAAGAGTTATTCTTTTAAAATCCTAAACATCACTAAGAAGACTAAATGATTGTTTCTGCTCCCATGTAATCAGCTCCTATAGCTCAACAGTCTTCATTTTGTGTGTCTCTCAGATCTTTTCTGAGGCATAGTTAAATGTAATCTGTCGGCATATTCTATATCTGGACTGCGTTTTTATTTCCATTTCTAGTCCTTATTAATATACAATCTTTTCTTGCTTGGTTATTTTTAATCCTCTCTGGTTCCCTAAGCTATTATTAATTCAAACGGCATATTCTTCTCTAATTAAAAAGAATCACTAATAACAAATGCTTTAAACAATCGACAAACCAATTTTACTAATAACAAATCAAAGATAATTCAAAAACAGTGTCCATGAAAATAAAAAGACTTAAGAAATAATTCTTTTTTTTTAAACTTTATGTTTTTAAAGATTTATTTATTTATACAAGCACTGGGGTACAGTCAGAAGCACCAGAGGGTGAGAGAATTCACCAGAGCCAGAGCGGGGAGCAGAGCAGGCAGAGGACCAAAGTACACTGCTGAGGGGAGCAGCGGGCAGCAGGAGAGGTCTGTGCGCCATGTGGGACCCTCCTCCGGTGGCGGCCGGGGAGAAGCTGGGGATCGAAGTGGCGCTGCAGAGGCTGTAGGCAGCTTCGCAACCCAGCGCTCAACGGCTGCGCCACCAGGGAGGCCCCAAGAAATAATTCTTAAGTTAAAGTAAGCAGAGTATTAAGAGTTTTGCACATGGAGATGATTTCACAGCACTATGGAATCATTCATTGCAGAAAGCTTACAAGTCATGTTGTTCTCTACCTTGACACAAGAATCCTTTCTATGGTTTCCCAGTAATCAATTAGTCTCTGCTTGAACACTTCCTGGGAGAGAGAATGAACTGAATCTGAAATGAAGACAAGAGAATGGGCTTCCACATTAAACAAATTCAAGTCTTAATCCTGCAGAATTTGCGTCCTGAACTGCACACTTGTAGTTACCAGCTTTGTGACAGTAAGTTGCGGCAGGCAGCACTACCCATGCTGTCTCTTGACAAGGTCTGGGCATTGGGGAAGACTCCCAAGAAGAGGGGAGTTCCTGTGCTCCCCAGAAAAGGGAAGTTGTACTTCCCAGAAGAGGGGAGTTCTTGCACTTCCCAAGAAGATCTGAACTGGGGAGTCTCCATGGCAACGCCTGCTAATGCTCTCCTCTTTGTTCTCAGTTAATGCTGAAGTAAGTTAGTTATTAATTGGCATGTGTAAACCCAATTCGGACCTAGACGTTAATTGATTTATTGTTCTTACACTTGAATCAGTATCAAAGAAAGTACAAAATGCTAAAGGTATAGTTAGGAAAGAAATATTTTGGCCCTGAGAACTATGGAGAACAAGCTGCCCTGAACCAGCTGTGCTTGGAAACCATAGCCTAACCTGGGGGTTACCTGTTTGTGGCAACAGTACATCTCCTGGTATATGCAAAAAAGTCAAGCTCGCAGGTTGTGTGGAGGTTAGGTATTTCTAGTTAAAAGTTAGATTTCTGTAGAACTAAACAGTATTGATGAGTTAGTTTAGATCACTTTGAAGTAACTGATAAATAGGCTAGATTAATTAAGTGCTAGAGAATGGGCTGATTTTAGTAATACAGCATAACAATGGACTTTCATGTCCACTCCAAAATTAGGAAAGCTTGACAGGACGATTGATTGTTACTGAACATTGTACTGTCTTAGACAATTGATTATGTTAGAAAATAAGTTGTACCAAGGAGAGTAATTGTCCCTGTTGTTTTTCTTAATCAGATTAAAGAAGTGTCCTTTTGTAGTGTGAGATCAAGAGGGTCTTTGTATGTTCATGAGAAAATATGTAATGATTGTCTCTGTTCCTTGATGCTTATGTTGAGGTAATCTCACCGCTCGCCTTAAGGTATAACTAAAGACCCGCTGAGACCCTCAGTAGGAGATACTTGCACCAGAGAGAGTGTCAGTGTCACCTCACTACCTCATCTACCTCACTCCACTTCCCTTCAGCCCTCCGAAAATATCACCAACGCAGTCCTCTCCTTTCTGAGATCCCTGACACGACTTCTAACTGGAGCTGGTCTCCAGCAGTAAGTGAATAACAAAACCTCTGAAATGTCCATTTTCACATCTATAAAATAGTAGGATTGAGGGAGGAAGGAAAAAGTAAAGATCCCAATCCACATGATTATTATAAGAATTAAATGAGACCATATACCATGCTTCATGAGCAGTGCATGAAACAGCTATAATGGAAACTGGTTTTTGCCTCTTTTTTCTACCTATTGCCATCGTTTTTTACCTAAATATCTCTTTCCAGGCAGTTTTCCAAGTATACAAAACCTCCAGCCTACATACACTGACCCGACTGCTTAACTCAAATTTTCCTTTCTCCAGTTTAGGACTTTCTCTCTCATTCATCTGCTGACACTCATAGAAAGTGATAAGACTTGTACAGTGCTGGGCTAAGATGAGGTTACTCAAAGTCAACAGGTTTTATAGTCTGTCAAGGGAACCAGGTGTAATCAACCCACTTGCCCACTACAGTAAACTGCTAGCCTGGTACTCTTTTTTTTTTAAGATTTATTTATTTTTATACAAGAGCTGTGGTATAGGCCAGAGGTGTGGGAGGGTGAGAGGATTCATCAGAGACAGAGCAGGGAGCAGAACAGGCAGAAGGATCGAAGTACACTGCTGAGGGGAGCAGTGGGCAAGATAGGAGAGGTCTGCTGCACCATGTGGGAATCTCCCTGGCCAGCCGGGAATTCGACCCATGCTGCAGAGGCTGCGGACAGCTTCACAGTGCTGCGTTCAACCTGCTGCACCACCAGGGAGGCCCTTTAAAAAAAAAAAAAAAAAAGATTGATTTATGTATGCATACAAGAGCCTGGGTGCATGCCAGAGATGTAGGGGGCAGGGTGGGGGAAGGTGGAAGGGGAGAAGATTCATCAGAGACAGAGTAGGAGGAAGAACAGGTAGATCTACTGAAATACATTGCTGAGGGGAGCAGCAGGTGAGACAGGAGAGGTCTGCTGCACCATGTGGGCCAATCCCCTGGCCAGGGATCTAACTCATGCTGCAGCATCCTCAGATAGCTTCACAGTGCTGTGACTTCACCCCTGTCACCACTAGGGAGGCCCCTAGCCTGGTATTCTTTAATGGCATTCTTCTCCTACCAGGCTTACTTTCCCACTCCCCGATCATGCCTGCTGGGATCACCTCCCAAATAAACTCTTCACACCCAAATTTTTATTATATTCATAGTAAAGAATAAATACCACCAAACCAGCAAAACTGTAATAAAATTGAGAACTAAGCAAAATAAACCTATGTGCATTATTAAGCTCTGCTCCAAAGCACAGATCAATTAGGTAAAACTATGTCTTGATCAGTTAATGAAGGTAACTGTTTAAATTCTATACTTTACTTTGTATGGAAAGGCATTGTATTTTAAGAGCATTTTCAGACTTATATTAAGATACTGCCTTCCATAGCTAAAGAACTAGACTATGTAAGGTTCAGTGATTTCCAAAGTCATTTTTAACAATATAAGTAAAGATAGTCAAGATTTACTGAACATTTACTACATAGAAGACTCTGTATCAAGAACTTTGGAACCATTCCACTAATCACTGCTACAACCCCATGTCATTTTAGAAGCATTATTCCCATAGTTCCAAATTAGTATCCATCAAAAATTAAAAAGAAAATTTTGAACTTGCAAATGGGTAGAAATTATGGCAAGATAAATAATTTTTACTCTATAAAATGTTAGTCCATTAAGGTTTACATACGTACCAAAGTGAAGTAGAAGAAAAGGGCAGATAATTTAACAGTAGCAAATTATCTTTTCCTCAGAAATTAATAAAGAACATTTTGGGGGTGAATTATCCACATGATTGAAACAAATCTATACCACATATTATATGTTTAACTAACTTTGAACTTGATCTTAAAGAAACGGTCATTTTGGCCTCCCCGGTGGCGCAGCGGTTGAGCACTGGGTTGCGAAGCTGCCCGCGGCCTCTGCGGCGCCGGTTCGATCCCCGGCTGCTCCCCGGCCACAGGAGGAGGGTCCCACATGGCGCGCAGACCTCTCCTGCCGCCCGCTGCTCCCCTCAGCAGTGTCCTTCTGTCCTTCTGCCTGCTCTGCTCCGCTCTAGCTCTGGTGAATTCTCTCACCCTCCCGCGCTTCTGACTGTACCCAGTGCATGTGTAAACAAAACAAACAAATAAATAAATAAAAAAAAATGCCTCTATTTAAAAAAAAAAAAGAAAGAAAGAAACGGTCATTTTGGTTGGTCCATTAGCAACTGTGGCTGAAAAAACTGTTAAAGTAATTATGTGATCAAGTAGAAGTGAAAATTCTGACATTTTTACATTAGCATTTTAGTAAAATATTTTTTTTGTTCTTAACAACGAGGGCTTTGGAACTTGTTTTGTAAAAACAAGGATGAAATTTGCACCAAAAGTCTAAATACAGAAAAATAATCCTGAGCATATGGCGGAGTTTTCATACTGAGATGCTTAAACACTTGTCTGCCCACATGAAACTTCTGCTGTCTTCCATGAAGGCTTGGTTCCTTGGTTTGTTTATATTGACTCATAGTACAGCTACTTGATATTTAAAGTAAAATGAAATCCTGCTGCATTCTACTCAAAACCAAATAAATTATAGATACCCCTTTTGTTTCTGAGTATCTCATTTGTTCCAGCTTCTTACAATAATAGTCCTGAAAATTAATTAGGTTTCTTTTTCTCATTCTCCTTTCTTATAAATAAAAATTCAAATTATCTGACTTTGATTCTACTTTTTTAAGATTGGACAAGAAGCCCACTCCCTGTTAATGAGGAATTGACTATATTCTAACAGTGCATGATATACTGGCAACAGAAAGTCAATTAGAAAAAAAAAAAAAGTACATTTGTATTTAGAAAATGATTCAGTGTCTAGGAAGGAACTGCATTCAACACACAAATTTGCTCCAAATGAACACACTGAAAATACTCAAAAGAAGCTGTATGATAAATATATCTAGAGTTTTCAAACAGGAAATTCTTTATAAAGAATGCTATTTAATTGTAATGATATCAATTTCTGGATCATCTCTAGAATAAATTGAGATTTTTTAAAAACTACAATACATATATCAAACCACAAAATGCATTACTTTTACCTAGGATTATCAAAGTCTGCAAGCCTAAATGTGTTCTGGGAAGTGACTGAGTGGCTACCCTAAACCAAAGAATGTGCAAAAAAAAATTTGGGCAGACTTAAAATAATAATGGCGTAAACCAACATACCAACCAGGCAACAGATGCATGAGGGAAACTTTATATTAAACTCAGAAAAGATATTTCAAAAAATCAAGATTCTCTTTTTTTCAACGTGATCATTACAGTCATACTCCCTTTCTCTCTTCAAAATAAAAGATAAGGGAAGAATAAATGCAGTCAACATTTGGAACTGGATGACCTTGAAAATGTTGCAAAATGAACTGAGCATCTGCGCAGATGGTTTAAAAAAGAGACCAACTCAAACCTTCACAAGAGATAAGTTACTTCCCATGTTCAATGAGGTCAAAAGCAAAGCCAAGATTGTTAACCATCTAGTTGTTGTTAATTCACAATGAAATTTGTGAGCATTTATAGCATTGTATGACTTCGGCTTTGCTTTCATTTAATCATGAGACCCTAATAACCTATCAGATAGATGGGACATGCATTACTACTATTATTTCCATTTTACTGAAGAGATCAGGGTCCAAGTCTCTAAATAGACCAGTTTTCTCTCTCCCACCCATTATTGTCTCAGTCCATAAACTGTACATGAAAGGATTTGAATGCTTTCACAAGTCTAGATTGTCACATTGCTATGATAGGGATTGCATCTGTTTACCAATTTATTCAGTGACAAAAAGATGAGACTGGTTCTGCCATTATAGTCTGTGAAATAATGAGTTGAGTATTTAAGATGCTGATGAGAACTCCAAAAACAATGAAAAGGAAAAATAACAGTGTGGTAAATCAGGGAACCAAAATAAAGACATCAGTTCCCCGATGGCAACTAGTTACTAGACTAGAAAACTAGCAAATAAAATGCAAGACGTGGGTATCATCATAAATATGCAATAAATGTACTCAGGCAGCATATCATCCAGTACTGCAGGAAACACTAAAAATTTTCCATAGCAACTGTAACTAAGGACTTTAGCAGGATGCTGAAAATGCAAATGAAGAAAAAAGCCAAAAAACGGAGGACAAACAAGATTGTTTCCTTAGTAGAATGAAGCTCACTGTTCACTCCCAGAAAACATAAATATTTAACCCCTGAAGGAGGTGATAACCAGTGATTTCAGTTAGCAAAACTCATCCTCATGATCAACAGTCTTTCAAGAAAATAAATCAACCAAAGAGCTGAAAACATAAGAAATTCATAAAAGTACATACCAAGCAGGTGGCAACATACTTTACTCTATTGAATTGGTCATGAGTCAAAAATGGAGCCCAAAAATTAATTAACTATCCTAGCTATTATGGTCAGGCAGGTATTGTCAAGGGCACAGAAGTACACCAGAAATAGACTTTGTCCTTGAAGTGTTCAGTGTTGTAAAGAGAGATGAAAGATACATTACTATAAAATAAGCTTGAATGTGATAGATATCAAAGAGAAATAAAATTCTTGTTATTAAGTTTTAGGTTAGTAGAGAGTAGTACAGGATTTAATGTGTTCCCCAAAGGGGTACATTGAAATACTAATGCTTAGTACCTCCAAATGTGACCTTATTTGGAAATAAGGTCTTTACAAATATAATGAAGTTGGGGCCTCCCCGGTGGCACAGCAGTTGAGCGCTGGGCTGCCCGCAGCCTCTGCAGTGCCGGTTCGATCCCCGGCCGCCAGAAAGGGGCCCACATGGCAGGCAGACCTCTCCTGCACCCACTGCTCCCCTCAGCAGTGTATTTCATCAGTCTGCCTGTTCTGTTCCCCGCTCTGGCTCTGGTGAATTGTCACCCTCCTGCACTTCTGACTGTACCCAGTGTTTGCATAAATAAATAAATAAATCTTTAAAAAAATATATAATGAAAAAATGAAGTCACTAGTGTGAGCCCTAATGTATTATGACTGATGTCTTTCTAGGAAAGGAGCTCACCACAAGAAGATGGAGACAAACAGGGTAAAGACAGCCAAGTGACCACAGAGGCAGAGACTGGAATGGTGCACTTAGAAGTCAAGAAACACCAAGAATTCCTAAGAAACAATGGAAGCAAAGGAGAGGCAAGGACACATTCTTCCCTAGAGCAGAAAGAGAAAGGATGGCTCTGCTCACACCTAGCCTCCAGACTTGCAGCCTCTAGAAATTTCTGTTGTTTGAAGTCACCCAGTTTTGGCTGCTTTGTAACCACAGCCTTGGGAAATGAACACAGAGATAAATGACCTCATACTAAAAGAACTGCTGTCAAGTTTCTAGTAAGAAATGACATCTAAATTGAACCTTGAAGCACTTGTAACATTAAATGTTAAGATGAGATTTATTTTTCATATGATAACAGTACCTACCATATTTAATGAAAATCTACCAGGTACCAGCTATTGTACTGAAAACATCAGTATGTAACTGGAGTGAACTGTGAATCATTCTAGAACACCATGTGAAAGGCATAACTCACCTCCTTAACTGACACTCCCTGTTCTATCCCACAATGATTGATGTTTTTAGAAATTCCCATTTGGTAAATGAAAGCAGAAGGAGAGTTTGGGGAGAACTGTAGAGGAGTAGGGGAAAAAAACGGAACAGATGGCAAAGCATCTATTCTCCTTCTAGCCCTGGCCATGATCTCCTCTAACAGAGAGGATGGAAGCAAGTTCCAGAATTTCTGTGAGTAGTTTTGTTTTCATATGAAACGAGGTGAGAAATTAGTCAAAGAGGCTATGAGAGGCTCTGCATATTTGGGTTGAGATGGCTCAGGGCCAGGAAGTCTGTGCTCTCCTCCACCCCACAGAACTGGGCCCCATGGAGGCCTTCCAGTGACCAGACTTCCAGAGCATTAAACGTCAACACCCTTGGCATGAACTGTGTTCTCATGATGGACAGTGACACTGGAAATACTTCAGCCTTGGCAAAACCTCAGCAAGTGACCTTGCAAGCAGATGCTGGATGTGTGGGTGCTGGGGTAGAAGAAAAACAAGGCAGGAGCTAATGGCAACCGCAAAAGAAAGACAAGTTAACTTAACAAGGGAACTTCTAGAAATAACTGAAAATACTTTGAAAGGAGCTAATTTTCTGTAGCCAAGTAGGATGAGGATTCACCCCATAAAAACTGGAATTTAAGACGAGTCTAAGACCTTGTTTGTGACTGCAGGGTGATAAGGCATTGAATACAACACAGGTCATACACAGATTTTCCTATTTAATTGAACTGAAATTCATCATTATCCTACCTTATTGGCAAGAGCACTGAGGCTCAGTTAAATAACTCCCCAGTCAGTAACCCAGTCTGTAAGTGACTGAATCAGAAATTTAACCATGTCAGGGCCTCCCTGGTGGAGCAAGGGGTTAGGCCGCAGCATGAGTTCAACCCCTGGCCAGGGAGCTAAACCACTTGGTGCAGCAGACCTCTCCCATCTCACCTGCTGCTCCCCTCAGCAGTGTATTCAGTAGATCCATCTGTTCTGCTCTCCACTCTGTCTCTGGTGAATCTTCTCACCCCCCTGCATCTCTGGTCTGTACCCCAGTTTTTTTATGCATAAATAAATCTTTAAAAATAAATTAAAACATGTCTGTCTGCTAGTAAGGCCAGTGCCCTATCTGCTCTACCACTTTGTTGACAGAAGGAACAGCATGACACTTCCAAGTAGTTTAGAAAAGAATGGAGTGGGTCAGGGTTTCAACCAGGGTCCTGGTAGGAAGCAGTATGCAACCCAATTGTTCAAATGAAGGGACTTAATAAAGGCACTACTGACATAGTTGTGGGTAGAATTAAGAGAATGAACAAGCACCCGAGAGAAGCAATTACACACCTAGTAAGCCCTGGTGGGATGGGGAACCACAGTAGAGAGGCCACTCACAGAATCTGTAATCATGGTGGGACACTGCTCCTGCCAGACAAGCAGCCTTGCAGCAGGGAGAGGGTGGGAAGAATAACCTGACCTCTCTTTTCATCCTCCAGTCTCCCATCAATGCCACCTATTGGCTGTGCCTAACTGGAAACCACTGGAGCCTGAATGAGGCGGGTGGCAGGGATAAGAGAACCTTAAGATGGAAGACATTTCCATGGAGAGAAGGGAAATTGAGGCCACATACTAGTCTTGGCTTGTTTTCCTCTCAGATCCATTCCCTGCCCTGCACTGACCTGTGTTACAGAGAATTGCTTTTCCTAGGTTTCCGTGTCCTCTGGTTTCTGAGTCAGTTCAGACATAGGAAGGACTTGAAAGAAGACAAGGCAGAAAGGAAGAGGTCAGGGTACTTCTCCCTCTCTTTCTGCTTTAATCATTGTCTGCAGCTGTGGCTGTTCTTTCTAGGGAGCTGGCTCTTGTGTCAAGGCCTCCTATGATTCTAGCTGCTACACAGCTCACCGCAGTAACAGATTCAACAAAAACATATTCAGTGTGTACTTGGATCCTTTGTCCCTTAAGCTTTAGGCAGCTGTAGAAGCTTCCTACTCTTAGTTATCTCAAGGATGCACCAGTGTACCACTTTAGACTTCTTAACTCCTCCATCCCCCATGTAGCCAATTCCTTGTCCTAAATTCTTTCCATTGGGCCTCTCTGGTGGTAAGCTGCAGCACTATGAAGCTATCCACAGCCACTGCAGCATGAGCGCAAGTTCGATCCCTGGCCAGAAGGCTAACACACACAGCACAGCAGACCTCTCCTGTCTTGCCCGCTGCTCCCCTCAGCAGTGTATTTCAGTCAATCCACTGGTTCTGTTTCCCATTCTGTCTCTGGTGAACCCTCTCACACCCCCGCAACCCCCGCACCTCTGGCCTGTACACCAGTTCTTGTATGCATAAATAAATAAATCTTTAAAATAAACAAATAAATAAATAATTTCCATGTAAAATGTTAAGAATATTTCCTGATACTAGACTTGTACAGGACAACAGAGAGTATCAACCTCCCTAGGAAAGTATAAGGACATGTAAACATGACTTGCATATACAAGGACATACTGAATACATTTCGTATTGAATCTATCACAATTGTGAACCTGTTATTTCCTTCATTGGAGTCCCCAGTTCCTCAATCACCGTTTTTCTGATCTGCTTGCTCTCCCATCTTGCCTTTCCTGTCTCTGAAGATCACAGACAGTCATAGAGGCATTATTCGAGTTAGACTTTGGATTTCCTTGCTGACTTGTCCTTCTGCTGCAGTTATTAGCACTCATCCCTGAGTAGAGCAAATTACTGACTGGCTGAAACACTTCCTGGCCAAAATTTTCTTCTCCTTTGTTCTTTATTTCTTCTACTCTGTTCATCAGATCCATGGTTACCAGTCCAAGAATCCTGTGTTAGTATCTTCCTCAAGACCCTTGAGTCCAATAAGGGTCACATCAGTTTAAAATTGATACAAAAAAAATCTATTAAGAAATAGAAATCAAAAATAAATTTATGACAACATGCTATAATTTCACACGTTATTATAAAAAACTAGAGTAAATTGATTAGATGAAATAAAATTATATATATATATAAAATATATAAAACCCAACAGAGAAAAATCAGTAAGTTGTTAAGGTGATTAACCATAAAATAATTCATGGCAATTTCACATTAGAATACAAAATTCCTACTATGCAATTAGAATTTAATTCAATTTACCAAGTGTCCATTCATTCACAACTCTTCAGGGCCATCACATCCGCAAACTGAGCTCCATCTCAAACATATTTTGAGATCCAGTTTCAGTGGTTTAAATACACATTAGGAGATTTCAGACAGAGATTCAGACAGATTCAGAAAGAGATTCTATAATACATACTTCTGTTCTAACCTGGGAGGCCAGTTTAGTCTAGTTAAATGCAAAGTATGATAAATTGCATTATTAGTATTGATTCTTTCTTATACCTATCCATGCCCTTTATCATTGTCTTTGGAATTTTTCAAATTTTCAAAGTTAGATTTGGATGTGGAGTACTCATGGAAACAGCACTTTTCACAGACTTGGAAAAACAAGATTTAGTTGCAACTGAGGCCTCAGCTAATTCCATGGGAAGTTCTAGAGCTCTAACAGTCCTTCAAAATATTCTGAACTGAGGAAAAGGGTCAGGCCTTTGTCATCTAATATCTCACATATAACCAGTCATTGCATGTGGGTTTCCTATAGGAGCACTCATGAACAAAGCAGAGGGCATTTCTTGGGGATGAAAGGCTATGGGGATGAAAGATGGAAGGGGGATAAGGGTAGAAATGGGAGGATGGAAGAATGTATGGGGGGAACTATCTGTGAGCCATAAGCAGCAACCAGTAATCCTAGATGCTGAAGTGAAAGGTGCCTTGGTTCTGATCAGGAGGTATATCACAGCATCCACTACATTCCAGAGTTGGAATATCGCTTTACTTCTTGACATTGGATTCAGCCATGTGACTTGCCTTGACTAATGGAATAAGGCATAAGTCAACATTTTGGTTCAACTTCTAGGCCTTAAGAGACCTTGCTTATTCACAATTTCATTCTTATACATGTCCAGGCTAACCTGCTGGTCTCACGTGGAATATGAGAAGCACACAGAGCAGAGCTGATCCAGTCAAATCCAACTCAGTTCAAACAATCCCCAAATGACCTGTAGACACAATAGAAATAAATGCTTACTTTTGTATGATGTTGTTTGTACATTGATAGGATGTCATATAAGAGGTTCTGATTTAACAGGTCTGTTACATCTTATACTATTTTTTTGCTTCTGTTTATTGTTTTTTAAATTTTATTTTATATATTTTTACATCATTTTTCATTTTTGCATAATGTATGCATTTTCATCTTGGTTATAGTCCCCATACAATTCCCACCCCCCTTGTTTTGATCCTACTCCCTTCTCCCCCCAACCATAGTGTGTCTCTGGTTTATAGTTGCTTGTTGATTTTGATTTTCACTTTATTATAATAAGTTTTTTTCCTGGTCCCTTATATAGGTTTTCTAAATTCCTGCATTTTTCTTTTTCTTTCTGGCTTATTTCACTGAGCATGATCCCTTCCAGCTCCATCCATGTTGCTGCAAATGGCCTGAGTTTATTTTTTTGATTGCTGAGTAATATTCCATTGTGTATATGTACCACATCTTCTTGATCCAGTCATCTATTTTGGGGCATCTGGGTGGTTTCCATAGCTTACCTATTGTAAATATTGCTGCTATAAACATAGGGGTGCAGATGCCCTTTGGAATTAATGTTTCTGTGTCCTTTGGGTAAATACCTAGGAGTGGAATTCCTGGATCATATGGAAGCTCCATCTTTAGCAGATTGAGGAATCTCCACAGAGCTCTCCATAGTGGCTGGACCAGTTTGTACTCCCACAGGCAGTGAAGGAGAGTTACTTTTTCTCCACATCCTCGCCAACACTTGTTGTTGCTAGTTTATTTAATATGTGCCATTCTCACTGGTGTAAGATGGTATCTCATGGTAGTTTTGATTTGCATTTCCCTGATTACAAGTGATGTTGAACATTTTTTCACATGTCTGTTGGCCATTTGCATTTCCTCTTTGGAGAAGTTTCTTTTTAGCTCTTCTGCTCATTTTCTGACTGGTCATTTACTTTGTTTTTGTGGAGTCTCATCAGCTCTTTGAGATTTTTGTGATCAGTCCTTTATCATTAGTGTTGTGTGCAAAAATTTTCTCCCAGTTGATGGGGTGTCTCTTTGTTTTGGTTACTGTCTCTTTTGCTATACAGAAGCTCTTTAATTTGATGTAGGCCCAACTGTTATCTTTGCCTTCACTATCACTGCTTTGGCTGAAGTGTCTTTAAAGATGTTACTGAGGTGTATGTATGTAGTGTTCGTCTGTATCCCCTTCTATATATTTTATGGTTTCAGGTCTTATGTCCAGTTCTTTAATCCATTTTGAGTTGGTTTTTGTGCACGGTGTGAGGGAGTAGTCAAGCTTCATTCTTTTGCATGAAGCAACCCAGTTTTCCCAGCACCATTTATTGAACAACTTTCTTTGTTCCATTGCATATTCTTTGCTCCTTTGTCAAAGATTAGTTGACCATAAATCTGTGGGTTTATTTCTGGATTTTCTGTTCAGTTCCATTGGTCAGTGTATCTGTTCTTGTTCCAACATCATGCAGTTTTTATTATTATGGCTTTGTAGTACAGTTTGAAGTCTGGGAGTGTGATACCTCCATTCCCTTTATTTTTTTCCAGGAGAGCTTTGGCTATTCAGGGTTTTAGGTGGCTCCAAATGAATTTCATCAATATTTGTTCTATTTCTTTTTTTTTTTTTTTATAAATTTTATTGTTATATTCCCCATACAATTGCAGCCCCCCATTCTGACCCCAATCCCTCCCCTCCCGCCCCCGCCCGCCTAAAAGTGTCTCTGGTTCATAGTTTTTTGTTGATTTTGATTTTCACTTTCTTATAGTTATTCATTTTCCTTTGAAGAATGTCATTGAAATTTTTATGGAATAGCATTGAATCTGTAAATTGCTTTTGGTAGGATGGCCATTTTGATAATGTTAATTCTTCCAATCCATGAGCAGGGGATGTCTTTCCATTTCTTTGTTACATCTTATACTTTTGATAAACATTATCTTTATGTGTCAACTTGGCTCGCTGCAAGGTATCCATATCAAACATTATTTCTCAATGTATTTTTGAAGGTTTCTGGTTGAGATTAGCATTTGAGTCTGTGAACTCAGTAGATTACCATACCTTGTATTGGTGAGTATCATCGAGGGACTGAATAGAACCAAAGACAGAGGGAGGAGGAATTTGCCCCTTTTTTTTCTTCCTTACTTCTTGAGCTGATACATTGCATCTCATCTCACTTCCTGCTCTTGGACTGGGTTTTATATCACCAGCAACCTTTGTTTGCAGACCTTTGGACTTGGACTGAATGACACCACTAGCTTTCCTTGGTTTCCAGCTTGCAGATAGTAGAAACTATCTTCTTGTGGGAATTCTTAGTCTTCTCTCTTTCCTGAAACTTTACAATGTTGTGAGTTGAGCATATAAGGTGCTGTGAGTTGTAGTCATTATTTTATTTCTAGGTATGAAAATCATGACACTAGAAGATATTGAGTAAATATGGGTAAAGGAAGTTAGGGAAGACTGAGTCACTTCCCAACTGCTCCCTAATCTCTTAGGCTGCCCCTCTGCTACCCTCTGTCTCAAAGTGTTCTACTAATATAAGAAAACAGAGTTCTGTCCAGTAATGTCAATGGTAAACTGGAATTATCTGTCCTCTGATTTCTTAGACTACTGAGTCAAAGACAGTATCAGATGGAAAAGGCATAAAGAACAGAGAACAGGTGTCTCTAGTCCTATACTGGTCTTTACCTTTGACTTCCAGGCTCTTGGGCTTTCTTAATTTTGCATGATGCATAACATGCTACTCTAATGCTTCAAGAATAGCCCAGAGAGCCCTCAGTGCAGGCACTTCAAACATTGCTGAAGGTGGAGATTTCTTGCTCACTGAATTTCTACTGCCAAGTTTTGTCAGGGCATTTTGCTTCTTCCCTTCTTCCCTTTTATTTTTTTAAAAGATTTATTTTATTTATGTATACAAGAACTGGGGTGTAGGCCAGAGGTGCAGGGGGAGAGAGAATTCAACAGAGACAGAAGTAGGGAGCAGAATAGGTGGGTCTACTGAAATAGATTGCTGAGGGGAGCAACAGGTGAGACAGGAGAGGTCTGCTGGGCCATGTATGTTATTTTAGCTCCCTGGCTGGGGATCGAGCTTATGCTGCAGTGGCTGCTGATAGCTTCATAGTGCTGAGATTTTAACCTCTGAGCCACCGGGAAGGCAGGCCCTCCTTCTCTCCCTTCAAAGCTGACAAGAAAAAAAAAGAAGTAATGCTAACCAAATAAAGAAACATTGTGCTTTTTTTTAAAGACTCATTTGCGTCAGAAAATTCATTCCCAACTGAGCCGTAACTAGATGAAGTTGCACATGCCTCAAGTCTTACAAAAGAAAATTTTCATTACAGAATTCATAATTGATGATGAGAGGATCCAGGCTGTGTTTCCAAAGGGAGGTGAGACTTTGAAATTCTGCACAGCTCTATTTCCAAAATCTCACAGCTCTATTTCCAAAATCTCACAGAGGCACACTATTATCAATTATTGGGTTATTTCACTTTAAACATGAGTGAAACTGAGAATCATTTTCCTCTACTTCCCAAATTACTAAGACAGCTATTCTTTGTTTTTAATGGTGTTGTAAAAAGAGAAATGAAAACAGTGCATTCCTGAAACATTACAAAAGACCAACAGAAGAGATGCAAGTGCAGCATACTGCTGTGAATCCTGAGGAAGAAATTCAAGGACTTTTGCTTCAAAATACCTTAACAAAAGAGAAGGAAAGAATTGCCCCTGGGATATGTGGAAGCATAACTAAAAGTGAAAATAGCTTACATTAGCAGAGTTCACTATGTAGCATGTTCTAACAGTTACTAGATACTTGTTATTTATTCTCAGGATAAATAAATCTGTGAGGCAGATGACATTATCAGCCCCATTTTATAGATGAAGAAACTGAAGCTGAGACACAAAGAGGTCAGGCAACTTGTCCAAGGACACACAGCTGGAAAAGGGTGGAGCTTGAATTCAAAGTCCTGCTCCAAAGTCTGTGGTTTCAACCACAAGTTGCCTGAATAGTCTACCATCAGCTCAAAATTCCACTCAAGTTTTACCTTAAAAACACATGGGAGGGGAGCCCAGGTCCCAGGTTTCAGTGGCGTATGGTCAGGGTTGGGGTATAGATGGTGCCCTCCAGTCGGCCCCAAGGCAGCTCCCACAGTGCCCGCCCCTCCCCCCCCCCAACCTCTGGTTCCTGTGGTGTAAGGAAAGGGGGTGGCTACTGCCCTTGAGACTCTCTCCCTCCCTCCTGGCTATAAGTCCGACTCCTAGCTATGGGGAGTCTAGCAGCTGGCGGGGCTTGGTGGGGTTATTGCCAAGGGCACCGCCTAGTGCCTGTAAGTCCGAGGTTGACCAGCTGACCAACCTGGGGCCCAAGACTCTGGGGTGGTTTCCAAGCTCCTGTTTGTTGAGCAGCTGGCAGGGCTGGCAGTCTGAGACCAGGGTCACCTCCTAGGGGCTCCAAGTCCAAGATTAACAACCTGGTGGGCACTAATGGCACTGCCTCCAAACCCAGCTAGCTCTAACTGTCCAGAACCAGATTGAACAGGCACCAGAATATCACATTACATGCATGTCTGCTACATACATGCAAACTCAGTTTGCTTCTGTTTCTGGCCAGTTGGAATCAGCTCCAAATGGTTGGAAATGGTTCTAACAATGTTGTTTTCAGTGTTGTTAGAACCAGTTTTATCCAATTCTGGCTGTTTGCTTCTGGTTCTGGCATGTGCTATAAGCTGTGGGCAGTGTGCACTCAGCATTATGCAGTAACATAGTGTCCTGTGTGCAGTGAACAGTATGCAGTGCACAGTTGGCTGTGTGAGTTAGCTGTGTGTTATTTGCAGTGATCTGCATGCAGTGCAAAGTAAGCTTTTTCAGTGCACAGCGAGCTCTATTCACTGTGCAGTGACCAATGTGCAATGAGTAAAGTGCAGTATGCAGTGCACAGTGAGCAGTGTGCATACCTGTAACACTGAGAAACCACGCTATACATGCACACCACATATATATAGCAAATAAATAACATGCCACACAAGTACAATGCAGACATGTGGCATTCGTGAAATATGCTATGGCATGTGTGCACACTATACACATATGACAAGCACACACAGGACACCAACTCATGCACTGCATGCATTTAACATTCATAAAACACATTGTACATGCACACTGCACACATGCAAGGAGAGAAACAGAAGCAGTAACCCCCAAAAGACACCACTTTAGTCTAGCAATTCTTTTTTGGTCTTCCCAGGCACAGAAGTAGGGCGGGCACGCATGTACCCCAAAGAGGCTTGACTCTCCCTTTTCTTCCCAAACACAGGAGGGAGAACAGCCACCATGAGAAAGATCCATGCCCCTCCTGGGCGGGGAGGAGAGCAAATGTGGTGGCCAGCCAACGATACCAGGAGGCATCTGCCAAGGAGACCTGCCTCATTCCACGAGGGTCCTCCCTAGGGTAGGACTCCCCACTGTGGGCCCACCTTCCTGGCAAGTCCAAAGTGTCTTTCTGTCTCTGGTGCCCTCTCAACTGGTGAGAGAGGAAAGGTCAGCTGTGCCATGTAGGTTAGCTCCCTGGCCAGGGATCGAACCCATGCTGCAGTGACTGGCAATAGCTTGATAGTGCCAAGTCTTTAACCCCTGCACCACCAAGGAGGCCCTAGCAATAGATTTTAATAAAAGCCAAGAATCAGAGGAAGCATTATGGAGAAAGGCTGGTGGGTGGGGAGAGAGAGGGTAAAGGTAGAGGGTCTTGTTCACAATCAAACAGGGTTCCAGAGTCAGCCCTGTCTCTTCCTTCCCATCCTAATCCCTGTGTGGGCTCAGTCATCCTTGATAAAAGTTGTGGACAGAGTATATAGGGGAACAAACTGAAATATTTATTACACTATCAATATTTTATAATAACCATAATTATACTATTAATAATTATATACAATTGGGCCTCCCTGGTGGTGTAAGGGGTTAAGCAGAGCACTGTGAAGCTATCTGCAGCCACTGCAGCATGAGTTCGATCCCCAGACAGGGAGATACCCACATGACACAGCAGAACTCTCTTATTTCACCCGCTCCCTCAGCAGTGTATTTCAGTCAATCTGCCTGTTCTGTTCCCTGTTCCCACCAGAGACTCTGTCTCTGGTGAATCATCTTGGCCCCCTCACTGTGACATGAGCACTCATCCTAGAATATTTCATCCTTATTTGATTCAAAGGAATGCAACTTAAGTTTCAGATTTCTCAGATCCCACAAGGCAATAGTCTTATCAGCTGGTCCTGTGGAAAGGGTGAACTCACTATAAGGATTGAAAGAAAGGCAGTTCGCTTAGCAGTGTGAGTATCTGCTGAATGGCTCGGTTTGGAAGCATAGTTTGAGCAAGAATCCCAAATCATGTTTCTGATCATCATCAACTGAGCCAAACAGAGACTATTGGAGCAGATACCAGGAAATATCTACTACTGCTATATGCACCATAAAAATGGTCTTCACTTCTGACATTTTTCCTCCCTTGGAACAGCACTAATGTCCCACTGGCAGATGGTGTGGTCATCTGAAGCACTAAGTAAATGCCTGCTGAGATTTGGGTTCCAAGAAAGCCCATCGCATTCCTTCTGATGTCCAGAGAGATGCAAGTCTTGGCTGCGCTCTCCAGAAAGGTCTGGTTTAGAAGGATGTTTCCTGTGGTCAAAAACAAGAACATCACAGGACAGAATTTTCATTGCCATGATACAAGTGTTCGTGGCCATACAATGTGCTCCATTTACTTCTCCTTCATGGTTAATCTTGATTTATTTCAATTTTACCACTAACTGAGGCAAAACCTCCAAATTCTCCTCTCACTGTTGAAGTGTGAAACATAATACTGAGCATCATCATTAGGTAGCTGCACACTGGCTATCACAGGTGGTTTTGTTCATCTGATGTGTGTGCCCCTAGGATGAGACAATGAATGCTGAATTCTTTTCCCTCTGATCTGGTTACATCTGGAAGCCACTGTGCAGTTAGGCTGGGTCACTCCAGAGCATGAGTCTTCACCAAATCATAAAGAAAAGGAGTGTTCTTTTTCCATATTTCGTCCTTTTCATTAATCACACTTTCTTTTACTACATCATCTATGGCTACTTCCTTGCTGGACATAGTGAGCAGGCAAGATGGGAAGGAGGTTTTTATGTGCACATATGTTTTCAATTCCTTTGAGTAAACACCAAGAAGCACAATTGCTGTATCATATGGTGTTTAATGTTTAGTGTTGTGGATCATGCCTTTTGTGTTTTGTCTAAAAAGGCATCGCCACACTTAAGGTATTCTCTGACGTTATGTTCTAAGAACTTTAAATTTTTGCATTTCATATTTAGCTATTTTGAGTTAATTTTTGAAAAGGAAGACATGGAATTTTAAAAGCTAAATATTAGTGCTCAAAAACTGTACAAACAAGGTTATAAGATTTGCTTAACTGGGTGGATCAAGTCATAATGGAATTAAGAACTATGGAATAATTAGAAGGGAGTGGAGTTAATGAATGACCTTTTCATAGAGGAGATGAAGTTTGACCTTTTAAATTTTAGGAGGGAAGCTGATGAGCTACTGTAATAATCTGTGCTAGTCAGGCTCTCAGAAAGTAGACAATGTCTGGTTGGAAAGAAAAGGACTGGATGAATTTACTCAAATATATAAAGGTCTATCATAAAAATACCAAGTAGTTTGATGGTATCTACCCAATTCATCTCCCCTTCTGTGTAAATGGACCCAATCCACAGAAGAAACAGTACACCAATGTCCACAATACTAACTGCTCTATCCCATGAACCTATCAGTAGGAGCAAAAAAAAAAAAAAAAAAAAAAAGCACCTAATCCAAGTGAGACATTCAGCGTCTTAATTCTGGAAATTTGACTTTGGTTCAGCTGAAGAATTCAGGAAGCTGACTCACACACTAAATGGAAGTGACCTGAACCACTAAATGACTGCATGGAACAGAGTACTCCCCTGCCAAACTGTATCAGACTACAACCCAGGAAGAAATCAACCTCTGTTGTATTAGACCACTAAGATTTGGGGTTGTTAGGAACAGTGGTTCACCTATCTTAACTAACATAGGAAGTTAGAATATATTACCTTTCTAAATAGCATCCCAAATCATCCCAAATAGCATCCCTCAGTTTTTAAATTTTTTTTCTTTAGATTTTTTATTTATTTATGTATACAAGAGCTGGGGTACAGGGCAGGGATGCGGGGCGGGGGGTGAGAGGATTCACCAGAGACAGAGTGGGGAACAGAACATGCAGACTGACTGAAATATACCACTGAGGGGAGCAGCAGGCGAGACAGGAGAGGTCTGCTGCGCCATGTGGGTTGCTCCCTGGCTGGCCGGGGATCGAACTCTTGCTGCAGAGCTGTGGCTTGCTTCACAGTGCGGTGCTTAACCCCCTGCGCCACCAGGGAGGCCCAGTTTTTAAATTTCTTAACGAAAGTAGAATTTTAAAAAATATGATTTACTGATGATCTGCAACATGATCAAAAGAAAGAGAAGATAGAAGCAGAGAAGATGTTTATTAATATAACATAGAAATTTAGAAGCCACATATTGTAATAGAATACCAGATTTGGAGGTGGGAAAGAAATAGGAAATAAGACATGACTGGGAAGAAGCTTGTAAGAAATTGAAACAAATGTTTAAATCATACCTCTTTATTTCCTGTATTTCTGATGCTTTGACACCTGGGATCTTACTGATGCTGGGGAGACTGTCCCAGGACTAACCAATTCCTAGATATGATGAAGACCTGCCTTGGCATCCCTTTCATATACAAACCACCTCCTTCACAGAACTCTCATATTCTGAACCACTACCCACCTGCCCTAATCCCCAGAGCCAAGTTCTGGGCAACTAAATACAGCCCTTACGAACCACTGGTATTATTCAAACTTGCCAATCCCATGTCTGCTTACTCTGCCTCACTTTATCCTACTCTTGAAAACACAATAAAAGGGGGCCTCCCTGTTGGTGCAAGAGGTTAATTCTCAGCACTATGAAGCTATGGCAGCCACTGCAGCATTAGTTCGATCCCTGGCCAGGAAGCTAACCCCATGGCACAGCAGACCTCTCCTGTCTCGCCCACTGCTCCCCTCAACAGTGTATTTCAGTAGATCTGCCTGTTCTGCTCCACTCTGTCTCTGGTGAATCCTCTCACCGTACCCCCCACTTCTGGCCTATACCCCAGCTTTTGTATGCATACTAAAATAAATCTTTAATAAAAAAAACAGTATTTGAATAAAATAATAAAATAGAATAAAATAATTAAAGACAGTCAAGGAATAGAAAAATCATCAATCAGGGACTATGTCCTGCACACAGGGGTAGTTTCCATTCCTTCATCTCTCAAGACTTAATCCCCAAACCACTTGATGAACCTTTTGCTATAGTAGAATTTGTCCTGAAATAAGAAAGCATTATTTTTAGATACTGGTTTTCCAAATACTAAAAAGGCCAAGAACAAGTCCAGACAGATATAATAAATAAATTCAAAAGTGTCAGGCCCAAAATAGGGCAACACTTCACCTTTGTAGCAACCAAAATTCCACTTAAAGCCTTCCCTTAGGTCTGGGCTCTCAAACTCAGCATGCCAGCTCCAGTCTGCCCTGCCTTGTAGCTCTGAGACTTCTGCCAACACATTAACCAGGTATTCCTTCTCTCTCATTAGATAACCCATATCTTATCTTGAGAAACCTAATGCTACTCTAACAGAGCATATGAACTGTCTTACTAACAATCTAAGATAGCCTAGGACTTCTTTCTTCCACAAATGGCCAATTTTTCATAATGAAGAAAAATTGCTCAGCAAATATTAATGGGGGGGTGCAGAATTCTGTGCAGAAGCAGCGAGAGAGAGAAATTAGTTTAGATTTTCCTAGAATACTTCATTACTCACAAAATGTTCACTGAACTAGTTATGTCACAGCCATGTTGCAAAAGTTTTGGGAGACAATTTTTTTTTTTAATTTCTGGCATCCTAGTCTACATTCACATGTTTGATAATTACCCTAGACTACTGTTCAAGCTGACTGAATCTGTGTCCCCAGCATATTATTGTGGCTTCAGAAATGTAGTAAGGAGTGGTGGCCATCAGTTCTACAGGGAATATTGTGCGGGGCAAACTGACATAAATGCTAGTTATTTTGAATTAAGTTGTTTTGAATAACTTAAGAAAACTGAACATTAAATCACTAACCCACTGTAAGTCATCTGTTAAAATATTGTATTCCATCACAAATGACTATTAATGAAACTTAAAGGAGTAAAAGATTGAACCTAATATTTCTGGTTAAGCACAATTAAGTTATAGGTGTGATTTCTCTCTCTCCATGGGTAGCTCTCAGTGGAATCATTTCTCCAGCTGCATGTCACTAACCTCAATCCTCATCTTAGGAAACCCAGAAACTAGTGTGGGGGTTGGGCCTCCCCGGTGGCGTAGCGGTTGAGCGCTGGGTTGCGAAGCTGCCCGCGGCCTCTGCGGCGCCGGTTCGATCCCCGGCTGCTCCCCGGCCACCAGAGGAGGCCCCGGCTGCTCCCTGGCCACCAGAGGAGGGTCCCATATGGTGCGCAGACCTCTCCTGCCGCCCGCTGCTCCCCTCAGCAGTGTACTTCGGTCCTTCTGCCTGCTCTGCTCCCCGCTCTGGCTCTGGTGAATTCTCTCACCCTCCCGCGCTTCTGACTGTACCCAGTGCATGTATAAACAAAACAAACAAACAAATAAAATAAATAAATAAATAAAACATGCCTCTATAAAAAAACAAACAAACAAAAAAAACTAGTGTGGGCACAGCAGTCATTTTCTACTGACCTCTGTGAGAAAGGAAATCAAATGATTTCCTATGGCTTTTCATTTAAAGATATGTTATTATGTTATCCAGGACAAAAAGAGTTGGTGCCTTCGAAATATAAGGGAAACTTGTAGTATCCTTTCACCCATAAATGTCCTTTGGAACAAATAATGCAAAGATTGCTTTGTAATCTAGAGAGCCAGGCTCCACTTCACACTGCTGATAACCATCTGTTCCAGTGTTCACTTGCTGAGTGTCTGGGTACTATTCTTTCCTGACCAACTCTGCAGTTACAACTCAAAGCCATGTGTAACTGCACTTGGATACATTTGGATATGCCATGTGACATGTATGATTTACATAATGTAAGACTTTGTACAGATTCCTTAGTTCTCCCCCTCACTTGGCTATTTTGATAATTGGTACCTGAAATGGATTCTTCTTTGGCTAAACTCAAACTTCTCAAGTATAGACTGAATTACAGGTTGCATTGTACTGTACTCAGTGTCTTGATTTTTTTCTTTAATCTCACTATTGTACTGGGTGTCTTGATTTTTTTCTTTAATCTCACTATTGTACTGGGTGTCTTGATTTTTTTCTTTAATCTCACTATTGTACTGGGTGCCTTGATTTTTTTTTTCTTTAATCTCACTCACCATTCTCTAGGGATTTCAGAAATAATCTCATGTTCACTCACTCACCAAAACTACCAACACATCCAAAGTGACAGTTTACTTCTTAACAGCTCAAATATTAGGTTTCCTCTTCTAGAGAAATACTTTGAGTCATATAGAAATTATTTGCCAAGGGACCATGTCAGAAAAAAAAAAAAAAACTCATGTCAGAAAAAAATCAAGATTCTTTAAATCATTATTTGAAAATTTAGTATCAAAAATGATATCCTATGACAGAATTTTGATAGTCCTGTGAAACAATTTCTCACACAGGCCAACCATGTAGAAAGCATTTCCATTTCCTCTACAGAAGCTATAAATGTGAATTTATGCTATTTCAGCAGATTTTGCTATTTCTCATTGGTTTCTTTGACATTTGTCTAGTACTCAGATCTACTAAAAACACTTCACTCTGAGTAAGCCTCAATTATATTGCTGTAATTTATTTCATAATACTCTTTATCTTCTTTCAAAGCTTACTCATTGATGGATAATTATTAAGCAATTTTCAAATTCTCAACAATATGTGTGGTATGAAATAGAACTTAGAAATTTGACACATTCTGAAACTCATTACAGTCTATCCAGGCCAGGAAAGACATGAATAATCTTATACAATTCAATCAATGTCACACCAGGTTGTGATGGCAATGAAGGAAGGCTAGCCTAAAAGGACAAAGGCTCATTTTCTGGCAAGAAAAACAATGGATATCCTATGTCTAGGTGATCAAGAAATCCTGTCCAAAGATGTCAGATGGATCAGGAAAGAGCACACAAGGACTATCATGGCAGATACAGAAACTAGCAAGTAGAAGGAGCTAGAATCAGACAATAGTGGTTACCCCAGTACACGTGGGCCTAACACTCCTTGAAATGGTGAGCTGTTCTTCCTGTTCCAGGTTGGCAGTTTTGACAAGGGCTGCCTCTCCTCTCACCATTGTGTATCTACCTGGAAACAGGCAGAATTTAAGAATAGGGTGGGTGCAATTTATGAATAGTGCCAGTGCATTAGGGGTTACTTTGTCTTTCTGGTTTCTGGAGTAATACAACACACTCTAATCTTTAATTCTTGATTCTGCCCCAAAAAAGCAGGTATTCAATGGGTAAGAAGAGACCTGGAAAGAAGTTGTTGGGACAGAAGAAAACAAAGCCAGTTCCTTATTCTTCTCAGTGGAATCATTTCTCCAGCTGCACATTACTAACCTCAATCCTCATCTTAGAAACCCAGAAATTAGTGTGGGCTCAACAGTCATTTTCCACTGACCTCTGTGAGAAAGGAAATCAAACGATTACCTATGGCTTTTCATTTATATATATGTTATCCAGGAACGAAAAGAGTTGGTGCCTTTGAAACATAACGGAAACATATAGTATCCTTTCACCCATAAATGTCCTTTGGAACAAATAATACAGTTTCTGTAACACAATCTGCTAACATTTAAATGAGTTACTGAAATAAAGCAGAGAATAAGAGAAATGAGAAAATAAAAATGTATTCATAAGGCAATTTAAATTTTTATAGTATTGAAATATAGGATATATAAATAAATAGGTATGGAGGGGACACAATTCGTGAACAAGTCCTAAAATAACAGGACTTTTTGGACACAAAACCAAAACTACTTTTTAGGTTCTCGATGACATTAAATAATCATCTAGTCTGTTTCAGTAATTTGAAAATTGCTAATTTTAGATTTTAAAAAATCAATTTTTAATGGGATAATACAGCAAATTAAATTGTTAGAGATCCAATTCTTTAGTTTAAATCTACCACCAATCGAGCTATATAATTGGCTAGCTATGTAACTGCAGGTTCCTTTGTTCAAAAACCTCCCTTGTGGCTCAAAGGGTTAAGATGCAGCACTATGAAGCTATCCACAGCCACTGCACAGGAGTTCCATCCCTGGCCAGGGAGGAGACCCACATGGCACAGCAGACCTCTCCTGACTCACCCGCTGCTCCCCTCAGCAGTGTATTTCAGTCAATCTGCCTGTTCTGCTCCCCACTCTGTCTCTGGTGAATCCTCTCACCCCCTCACCTCTGGCCTGTACTCCAGTTCTTGTACACATAAATAAATAAATCTTTTAAAAATATTTTTTTAAAAAGCAGGGGATTAAATAATTAAAGCCAATAAAAAATGGAAAGATTTTTCCTTTAAAATATTTTATTTGGGCCTCCCCGGTGGCACAGCGGTTGAGTACTGGGTGGCAAAGCTGCCCGCAGCCTCTGCAGCACGCCAGTTCGATCCCCGGCTGTCAGGCGAGGGTCCCACATGGCACGCAGACCTCTCCTGCCACCCGCTGCTCCCCTCGGCAGTGTACTTCGTCCATCTGCCTATTCTGCTCCCTGCTCTGGCTCTGGTGAATTCTCTCACCCTCCTGTGCTTCTGACTGTACCCAGTGCTTGTATAAATAAATAAATAAATAAATCTTTAAATAAATAAATAAAATACTTTGTTCTAATTTTTTAATTATAAAAAATGCATCATCTTGCATTTGCTAAATATCTTGACATTACTTTCAGTGATATGAATTGAAACATCTAGGTGTACTAAGCAATGCAATGTTGCTTTGCATTCTGTGAAACACGAATACTCATGTCCTACCATTTGAAAAAACAGAGCCTACAGGTTCCTGAGATCACTTGGTTATTTGGTTACCAGACCCCAGGCAAAGTCAGCCCTGCGAGTTTACTGGCACACCTCTGGAGAGGACAGATGTAATCCATAAAGCATAATAAGAGGTAGACAGGCTGAGCTTCAGGGGTGTGTGACCTGGGGCCCACTTTTAGAAGGACTACACTGTCTCAAAATCATTAATTTTTTTTGACCCATGTCCAAAAACAGGAGATCTTTAAACTTGTGTTGTACAAATGGAATCTGATGGGACAATGCCGCATGCCCAAGAGCAGTTGAGCAGATATACTGGGCAGCAGTAAGCATTTGTGGGCTGAAGCCCTGAGGATGGTCTGTGGCACATCCCATGGCCTGGCATGCACCTGCATGCCTTGGGGCAGTCCAAGGATTCCAGGGGATTGGGGATGGGCTGGAGCAAAGGCAGTAGCAGAAACAATAAAGGAAAAGGGAGGAGTCCATTTGCCAGTTCTCGTACACAGGTAAGTTATAGCAAATGTCACAAGCTCTCAGGTGTCATTGTATAAAGTTTCACTGGGAATTAAATTCACACTCAGACTAACACAAGACAGACTTATATAGTTAAATACTCTCAAGAAAAATGTTTCAAGAGAACCATCTGTTCTAGGTGTACTAAAATTATATTTTAAAATAATTGATGAAAGTAAATTGATGAGAAATTTATCCTAAAGTTTGTCACTGCCTATAAATGCTCTAGTAGCAGTTGCATCAGCAGATCCCAAATTTTTAAATTATAAAAGAAAATGCATGTTCTTGATTTGCTCAATATGTTGACATTACTTTCAGTGATACCAATTGAAAATGAAGCTGCTAATAGTATAAATTTTGATGTCCTGGGCCTCCCTGGTGGCGCAGCAGTTGAGTGCTGGGCTGCGAAGCTGCCCGCGGCCTCTGTGGCGCCAGTTCGATCCCCGGCTGCTCCCTGGCCACTGGAGGAGGGTCCCACATGGCGCGCAGACCTCTCCTGCTGCCTGCTGCTCCCCTCAGCAGTGTCCTTAGGTCCTTCTGCCTGCTCTGCTCCCCACTCTGGCTCTGGTGAATTCTCTCACCCTCCCGCGCTTCTGACTATACCCAGTGCTTGTATAAATAAATAAATAAATAATTTTAAAGATAAATAAATTTTGATGACCTAATAATTTAATTTGCAGAAATGTAAGACAGAAGTCTTAAATTACTCAAAAAATCAGTGTCAAGTATTATTTTTATTGTTTTAGTAAAATTATGACATCAAAATACTACTTTTCATTTGTAAATTATGCTATTGCTTAGATATCACTATTATCCCTGATTACCATTAATTAGTAATAAAATATTTTAAAGAAAAAATCTATTTTTTAGTGTCTTTAATGGTTTATTCCCCTGATTTTTGAACAAGGGACCATGCAGTTATATAGCTGGCCAATTATATAGCTAGTATGTTGGTAGATTTATTTATTTATTTATTTATTTATTTTTAAAGATGTATTTATTTATGCATACAAGAGCTGGGGTACAAGCCAGAGGTTGGCGGGTGGGGGGAGAGGATTCACCAGAGACAGTGGGGAACAGAACAGGCAGACTGACTGAAATACACTGCTGAGGGGAGTAGTGGGCGAGACAGGAGAGGTCTACTGCACCATGTGGGTAGCTCCCTGGCTGGCCGGAGATCGAACTCGTGCTTCAGAGACTGCAGATAGCTTCATAGCGCGGTGCTTAACCCCTTGCACTACCAGGGAGGCCCCCGAATTTTGCTTTTTAAAGTACATTTAACGTGACTTCTTTTTTTATGGATAAATTATGGCTAGTTATGATCATTTTAACTAATGTTTTTCTCTTTTCAGTTGGATTATCCTAGCCCATTTTTTGTAAGTGCGAATTGAGCAAAGATGTTATTCCTTGTCTCACTGTAAATGTGATTTCACCTATAGCTATGTCCAGGGTACTGAATAGTGCTACGGAAAATTCCCCTAAATCCTTTATTAGGTATTCAAAACCCGAGGTATTTTCATACATTTCTACTCAATATCTAAGTGGAAATTCATAGGATTTTCTACATAGGAATAGGAGTATGATCAAATATATGAATAGATTTCTTAGTACTGAACTTACCTTACACTTCGTGTAATCTTTTGAAAAAATCCCTTATTGCTATGATCTGTTTTTTCTTTCTCCATCAGTAAATATTAGTCTCTCCAATTCTTGTTCCTCCTCTTCTGTAAGTCTCTGATTTGGTTGAGCCATGCTATGCACTGGGATAGCTTAAGGTCCCAGTAAATTCTGGTGATTCCTGAATTTCTATCTTTTGCTTACATTTCTTGATCTATAGAACACATGTCCAGTTGAGTGGGACACCGAGATATACCAGCTGGTCATGTTAGGAAAACATTCATTCTCCCCTCAGGCCCCAAATTACGAACAAGTTCTCCTTTATTCTCATTTGGATACCCTGTTCTATGCGCTTTTGTCTCTAATAGGTCATCATCTTTTGCCTCCTTTTATTGTCCCTCAGTATTTGCACTGTTTGTGCACAGTCTGGGTTTGCCTACTGAGATTGCAGTAAGCCTGCTTTTAGGTAGTATGAATAAAATATTAGGATTAATTTGTACATTTTCACTTGAGAGGGTGATCACATAACATTCTTTCCTGGCATATTCAGCTCACATATCCCAAAGTTCATGAAAGCTGACGGACTTCAGTTCCAGAACACTTTTACTGTCATTCTCACCTCACTGCCCGGGACTCTGCCTGGCAGCGTGCTCTCTGCAGCTCAGTTACCATGGTGAGTGCTTTCTATTTTCTCACATGGTGACATCTGCTGTTGTCTCATACTGCGGAGCCTGTTATTTACAAGGAAGAGCAAGTGTTTGGGTCTTCAGTGAAGTGTAACCTGACAGTACAAAGTGCTGGTTTTTCTTCTCTTGTACCCGTATCTGCATTCAGCATGCTTTTCACATCACTCCTTTAGCACGTTATTCCAGATGTGTGTCTATTCTACCTGCCAACCAGGTGACAAGCTCTTTGAGGAGCAAATTTTATTCATCCTCTTATTCTTAGCTTGAGAACACTTTCAGATTTGTAAGATAAGCTATAAAAGTACTTGAGGAAATAATGAGTTAATCCAGAGGTAAGATTATTTTCTCCTGTGTAGTCTCTTCTTACCAAAATTTAGAGTTAAAAAGACAGTACAGGGGCCTCCCTAATGGTGAAAGGGGTTAAGTATTGGCACTATGAAGCTATTAGCAGCCGCTGCAGCACGAGTTCAATCCACAGCCAGGGAGGTGACCCACATGGCACAGAGGACCTCTGCAGTCTCACCCACTGCTCCCTTCAGCAGTGTATTTCAGTAGATCCATCTATTCTGCTTCCTACTCTATCTCTAATGAATTCTCTGCCAGGTCCCCCCGACCCCCCGCACGTCTGGTCTGCATTTATTTATGCATGAATAAAAAATAAATCTTTAAAAAAGAAAAGACAGTACATCCTATAGGAGATCAAAGACCTGCAAAAGATTGTACTTTCACATTTGCTGCTCTCTGACCCAAGCTGATGGCCCTGAAATGAAGAGGAATGTTCCCTCATAATGGCTGGTGTCACTTGAGGACATGGCTGTGAACTTCACCTGGGAGGAGTGGCAGGACCTGAGTGATGCTCAGAGGACCCTGTACCAGGATGTGATGCTGGAGACCTGCAGTCCCTGGTGTCACTAGGTGAGGAAGCTCCTCTGTAATACTCAAGTGCACCACTGTGTTCTACATTGATAAATATGTGCATAGGCTTCAATCTGCTTTTGTCATTTCTCCAAAACTCAAGGCTATGCCACTTGATCAAGGACCAAAATTGTTTCTCATTATAGGACATTGTGTTAATAATGTTGAGGTGAGCATCAGCTTGGAGCAGGGAGCAGAGCCATTGATCATAGAAGAACCCCCAAAATAGCACTTCTCAGGTCAGTCAGTGTACACCTTGCAGGGAAGCTGGGAGGAGCTTAGACAGGCAGACACTGGCCGCATGGAGCTACTTATCCCGATACCCAAACCTTGGACAGTTTGTCTGTGTGTATCAGACGGGTTCATCATTCAGTTTCAATTATGACTCTCTTGTCAGTCTTCCCCTAGTTTTTTAATGGTGGTTAATTTTCATAGACCTATCCAGTGTCTCATTCCTGATTATTCTCTAACTTTTTCTGCATTAAGCACATTTTCATATTCTCATTATTACTGTATTCTCACAGACCGTTTTTGTTCAGGTATTTCTTCAGGCATTTGTTTATTCATGGGAAGTTTTAGCCACTGGAAAATTTTGTATTTGTGAAATACAATAATCGAAGAAATGGTCTGTGTTTTATTGAAGTTATATTCCGTGAGAACGGAAAATACACCAAATGCATGTATCAAATAGCGAGATAAAGCCACAGAGAATGTTTCACCAGGATGAGAGAAAACCATGGTGGATATTATTCTAGAGTGCGTGTTCTGAAGTCTTTGTGATGGAGATGGAGTCTTCTGATTGTCGAGCTCTAGTTAGAGATGAACTGCTTTTTTGGTTAAAGATTTATTTATTCATATAAGAACTGGGGTACAGGCCAGAAGTGTGGGGGGGGTGAGAGGATTCACTAGAGACAGAGTGGGGAACACAGCAGGCGGGTTGATGAAATATACTGCTGAGGGAAGCAGTGGGGAGACTGAAAAGGCAGCGCCTTGTGGGTAGCTCCCGGGCCTGGGATCGAACTCATGCTGCAGTGGCCACAGATAGGTTGCGTCTTCATAGGTTGCGTCTTAACCCCTTCCGCCACCAGGAGGCCCTATACCTCCTCTTATGGGAATCACTGGGGAGATAGCGAAAGAATAAGATACCTACTTGGGACTCCAATTTAAGTGTGAGTATGAGATAGCTAAAACTAAAATACTAATAAAATGTTCCAACACCATGAATTATCAAGTTGAAACACACGTTCCAAGGAGTGGAGTGAAACTATCAAAAGTGTTGATCTCAGAAGGATGTAAAAATTGATTTTTAATGGTGATGAAGACAGCCTAGATTGCAGAAGTTAAAATTGGACAAAAGAGTGAGCCAGAGTTTTCTGTATCTGTTATGGTTCTGAGAAGCTTGTATTGTAATGTTTAAGAATTTACTGTAAGGGGTCTCCCTGGTGGTGCAAGGTGCTAAGACGCAACCTTTGAAGTTAGCCACAGCAGCACAAGTTTGATCCCCGGCCAGCCAGGGAGCTACCCACATGGCACAGCAGACCTCTCCTGACTTACCCACTGCGCCCCTTAGCAGTGTATGTTAGTCCATCGCCTGCTGTGTTCCTCACTCTGTCTCTGGTGAATCTTCTCACCCCCCACACTCTGGCCTGTACCCCGGTTCTTATATGCACAGATAAATCTTTTTTTTTTAAGGTTTATTCATCTATGCACATAAGAACTGGGGTACAGGCCAGAGGTGTGGGGGGGGTGAGAGAATTCGCCAGAGACAGAGTGGAGAGTAGAATAGGCAGATTGACGGAAATACACTGCTGAGGGGAGCAGCAGGGAGACAGGAGAGGTCTGCTGCACCATGTGGGGATGGAACTCGTGCTGCAGTGGCTGCAGATAGCTTCATAGTGCTGGGACTTAACCTCTTGTGCCACCAAGGAGGCCCTTTCCTCTGAAGATTTTTAGCTATTTGGGTCCTTCTGTGGGTTCATATAAATTTGGTAATTGTTCTATTTCCTTACACAAAAAAGTCCTTGGTATTTAGATCAGTATTACATAAATGTGTAAATTACTCTAGGCAATAAGCCCATTTATGATGTTAATTCTTCCAACCTAGAAGCACAGGAATCTTTCTATTTCTTTGAGTGTTTTATTTCCTGTAATAGAGTTTTATGATTTTCAATGTTCAGGTCCCTTACCTCCTTCTTTAACTTTAATCAGTTATTTCATTCTTTCTGGAGTGATTGTCCATGGAACTGTATTCCTCACTGCCCTTTCTTTGATACTTTGTTTGGGCATAGAAATGACACTTAATTTTGTGAATTGATTTTTGTATCTTGTACGTTATTGTATTCATTTATTATTCCTAGAAATATTTTAGAGTCTTTTGATTTCTCTAAGGATATTAACACATGGTCTGTGAATAATGGCAGTTACACTTTTTCTTTTCCAATTTGGGTTCTTTCTCTGTCTTTTTTTTGTCTAATTGCTTCACCAAGGGTTTCCAAACTCTGCTGAACAGCAGCGATGACAGTGAACTTGCCGATCTTGCTTCTGATATTTGTGGGAATACTCCCACTTTTCACCGTTGAGGGTGATGTTGGCTGGGGGATTGTCACAAACAGCTTTTATACGGTTTAGATAAGTTCCCTTGTCTTTTTTGATAGTTTTTATTATAAATGGATGTTGGTTCCTGTTGGATGCTCTCTCAGCATCTGTTGAGAGAGAATCACCTGTTTTGTGTCCTCTTTGTTGTTCATCTCGTCCATGACATTAATTGACTTGTGTACATCTGTCCAGCTTTTCATCGCTAGGATGAAGCCTGCTCAATCATGGGATGACTCTCATATGTGTATTTATTTATTTTTAAACATTTATTAATGCATACAAGAGCTGGGGGGCAGGATAGAGATGTAGGGGGGCTAAGAGGATTCACCAGAGACAGAATGGGGGGCAGACCAGGCAGATGGACTGAAATACACTGTTGAGGGGAGCAGCAGGGAGATAGGAGAGGTCTGCCGCACCATGTGGGTCAGCCCCCTTGCTTGGGATCAAACTCATGCTGCAGGGCTTGCAGTTAGCTTCATAGAGCTGAACCTTAACCACTTGCGCCACCAGGGACGCCCCATGTTGCTATATTTAGTTTGTTAGGATTTTGGCTTCTATGTTCTGTGGTTATGTTGGCCTGTTTTTCCCTTTTGTGCTGTCTTTGGTTTTGGGATTAGGGCAATGTTGACCTTATAGAATAAGTTGTTGAGTTTTTCTCCATCTTCAGTTTTTTAGAAGACGCAAATTTCTTTGTGTTTGCTTCTGTCACAGTCTCTCTGATGATTTCTTTTCTGTATCTCTGAGTGACTGAATATCTTATGCTCCTGAATATAGCTAATCCGTGTGTTCCGATCTTGTCTCCTGTTTTTAATCTGCACTTCTCCTGACTGAGTCAATCAACTGTTTTGCCGTTTCTACCAGTCACACTTGAGCTTGGGCCTCCTGCCCATTCCTAGTACCACAGGCTCAGCTCACACTTGAATGTGCTTACAGATGTCCAGATGGCACCTGCAGCTCATGCAACATGCAAACCTCATCCTGGTTCTGCCCTCACATGTGGAATTAGATCCTTCTCAGCCCAGGTGTCCAACCATCAGAATGGGATTTCTCAACTCCAGAGTTTAGTCTCATCTAACGCAAGCTATTTTCAGCATTATCTAATATCTTCATGGATACTAACAACAGTACCACCGTGTGTGTGTGTATGTGTGTGTGTGTACATATATTCACTTTCTTTCACATTACAATCATTCTTGGCCAAACCTGAAGGATGTGTTTGCTGGTGATGAGGATGCTCCTCTTCGGCCTCCTGCTGGCCAGTGTGTGGTGACACCTCAGAGTACAGGGGGAGAAAGTACTCAGGGGTCAGTAGGACACATTTGAACAAGGGTCATGACAAAGACACTCACTAAGTACAACCAGGTAGCACAGATTTTCATCATTTGACCTTTGGTTGTTGTGAGTTTATGTCAGTGACGCTAAATGTAGTTTTTAATAAAGAGCTTTACATTTCTGTCATCAAGTCTGGAGTACAATGGATGTGTGCATTAGTCATATCTATGAAACTTGGCTGGAATTCTGGTTAATGGTAGATTGTTTTTAAATTTTGTTAGAATGTTAGATAGAATTTTAAACTGAGTCTTACAATGAAACTAAATAATGACACATACAAAAATATGAATGGACCTTAAAAACATGCAATAAAATAAGACATTTACCTAAAAAAAGGTGTACTATGACTATTTATATAGATCTGAGTTGTCAAACTCACAAAAGCATAAAGTAAAATGGTGAACACAGGGGTTGAGGGAGAGGGCATTGGGAGTGAGAGCTTAACAAGCACAGTATTTTATTATTGGAAAATGGAAAATTGGGAGGTGGTGTCTCTGTGTAACATCGTGAAGATGCTAAATGCCAAAGAACACTATATGCAAAAACAGCTAAAATGAGACTTATTTTACATTTTAAAGGGACAGATTTACCAGGAAAAGGAGAAAAAGAAGCAGCTGAATAGTCATGCTGGGCAGAAGAGGTGCCACTGCTACTTTCCACAGTGGAAAGGTTTATAAAATGAAACACCTGCGTGGTGACAGTGACAGGTGAGCTGCTAAAATTAGATTGTAAATTATGTTCATTCTATCAAAATTCTATCTAACATTCTAACAATTTTATGAAATCTGTTAATGTATTTCATCTCACTTCCTGTGTAGAAAATCCTATGTACATCCACATATATCTTGAATAGGACCCCATAAAAATAACTTCTATTTGTAATAACAAACAAACGGATTCAGAGGATTATTTCCTTAACACAATTCAATGTCCAGGACACAGCTACAGGTGACATCAAGATTCACAGTGAGAGAAGGAACAACAAAGATGCTCAGTTTCCCCTTATTCACAATTGGTTAGGATGACCCTACACAACAGAAAAAGGAAACATAAGTAAAAATGGGCATAACAAGTTATAATTCATTCTTGGAAAACTAATGAAAATCACAGTAAAGTGACTCTACAAAAGAAAATCCAATGAGAAGACTATAAAAATTACATATACAAGTCTTCACATACATAGGAATTCCTGTATGATACCAATGAAATGACAAAACACTAAGCAATGCATAACAGAATCAAGGGCAGAGACTGAGCTGGAATAAAAGAAACCTGGAGTGTTAAACAATGAATTAAACAAAAGACACAATAGCATCCAGGGTGAGATGAGCCTGCTGCACTGACAGCAACTCTCCCAAGGTAACCTGGCCAAAACACAGTTCTATGAAAACAAAAATGCATTCTTATTCATTGATTAAAACGTTAATATGAGAAATGAAACAATTAACAATAGAGAGAAGGTAGATGGCTCATTTCTGTGCACAAAAATTCACTGTACCTCAGCCACCGTATTATTACTAAGTTCACCTTCCCTTTCCCCCTCTCTTTTAGAAGTGATGACCTGTACTGTATTCTTATGACTCCATCAGCTGAACATCTCTTACCTCTGTTTTTTTCTCCCCTCATTGTTTAAACATTCTGGTTTAGAGTCTAGCTGTTGTTTACTCTGAGTTGGATATACCAGGCTTTCAGGTCACAGGAATAAAATATTGGTACAAATTTGTACATACTTGTAATTTGTTATAAAGCTCCTTTAGCACATTATTCCAGGTATGTTTCTGTCACACTGCCAACCAGGCTTTAAGCTCTTCAAGGAGCAAACTTTATTCATTCTTTTATTCTTAACATCAAAGACACTTCCAAATTTATAAGGGAAGCTACCATGGCATTTTTAGGAGCAAATGAGTTAATCTAGAGGTAAGGCTGTTTCTACTGAGAATTCTGTTCACATCACAATGTAGAGTAAGAAGATGGTGCATCCTGTACAGGACCAAAGACTCACAAAAGAAGGTGCATTTACACTTGCTCTGTCTGACCCAGGCTGACAGCCCTGCAATGAGGAGAAATGTTTCCTCCCAGGTAAACGACGCTCAGAGGACCCTGTACCAGCATGTGATACTGGAGACCTACAGTCACCTGGTGTCACTAGGTGAGGAAACTGATGTAGCACTCAAGTGAAAGCGCTGTCTTCTTCACTGATAAGTGTGCACTTGCTTATGAAATTGGGTGCTGGTGAGGTTGAACATGGCAGTCAGAGTAGACTGTGGTGGGTGTTTTTCTTTTTTAGGAAAGATTCAGATTAACCTTCGTTGCACAGCTCTTAACACTGTTTTTGTTAGTTGTCAAAGCCTAAAGTTTAATTTGATCGAAGACCAACAACATTTCTCATTACAGGGCATTATGTTAATGATCCTGAGGTGAGCACCGGGTTGGAGCAAGGAGTACAGCCTTGGACTGTGGAAGATCCCCCAAACCAGGACCTTTCAGTTCAGTCAGTGCTTGCCTGGTCGGGAGGCTGGGAGTATGGCCAGTAATACTGGCCACTCTGAGCTACTTTTCCAATGTCCAACCTTGGACAGTTTGTCTGCATATATAAAAGTGATTCTTTATTCAGCTCCCAAATACTGCTCACTCCTAGATTTCCTCCTGCTCTTTTAATGGTTGTCAATATTCATAGACTTAACCAGTATGCAGTCCCTGATACTGTTGGAAATTATTCTGCATTAGTCACATTTTCTGTGTTCTATTAATTTATTCTCACAGATTGTTCTCTTTAGGTACTTGTTCAGGCCTTTTTTTATTCTTTCAGTATGTTCATGGAAGTTTTAGCCAGTGGTAAATGTTCTATGAGAGGGGATAACAACAATACAGAAATGGCTGTTGCTTTCTTGAAGTTATATTCTGTGAGAAAGCAAAATATAATAAATAGATACATTAAATAGAGAGGTAAAGCCACAGAGACTGCTTGACCAGGATGAGTGAGAAAAAGTGGAGGTTGTTACTTTTGTGTGTGTTTTCCAAAGGCATCATTATAGAGATTAATTCTTTCCTTGCAGAGCTTAAGTGAGATGCATGGTTTGCAGCGAAATGTCGTATTTGTAGTTCTCTATGTAGTCTGGGCTAGAGCTTGTGTATTGTTATTGGAGATGTCATTTACCAGGTGATGGTGACTGACTCAAAACTGATAGAGGGGAGTTGACTATAAAGTTATTTAGAAGGTGAGTAGTGTTTCAGAGGCAAGCCTTGTGACCCACCCACATAATATATCCTGAGGCTGAGGATGACTCAGAAATTGTTCAGCGTGGGAAGGGATGTTCTGTGACATGGGAGGGGGAACTTGAGGTTGTGGTTTCTAAAGCCATGGAACCAAGAGTTTCAGGTTGGGGAAGAGTGTGATCTGTGCAATTCCACCTTCTTGTGGGAATCATTGGGAAGAAAGTAAAGGAATCAATGAAAGTGTAATGTAGTTAAGACTAACATACTAGGTAAAAACTTGAGCTGGTGTGAATGCAGTAAAAACACAGATTCTAAGGAGTGCAGAGAATACCAGGCTATTGATCTCAGAAGGATGTAGAAAAGCATTTAACAATGATGGTCACAGGCTGAATTACAGAACTTTTTTCCTATAAATCAGCAGGGGAAAGTTGGACAAAATGTTGAGATGGAGTTTGCTGCATGTATTAGGATTCTGAGCAGCATGTGATGCAGCGGTTGAGTGTTGGGCTGCGAAGCTACCCGCAGCCTCTGCAGTGCCAGTTCAATTCCCAGCCGCCAGGCGGCGAGGGTCCCACATGGCGCGCAGACCTCTCCTGTCGTGCCCACTGCTCCCCTCAGCAGTGTATTTCGTCAGTCTGCCTGCTCTGTTCCCCGCTCTGGCTCTGGTGAATTCTCTCACCTTCCCGCGCTTCTGACTGTACCCAGTGCTTGTATAAATAAATAAAATAAATCTTTAAAAAAAAAAAAAAGAACTGACAGAAATGTCTCTCCTGCCGTGGAGGGAAGTCCATGTCCTTGAGAACCTCTGCAGGTGACTGGCAAATGCAAAGGAGAAATAAAAACTAAGGAAATGGACATGCAGAATCCTTGTGTCTCAGCAGTGCTATTTCTTAAAGTGACTGGGAAATGACCCTGTATCACTTTCAATCCATAGGTTTTCCAGGAAAGCAATGACATCTACAGGGCTTGATTACTCAGAAAGTACCAGCAAGAGTTGCACAGGGTCATTCTAAGAAAGTAAGTATGAAGGCTCTATGTTGGGTTAAATGCTCCTGGTTGAAATCGACATCTATAGTTAAATAACTTTTTACCAAATATTTATGATTTTATAAAAACAATATGAAATAAGTTTTACTGCTTCCTTGTCATGCTGGTTTGGCATTAGAAAATCTGTTAATTGGGGCCTCCCTGGAGGCCTTGGGGTTAAGTCACTGAGCTCTCACTGCTTTGGCCTGAGTTTGATCCATGGTCAAGGAGCTCACCCACTTTGGCACGGCAGACCTCTTCTGTCTCACCCTCTGCTCCCATCAGCAGTGTATTTCAGTCTGTCTGTTCTGCTCCCCAGTCTCCCCTCACTCCCCACCCCCAGCATCCCCCACTCCTGCACCTCTGGCCTACACCCCAGCTTTTCTATGCCAAAAGAAAAATGAAAAGACAAAAAAATCTATTTTCCCCATAATTTGTTAGGGGCAAAAAGCATGAAAAGAAAATCAATACCTGTAAATTGTGTTGTAGTATAGAAGCTTTTGTGCCTCTTAGTAGCACTGACTCAAAATGTATTGTTGTTTATAGACATGGTCATTTTTATCTCCTTTTAGATGGACATACGTGGATTACCTGACTCAGGACAGCCCCCAAATCAGGGCAGAAATTTGTGCCAAGTTCTTACTGCCAACAGCAAAATATCAACCAACGAGAAAACTGACTTAGGGAAAAAAAGCAATTTGGACTTAATTCATCATTGAACCACAGTATCAAAAATGGAAACATTTCAGCAATGATGCCTGAGAACTTTGCTATGTATGGGAACATGTTTACTACTGGTGAGCCTCATGAAGGGCATGCTGGAAAGAATGAGGAGGTCTTTCACAGAATTAGGGAATCCATCAAGTATCCTGAGCACCGTAGTCATCAGGTGATTCAAAATTTTCAACTGCGTTTTGTATTTTGTGAACAAGGAAAAGTCTTCAACAAAGAAACAATATTTACACTTAGAGGAGCCCTTATAGAAGGGACTGCCGTAAATACAATGAGTGCAGGGACACCTGTGATAAGGCACCTTTCGTTGTCCAAGAGAGAACCCAAGGAGGAAGACTCCCTGTACGTGTAATGAAAGGGGGAGACCTGCGGAGGTGAATCCAGTACATTTGATTCTTCCCAGATATGTTAAAGATGAGGAGCAGAAATGTTATGAAAATAGGGCCAATGTCAACAAGAAATTTCACACCCGTCTACATGAGAGTACTCAGTTAGGACAGAATACTTTTGGATATAATAGATATGGTGAAACGGCCCCTAAAAATCTCTATTATTAGTGATCATGAGAAAACACAAGTAGATGATCAACCTAATGAGTTTGAGACACCTCTGATATTTCCTTACAGAGTAGATACCAGAGAAATCTCACTGCAGAGAAATTGTTTGGCTCTAAAGATTATGCAAAAACTTTCTCATGGAAAACTGCCCTCACTTTACATCCACAATCTCAAACAGGAGTGAAGCATCAGAAGTGTTAAGTATGTAAGAAAACTTTCAGGCACACGTCAGCTTTTACTGTACATCAGAGAACTCATACAAGGGAGAGAATGTCTAGTATGTAGGAAAACTTTCTCCCAAAAACCAGCCCTCAATAAACATCAGAGGACTCACAGAGGAGAGAAACCATATGAATGTCAAGATTGTACAAAGACTTTCTACCACAAGTCAGACCTCGATAACATCAGAAGGCTCACAGAGTTCTGAAAGAAGGCCTATGAATGTCAAAAATGTAGAAAAATTTTCTCAAAAAAATCAGCCCTCACTTACCATCACCGAATACACACCAGACAAAGGTTTTCCTGGAAATCAGTCGTTTGTACATCAGGGATATCACACTGGAGGAAAACCTTATAAATGTTAAGAATGTGGGAAAACTTTTTCCAGTAAAACCACCCTCATTGTACATAAGAGAAGTCACACTGGAGAGAAACCCTATGAATGTCAAGCATGTTGGAAAGTGTTCTCCCGTAAGTCAGTTCTTGTTCTACATCAGAGGAGAGAAACCCTATGAATGTGAAGAGTGTGAGAAATCTTTTTCCAGTAAGTTAGACCTCATTAGACGTCAGAGTTCACACTGGAGAGAAACCTTATGAATGTTGAAAGTGTAGGAAGACTTTCCACTGGAAATCATCCCTCAGTCACCAGCAGAGAAGTCACACTGGAGAGAAGCCCTATGAATATCAGGAGTGTGAGAAGACTTTTTCCCGTGAACCTACCCTCATTGTACATCAGAGAAGTCACACTGGAGAGAAACCTTATGGATATCAAGAGTGTGGGGAAAGTGTTTTCAGTAAGCCTGCCCTCAGTTTACATCAGAGAATTCATACTGGAGAGAAACCCTATGAGTGTCAAGAGTGTGGGAAGCCATCCACTGTAAATCATCCCTCAATAAATGTCAGAGAATTCATACTGGAGAGAAGCCTGATGAGTGTCAAGAGTGTGGGAAGGCTTTCCACTGAAAATCATCCCTCGGTAAGCATCAGAGCAGCCACAGTGGAGAGAAGCCCTATGAATGTCAAGCATGTAGGAAAGTGTTCTCCCATAAGTCAGTTCTTGTTCAACATCAGAGGACTCACACTGGAGAGAAACTCCATGAATGTGAAGAGTATGGGAAACCTTTTTCCAGTAAGTCAGTCCTTATTAGACATCAGAGACTTCACACTAGAGAGAAACCTTTCGAATGTCAAGAGTGTAGGAAGACTTTCCACTGGAAATCATCCCTCAGTCAACATCAGAGAAGTCACACTAGAGAGAAGCCTTATGAATGTCAAGAGTGTGGGAAGACTTTTCCCCGTAAGCCTGCCCTCATTGCATATCAGAGAAGTCACACTGGCAAGAAACCCTATGAATGTTAAGAGTGTGGGAAAACTGTTTCCAGTAAGCCTGCTTTCAGTTTACATCAGAGAATTCATATTAGACAGAAACCCTGTGAGTGTCAAGAGTGTGAGAAGGCTTTCCACTGAAAATCATCCCTTGATAAACATCAGATAAGTCACACTGGAAAGAAACCCTATGAATGTCAAGGGTGTAGGAGGACTTTCTCCAATAAGTCAGCCTCAGTAACCATCGCAGAATGCACACTGGAGAGAAACCCTATGAATGACAAGACTGTAGTAAAACTCTCTCCTGTAAATCAGGCCTTGATAGATGTTACACTGCACACAAACTCTATGAATGTCAAGAAGATAGGAAAACTTTGTTCTGGAAATTAGGCCTTACTGTACACCAGAGAATTCTCACATGAGAGAAACCCCATGAATGTCAAGAGTGTAGTTGAACTATTGGGTTGTCACGAAAATCATGACCTATATTTTTCTGTCTCTTGCAAAAATGGGTCATAATTTTTCCAACCACTGTGTAGCTCAGAAGTCAGTTCTGGGTGTATATCAGAATTCACACAGGATAATGTTTTATTAATGTCCAAAGTGCAGGGAAATTTTCTCCTAGAGTTTAGCCCTTTTTCCACCTCTGTAGAGAACTCAGAGGACCTGTATATATGTGAGTATCCAGAATGTAGTAAAGCTTTTTACTATAAATTGCATGTCACTGGGTAGCAGAGAGCTCTAAGGAAAGAAACCCTATGACTGTCAGTAATGTGGAGTGGCTTTCTGCCAGAAGGAGTTCTCACTGCTTCACACAGGAGAGAAACCCATGGGGGTAACATGTGTAGGGAAACTATATGGAAGTGAACCTTCAGTAATTCTAGAAATTTTACAGAGCAGTGAAACACTGCCTGGTAGAGACTGCACATATCTGCACAGCATTTTTATTCTGTTGGGAAGACAACTTGCATTTCCCTGTCTTATTATCCTATACCTTAACTCGGCCCAGGAGTATGTCAGCACAGAGGAGGGAAATTATTTCTCTTTGAATATTATTTCTATTGTAAAATGTTTAAAAATATCAAAACTGATAAAGACAAACCACATCATTCAGTTGAGAGCAATATGAGCAGACATTCAGTTTAAATCATAATTGCATGAAGTTATCTGGTTCACCCTGTTCTCCCAAGTTCATGCAGTGATTATGTAGCTGTTCCTGTTGCTTCTTGTATCCTCTTAAGTTCCTGTTTGATGCTATTCATGTCCACGGTAGCTGTCTACATGATACATGGCATGTTACATTGGTAAGTGATCTCTCTGGGTTTTCTTACTTTTTTTTTTAAGATTTATTTATTTATACAAGAATGGCAGTACAGGCCAGAGGCGCAGGAGGGTGAATGAATTCACCAGAGACAGAGTGGGGAACAACATAGGCAGATGGACTGAAATCACTGCTGTGGGGAACAGCGGGCAAGACAGGAGAGATCTGCTGTGCTATGTGGGTATCTCCCTGGCCGGCAGAGAATCAAACCCGCTCTGCAGAGGCTGTGGACAGCTTCACAGTGCTGCGCTCAACCTGCTGCGCCCTGGGGAGGCCCTGGGTTTTCTAACTTTATCGTCATGTTCTGTCCAGTACTCTAAGCCTCTGTGGTGCCACCCTAATGCTGGAGTTGCTCAACACCAAAATATTGTTCCATTAGAAGGAAAACTTCAACTGTGTGATAGCTACTACTTTATTTCTACTTTAAAGATGAAGGTTTCTTGGGGCCTCCCTGGTGGCCTAGGGGTTAAGCCTCAGTGCTATCACCACTAGGGCCAGAGTTTGATCCCTGGCTAGGGAGCTGCCCCACATAAGGCCACAGCAGACCTCTCCTGTCTCAACCCCTGCTCCTGTTAGCCATGTATTTCACTAGATCTGTCTGTTCGTCTCCACACTCTGTATCTGGTGAATCCTCTCACCCCGAACCTGGTGGCCTACACCCCAGTTCTACAAAATAAAAGAATTTTTTTTTATTTTTTTTAGATTACTTATGCATACAAGAAACAAAAAAATCAATTACTTGAGGGAAAAAACCTAACAAAAGAGGTGAAAGACCTACACAAAGAAAATTATAAAACACTGTTAAAAGAAATTGAAGACGACACAAAGAAATGTAAAGACATCCCCTGCTCATGGATTGAAGAATTAACATTATTAAAATGTTCATCCTACCAAAAGCAATATACAGATTCAACGCTAGTCCAATAAAAATCTCAATGACATTCTTCAAAGAAATAGAATAAATACTGGTGACATTCATAGGGAACCACAAAAAAACACGAATAGCCAAAGCCTTACTGATGAAAACAAAGGAGAAAGGAGGTATTGCACTTCCAAACTTCAAGCTGTATTACAAAGTCATAATAATTAAAACAGTTTGGGGGCCTCCCTGGTGGAGCAGGCGGCTGAGCACTGCATTGTGAAGCTTTCCGCAGCCTCTGTAGCGCAGGTTTGATCCCAGCCAGCCGGCGAGTATCCCACATGGCGAAGCAGACCTTTCCTGTCTCACCCGCTGCTCCCCTCAGCAGTGTATTTCTTCAGTCTGCCTGTTCTGTTCCCCACTCTGTCTCCAGTGAATCCTCTCACCCTCCTGTGCATCTGGCCTGTACCCCAGTTCTTGCATAAAAATAAATAAATCTTTAAAAATAATAATTATAATTAAAACAGTTTGGTATTGGAACAAAAACAGACACACAGACCAATGGAATCGAAAAGAAAGCCCAGAAATAAAGCCACACTTATATGGACAACTGATCTTTGACAAAGGCGCGAAGAATATGCAATGGAACACGGACAGTTTATTCAATGAATGGTACTGGGAAAACTGGACCACCACATGCAAAAAAATAAAACTAGACCACTACCTTTCACTGTGCACAAAAATCAACTCAAAATGGATAAAAGAACTAAACATAAGACCTGAAACCATAAAATATATAGAAGAAAATATAGCATTAGGTAAAACACTATATGATATACATCGCATTAACATCTTTAAAGACTCATCACCCAAAGCAAAGAAAGTCAAGGAAAACATAAACACCTGGTATTACTTCACACTGAAAAGTTTCTGCACAGCAAAAGAGACATTAACCAAAACAGAGAGACACCCTACTGATTGGGAAAAAAATCTTTGTACTCCAGTCAACTGATAAGGGTCTGATCACAAAGATATACAAAGAACTCACATGACTCAATGAAAGAAAGTAAATAATCCAGTCAAGAAATGGACAGAAGAACTTAAAAGACATTTCTCCAAAGAGGAAATGCAAATGGCTAACAGGCATATGAAAAATGTTCAACATCCCTTATCATCAGGGAAATGCAAATCAAAACCACACTGAGATACCACCTTACACCAGTGAGAATGGCACATATCAAAAAAACAAGCAACAACAAATGTTGGCAAGGATGCGGTGAAAAAGGAACTCTCCTACATGGCTGGTGGGAGCACAAACTGGTCCAGCCACTATGGAAAGGTGTCTGGAGGCTCCTCAGTCTACTAAAAATGGAGCTACCATACGACCCCGCAATTCCACTCCAAGGGATCTACCCAAAGGACAGAAGAACACTGATTCAAAAGAACACCTGTACCCCTATGTTTATCGCAGCATTATTTACAATAGGTAAAACCTGGAAATAACCCAAATGCCCAAAAATAGATGACTGGATCAAGAAGATGTGGTATATATACACAATGGAATATTATTTAGCAATCAAAAAAGATAAACTCCTGCCATTTGCAACAACGTGGATGGAACTAGAAGGAATTATGCTCAGTGAAATAAGCCAGAGGGAAAAAGAAAAACATCAGATGGCTTCACTTATAGCAGGAATATAGGGGAACCAAATAAGACATCAGTGTAAAAAAATAATAACAGTACAAAACACAACAAAGCAAAAACAGACAATTATAAATCAGAGACATACTGCAGGAGAGGAGGGAGAGGGAAGGAGGAGCACAGGGGACTGAGGTGATGGTGCACGGGTGCATTGGTGAAGGAAACTCTATGGGGACTACACCCGAGGGCATGGGGGGAAGCAAATATTGTTTAAAAATGAACACCGATGTAAAAATTAAAAAAAAATTAAAAAAAAAAAAAGAACAAGTATTGGCAAAAATTGAGACCTGGCTCCCTTGTGTACTGTTGGGACAAACATAAATGACGCAGCCAGGAGGGAAGATAGGAAGGTGATTCTTGGGGAAAGGCACGGAATGATAGGAGGACCCAACCCCCTCGGGGTGTTCACAAATAGCAGCGACAGCAAGGAAGAGACATCTGCACACCTACGGTCACTGCAACATGAGTCATTACAGCCCAAAGCAAAATCAACCCAAGCCTCAAGTGATGGATTAATGGATAAATAACACTGGTAGATACACATAAAAGAATACTACTGAGTCTTACAATGGAAATAATGACACATACTAAAATATGAATGAACCTTAAAGACATGCAATACGGCCCTCCCTGGTGGCGCAGGCGGTTGAGCACTGCGCTGTGAAGCAGTCGGTGGCCTCTGAGGCGCGGGTTCGATCCCCGGCCGCCAGGTGAGGGTCCCACGCGGCGCGACAGACCTCTCCTGCAGCACCCCCTGCTCCCCTCAGCTGTGCATTTCAGTCAGTCTGCCTGTTCTGTTCCCCACGCTGTCTCTGGTGAATCCTCTCACCCTCCCGCGCATCTGGCCTGTGCCTCGGCTTGTGTGTAAATAATCTTAAAAAAAAAAGAAAAAAAAAAAAGGCCGTTAAAGTCTCACCACCAGCCTCAGCCAGGGCAGCGGGTCCCCTCAGCCTCCTGCGTCATCCCGGCCACAGCGCGCAGCACCCGGAGGGGAATCAGCTCCGAAAGCAGACACGCCCGGGGCCGGCGCGCGGGCTCCCGTCAGCGACGGGCACGTTCCCGCGGAAAACGCTCCGTGACGGTCGCAGCCGCTCCCAGCGGTGAAAGGCAGTGACGCGGCCAGGATTCCTCATCCACGACGCACACACCTACCTGACGTCACACTCGCGCTAGAACCCTGGAGCGTCCGCGGAGTGACGGACTGTGTCCAGGGCGGGGTCCCTGATGCCCGTCCTCCCCGCGCGCCGTCCAGGGCCCCGGGCTCCTCCGCTACCACGCCCGCCCTCAGGCCTCCCTCGACGCTCCTCCTACGCCCCACACCGCCCGGGCCCTCAGATCACCCCGAGCCCGGCCTCTGGGGGCAAAGACCTCGATCAACTCTCAACTCGTGGCACAGCAACTTCTGGACCGGGCGAGGGGCGGGGACGCACAGAACCCGGAAGCCCCGCCCAGAAACCTTGGCGGGAACCACGTGGGCAAGAGAGTACATTACCCACAAACCCTTGCGCGGCCCGACGGGGCCTAGAAGTGGGATGAGTGGAGGTTGAGGGAGAACAGACAGGTGGGCGGGGCCCTTGAGAACTGTGGGGCGCCAGAACTGGTTCAGGGCTGTGAGGTTAAAGAGCTGAACAGGGCCGCCCTGGGGGTGAAGGGGTTAAGCAGCGCACTGACTCTGAAGTTATCTGCAGCCTCTGCAGCAGGAGTTCCATCCCTGCCCTGCCAGGGAGCTACCCACATGGTCCAGCAGACCTCTCCTGTCTCGCCCATTTCTTTGTGTATTTTAGTCCCCCTGCCTATTATGTTCCCCACTCTGTCTTTGGTGAATCCTCTCACCACCACTCCCCACCTCTGGCCTGTACCCCAGTTCTTATATGCGCAAAGATATATATAAATCCTTTTTTTAAAAAGGATTTATATTTGCTTGTGATTATGTGAGTGCTATAAAGGGGTATAGCAGGAACCTCTAGAAAGAGGGTCTAGTGTCACTTCAGGTCCCCAGAGATAGTTCAGGCACAGAAATGGATGGCAAAGCACCAATACCATGGAGTGTCTGGCAATACACACATTACAATGTCCAGGGTTACTGACAGAACAAAAAGAATGTGTAGTTGTGGCAAAATACAATCAAAACTATTTGAGATATAAGGTACTGAAAAGAGAGTCTGCTAGTGATGAATGACACTGTGTAGACAACCAGCTTGTTCCCATCTATTACCTAAAGCCTTGAAACGCAAGGATTGGTTAATATTGATGAGCAACAACTTGTTATCAAATATGCATCAGCATGATCACATTAAATATCAATCAACTTTATTAAAATATACAAAAGGGCCTCCCTGGTGGCGCAAGAGGTTAATCACAGCACTGTGAAGCTATCTGCAGCCCCCGCAGCATGAGTTCGATCCCCTGCCGGCCAGGGAGCTATCCACATGGCACAGCAGACCTCTCCTGTCTCACCCGTTGCTCCCCTCAGCAGTGTATTTCAGTCAGTCTGCTTGTTCTGTTCCCCACTCTGTCTCTGGTGAATCCTCTTACCCCCCGCATCTCTGGCCTGTGCCCCAGGTCTTGTATGCATAGATAAATAAATCTTTAAAAAGAAAATAATGATTCTTTTTTAAAAAATTTAATACATAAAATTAATACCAAATAAAGACCACTGGCATGATGTTAGGATAAGTAACATCAGCACTGTAGACAGAACACAAATGTGTATGAATAGGTAATGTCCTTAGGTAAATACATAGCAAATACAGAAAACTGCACGATATAACCCTACAGTAAAAATACAGTTTCTGCTTCAAAATTTGGAAATATGGCACCAAAAAAAATCATGGAACTGTTATGGAATACAAATATAATGAGACATAATTTGTGATGTAAGTAGGGGCAGAAATGTTAAACAGTTGAGTTTTGGTATGCAGCTGAATTTACATGGTTTTCACTTTAGAAAGTTTTCACACATCAAAATATATGAAACTGGAGGGAAATCACTAACAAGAAAGGAGAGAGGAATAAAAGCATATAATAAAAGGTCAAAAAAATATACAGTGATGCAATAGGTAGGAAATGAGATAAAATGGCTGAGAATAGAGGAATCATTCTTTAATAAAGTTAATGCCTCCCTTTCAGTAATACGTTGGTGGAAATAAAAGTCTACAATACAATGACAAATGTGTCTCAATGAATTAAAAATAACACCAATTCATCTTACCTATATGACACTCAACAGAGATTTCAGTGCACCATGTGGAATGTAAGTATGGAATTAGATTCTGTGAAGACTGATCATGAAAATGGAGCCATGTTGATCACACTAATAATATAATTGGAGTCTAAAGCATCACAGAATGAAAAAAATGCCCCCAGAAAATAACAGAAAACTACATGTATTGGGAAGTCATTGTAATATTACCTATACACTAAGATGAGGTCCTGAATGTGTGCAGCAAACAAAGACAACTGAATGCAGAAGATGAAAACAATAAAATCAAGGAGAGGTTCAAGCCCCAATTGCAACTGGAAGGAAAATAATGATATACATTCAGGAACTTGAATTGATCAACGGGTGAAAAATAATTCTAAAAGGAAGATGTGGTATATATACATGATGGAATACTACTGAGCTATGAAAAAGGATACCTCTGATCTTTTGCAACAACAAAGATAGAATGTTGGGGGAGGATTATGCTCAGTGAAAAGAATCAGAAGGAGAAAGACTTACTGGATGAATTTACTCCTATTTGGACTTTGGGGGAAAAAAGCAAAGAAACTGACAATACAAACCAAAATAAACTCTAGAAATAGGGCAGCAGAATTGAGGGTACTAAAGAGGGAGGGACAGTGGGTGTGGGTACAAAAGTGGGAGGGGATTCAAAGATCTATGGAGAGGCCAATGAGTGCACTGTGGTAGGTGTGGTTGTGACAGACATCTGAGGAGATGAGAATCTATTCCCTGAATCACATACAGCGAGGTAAACCACGTTTCCTTGATTCCAAAAAACTAAGAAATACTGAGAAAACATTGAAACAAAGCAAACTCCCCAAAACGTGGGATTCAGAAAGCAATACTAAGATGTAAATTTAAAGCATTAACAATTATACTAGCAAAAAGAGGGATCTCAGCTGAGCATTATAACTTCACATCTCAAGGAATTAGAAAAAGAACAATTTAAGCTCCATATTGGCAGAAAGGAGAATATTTAAAAATAAATAAGAAATACATAAATGGAACATCATGGCCAAAAAGCAGGAGCTTCTCTGAAAAGAAGTCTGGATTTTGAAAGATCAACAAAATTGACAATCCCTTAGTTCACTTCAGTAAGAAGGAAAGACAGAGGATTCAAGTGTCATAGATGAGATGCCCCCAGGGAGAGCAAAACTAAGATTCCAAGACAAAACAGGAGCATGTCTGCAACCCCTGAAACAGAGCTTCCCAAACATATTTAGGATGCTTTCCTGTTGACCACTGTATCTCTCACTGTCCTCCGCTCGATTCATTCTACCTACCTGGTAGGATGACAGAATCTGCACGTCTCTTCACATCCCAGGGCTCCATCTTTTCCACCAACAAGATGACGAAGTCGGGCAGAGACACAGCAAGACCTGTTTATCAGGAAAGGTGATATGATATGTCCTGAAGATTCTCAAATTCCCAATGCAGTATTGTGCTCAGTAGAGTGGACTGTACAAAAGGTTCTAGAAAAGGATCACTGCAAATACTTTGAAAAATCATTGAAAATCATTGAAATTTTCATATCTTGAGAACCATTTCTAGACCTCTGAGTCCTAGGAATGTTGTAGAAGCTGGGATTTTAGCTTGTAGCAATAATGCTTAAGACACTGATTTTCTTGAATGAGCACTAATAGAGAGAGCAGGTTGCAGATCACCCTAAGAAAGGAGAAGTTTAAGCCATGATGAAACATCATGAGACTTTCTTTCCAACACACCCATACTGTTTTCCTTTAAAGTAGGGATCTAGAAGTAGCCTACAATTTTGGACATCCCTGGAACACATCCACACATAGCACAGGAAACGCTGAGGGCAGATGAGGAAACCTGGAGGCATATTCTCCTCACCCAAGGACACCAGGTTTCTGTAGGTCTCTAGCATCACGTCCCTCTATAATTTCCACTGTGCCTGGTCCAGGCAGTCCTGCTCCTCCTGCAAGAATTCTATGGCTACATCTCTGAAGGTCAAGGGTTCCTGAAATCAAAATATACAGTTACTACGCCACCACCAGCAGAGCTCTAAATAGGACACAAGGTGAAAAGAGAGTTTTGAGGGACCCAATGGTGGCACAAGGGGTTCAGTGTCAGCACTATGAAGGTATGACAAGTTTGATCTCTGGCCAGGGAACTGACTCACATGGCATAGCAGACATCTCCTGTCTCCCCACTGATGCCCTAGCAGTATATTTCAGTAGGTCTTCTCATTAGGCTCCCCACTCTGTCTCTGTTGAACCATCTCAACCCCCCATACTCTTACCTCTGACCCATACCCCACCAATTTATGCATAAATAATAAAATAAATCTTAAAAAAGGGGAGACCTGGTTCTGAGAGAGAATGCCCTTACACAGTGAGATCCGTGTTTACACAGTAACAGTCTAATGCACCCACTGAGCACAGAGGATCCCATACGCCCATGAAACTATAGATGCTATAATTTCAGTGATGTCAAATCTGACCCAGGGCACATATTTGTACAAGGAGGCAGGACAATTGGAAAATTCACAGTAGAAATTGAGATGAAAGACTGAAAGGAAATTGTAGGTAATGATCAAATACTAAGCAAAGCGACAACAACAACAAAAACGATCATATTTGAACACTTGGTGTCCTAGACGCCATTCCCACAGCTTTTCTTAAAAAGATTTTTATTGGGCCTCCCTAGTGGCGCAAGGGGTTAAGTACCGCACTATTAAGCAATCCACAGCCTCTGCAGCACGAGTTCAATCCCTGGCCGGCCAGGGAGAAACCCACATGCAAGGCAGACCTCTCCTGTCTCACCCGCTGTTCCCCTCAGCTGTGTATTTCCGTCAGTCTGCCTGTTCTGTTCCCCACTCTGTCTCTGGTGGATCCTCTCAACCCCCGCATCTCTGGCCTGTACCCCAGCTCTTGTATGCATAAATAAATACATCTTTAAAAAAATAAAAATAAAAAGATTTTTATTTATTTATGCATACAAGAGCTGGGGTACAGGCCAGAGGTGCGGGGGGTGAGAGGATTCACCTGAGACAGAGTGGGGAGCAAAACAGGCAGACTGACTGAAATATACTGCTGAAGGGAGCAGTAGGCGAGGCAGGAGAGGTCTGCTGCGCAATGTGGGCAGCCTCCTGGCTTGCAGGGATTAAACTCATGCTGCAGAGGCTGTGCTTAAACCCTTGCGCCACCAGTGAGGCCCCATTCCCACAGCTTTTATTAGATTTATATATGAACCAGATATTCTCTGAGCTTTTAATACACTTTATCTTTTATGTGAACATTTCCTCAAACATTCACAAAATTACAGACCTGGGTTTTCCCTACAGATATGAGCTAAAATGAATCAGAGATAACCCTAAACAAATGCGCGCAGCAGGTTTTGTAGTGGACAAGAATGGTTTTGTTAAAAAAAAAAAGGAAGACACAGAACACAGTATATAATGTTACTTTTTCAAGTAATAAAATGGGGACCACATACACACTACATTGATGAATGTAGTCATGTCAATGAATTCAAGATTACTTCAAATACTATGAAGGAAGTTTAGCTGTAGGTGATACTATTTGCATACTTCAAACCCACTATGTAGACAAACATACAACGTGGAGCCCATTGTAATAAGAACTACTGTTTTTGAGTGTAATTTCTCAAAAAAAAAGTTACATTATATTTTAAAGGTCAATGCAGGGGGCAGGAATGAGGAAGCCCACATAGAAAAATTTAGATAATAAACCTTTTCCCGCCCTCCAAACCCAGTTCCCCGCTCTACAAAACCAGTTTTCTGCCTGACCTCTCCTCACCCTATAGAAGCATTCCTCCCTCTGACAAAGGGAGCACTTCACTGACCCCCACCTCTCCCCGGAGCTCAAATAAAGTTTCCTGACTGTGAGAAACTTGGCCTGGCTCTCCTTCTCTTTACCACACCAATCCTTTCATCTAAGAGGTATACATGTTATTAAAACTTTTTTTGCCTTTATCAATCTGTCTGATGCTTGTTTCATTATTTGCCAACCTAGAAGAACAGGATGATGTCCCATAGACCCCAATGATCTCATTTGACTAGCACACATATAATTTATTGTTAATACTATTAATAATGATAGCCTTTACATATCATATTACAATTTACAAAAAATTTTTAATGTAATCTTATCTTTATTTCCATATTGATGATACCAAACTAAGGGGTCCCCTGCCCAATGTGCATAAAGCCAAAATTATGACCCAAGCATACTGAAAGAAGAGTTGATTTCTGGTCAGCTGATAAGAAGATAGGACCAAAAAAACTCAAATCTGTCTTCCCACCCAGGAAAGGGAAGGAATTTATATAAACTTTTCAGGAGAGGGTTTGAGACCACAGGAGTGAAATTATATCGTTAAGGAATAAGCTAAGGGCAAAGGAATGTAAACTTGGCTGAAGTCCATTGCATAGTTAAAAAATCAGCCCATATTGGGAGAGATCCTTTTTTAATGATCAGCTCTTCCTGGTAAACAGATGCCTTACTTCTGAATGTGGTCCCAGTGACTCCTCTACCAGTCTTCTCATTTCCAGTGTTAGGCAGATAGAGCAGGGAGGGCATGCCTAAAGAAAAATTACCAGCCAACATACCCAGGATCCCAGGTATATTTGCCAGAGTTGATAACGCCCAGGGAGAGCCAAGCCCAGAGGGCGAGATCAGTCTCCTACTAAAACATACAGGCAAGCCAATAAAGTTACAGGAGAGCAAGAAGTAGCAAAGAGGGGTAGGAAGACCCCAGGCCCAACCTGCCGCCAGGGCTGCACCCCAGGAACACAGTAGGAAAGGAAGTGACTTAGAACTTCCCGCATGGTTCAATAAACCAACCGCCTGGGAATGCCTGTGTACAACACACAAGGAAGGGATAGGCAAAGAGCCCTCTGGTTCCCATCTAAGCCAGGAGTTCCTTACCTTTCCTTGCAGTTCTTTTCTAGACTCTGCATGGACCTCTTCGCTAGTGTAACGTCTCTAAATAAACTTTGCCTTCACATCTGCTAAGACAGAGCTTTGAATCATTTCATGGCCATACCTGAGGACCGAGGAACCCCGAAACCAAGAAACACTGGGAACTTAGTTCAGGGTCAAGTGCTTCTGCATGTGGGTTGTATGACTCATATCCCGGCATCACACTCTGTTGCTTCTGTGCAGACAAACTCAAAAGATACTTCACCACCCCAATTATTCCCTGTGAATGTAAGTTGGCCATGGTTTCACTCATAGTTTAAAAATTTAAATAGTTTCAGTTTACTGTGAAAAACAGTAATCTAATGATTTCATGTACTTCTCTTCTGAATTTTGCAACCAAAAGACCAATTGTCAATCCTTTTCCTCATTTCTTTGTGTTTTAGCCATATTTCAATACTGTCAATACTGATTTGGGCCTCCTCGGTGGCGTATCAGTTGAGTGCCGCACTGCTCCCCTCTGCAGTGTCTTTGGTCCGTCTGCTTGTTCTGCTCCCCACTCTGGCTCTGGTGAATTCTCTCACCCTCCCGTGTTTCTGACCTGTACCCCAGTTCTTGTATAAAATAAATAAATCTTTAAAAATACTGATTTTTTAACTTTGCAATTTTATCTATCAACTTATTACAGAAGGTGAGGTGTTCCCCCCATATTCACAAATATACCTATGTATGTATTTTCTTCTCATATCATTGTATCAATATATTTATGTGCTTTCTTCCTCATACTACATCATGGTATCTTTTGATCAAATTAATAGTCACAATTTACACTGTTATGACAATGAAGTATTTTTCAGTATTTGTTGAGTCATGATAATACATTATCATTATATTTCCTATCTTCTACAACTTTTTGTTTCCTGGTATTTGTCTTGTCATGTATGTAGTTTTCTATGCATATAATATTAATTTGATGTAAAACTCTCTTCTAGAAATATCAATCTTTTCTCAACATATTTTTCAAACATGTTATGTAGTCTATCAGTGTTATCTTCTCGGACACAGCCTTTCTGATATGTCAGACAGAGAAAGACCAATACTATATGATATATACTGACTTACATGTGGAATCTAAAAAAGCGAAACTCAGAAACAGAGTAGAACGGTGCTGCTAGGGATTGAGGTGGGGGGAGGAGGGGGGAGGAGGGAGGAGGAGGGAAGTAGAAGAGGGGGTGGGAATAAGGAGGGAAAGGGAGATGCTGGAGAAAGGGAACAAACTTATAAGTTATGAGATGAATAAATTTAGTAACTATATTGGTGAGTATAGTTAAAAATACTTGATAGTTGGGCCTCCCCAGGTGGCGCAGCGGTTGAGCACTGGGCTGCGAAGCTGCCTACAGCCTCTGCAGCACTGGTTCAACCCCCAGCCACCGGCGAGGGTCCCACATGGTGCGCAGACCTCTCCTGCTGCACCCGCTGCTCCCCTCAGCAGTGTATTTCATCAGTCTGCCTGTTCTGTTCCCCACTCTGTCTCTGGTGAATCCTCTCACCCTCCTGTGCTTCTGACTGAACCCAGTGCTTGTATAAATAAATAAATAAATCTTTTAAAAAAAAATACTTGATAGTTGCTAAGGGAGTAGATCTTAAATGTTCTTATCACAAGAAAAGAAAAGATAATCATGTAATGTGATGGAAGTATTAGCTGACTCTGATGGCAATCATTTCGTCATATAAAAGTATATCAAATCACCATATTACATGCTTAAATGTATATAATGTTATGTCACAGTTATATTTCAATAAAACTGGGAGAAATTAAAGATTTTAAAATAAATATATTAGGAAAAATAAAATAATAGAGAAGGACAAGAAAATGACATGAAAGGTATTTCCCAATTGGGAAATATATAACAATATTTTAAAGTAAAATAAAGGGAGGGGAGGGGAGGTACGGTGAAGGATAGAATTGGACATTTAGAGGTAAACTTATTGTGTAAATAGTATATAAACATATTGCTTTTCAATGAAACTGACACAACGTTATCCTGCAATGATGTTTCAATTAAGAAAATACATAGTATGTACATACAATGGATGCATAAAAGGAGAAGGAAATTAAAAAGAAAAGGAAATTCTGCAATATGCCACAACATAGATGAACTTTGATGACATTATGCTGAGAGAATTAAGCCAGACAAAGAAAAATAAGCAGTACATGATTCCATTTATATGTGAGGTATTTAAAATAGCTTCATTAAAATCAAAACAAGAATGGTGATAACGAGAGGATAGTAGAAGGGGAAAATAGGTGGTTATTAATAAACAGGCATAAAGTTTCAATTAAGATGAATCTCTTAAGAATAAGAGTAATAATCATTCATGAAGATTGGAAATTAAAAATTAAACTAAGGAAATTAAAGAAGTAAATCTGGAAATTTAGAAACCAAAAAATTTAAAATTGCCTTAAATTTAAAACACACTTAAGTGATTCCTCTCCCTCCCTATGCCCCCACCCCATTCTCACATGCAAACAAACCTAACATTGTATTTCTACAAGTCTGAGCTCATGACACTTTTCCTAGTAGGACTAAATATTGTGCACTCCCCACCGCCCCAGATTCATACATTAGAACCTTAACCTATCAATCAGATGGTATTTGGAGGTAGGGCTTTATTTTTTTTTTAAAGATTTATTTATTTATGCTTATAAGAACTGGGGTATATGCCAGAGCTATGCAGGGCGGGTCGGGGTGGGGGTTGAGAGGATTCATCAGAGACAGAGTAGGGAGCAGAACAGGCGGATTGACTGAAATATGCTGCTGAGGGGAGCAGTGGGCAAGACTGAAGAGGTCTGCTGTGCCATGTGGGTCAGCTCCTTGGCTGGGGATTGTGCTGCAGTGACCATCAATAGCACTATGTCTTTAACCCCTGCACAGCCAGGGAGGTGGAGGTAGGGCTTTAGATAAGTGTTTAAATGTAAATGAGGCCATGAGAGTAGGGACACTTGTGCAACTGAGCAAGCCTTTTGTGCAACTGTGGGAAAGGGAAGGGAAATTCTAACTTAAAGGCTGTTCTTAGATATCTTGCAACCTAAACAAGCGAGGGCACAGACCAGAATTAATTTGTTATGGAAATAGACTTCCTTTACCTGTAACAAAGATAACTAACAAAGATAACTAACTAACTCTGTCTAGATACACATAAACTTAACAGCTTAGATGAATATATAAAGTTGGATAAACTATAACAAGAACAAAAACATAGACTTAATCAAAAGAAAGAAAGGGAATCCCCAAGGTTTTAATAGTCTGGGAAAATGCCACAACTGAGGCTCAGAACACAAGTTTTCAATGTCACAAGGGATTGAAGCTGTATCCTGGTTTAAATGAAAGAGGGAGCTGGAAGTGAGACACAAAGAAAAGACACTAGAAGGGCAACAAAATATGTAAGAATTGAACTAGAAAAATTCTTTCTAGTGGAACAGAGAATACAAATTTTCTATTCCCTGGGGTTCTGAGTGGGAGAAAAACTTTCTGGGAACAATCAAAGGTACAAACCTATACCATGGGAAATATGGCTTCTAAATTTACACTATGTGATGCAAAGACTACATGCTGAGAATTTACATAAATGCTAGGACCAGATCTCTGAACATTCTGAAGCCCTAATATCAAAAACAGACATCAAAACATTCTGCAGAAGATGAAAATATTGATGCCTCATAGAAAACACAGCCCCAGTGAAGATGAGTTCACATTCCTAAATCACAAACCACATAAGGAGATGTGATGAGGGAGAGTCATCAAACACAACAACAAAAAAAAGAGAACTAGAAATAATGGAACAATCTGACAGAGAATAAAATAATTATGTTCAAAATAATTATAGCAATACAAGAAAATTAAAAGGCATCATGAATAAAATAATTTAAGTACAGAAGAAAAAATGTAAATTTCACCAAATAGTGAACAGCTGGAGATTTTAAAACGATAGACATTGCGGTTATAAACTCAGTGAACAATAGTTGGATAGGAAATTAGTAAGCTGGAAGATGAGTCATTACACATAATGTACCCATAAGAATAAATACGTGAAAAACATAAGAGAAGTTAAGGGTCAATCTCTCTTTTTTTTTTTAAAGATTTATTTATTTATTTATACAAGTACTGGGTACAGTCAGAAGCGTGGGAGGGTGAGAGAATTCACCAGAGCCAAAGCAGGGAGCAGAACAGGCAGACTGATGAAGTACACTGCTGAGGGGAGCAGCGGGCGGCAGGAGAGGTCCCACGTGGGACCCTCACCCAGTGGCTGGGGATTGAACCTGCGCTCAGAGGTTGCGAGCGGCTTCGCAGCCCAGCGCTCAACCGCTGTGCCACCAGGGAGGCCCAAGGGTCAATCTCTCTTAATAGGAGTTCCAGAAGAAGAAAACAGAAAGAATAGGTCACAGATATTTGAAAAGATAATTGAAGAAAGATATGACTGAAGTAGCAGGCCAAAAAGTGTGGGTAAAATATAAATAGTCCATTCATACACTACAATAGAGTAGAATAAAGGAAAAAAGCCCTTCAAAGCAACTAGAGAGGGGGAAAAAAAAGATCACTAGCAATGTCATTGGCATTTCTTTCTTTCTCTTTTTTTTTAAAGATTTATTTATTTATGCATACAAGAACTGGGGTACAGGCCAGAGGTGTAGGGGGTGAGAGGATTCACCAGAGATATAGCGGCGAACAGAATAGGCAGATCTAGTGAAATACACTCCTGAGGGGAGCAGTAGGCAAGACAGGAGAGGTCTGCTGCACCATGTGGGTAGCTCCCTGGCAGGGATCAAACTTGTGCTGCAGTGGCTGCAGACAGCTTCATTGATTGTGTCTTAACCCCTTGCGCCACTATGGAGGCCCAGCCATTGGCATCTCTGAAGATGTGTCCACTTGGAGATATTTCTATGCATTCCATTGCCAAAGTGGTCTTCAAATATCATTACTATTCATGTCTGGGTTCCTTTCATACCTCACAAAATATCAGTAGAACATTGTCATTTGTATGTCATCTTTGAATGAATTGTCTGTTCATTCTAACTCCCCTCAACATCCCTTCACCAATCTGTTTCACTTTGTCCCCTAAGTTGATGCCAACTCAGTTCTTTAAATCTCTTCAAGCATGAAACCTTAATCACTGATTAACATGGAAAGGACTATACTTGAAAGGAAAAAAATTCTGTTGTGGGCATCAAGTATTTCATTATTAGCATTTGATTGTTTCCACTACTGTATATGACTTAATAATTGTAAATGCAAGGAATGTTTAATTAGATGTGTTTCAATTCATAACTGAACATCAAGAGAATTGGATTCTTATACCTAATCTACACGCAGGATATGTGGCCATTATCTGTTTCATTTGCATTATATACTCTCCTACTTATTTTGTGAGAACATTGAGAAGAATTTAAATTACGAATGGATGATAAGGGTCTCCTTGGTGGTGCAAGGGGTTAAGACTCAGCACTATGAAGCTATCCACAGCCACTGCAGCACGAGTTTGATCCCCGTGCAGGGAGGTGACCCACATGGTGCAGCAAACCTCTCCTGACTTGCCCGCTGATCTGCCTGTTCTGCTTCCCACTCTGTCTCTGGTGAACCCTCTAACTGCCCCCCAACATCTCTGGCCTGTCCCCCAGCTCTTGTGTGCATAAATAAATAAATTTTAAAAAACAAGTGGCGAGCAAGGGGCAGTCTTGGAGAACTAATCCAATAACAAGTAGAATTTATTGCTATCTCCAGATATCAGAATTGAGCTGAAATTTGGGACACCCAACTCGTGTCTAAGAATTGCTTTGTGGTGTTTGTGGGGTGTGTGTGTGTGTGTGTGTGTGTGTGTGTGTGTGTCAGGAAGGAAACCCATATATTGGAATTGGATATCAAAATCTTAGGTCCTTTTCCAAGAAATCCGCAATTCATGCTTGATGTTGCTTCCTGTTCCTGCTCCAAAGCCAAGTTCTATAGATTCTACCTCCAAAGTTAAAAACAAATTCATTCACATTTTTAAAAAGATTTATTTATTTATGCATACAAGAGCTGGGGTACAGCCCAGAGGTGTGGGGGTGGAGGTAAGAGAATTCACCAGAGACTGAGTGGGGAACAGAACAGGCAGACTGACTGAAATACACTGCTTAGGGGAGCAGCGGGCAAGTCAGGAGAGGTCTGCTGTGCCATGTGGGTAGCTCCCTGGCAGGGATCGCACTTGTGCTGCAGTGGCTGTGGATAGCTTCAAAGGTTGCATCTTAACCCCTTGTACCACCAGGGAGGCCCTCATCCACATTTTTGTATCACTCCTAGTACCACCTCAGTCTAAGCCTCCATCATCTCTCACCTGGACCGGCCTTCCCTCTGTCTTCTATTTTCTTCTCTTCAACACTCATTACACAGCAGTCAGAACGATCTCCTTATTTCTGCACTAAAAATCCTGAGAAGGCTTCCTAGTACACTGGAAATATATTTCAAATTGTTTAATGCATCCCACAGATCTTCAGGTTCTGTAAAGCCTCACTACTTCATTTTATACTGCTTTTCATCTCATACCTGCACACTAACTCCCTTTCAATTCTCAAACCCACCAAATTATTTCTTGCTTCAGTCCACCATACTTGTTCACTCTACTTAAAATCCTTTTCTGCCTATCCTTTAACTTTACCCAGTTAACTCATTTACACTTAAGATTAACTGTTTAAATGTCACTTTGTGAGAAAGAGCTCTCTCACTCTTCAATTTAAATCACCTTTCAGTATGTCCATCACACTGATTATTTTCATTTATGTAATTATTATTAAAACCATACACACACTCATATTTGGTCTCCCCGACAGACTACCAGCTCTAAGAAGACAAAAATCATGTCCCTTTTTCTATCTTTTAATACCCAGTGCCCAGCACAATACTTGGCACAATAAATTTTTTGAAATTAATAAATGACAGATGATGTTAAGTAGATAAATTCATGCTATAGGTAAGGACACTAAGACCAAGAGGGAAACAACCTCTAAGAACTGAAACAGAAATCTGACATCTGATAAGGCCATATTAAAAATTGTTTTCCAGCATTGTCTATTTGACTCTGTAGACTATTAGCTATTACTTTCTAGATCAACAGTGTGGTTTCTATAGTATTTCTACAATGGTTTCCTGATACCCATGAATGCATTCACCTGTATTTGCAGACTTGTAGTGTAAATGGTAACCTTTTAAAGGATTTCTTTCCTAAGAGTAAATTCTAATTTTCCTTTAATGTTTCTCACTTCATATCATCTACAATTTGTAATCCCTGAAAAGTTACTCACACATTAGAGTCAGACACACCAACAGATTAGCAAAACACGGTGGGCATTTTTTGCTAGCTCAATAAGGTATTAGATTTTAACAATCATGAAGTGACTTTAAAAATATAAAATTTGGGGGCCTCCCCTGGTGGTACAGGCGGCTGAGCACATTGCTGTGAAGTTGTCTGTAGCCTCTGCAGCATGGATTCAGAGAATCCCACGTGGCATGGCAGACCTCTCCTCTCTTGCTGGCTGCTCCCCTCAGCAGTGTATTTCAGTCTGCCTGTTCTGTTCCCCACTCTGTCTCTGGTGAATCCTCTCACCCTCCCGCACATCTGGCCTGTACCCCAGTTCTTGTATGCATGAATAAATAAATAAATATATATATATATATATATATAAAATTTGGGCCTCCCTGGTGGTACAAGTCATTAAGTCTCAACACTATGACGCTATGCACAGCCACTGCAGCACAAGTTCAATCCCCAGCCAGGGCTGCTCCCCTCAGCAGTATATTTCAGCAGATCTGCCAGTTCTGCTCTCTGGCAAATCTTCTCATTCTCTGTACCTCTGGCCTGGACCCCAGTTTTTGCGTGTATATAAATATATATATATATATATATATATATAAAATTTCAGACTGTTTCCCCTAAAACAATTTTGTGATACTCATTTCCAGACAGATAAAATTTCTTCCAAAACCCTTCAGGCTTACCCTATTGATATTTTTTCTTTCTTTCTTTTTCTTTTTTTTTTTTAAGATTTATTTATTTATTTAAGAACCAGGGTAAAGGCTAGAGGCACGAGAGGGTGAGAGAATTCACCAAAGACAGAGCAGGGAGCAAAACTGGCAGACGGACCGAAAACACTGCTGAGGGGAGCGGCGGGTAAGACGGGAGAGGTCAGCCGTGCCATGTGTATCTCCCTGGCTGGCAGGGAATCGAACCTGTGCTGCAGAGGCTGCGGACAGCTTCACAGCATTGCGCTCAACCCGCTGCACCACAGGGGAGGCCCCCTATTATTTTTGCTACTAGTGCAGGATTTAAAAGGCCAGTATAGAGGGCAGGAAGGACACAGGGCAGATTTTCTGATCCAGCAGTCTGGGTAAAGGAGGAGAGAGTCCTGGAGCCCTCAGTGGGTTTTGCAGGCTTTCATTGGGATTTACCAGGCACACAGCAGGCAGGTGTGGTGGGGGTCTGGGAGGCTGGCAGCCCCCAGCCAGTCTTTACTCTTTCTGGGCTCTCCAGTGTTCTCTGGCGTTCTCTCTGCTTCTCTTGGCTTCTGCTGGCGTCCCAGTGACGCTGCCCTTAAAAGCCCAGTCTTAGCTCAGGTGAATCCCATCTACATATGCCTACACCCTATTCCAGGTGCCGCCATCAGGCATGCATTCAGGACCACAGAGTTCTGTCATCTATCCTAATTGCAGGAAGGCAGAAAAGCCTGATACTTTTACCCTACCCTACAGCCAGGTTTCCATGTAGGCTTTCATTAATTACCTCTCTGAGTCCCTGGGTACTACCTTGACTCAAATAAAAGGTGATTTTAATTGCTCCAACAATCCCAAGGAAATGGAAAGAGGTGAGGGGAAAGAAATTATTTGGGAAATACCACCTTCAAGAAGTTTTTTTCAAATTTGAATCTTTAGATTTATTATCTGAGACTCTGGGGGGGGGGGGTTTCCAGTAAAAATTAGTAGTAAAATATACTTAACATAAAATTCATCATTTGGAGCATTTTTAAGTACACATTTCAGGGGCAGAAGAACATTCCATTCTTGTGTAACATCATCACCATGCAAACCCAGAACTTTTTTCTCTTGTAAACCTGAAACTCTAACTCCCATTAAACATTAATTTCCCATTATTTCCTCTGCCTCTGGCAACCACCATTCTACTTTTTGTCTGTAAGAATTGGACTACTGTCAGTATCCTATATAAGTGGAATCATCTTTAGTGGCTAACTTTAAAAAAAAAAAGGATTTATTTATTTATGCATCCAAGAACTGGGGTACAGGGCAGAGGTGCCGGGGGGAGGAGGGTGTGTGTGTTTGTGTGAGGACTCACCAGAGACAAAGCGGGGAACAGAACAGGCAGCCTGACTGAAACACACTGCTGAGGGGAGCAGTAGGCAAGACAGGAGAGGTCTGCTGTGCCATGTGGGTAGCTCCCTGTTTGGCCGGGGATCGAACTTGTGCTGCAAATAGCTTCACAATGCTTTGCTTAACCCCTTGCACCACCAGTGAGTTCCCTTTAGTAACTAGCTTTTTACTCAACACACTATTTTCAAGGTTCTTCCACACGGTGGCATGTGTTAGAATTTCCTTTCTAAGGCTGAATAATATTCATTTTAGTTATATATGACCTGGTTATCAATTCATGTGTGGATGAACAGGGTTTTTTTTTGTTGTTTTTTTTTTGAAATATTTATTTATTTATGCATACAAGAACTGGGGTACAGGACAGACATGCAGGGGATGAGAGGATTTACTAGAGACTGAGCAGGGAACAGAGCAAGCAGAGTGACTGAAATACACTGTTGAGGGGAGGAGTGGGAGAGACAGGAGAGGTCTGCTGCACCATGTGGGTTGCTCCCTGGCCAGCTGGGGATCAAACTTGTGCTGCAGAGGCTGCGGACAGCTTCTCAGTGCTAAGCCTAACCCCATCGGTCACCAGGGAGGCCCCCAGTTTTTGTTTTTTTAAATAATATTGCTATGCAACCGTTGCATGAATATCTGTTTGAATCCTTGAATTCAATTCTTTAAAGCATATGCCCAGAGTGAAATAGTTTGATCATGTGGTAATTCCATTTTTAATCTTATGTGGAACTGTCAAATCTTTCCATAGTGGCTGCATCATTTTACATTCTTACCAACAGCACATAAGGTTTAGCATTTCTCAAATCTTTGCTAATATTTGTTATTTTCTGTTTGTTTTATGACTTGGATTTCCCTAATGATTAATGATATTGAGCCCCTTTTCAGGTACTTATTAATTATTTGTAGATCTTTGAAGACATGTCTATTCAAGTATTTCCCATTTCTTAATCGGAGTTATAGCCATGTGTGATTTAACAACCCCGCCACTGACTGCAAATATGACAGTGGTCCGATTGGTTTTACCATAATTATAGCCAAGATGTGTAGTAGATTGAACTATCTAAGTTTATGTAATTACACCCTATGATGTTTGCACAATGACATAATTAAAATTTCCGAATGGCACATTTCTCACAATGTATCCCCATCGTTAAGTGACACATGACTATCAAAGTTTAAGAGACACTACCAATCAAATGCTAGAGATAAATTCATTGACTCTGACATTAAATAATGCATTGGCTATCTGATATTAAATAATCATTGTTTACATCTACAAAACTATCGCTATTAAGGATAAAGTTGTAAATATTTAAATAAAAATTTTTAATTGAAAACATTGTATGTGAAACGTAATTCACATACAGTTGCACCGAAAAATGTACGTAAGGGGAGTTTGGTGAGTTTTCACAAATGGACACACGTGTTAACTAGCTCTAGAACAACCTTATTAAGCACCATGGAAACCCTTCTCCCAGCCATTATCCTCTTCCAAAGTAACTATTATCTTAACTGTTAGCAGATTACTTTCCTTGCTTGGGGGTTTTATAGAAATTGAATTACTCAGTAAGTACTTTCCTGTCTTTTTACGTTCAACTTAACGGTTCTGTAGTTAATCCATGTTGTTACCTGTGTTTGCTGACTACTGTCACACCGCTGACGAGTCTTCCTTTATATGAAGACTGTGAATTTATTTGATAGCCTTTTGCGTTACTTCCATTTGGGAGACATACTAAGACAAATGCATACCACTTTGTTGGTGCACAGTAAATAGGAATTTCTCTTGGCTGCAGATAAGGAGGGAACAGCTGGGTCATGGGGTATGCTCCTTTAGTAGATAGTGCCAAACTGTTTTTAAAAGCAGTCATTGTAGTTGATGTTCCAGCAACAAGGTAGAATACAGTTACTGTGCATCCTCACTAACTTGATATTTTCCATCTTTCTTCCTCTGTTCTTTTAAAAGCAGTCATTGTAGTTGATGTTCCACCAGCAAGGTAGAATACAGTTACTGTGCATCGTCACTAACTTGATATTTTCCATCTTTTTTCCGCTATCCTCTATTCTTTTAAAAGCAGTTATTGTACTTGATGTTCCAGCCACAAGGTAGAATACACTTACTCTGCATCCTCACTAACTCGATATTTTCCATCTTTCTTCCTCTATTCTTTTAAAAGCAGTCATTGTAGTTGATGTTCCAGCAGCAAAGTAGAATACAGTTACTCCGCATCCTCACTAACTCGATATTTTCCATCTTTTTTCCTCTATTCTATTTGAAATTTAAAAACAACCGAAGGAACCCTTTTATTGCTGTCATTGAGAACCCTTTAGTTTCTAGTTTGGCCCTCTGAATTATTAACCATCTGAGGCTTCTACTTTGCCCACAGTGGGCTGTGAGTCGACTTTGCTCGACATTTTTGCTCACTCAGCAGACGGGTGTCACCCAGTCCGGCGCGGGGGGTTGAGGGGGGGGGTCCTTTGAATTCTCTGGAAGTCTAATCCCTGTTTAGGCGAAACTTCAGCGGACTTTCTCCGGTCAGTTTATCTTTCCGAGAGCGTCCCCAATCTGGGAGCTCCAGCTCGCTTCCAGCCTCCCCACCGCGCACGGGGCTCCCCCGCGGCCCCGCGAAGGCAGTGCAGCCGCCCTCTCCGCGCCGGGCCAGACCCGGGAGCCGCGGGGCGGGGGAACCGGGCCGCGCGGCGCATGCGCAGCCAGGCCGCGGCCGGCGCATGCGCCGCAGCGCGGCGGGTCCACAGCTGAGGGGCGTCGCGTCTCCCGCGCCCCGCCACCCCCGGCGGAGCGGCTGCTGAGCCGCTTGTTCTCAGCCCTGACTGCCAATAAAGTTCGTTAAAAAATCGTAGTCATTCTTAACAGAGCAAAAGAGGGCGCGATCCAGCCGGGCGGTCCCGCCGGGCGAGCGGGCGCGCCGGGAGGCGGCGGCGGCAGCGGTTGCGCCGCGACCAGGACGAGCGGGTCCGCCGGGCGGCGGGTCGGCGCGGGCGGGGGAAGGTGAGTAGCGGCGGGCGCGCCGGGGTGCGGGGCCGCGCTCGCTCCCCCTCGCCGCGCTGAGGGCGCCTCCGCTCCCGCGGGGAGGACCCGCCCGTGCTCCGCGTCCCGGGATGCGCTCTCCCGAGGCTGGGGAGGGGTCGGGGCTGGGGCCTCCAGGCCCGGCTTCCCTTCTCCCGGCTCGGGCCGCCGGGCGCCCCTCCCGCGCCCCGGAGCGCGGAGCCCAAGTTCCGATCGCGGGAGGGGGGCGGCTGCCCCGCCCGGCGCCCCCTCCCCGCAGCCCCCGGCGGCGCGGCTCCCTGGGTGTGGGTCCGTGGAGCTGCCCTGTGGGCGGGAGCGGCGCGCTGGAAGTAGGTCGGGGCGCTGCTGCCGCTGCCGCTGCTCCCGCCCGGCCGGCCGCTCGGCTCCTTGCGCCCCCCCAGCACTCCCGGAGGGAAGGGGCTGCTCGGGGGGTGGGAGACACTAGCGGGGGCGTTAAGGGGGGGAGAGAGTCCCAAGCTCGCCTCTGGCTTGGAGACACCCCCCCCCGTACCCCCTGATGTCCGACCCTCTCCTCACCTCCAGCCCCACCCGTCCCTGGACTTGCGCTCTGAGGCGGCTGGAATATGAATGAGCCAGACTGCAGTTTCGTTGACACTGGCTGCCACGAAATTCCTTTCCTCGGGAGACCCGAGGAGCCCTCCTCAGCGCTCAGGCAGCAGAGCTGGAGGGTGTGTGACAGAATAGGAACTTCACCGCCAAGCAGCTGTGGAGCCTGGAAAGGGCTCCGTCCTGCTCTGGTCCTGGGTGGCTCTTAACATCTTGTGGGTGGCATCGTTCAGTCTGCGTTTTTATCAATAATACCTGTAGTTATGGACAGGCTGTTAGGAAAAACAACGCTTTTTTGATCAGGGAGTTAGGTCATCCTTTCCTTTGCGGATTTACTAGACGCTGTTGCTTGTCAAAATCTATGAAATTAATTCGAGGGAAAGTGTGTTTATGGAAAGCATTACTGTCACAATTTTGTAATAGTGTGCTCAAATTATGCTTATTTTCTAAGAACTGAATTCTTTTGACATAGTGATTTAATTTGATAGAGTGATAGTGGCTGATAATCACAAGCGTGTTCATCTCATTATACTTTTTTCTTTAAATTTTACTATTTTTAAAATTATGGTGGAATTTACTTTTTTGGGGGGGGGGAATGTGGATTTCTATGAATTTTAGATCCGTGTTGCCACATGATGGGATAGAGAACTGATCCAAAATTTATGCTATCCTTTTATAAACTTACCCTTCCTTTCCCTAACTCCGGGCAATTGTTGATATTTTTCAGTATGTCATATAAATGGAATCATGTAACCTTTGATGCTGACTTCTTTCAGTCAGCACAGTGTCTTTGAGATTCCTCCAAGTTGTTGCATGTATGTTTTTTTTTTTTAATTGCTGAGTAGTTCATTAGATAATGTGCCTCAGTTTGTTTATCCATCCATCCATTCAAAAAACATTTGTATTGTTTCCTTTTTTGGTAGCTGAATAGCGCTGTGAACCTAAGTTTTCGTTTCTTAGGGTATTGCTACTAGTGGGATTGTGTGGATACAGGAAATGTTTAATTTATAAGAAACTGTCACTTTGTTTTCCAGATTGGCTGTATCTTTTTGCATTTCTCACAAGCAACCTGTGAAAGTACCAGTTGTTCCACATCCTCTCTAGCACTTGGTATCTCGTATTTTTTAATATAACCATTCTGATAGGTATGTAGTGGTATTTTATTGTAGCTTTAATGTGCCTTTAGCTAATGGCTAAGTGAGTACGTTTTTTATGTTTATTTGGCATAATCTTTGAAGTATCTGGCCAGGACTTTTGCCCATTTTAAAGTTGGATTGTTTGATTTTTTCAATTTGGAGTTTTGAAGGTTCTTTATGTGTTGTGTATACAAGTGTGGTATAGGTAGGTGTTATGCAAATATTTTCTCACAATGTGGCTTGTCTCTGTTCTTTTAGCACTGTCTTTCTGGGAGCAATCGTTTTTAATTTCGACAAAGTCTTAATTTATCATATCTTTCTTTTATGAGTCTTTTCTTTTATGGATCATCTTTAAGAACATTTCCTAATGTCAGGTTGAGAATAAATGTTTTCTTCTAAAAATTTTAATTTGCCATTTAGATCTATGATCCATTTTAAATTATTTGTATCAGGTGCAAGTTTAGGTGAAAAGCAACTCTTTTTTTTGTATATGGAAGTCCAGTTGTTTCATCACCACTTGTGGAAAATACTCTCTTTAGCCCACTGAACTGTTTTTGCACCTTTGTCAAAAATCAATTGGCTGTATTTGCGTGGATCTATTTTTGGGCCTTCTGTGCTGTCCCATTGATTTATGTATCTTTCTCTTAGCCAGTCACACTTTCTTGATTAATGTAGTTTCATGGTGTCTTAATGTTGGATAGTGTGATTTCCTCCATTTTCATTCTTTTTTAATATTGCTTTTTGAAAAAGGCTTTTCCTTTCTATATATTACTTACAATCAGCTTGTTTCTAAAGAATATCCTGCCTATACTTTGGAATTGGCATTAAAACATAGATCAATTTGAGAAGAATTGCTATTTTTACTTTGTTGAGTCTCCCAGTCATGAACGTGATATGTCCATCCACTTTGGTCTTTATTTCATTAACATTTTATATTTTTCAGTATACAAATGTTGTATGTATTTTGTTAGACTTATGCCAAAGTATTTAAAATTTTGGAAACTATTGTAAATGTTATTGAAAATGTATTGGTCTCAAATTGTCCATTGTTACTATATAGTAATACTATCAAGTGTTGTGTGCTACTCTTGTATCTTATGACCTTGCTAAACTTACTGGTTCCAGGAAATTTTTTAAAAATTATCCCTCGGAATTTCCTATATGTACAATCATGCATCTGTAAATAGAGGTTTTTTTTTTCTTTTTCTGCTAATTTATAAGCATTTTATTTATTTTTGTTGCCTGTTACTTTGGCAAGGACTTTGTATGTAATGAATAGGTGTAGTGAAAGGGACAGCTTTACCTTGTTCTCCATTTTAGGGGGAAAAGCAATCATTCTTCAGATTAAGGATAATGTTAATGATAGGGTTTTTTAATAGAAACCCTTTATTAGGTTGCAGATATCCTTTTCTTTATCTAGTTTGCTGCGTGTTTTCTCACAAATATATTTTAAATTTTGCCAAATATTTCCTCTGTATCAATTGATGTGATAATGTACTTTTTCTCTGATTATGTTGACTGATTTTTTTATGCCTTTTTTTTTTTTTAAAGATTTATTTATTTATACAAGCATTGGGTACAGTCAGAAGTGCGGGAGGGTGAGAGAATTCACCAGAGCCAGAGCCAGAGCAGGGAGCAGAACAGATAGACCTACGAAATACACTGCTGATGGGAGCAGCTGGCGGCAGGAGAGGTCTGCGCGCCATGTGTGACCCTCGCCGGCAGCCGGGGATCGAACCGAACCAGTGCTGCAGAGGCTGCGGGTAGCTTCACAGCCCAGCGCTCAACCACTGCGCCACCAGGGAGGCCCATGTTGACTGATTTTTGAATATTGAACCTGCCTTCCATTCCCAGAATAAAGCCCACTTGATTGTTTATTTTAATATATTGCTGGACTAGATTTACTAATATTTTGTTGAGGATTTTTGCATGAGGGGATACTTTGTCCACTTTTCTTTTTTGTACTATATGTGATTTTGGTATCAAGATAATGCTAGTTTTATAAAATAAAAGTTGCAGGGTGTTTCCTCCTTTTATATATTCTAGAAGAGATTATGTATCATTGGTGTTAATCCTTGAAAATGATTTTGGAAGAATTGTTTGGTAGAATTGTCCAGTAAAACCACATGAGCCTAGAGATTTCTTTTTGGATTTTTAAGTTATAAATTCAATTTCCTTAATAGTTAAAGGCCTATTTAAATTATCTCAAATTGGATGAGTTGTGATTGTTTATACTTTAAGGAATTAGCCCCTTCATTTAAATTCCCAAATATATGTGTGTGGAATTGTTTTTATTTTTGGGTCTGCAGAGTCTCTAGTGATACCCCTATTTCATTTCTTAGTGGTAATTTTGTGTCTTCTTTTTTTCCTCTGTCAATTTTATTGATTTTTTTCAAAACATTAGCTTTCTGTTTCTTTATCTTCTCTATTTTCAGTTTCATTGATTTCTGCTTTTATTTTTATTATTTACTTTTGTTTGCTTTGAGGTTATTTTGCTCTTCATCTAGTTTCTTGAGCAACTTAGATTATTGATTTGAGACTTTCGTTCATTTTAAGGTGAGTATTTAGTGCTGTAAATTTTCCCTCTCATTAGCTTGTCCCATCAACTTTAATACTCATTTTCATTCAATTTGATAATTGAAAGAAATTTCTCTTGAACTTTTTTGGCCCATGGATTGTTTAGAGAAATGTGTGTTTTTAGTTTTAAAATGTTTTGGGGGTTTTCCTGTTAATTTTTTGTTACTGATTTCTAGTTGTTTCACTGTGGTCCCATTATTTTAACTTTGTTGAGAGTTGGTTGTTTTTTTTTTTTTTTAATTGTCTGGAATATGTTCTATCTTGGTATAGGATCAATGACTCCTTGAAGAGATGTATATTCTGCTGTTGTATGGCCAGTTCTATAAATATTGATTAGATTTGATAGTTTTATTGCTTTTGGAATTTCATTTTGTTTTATCTATAGTGTTTTTCCGCACATCTCTATATGTAATTTCTTTAGTGGTTGCTCTGTTATAACTAAATATATATGTATGCAATTTATAAGCCTATTGGTGCCAACATTGGTGCCAACCAGCTCAAGTGAAGTATAGAAACCTTACTTCCCTTTATATCCCACATATAATTATCCTCTCCCACTTATAATCACTTCCCTTATATATCTTCTTTACAAATATTGAAAACCACATTGGACAATGTTATAATTTTTGTTTCAACTGTGAAACATTTTTAGAAGACCAGAAGAGAAGGGAAATTGACTACCCATATTTTTGTTCTTACCATGTTCTTTTGTTAATTATGATATTCCAGGCTGGTTGTTTTTGAAAAACATTCAATTAATGTCTTAAGTGGACATGCGAAACCTACACTTTAAAAAGTGCTCCTGGATTATTCTTATGATCATGCAAGTGTGTGAAGCAGTAGGGAGAAATAGTGAGACTTAATTAGGGACAAAGAAAGGAATTAGGGACAAGAATAGCACATTTTAATTATTTGTTTTTATTTAATTCATCTAATAGAGGGATTTCAGTTGTGGTAGCAGAATATAACTAACTAGATGAGAACATAACTAGTGATTTTAAGAAGAAATATGAAGGAGGTGACTTTCTATTCTCAGTCTAGAATGTAAGGTACATATTCTCTTACCTTCATTACATGAAAAGCTAGAACAAGTCTGAAGTTAAAGAAAGAAGAACGCTTGGTATAAGGTTATTTATAGAGGATTCATTATAACCTGAGCAGCAAAGCACTGTAGCCAAGAGCCCAGTGCTGGCACATCTGTACCTTATTAAACAAATATTATAATCTTTGGAGTGCCTTTCAAGAGACATTACTTCTTAACCTGTGAGGTGGAAAGTCAGTTTCCTTAGATTTTGTGTGTATAGCCCATTTGGTGGTAACTATGGAGGATTTGTTATGTTGAATAAAACTACCATTTTTTAAATACTTAATTTTTTCTTTATGCCAAGTGCTTTATGTATTTATTAATCAACAATCCTATGAGAAACTGAAACTTGAAGAATTGTGAAGCAATAACTTCACTGAAAACACAGAATTAGTAAACGGTGACTTTAAATCAGATTTTAGTACCTGTAACCCGTAGTCTTTATTCTTTATGGAAAGAAGTACTATATAATCTAGGATTTTTTTGTGGTTGTATAAGAATTCAAAAATGAATGAAGTTTGTCCCTCCTTTCAAAGAATTTACGTTATCTAAACGGGGTCAGGAGGTGGCCTCTGTAAAATAAATTCTTGTAATGCAGAATAATTATTTTGTGATAATTATACTCTTAAAAATTTTGTCCAGTTTTTTTTGTCATGAAGAAATACTTTCATTTTAAACTGCAGATTTGGGAGAGACGATCTGATCATCTGGAATTAAAGTTGGTGCAGAAATCTCAGCTCTAAAAATGCTGGAGGAAGATATGGAAGTGGCCATCAAGATGGTGGTTGTAGGGAATGGAGCAGTTGGAAAATCAAGTATGATTCAGCGATACTGCAAAGGCATTTTTACAAAAGACTATAAGAAAACCATTGGAGTTGATTTTTTGGAGCGACAAATCCAGTATGTACTTGATCATTTTAGTTTCTCAGTTTTAACTTGTGAACTGTGTTGAAGACTTCCATTGGAAAAATAGTAGCTAATTATAGTGCTACACAAGGTTAGGCATCTAGTGACCATGGCTCCTGAGATGGTTGGTGGTGGTTTTCAATCACTCTTTTGTACATGTATCTTTATCCCTCTCTTTGTGCCTCATTTCATCTCTTTTCTTCCTCTCAGATTTTTCTTTTTATCTTACTCTTCCTTCGTCACTTTCTATTGTTTGTATTGATTGGTGGCACCTTGGGTACTTCTAAAACACAAACGAATGTTTGACTTTAATGAGATTCTTGCCCACTGTTTTATTTGGAAGGAAAGTTACCTGTCTCTCAGAAGTTTTTATCATTTATATGACGGGATGCTTTTGTTTAGAATGTTTCAGTTTTTTTTTAGACTGAGCAAGACTATATAGAAGTTTGAGAATTAATCATTTTTTTTTATTTAAAGAAATAAGAGAAAGCAGATTTAGGAGGATTAAATACTCATGAAAAAGAAATCATGTCAGGAAATCCAGCTGGATTTCTTTTTTTTTTTTTTTTTTTTTTTAAAGATTTATTTATTTATTTATTTATATAAGCACTGGGTACAGTCAGAAGCGCGGGAGGGTGAGAGAATTCACCAGAGCCAGAGCGGGGAGCAGAGCAAGCAGAAGGACCGAAGTACACTGCTGAGGGGAGCAGCGGGCGGCAGGAGAGGTCTGCGCGCCATGTGGGACCCTCCTCTGGTGGCCGGGGAGCAGCTGGGGATCGAACCGGCACCGCAGAGACTGCGGGCAGCTTTGCAACCCAGGGCTCAACCGCTGCGCCACCAGGGAGACCCCCAGCTGGATTTCTAAACACATCAAAGTGACACACTAAGTTTTTGTCATAAGTCCTAAGAACTCTTAGGGCTATTTTTAATTATACAAGACAAATTAAAGTGTATTACAGAACTAACAATAAACAAATCTGACTTAATTAACCCAGACATTATAATGTGTTATTTTACAGATTGTTGAATTTCTAACTTATATTGTTACCTTACTTTAAAAAAAAAAATACTTCTGTGGTTGTTTCTTTCTTATGACATATTTTAAGAGGATTCATTTTAAGTCTTGATAATATTTTATATTTTATACTTGTTATCTGAACCAAGTAGGTATTTTAAGTAATATTGTTATTACTCATACATTCCATATTTGTATTTCAAGTATACAGTTGATTCTCATTATTAGTAGTTTCCATGTTTGCAAATTCACTGAACTTGGATAACATTTATGTGTAACTCCAGAATCAGTATTCTCAGTATTGAGGTAGTCACTCTTTGGACACACACAGAGAGCAGCAAAAATTAGAGTTGCCCTACAAGTTTATTCTCTGCTGAGGTGGAACAAGTCAGCCTTCTTCCTTCTTGTTGCATCTCTCATTTTATAAATAAGTGTCCTTTTGTGTTCTATTTTTGTGCTTTTTGTTGGTGATTTTGCTGTTGAAAATGGCCCTCAAGATAGCGCTGAAGTACTTCCTAGTGATCCTAAGTACAAGAAAACTGATGTGCCTTAAAGAGAAAACTATGTGAGTTAAGTAAAAGCTCCTTTCAGGCATGAATTATAGTGCTTTTGGCTGTGAGTTTACTGTTAATAAATTAACAATATATATTAAACAAGGCATGTTTAAAAAGAGCCACACAAAAACCAAAAATGTAACCAAGAGCTTGTGGGAACTAACCCTGTATTTCCTCTAGGAGCAAAAGTTCAGTATTTGTTAAGTCAGTGTTTGCAGTGATTTTGTAGAGCATAACTACTAAAAGAGAATGGACTGTATGCAAAAAATAGAGTACAATTCTGAGTTACAGGTCAGCCAAGCAGGTAAGTTGCTCCTTTTCTTACTTATCCTGTTTCTTGTACTCCAGAATCATGTAGAGAAAGGAGAGTAAGCACTGACCATAGAGAATTCCCCTTTGCCAATTCTCCTAGTCTTAGAAGCACCACTGACTATGAGTTTTGTTGATGGAAAAGAATGATGAGTAAATCTAAACCATGAGTAAAGTTGTCATTTGGAGGGAATGTCTTTTATTTTTTACTTTCATTATTGATAATGGTAACAACATTTGAAAATATTGACTTTGCAGAGTGAAACCAACAATATAGTTTTAATACCTTCAAATTTGAAAAATAAAAATGAACCCCAAACTGTATTACTAAAGACATTTCCTTTACATATGAAATAAATTCATCTCTTGTTTCAGAGTTAATGATGAAGATGTCAGACTAATGTTATGGGATACAGCAGGTCAAGAGGAATTTGATGCAATAACAAAGGCCTACTATCGAGGTAAATTGTGGGACTTTTTTATTTGGGTGAATTTTTTGGCTAAACAAGTTTTGCTTTCTGTGTTTCCCATAGAAGGATTTCCTTTAAGAATGCTTAAATTAATATCAAAGTATTTTTTTAAACTCCAAGTTACTGTTCTTGTGAAAAGATAAGCTGAGGCATATTAACATTTTAGGAATTTATTTGAGCATGAATTGATTCCAGTCAGGCAGCACCAACCCAGAAGACTTAGAAGCTGGGGGGAAAATTTTATAGAGGAAAAAACAGATGCATATGGGATATTAATGATGGGTATAGCTTAAGAGCTGGCTGGCTACTTGAAACTGATTGTCCTTGGGTTTGACTTTCCTATCCATGAGGTATTTATTTTTTTTGTTTTTATATGGAAGTTGAACTTTATTAGAACTATATACATGATGGTCCTCTCCATGAGGTATTTAAAGTCTTAAATTTTGATTTGCTTACCTAGGCACTAGAGCCACCTCAGTCTAATGGTCTCTTTGTTCAATTAATTTAATATTCTAAAGATTTTGTTGAGCAATAAATAATACTTTGTGCTATAGACAGTTTGTTTGAGTCTGCCTTAAAATCATATGACTCCTATAGGCCTTCCCAGAAAATGTTAAATGCCTTCTTACCCCAAGGAAATGATTATATAGTTGAAAGTAGAAATTCTAACATATAAAAAAGCAATGATTTGCATAAAGGCAATATTTTGTTATGATACATGAAATTGCCTTTTCAGTGCTATAGGAGTTCCAAGAACTGTGACATACACGTGAAACGAAGGAATCACAAATATAGGACTTAAGACTCTAAAGTGTGGCATTAACATTCTTAAGAAAAACTTAGCTTTTGAATGGAACTTAAAGTTTCCATCAGCATTTTCCTATAATTTTTTTTATTTTTCTTTTAAAAACAGCACTTTCAGTGTTTCTCCAACTCACTGCCAATGGAGATTTGTAATGAGAGCAAAATAATTGAAAGCTTGACCTAGTACTATGTAGCATTGTAACCTATTGAAGTATATAGCTTGTTTTTGAAAATGTAAATTTATTATAATAAAGGCAGCTGATGTCTAATGAACACATAATCACACATTAACATTAAGACTACCATAGATGTTGCTTTTTTAAATTGGTATCAAGGAAATTTGATTTCCATTGCCTGCTTAAGAAAATATTTTGGTTCCTGGAGAAATTAAGAGAGTATACCTCTCACTTATGTCACTTAGTAATGCCACCACTACTTACTGCTTGTTCTATTAACTGTGTTCTTAAAGACTTCCCTTACATAATAGCTTTGATCCTTTTCTAAGACTGCTAATTTGGATTTTAAGCACCTGTATCATAGTGTGAGGTGGGAATTATATTCCTTCTATTCAGAGTTCTTTATAGAATAGATTATACTTTATCAGATTATGAATTTCATCAGCATTGACACTTTATTAACAAGTCCTAAATGTACAGTTATTCTTGAGTAAAGGGTATTTTTATTCTTTTTATTTATGGGGTTAATTATTACCACCACAGTTCCTGCTCCCATTCCCCTGCCCCCTCAAAAAAAAAAATGAAACCTAGGTGGAAACACCAAAAAGTATCAATAGTAAGATTACATGAGACTTTATATTATTTTCTTTTTATGTACCTAGCTTTGCCCCCTAAGTTCTCAGCATGAAATACATGTTCTCTTGTGAGGAACAAAAGTGGGTTGGGTTATTTTCTAAGCTTTTGACAGTTTGATATGGTAGTATTTCTTTTTAACCTCTATGACTGTTGTTGGAGAATGTATTTACCACTATGTCCAGTAATTTAAAAAGGCAAAATTTATGTGTCTGTAATCATCACAAATAAAGTTTAACTTAAAAAAGATGAACTAGTAAAATATCAAAAATGATTTGATTTATATATAATTAAACAGAAAATGTTGGAACCATTTAGTGAGGTAGATCATTTGGATCCCTGATTTAAATAAGTAAATAAGACCAGGTAGCTAAAAAATTTTCTTTTCAGGTATTACTTTCTTTGCCATAAGATGGGTAGGGCAAACATTTTTTAAATTTTACAATATGGCTATGTAACCTTTTTGTACTTCTCAGGTATCTACAGATAATTCTGTTTCTCTTAACTATGTTTACAGAATATGTTCTTTGCCAAATACTAAAAAGAGATTCCATAATTATAAGTATTTGCATCTTAATTTACTGTGGATGATGTTTAATTTTGTTTTTACTTTGTTCATTTGGACTAAAAGACATTAAACAGTTTTGATTCCCCTATATTTAACATTTAACTTTAGTGATCTTAGGCATTTAATATAAAACTGTTAAAAAGTTATCTTAAAATGTTGCATTTCATTTGTGGGTGGTTTACTGTTATCTTAAAATGTTAACGTTTTTGATGAGCTACATTAAAATGGCAAAGAGGGTGAGATACTGAGACTGTTTTAAGTTCCAGCTTTTCCTATGTTGTAAGAATAAACATTTACCACAACACAGTTTGAATTAAGGAACAGTGACAATTATACATAAATTTGAGAAGTGGCATAGTGAACACTCTTTTATGCTTTCCTTTGATGTTCCATCAGAATAATTTTGGTTGTGACAAGAGAAAGGCAATTTCTTTTTTTTTTCTTTTTTTTTTTTAATTAATTAATTTATTTATACAAGCACTGGGTACAGTAGGAAGTGCGGGAGTGTGAGAGAATTCACGAAAGCCAGAAGAGGAAACAGAACAGGCAGACTAATGAAATACACTGCTGAGGGGAGCAGTGGGCACAGCAGGAGAGGTCTGTCAGTGCTCAACCGCTGCACCACCAGGGGAGGCCTGAGAAAGGCAGTTTCAAACTGACTTAAAAACTACAAAGGCTTATTGATTTGTTTAGTAGAAAAGTCAAGAAGTAGTAGATTTCACTTGTGGTTTGTTCTGACTGTAACCTCATTGTTTCCCTGGCCTGCCTCCCTTCCTCTATAGGGTTCCTCCTTGTACTGACTTTCCCCTGGGTTGCAGGATTGCTTCCATCAGTATTGGAAAGCACAGGTTTAGTCTACAACCTTAAGGAGAGAGGTTACTTCCCACAACAGTGGGTCAAAAGTCTTGCTTTCATCTGATTAGACTGCCCTTGACCAGATTGCAGTAAGCAGCCTGAGGAATGTGATTATCCTAATTGGATTGGCAAAAGAAGGTTCCCCCTCCCCCCAGTAGAGGGTAGGTTTAGCCTGCTTAGACCATATTTGCTCTTTTAATGGAGGAGAACTGTTCTCAGGGAGGAAAGGAAACTGGTTGCCAGCTACCAGTAGACTACCAAGTAATAGATCGGTAATAGACTACTAGCTTCTAGATTCAGATGATGTAATTAAATAAAAACAGGACTAAGAAGAAGATTAGTATATAGATAAATGATAGAAAAACTGTGCCTTATGAAAGTATGACTTAAAGATCTATGTCCTAGAAATTACTATTTAAGATTCATAAAAGCAAACATGTATTTTAAAAAGAACAATTCAGTTGAAAGGCCTGTTATACAAAAAGCCATGGTAAAAAGGCATTATTTACGTTTTTGGAATGCTGGCTTGATTGTATAGTAAGACATGCTAAAACATGACCTTCTTGTAAATAAGTTAGAACACAGTACAGATCTTATTAAGAAGCCTGTGGGGATCCTAAATAATTCCTCATAAACTCTTCAAAGTTCACCCTAGGCAGTAAAAACCATACTTCATACAGAAAGTTACATACAATGTAAAAATTGATTTTCATTATAGTTTTTTTAACTGTGATTTGGTCCTAAGGAAAACAAATGCTTCTGACTAGTAATATATGGAAATGTGGTTAGACTTGAGACCTATTATCTGAGATTATGTACATAAATAAAGGAAACCTCCTTTTTTAAAAGTATTTTCACAAAGAAATGGAAGATAGCTCTGGAAGAGAAGCCATTTATAAGTTACAGTTAAAAAATAAGAATTAAGGAAGGACAGAATTAGGCTCTGCAATACAGTCAGATTTGCTTTGAAATTATATGATCATAGAATCTGACAGGTTGATTCATTGAATAATGTTGTATACTTTAGATTTTATTGTGTCTCAAGAAAGGACAATTATTTTAAATCCAGAGTAATAGCTATAATAGTGGATAACGCCTGTTTGTGATTGACTTTTGCCTTTGTGAAATTTTATACTATGTTCTCTAGAACAGTGTTTCTTTTTTTTTTTTTTTAAGATTTATTTTTATTTATTTATTTATTTATACAAGCACTGGGTATAGTCAGAAGCGCAGGAGGGTGAGAGAATTCACCAGAACCAGAGTGGGGAGCAGAGCAGGCAGAAGGGCCGAAGTACACTGCTGAGGGGAGCAGCGGGCAGCAGGAGAGGTCTGCGCGCCATGTGGGACCCTCCTCCAGTGGCCGGGGAACAGCCAGGGATCGAACCGGTGCTGCAGAGGCTGCGGGCAGCTTTGCAACCCAGCGCTCAACCGCTGCGCCACCGGGGAGGCCCTAGAACAGTGTTTCTTAATCTTTAATGGTCAAATGAATTCAGTGGGGAGGTTGTTAAAATGCAGACTCTAATTCAGTAGATCTCTGGGTGGCTCTGAGATTGTGCATTTCTACAAGTTCCCAGGTCACACTGATGTTGTGGTCTTTGGTCACACTAAGAACAAGTCTTCTTGTAGGGTCTTTCAGTGATTTGAGAACAGAACTACTCTCTACACAATATGTGTCTTGGGAAATATTTTCTGAATTGTACTCAGAAATAGTAACTTTTTTGGAATGGTACAGTAATTAGGAATAAGCCTTTGCTATTGGTGATCCAATAGTTAACACCAATAGTTTATTTGGATCTCTGTATTCCTAATGTGTAGATAAGTACAATAGTTTATTAATTATTAGAAGTGACTCATTTGTGGGAGGTTTACTGTTATCTGTAATGATGAGGTAAATTTTCCAGTGTGTGATTGTTAGGGTAGGTAGTATTGAAGGAAGATTAAATTGTAGGAAAATAAAGGTCTTTGTAAAATGTATGGATAAAAAACACTAGCTGCCATTAAATAGCAAAGATGTAAGATAGTCCAAATGACTACTGCAGAGAAATAAGAAACATTAACTTTCTTGAAGATGATGGTATCTACATAGAACTGGAGGTTAAAGGAAAAACAAGGAAGGATAACAATATAGCACCATTTTTGAATTAATATTTATAGTAATTGGTAGACTGAATAGGCACAACTTATAAAGTTATCAAAATGCAACTTTCATTTTTGCCTGTCACCATCCCTTTACATTTGATTAGGGAATATGAGGCGGAAACTTCTTTTCTTGACCCAAAATGAAAATTCCCTTCAGTTCATGTCTTTCCTGATCTCTCACAAGTAATTTTTCTCAACTGCCTCCAAGTTATTTCTGGTCATAAACATAATCATCTCAGTTTGGTAATTAGAATAGCTGGTCCTGTATTAATCAAAACTACAGGTGTAACTTAACATTAAATCTCTTATCCTCTTTGGGGCTTTCAGTAGGCAACCAGCTGTGGTCTGAGAGGAGAATATTGGTCACTTCACTCCTCCCACCTTCTCCCCTAGATTGATAGAGATGGTTCATCTTTCTCCTGGTAATGCCTTGAGAGACCAGAGCACTTGGCAGTGCTATTGTTGTCTGATGTTGGGGGCCTGTGGACGGTAGCTGTTTAAATATCATTCTTTCTCTAGGTAACTGTCCTGGTTCTTCAATTAATTCCCTCTGTGGAATTAATTTATTTCTTCTTCATCTGCCTAAACGTCAGCCTCCCATCACATGCTCAATAGTCCCCTTGGACATGATTTAAAATGACTCCATGCTAGCTCTTTTTAGATGTGGTATCTTTACCTATAAGAAATTCATGTGCATTCTTGACCCCACTATTGGTGGGAGCACAGTTACTTCCATGTAAGGTTGTTTTTTGTCTTTTGCTCTTGCTTTTTCACTTTTGCTCCCAGCTACCTCATCTTTCTCAAGCTTGAGTCAGCGCACCGTCAGTCCAGAGTGTCTGCCAGTTGCTGGGAATACATGTCTAATTCTTTGAGTGGTCATGCTGAGCGCATTCCTTCTAGATTGAGATGGAGGATAGTACCGCTCCCATTCCACTCTACCTTCTTGAGAGAGAGAGAAGGTTTGGGGTAGACAGTAATTTCTCTAAAGAATTCTTTATAAAGCTTACTTTTCCCATCTTCTCAATAAAAAGTTCTTGAAGTGTTACAGTTCTAGAGTTGTATGACATTTATATCCATTTTCTATATAAGTTCTGCAAAAAACGATCTTTTTTTTCCCACATGCTTTTGAATCTGGTATTTGTCATCTATTTTATTGGTAACTCAGTCAAAATTTTGTGATAAGGATTGTCTTTTAAAATTTTTTAAATGTAGATTAGAAAGAGCATTTTGGTCATTAGAGTTTCCCTAAACATAGAAGAACCATGGTGAATCGCACAATTCAACAGAGTATTTTATTTGTATAGATAGATGGTAATGTTAAGTTAGGGGAAATTAAAACAAGTAGTCATCCAGTGTTGGTCATAATTACTATAACAATAAAAGTAGGTCACAGTTTATTTTTTTCCTCATCTTCACAATATATTTAGTTTAAATCAGATGAGGTGGTTGCAATAAAGATCTGAAGTCTTACTATCAAGTGAACCATCCTATTCTGGAGATTTGTATATCATTCCTTCTGGAGGTTATAACTTATGCTTTCATCTAATTTCAGATTTTTATATTTTCTGTAGTTCTTTTTATGCTATCCTTCCCCTCTGTCCTCTTTACATTGGGTAAGTCTATTTTTCTCTCGCAGTTTAATACACAGCTGTCTTTATTCTTATGGTAATTGTCTTTACTTTAAGACACCTTAAACTGACTTAATTTTAGTCTGCCCGTTCCTCCAACACACAATGTAGTTCTTGGCACAACTGAATGGGAGTCATTTATTTGGAAGGTAATCCCAGGAAGGGCAAGTGAGAGACTAGCAAAAGAAAGGAGAAAAACTAACAAAGGATACATTAATGAGCTAGTTATTACTGTAGGCAACTGGGTAATCAGTCCCTCTGAGGAACCATTTGGACATGCTTCTGGATGATTCCACCAAAGTGAAGTTGAGGTATTTATCCCACCTCCCAAAAGCTGAAACTTCCCCCCAGAGTATTAATTCCCCTTAGGGAGTGTGCTAAAGCTAGGGTCCTTCTGAAATGTCAGAACACCCCTGAGGTAGAAATGCTGAGCCACCTGCATATGTATGAGATAGACTCTATGAGAGGTAGGGAGGCCAAGGGGCATGTGCAGGGAGGACAGGGTGTCTCTTACACATATTTATGTTTGCTTATCTCCCTTGATTCCTTCCACATACCATAATTACACTTTTCTCTTCAGAGGAGCACTTTAGCATATTCCCATATTCCTTGTCTCCCCATTCAGAGCCATTCTAAATAATTTTGTGGTTGTTGTGGACAAACTCTTTTTTATCCTTTGATCCTTAACTTTTCAAACAACATTGCACTTTTCTTAATCTAATTAATTCCTATTGCCTGCCCCATCTTTATTTTTCTGTTTTTTTAAGTGTCTGAGATCTTCTATATCTGGAAATATCCTATTGGGCCCTCAATTTTAAATGACAATTAAATTGATATAAAATTTAGGTTTAAAGCTAAAAAGTAAAAAAAAAAAAAGTTTTATAATAAAGTATGGGTTCTTAAAGTATGATTAAATAGTGTTTTATTTGTAGTTTAAGTAAATGTTAGCATTCAAGTAATTATCAATTTATTTACCGATGTATTAATGTCATTTTTTCAATTTTATCTCCTGAAATTTCAAGAAAGTCTCAGGGGTCATTGTGTGTGTGTATATCTGTATCTGTCTCCTCCCTCTCTGAATTTTGTATAATTCATTATTAGGTTTAAAACCTGTATAAGAGTAGGGAAGATTTTTCCTAGGTGAAGCTTTTGCTTTTGCAGTAATAGTAACCTATTGCTTTTTTTTTTTCATTGGAACTCTTTTGCTTTCTACAACCTTATCTTTGGTGATATGCTAGCCTTTTTGACCTTAGAGTGTCTTAAGTAGCCCAGGTGTGCATATCTGGAATCTGAGTAAGAACTTTTGTACCCGAGGGATCTGAAAGGAAGGAGTAATTATTGGAAGACATGCATTGATTCCAGGAAATTCTCATGCTGATTTTCCCTATTTGTGTACACAACTGCTTTTGTCATCATGCTGCCTGATTTGATAGTTGATCATTTGTAAAAAAGCTTCTTCCAAAAGGCTGTTGCTTAGATATTATCAACCTAATCTGACAATTGATAGCTAAAAGAACAGTGTGGGAATTGTACAGTAAAACAGGATAAAAAACTAAACTTTTCCTCACTATTTTATATATATATGTGTATATACATGTTATATAATAAAGTGTATATTTTATTCTTATACTGATTCTCAAATTATGTTCCTTATTTCTAGCATTCTACTCAAATTAATTGTACAGATTTTCTAAAAAAGTAAATAAAATGAGAAATACTTTTTCTCACATTTTTCTTAAATTTGTGCTAAAAGAAATGAAGAAGCAAAAAATGACAAATACTAAAAGGAAGAACTTGACAAAAGCCTGTCATTCATGTTTAGTTTACTATTCCCCCTACCTCTAACAATGTAAATCTTCTTGTCAGTTTTTCATGATGTTCTGAAAAAGTACATAGTTTTGAGGGTACCTTGGTACCTGTCAGTTTGAGAACCACTGTTATTGATAAAAATTGGTTCTTTGAACTAAAAAATAGAGTTTATATGTTCAATAATAAACTGAGTGCTACAAAAATGAGCAACAGTTAAATAAAAATTATTTTGAACAAAAGTAAAAGTTGCCCTCACCTTGCATAATACTGTTTCATTAATGTAAATATCATTTTTATTTTGTGACCTTACAGGAGCCCAGGCTTGTGTGCTTGTATTTTCTACCACAGACAGGGAATCTTTTGAAGCAATTTCCAGTTGGAGAGAGAAAGTAGTAGCTGAAGTTGGAGATATACCAACTGTACTTGTACAAAATAAGATTGATCTCTTGGATGATTCTTGTATAAAGAAGTAAGATGGCTACTTTTGAAGGGGTGGTGGTAATTCTACAAAGTTAAAGCCTATTTTAACTTTTGCATGGATTTAACAAATTTAGGAGAGGTTTTTATAAATACTGCCTATACTTAAAATTTCTGGGAGATATTCTGTGTGATTAGTTTTAACTAAAAAATTCACATTGAACCATAAGATAAAATTAAAGGAAGAAATTTTGAAGGCTTTTTTAGAATTTTAGTCTTAGGACCTTGCATCACAAATCCAATTTTTAACGTTAAGTAAATCTAGATATACTGATGTTAAGAAAAACATCCTTAGATGTTTTAACATCCAGAGTAAGTAGCTATCCGGTGTCGATTAAATAAATATGTTCAGATTTATATTGTTTTGTATATTCAAAACTAAGTTCAAATATGTGAACACAGTTTAACATCCAGATACTCTCTGTCTACAAGTATTTGTTCATTGCAATATTAATCTTTTTTTGCTAGCTTTAAAAGTCTGCTTGATTTTTACCTTATTTTAAAAATATGTTCTTACATGAGTTATCTGTTTCAACCCAAAACTTAGTGGCTTAAAACCACAGCTATTTTATTATTTCAGAGTTTCAATGGCCTTGGAAATTTGGGTGTGCCTTAGCAGGGTAGTTCTGCTTTGGAGTTTCTCTTTCCTGCGGCTACAGTCAAGATATCATCTAGGTCTGAAGTCACATAAAGGTCTGACTGGAGCTGGAGGATTTACATCTAGGGTGGCTCACTTGGCTGTTGGCAGGAGGCCTTAGTGCTTTGCCCTTTGGGTCTCTCCCACCTGAACTGCTTGAATGTTTTCAAAACATGGCAATTGGCTTCCCCCAGCAAGTGATCTAAGAGAGAGCAGGGCAGAATGTCTCTTATGACCTAGTCTTAAAAGTCATATACTATCACTTCTGTGTAATGTGATCACACAAACCAGTCTTTATTACAGCATGGGAGGAGATTACACATGACTACACCTGGGTGTGAAGACCAGGTTGGCGGGAGGGTGGAGGGAGGGGGAGAGCAGGGATTGTTGGGAACCATTTTGGAGTATCTCTATTATAATCTTAATAAAACTAAAATCAAGACCCCACAATCAGTACTTCTGATTAACAATAAAATTAGGAGCCTAATCTTATAGACACAGTCATCAATATACTGACCCTGCTTTGGCTGCAGGATAGTTTCATAGTTAGTAAAAGTAAAATGCATTGTAAGATTTCAGCATGTAATTAGATTCAAATATTTGTAAACTCATGAGGGAGAAAATGAAAGTATAATATAAAATAATATTTAGTCATTTTAAGGCCAGACTTTAGTGACTTTATAGAAAAGTATCTGTGTATAAATAGCTGGTAGTTATCACCTCGGAGTAGTGGAAACTAAATATCCCACTTAAGCACTGAGAACATAGTTTTCAACTGATCTGGAAGATTTGACACCCCCCCTCCTACCAAATTATATTCAGTAAATTAATTAAAAGTGATTTTATTTATTTTATTTTTGCATTCTTTTATTTAATAATCTTTAATTCTTTTTAATTGAGATAACCAACAGAGCATTGTATTAGTTTTCGGTGTATATATAATGAATGATGTTTACATTGCCAGCTGACTACCACAATAAGTAAACATTCATTGTCACACATAACTACAATTTTTTAAAAAAGTGACTTGTAAAAACCAGTTATCAGAAGTACTTTTATAAGCTTATTCCTTTTTATTTGATGAATAGTGAGGAAGCTGAGGCACTGGCAAAAAAGTTAAAGCTAAGATTCTACAGAACGTCAGTGAAAGAAGATCTAAATGTGAATGAAGGTAAACTGCGTTTTGTTTTTTAAAGTTTAGGAACAGGAAATTTGTTTTATCTTGCTTTCACTTTTTCTATTATCTTTAAAAATTTTATTTGTAATGAGAACAGAATTTTCTCTTTATCACCGATCATTAAATATAAAGTGATCATTCTTCAAGGTTAGAGTCCTTAATTACTTACTGTTTTTGATCACTTGTTATTCTCTACAGAAAAACTCACAGGGTTTTGTGTTTCTTTAATCCTTAAAAACTATGCATATGTGTGTATGCTTATGTTTTTCTTGCATATCTTTCAAAATCACAATTTTAGAGTTCTGTGGTAGTAGATATGCCATTAGGTAGTTATGATGATTTACTTATAATAATTCCCAGTTTAAGAAAATAAGATTAGGGAATTTTGTTAGTTCAGAATTGTACTTGTATACATTGCAATTCGATTGTTGCTCAAGTGTCTTCTGGACAGTTTTTTTTCTTCTTCACTTAAAGGAGACTTTCGGACTGAGTTTAATGTTACTGAATGTTGATCAGTGTTCAAGCACATAAAACTAAAAATTCAGTGGCTATAAGTATTATCTCATTTCTTTACTAATAAAATACCACTATATATTTATTAATATTACCTTTATAATTCTCAGGTAATACACATAAATTCTTAAAAGTTGAAGTTTTAAACTAGATTGTATATTTCTGATTCTAATTTAATTTTATATATTTTAAATAAATATAAGCATTGCTGTAAGTGATGTTAAATAACAGATTTTATGTGCATAAATAATACTGATCCAGTAAGGTTGCTTTTTTCTAATTCTAGTTTTTAAATATTTGGCTGAAAAATACCTTCAAAAACTCAAACAACAGATAGCTGAGGATCCAGAACTAATGCATTCAAATAGTAACAAAATTGGTAAGTACCCAGGAAACTGTAGCCCCATGTTTACTTGGTATATTTATTTTCCATTCATTATAATCATATTTACTTTTTTTAAAAACATATATTCCATTCTTTAAGAAATGTGATTAGAAGACATTAGGTCAATGATTATTGTAGAAGACTCAGGTCTCTTATTAAAAAGTGAGTTACTAGATTTTTAAACTACTGAATTTTCTAAATCTATTTGTTATATTAAGACATAGATGAGGGCCTCCCTGGTGGACGCAGCGGGTTGAGCGCCACTCTTTGAAACTGTCCACAGCCTCTGCCGTGTGGGTTCCATCCTGGCAGGCCGGCGAGAATCCCACATGGCACAGCAGACCTCTCCTGTCACGCCCGCTGTTCCCCTCAGCAGTGTATTTCTGTCATCTGCATGTTCTGCTCCCTGCTCTGCCTCTGGTGAATCCTTTCAACTTCCTGCCCCTCTGGCCTGTACCCCAGCTCTTGTATAAAAATAAAATAAATCTTTAAAAAAAAAAAAGACACAAATGAAAGTTTTTTTTTTAATATTTATTTATTTATGCATACAAGAGCTGGGGTACAGGCCAGAGATGTGGGGGGTGGGGACGGTGAGAGGATTCACCAGAGACAGAGCGGGGAACAGAACAGGAGACTGATGAAATACACTGCTGAGGGGAGCAGCAGGCGAGTCAGGAGAGGTCTGCTGTGCCATGTGGGTTGCTCGTGCTGGGGATCAAACTCATGCTGCAGTGTCTGTGCTGTGGTCTTAACCCATTGTGCCACCAGGGAGGCCTGAAAGTTTTTATATAGGTATGTCTTTTATATAAAAAGCTTTTAACAAACTTGTCCCTCTGACTCTGTACTGTACCATCTCAATTCCTTTTCCTTTCTTAATACATTATTATCTGTTAAGTATTGTTGTTCTTTTAATGCTAAATACTGGCAAAGTTTAGCATTCCCTGATGAACAAGTATGTTGTCTTCTCTTTAGCAGTAATTGATTGTGTCTCTTTTTACTTTGACTTCCAGGAGGATGAGAATCAAAATTTTTGTTTTTAAAGCTTTTGTGTAGTCTTTTAAGGATGTTGTGTCTGTGTCCATCCCTCTCTCACTACACACACGCAAACACATCATTATCTTCACCTGTCATATTTTACATTTTTCTTAGTTCTGACTTATTTTTATTACATATGTCCCTACTGTCAGACATCTCAAATGCTTCATGAAACCATTTAGAATAAGCTGCTGCCTGATTTCCTGATTTCCCTCTTGTCTTCTTCCAGCTCACTGATTAAAGCCCCGTGATAGATTCTCATTATGGAACAAATCAAACACAGGTTATGTTCATTCCAACATTTAAAGACAGATTTGTACATCTTTCTTATGCATCCCATGCTTCACTATCATGTGCCCCATCTGCTGGTTCTGTCAGAAGTCTTGCTCTTTCTTGAGCATGCCCAGTCTTCTTCACCTTTGCTCATTTTGGCTTTTCTGTGGATAATGACCTCCTTTCCCATCTCTGTCAAAGAACTGTTCATTCCTCAAGGACTGTTCTCTCAGTTATATTTCTGGCTGTAGCTATGGCCTCCATGCTTTCATTCTAAGTAAACAGCTATCTAAGTCCAGGACATTGCCAGGTGTCCAGTTCCAGCTTCTTCATGTAGTTTATCCTTCTTTATGAATTGGATGTTTTCAGTCCTCCTTTGAATCATCTATGGGATCTTGTGTCTCTTTCATGATACTTGACCTACAGTGTCTTACAGCGTTACTTATTTGTATATTATCTCACCTTCTTCATTGGATTGTAAACTTCCTATGGACTGAAATTGGCCTGAGTCATCTTTGTATTATTGATAATGCCTCTGGCCTAGAATTTTGTACATCACAAGGCTAAAAAGTTAACAAATTGGAGATTACATTTTATGACCAGTACAATTCAAAAGGTAAACTATAATAGTGAAAAGTTTTCTTGTAGTTCATCCCTTTTATCTACTCCTCACTTTTATTATATGTACATAATTTTGTTGTTTTAGCCAAGATAGGAAAGTCCTACATTACTAACAACTTTTACATATGCAATGTATTTATTAGCATAAAATCTCACAAATTCTGTTGTTAACAACAAATCAGGCATTATAAGCCCTTTTAGATGATATAAAATTAATGAATTTAGTCTTTTAAATTATTGAATTTACTGACTCTATTTCAGAAATAGATAGTGAAAAGATGCAGAACAAGTGTAGACTATGTCACCATTTGGATAAAAAAAGAGGAAGAAAGTATATAAATGTATTTCTGCCTACATTATGTATAACATAGCTGAATACATGGGGAAATGGAGGACATACTTGCTTAAGGGGAGGGAGAAGTTCACTGCGTCCCCTTTTATACCCTTTGAACTTTGAATTATGTGTATTGGCTATTAAAATTAAATGAAATGAAAGCAAAAGCTCCAAGTTATAAATATTTGCAAATATTACTGGTTTACTAAGAAGCTGGATGCATGGGCTGCACAGCTACCCTGAGGTAATCTCTGTGTTTTCCCTCAATTTATACAGGTGTCTTTAATACATCTGGTGGAAGTCACTTGGGTCAGAATTCAAATACACTTAATGGTGGAGATGTCATCAATCTTAGACCCAACAAACAGAGGACCAAGAAAAACAGAAATCCATTTAGCAGCTGTAGCATACCCTAAAATGTTTTAGGGAGGAAAAAAAAATATATTGTGCAATTCAGTAAGGAATCCATCCGGTCCTGATATGTTGTAAGTTTTTTGAAGACTTTGCACCTAATGGCTTTCTGAAAGTTGACAGACTTAAATGTTCTACAGTGTTTTTCAGAATGGAGTGAGATCTTTGGTGGAAAATTACTGCCCTTTTGGACTCATTTTAAATTTTTTTACATTAGACGAAGCTTCTCCTGTTTTTGAAGGAATGCTATAAGAGATGTCAAAAACAGGTTTTGCTGAATTTCAAATGCTGGAAAACAAATGAAATGCCTAAATATGTAGGTATAAATTTTCATATTATGGATCAAGAAAAGATAGCGAGCATTATTTTTCTGAAATTGGTCATGTAACTTTTTTGGAAGATAGTATTGAATCTGAATAGTTAGAAAAAAAATATTGAAAGGTAAACCCTAAACCTTGCCAGACTGCACCAGTGTGTGTTTTGGCGACATTACTTGTGCAATATCTGTAGAATGCAGAATGAGGAGGTATGCATGCAGGTATCTGGTACTGAAGAAAACTGAACATGTGTGCAGTATTTAAGGAAACAGAATCTAATTCATCCATTCATAAAACCCTTTACACGTGTGTATGTTAAAAGTTTTTATTTTCAAATAAAAAATTCTAGACATATATTTTGCAAATGAGCTTGGATTTAAAAAGTGCTTTGTGCCAAAAATATCATACCTAATTTTTACAGTGCTTTACTATCAGAATTTGTATTGTTTATAAATCTTTTAAGGTAGTTTTTCCCTGTGACAGGGTAGATAAAAGAGGAGTATGAATGTTTTAATGCTAGTGCATCTCCCAGGTGAGATTTGTTACAAAATCATTTTTCGTATGTCTAACCATAAGCACGGTGAACTTGTGCTGACCAAGTCCCTGAGAAGATACACAGCACATCTGCAGTCACCCCCTAGTCCTATAAAGTACAGTGGTGCTTCTAGCACCTTTTGCTGCTGACTGAAAATGCAGTTTTGAACTTTCAAGGATTATGCTAACAAATGCACAGGAGATGTCTTTTGCCTCAGTCCACATTATGGATTTTATAACGCCCTATAACTCTAAGCATCTTTTTGTTTACACATTTTTGTATGGTATTTTAAGATTACCACCTAAAAATTTCTATGACCTTCAGTTTGTATAGCACACTCTCAAGAGCTCTGTCAGCACCAAATACAAAAAGAATTTCTTAAAAGATTTTAATAAGTAATCAGACATGTGGCAGAGCATGTATTTTGTGACTTGGGTCAGTAGCTTTCCAACTAAGATATTGTTTGAACTGTTAAAACTGGTTATCATCCATCAGCGAGTTTATTTTTAACTCCTTTCATATACCTAGTTTTTACAGGTTTTCAAAATAATGTAAAAATAACTCTTCTTGGAAAATGTGTCATAAAGTCATTTTTCATTATTCGTACTAAATGCATAATGTTTTATGTTTCTTTTATATATATTTTTTAAGTCTTCTATCTGTACCACCCTTACCACCCTGTCCAGATTAATAATGAGAACATAAGAGAATTTCCAGGGTGTGCTCTTGTTATATGGTCAAGAGTGAATGTTTGCTTTTCATAATACTGAGTAATCTGGAATTATCTATTTCAAAGTAATATAAAATGTCTATTTTTATGTCACCATTTGTCACCACTCCCATTGCTGACAGTGGGATAGGTGTTAGGGAAAAAATTCAGTTCCTAACAATGACTGTCTGCTAGTGGTTCATCTTTTCTTTTCTAATCTCTTGAAATACTGTCTCTTTAATTTTTGCACAAAATATATTTTGTGGCAAATTGTCTTAATGCCTTTAGTAGCAGGAAAAAAAAAAGTCTCGTTATGTAATACGTTGCAGTTCTATTTCATATTAATTAAATGGCATGGGTAAGTTTGTTACTTTTCTATATTAAAAATGTAATCTCTGACTGATGTTTGCAACTTCCCTGATATTTGTAATATAATTTTATGTACTTAGTTTTGTCCTATTTTTTTGGTAAGAATTGAAGAGTGATTTGTTACACATTTGAATTTTTAATTTGTATTTCTGTATTTTAAATGTAACTATAAGTAGTCATATAAAATAATTAAGTAGCCTGAAAATCATCCACAAGTTTTATGTTAAATACTCTCTCAGCTAATTGCAAGCCTTCAAAATTGACATTAAATTTTTTCCCCTTTAACCTTTGATTCTCTTAAAAAAGCATTACTATTGATGAACCACGAATGCTAACACTTGTCTAAGACCAGGATATTGTTTACATGTGCTCTGATACACTTTTTTTACATCATGTCTGATTTTTAGCATACAAACACATAGTTATGGAATAATTGCCATATTTCAGAGTTCCTCAGGTTTCCTTTCCTTTTTCAGTCTTGCATATCCAGTTAAATAGCTTATAGACTAGCCCATATAGGGCAATATAGTTAAACAAAATTTAGCTAAATAGTTTCCTTTTTTTATCTACCCAAACTGATAGTTCATAGCACACATGTACTTTTTCAAAATAAAGTAAAAATAAAACTACACTACCAAAAAGAGAATGAACACCTTTGCTCGATGTGGAATGAAGTTCCATGGTTGTTTTAGAAGTTGGCTATGCATTGCTTAGAAAGAACTCTCATTAATGTACTCCATCAGAACTGTGATTTTTTAGGGACTGGGATAAGTTCTGAAGAGTTAGAATGAGGGAGTGGCCTCACTAAAGTCACAGCTTAAAGCGACCTAACTTAGCATAAAATATTGTTAGTAGTTAGCATCCTTTTTAAGACCTTTGGAAGAGTTATTGGTAACCTGGTGAAGTGCCCCATTACTGTATCATTAGGGTATCTTTTTCTGAAAACAAAATGAACTGACAGGGTGAAAACATTTCCCATACCACAGTCTTCTAATGAACAGGTAGACTTACTCTGTTTTAACTCTTAGTTATGAATATCATATATACTACTGTCACTCTTTGGGTTTTCACCCAGAAACATGTAAGTCTATCAGATGAGTGAATTTATTTGCTAACAACAATGTTCAAAACCACAGTGGACACTGAAATAATCATGTAACTCTTGGGTCACCGGATGATATGGCTGTAATAACCTTTAGTAGGTAGTGCTCCTTTTCTTCCCTCTCTTGAATATCCTGGTGAGGGATGTTTGTAAATGTTTAAATGATTGGATTTAAAAATAAAACTTTGGACTAAAAGGAAAAGTGAACCTCTTCTATGTTTTGTTACTACTAAATACTGCTTTCATAAATTTGAATAGGAAACCAATTGTATGTATTGCTAATGAGTTGTGGTTATGCCCTCAAGCTTAATTTATACTACTCAGTAAAAATTTCAAGAAAGATGAATTCCAATAATCAAAAAATAAATGTATTTCAAAGCTAGAGTTTGTGTGATAATGTATTATAAGTATGGAACCAAAAAGTAAAAGGTATAATGTGTCCTATCTAAAAATTAAAACAGCCTAAAACTATTTCATATTGTAGATACTTTACAATATTTAGCATACTTATTTCATTGATAGTGGATATTTAATGGAATTTATAGCATGGTGGTTTAAGTAATTTTGCCTTAAAAACTAAGTTTCTTTTTATAATCCTGTCAGTATCAGTCTGTTTTAAAGAATAGTTGTTTTATCTTGTTCTGAGGTTTTTGGTCCCCACTCCCAAAAGAAAACACTAACTCTGTCCTATGGTACAAAATAATAACATAATTCAACCGGTTTTATGTTAGTCACCATGCTAACATTGACTAAAATAAGTCTTCAAGCCTAGCAAACAGATTTTAGTCTATGAGAAGTGCCCCAACAACCTTAAGTTTGAGTTCATTTTATATATCTTGTTATGGAGTAACACATATGTACAGAAAAAGAAACAGATAGTAAAGGGTTGATTTTAAAAATATAATAGACGGGGCCTCCCCTGGTGGCGCAGTGGTTGAGCGCCGGGCTGTGAAGCTGCCCGCAGCCTCTGCAGCGCAGGTTCAATCCCCGGCCGCTGGCAAGGGTCCCACATGGTGCGCAGACCTATCCTGCCGCCTGCTGCTCCCCTCAGCAGTGTACTTCAGTCCTTCTGCCTGTTCTGCTCCCCGCTCTGGCTCTGGTGAATTCTCTCACCCTCTCACGCTTCTGACTGTACCCAGTGCTTGTATGAATAAATCTTTAAATATATATATATAAAATAGACAGGGGCTTTCTGGTTTTCATATATAGGTTTAGTTTTTTTATTTCCCCAGTTATCCTGACTTAAATTTCAATGCTATTATGTGCAGAGGAGGACCAATGATGGGGTTTAATCATTTTCCTGACTTCTAAAGAATGCGCTGTGGAGGCACAAAAGCTAGGTACTCACCATTTAAATCTTTAGCTGGCTCCTTGATTTTTAGTGAGCAGTAAATAGTTTTCCCACAGGCACCAGATTCCTGTGTGGCTACTTCACCGAACAGGATTAAGACGACTACTCTGACCTTAAACCTATGCAGGGGCCTTTGCTCTCTTGGCTGTTAGACTGGGGTGGGGTTCTGGGGGCTGAAGGCTGAGGAAAGTCTCAGAAAGTACAGAGTATGTTTGCCTTACATGCTGTATCTGATCATTCTCAAAAAAGCATTATCACTTGATTTTCACAGCTGGGGGTTAAGGGGCCCTCTGCTGGTAAGAGGTAGGATTGGGAGCTCTTGGCAGATAGTCAGCAAAAATTAAAGCCAGTAGTATTGTCCATGTGTGTGTTCTGTGTTTTAATCCAGGGCTTGTTCATTTTCAGACCTAAAGTCCCATGATTGCATATGAAGATGTATTTACAGGAACTCTGGATTTAAATGCTAGATTAGTTTTCCATGCCGGATATTTTCATCTTTTCTGACATGCTTCGTCAAATTCTTGCACAAACTGTGTCCAACTTACTCTATTCTGGCCCCTCTGGAATAGTGCATGTTAAAGTAGAATTGGCTGCTAAAATCCGCCCTCATCAAATGTGTGAGTGACTAACAGTGATTTGAATGCCCACTACATATATGCAAAGGAAGCATGTTTGCTGAGGTGGGTAGTGAATAAAGATTTTTGTGGTTCAAAGTTATTTACTCTTCGTTTATGATTGAAAATTTGAAGAATGTGATTATGTCCCTAAGCAGAAGGATATTACATTTTACTTGCTGATGTATGAGTAGATACACACAAAAAGAGAGACTAGCTAAGTTCAAGCTAACTGCTTTTTTTCCCCTGCCTTTTCCAAGATTCTGAATTCTTTTACTTTCATTTTTGTCATCGAATAATTGCAAAATAGAATTATTGCATTTATGGACTCCAAGTGGATCAGCATTTATCACAATATAGATCATTTGAAAAGAACAATGTGCATGAATGTTATTTCATTAGATATCATCGCATGTAATTTAGCAATAACCTTACTGTTACCTTCAGTGGTTAAATTCTTGCATGCTTTCTATTTTAAAATGTCAAAGCAGAGTTATCCAGTTCGTTGATCACCTTTTTAGGAAGAATTCTGAGCATTTTGAGTCAGGGTGATAGACTGAACTCCACCAGTACAAAGGACTAGGCTTGCACTTAAGTCCCTCTGCTTGAGAGTACACTTGGCTAATAACATTCATATAGAATACAGGGGTGAATGGTGCCCACTAGAGGTTGCAGCATTGGCACTGGGAGGGGTGTATTGCTGGAACACACCAGTACATATTTATTACTGTTAGAGCTACCTACCTTCCCCGTCCTGTTGAAACCTTTAGGGATTTTTTTTTTTTTTTAATGTCAGGGGTTCTAAACTAAAATATGAGGAGGATCAATTCTTCATTGTTTTTTTAACTAGACAGCATTGTCCTGGTTCCATTGATAAATAGTGAGTGATCTTTCATCAGTTCTGCAGGTCCTGATGGCTACATCCTCCCTCCCTGAGAGTCAAGTGGGGATAGGAACACTACTGAGAAGCAGTATCATGAGGGATGGAGAAGGGCTGCCTAAAATTCTGTTATATCCTAGGAATAGAATGGAATTAGGATAGGGCTGATAGGGAATATACCAAGCTAAACAAAATATTTTAAATGAACTTACAGTCAAACCTATTATCTTTATAAAAGATAATTTTAAAACATGAAGATAAAAATGGTCTCGGGAATTTTATAAGAATAGATTCCATTCTAATAAATGATAATATACTCTTAACAATATGGTGAACATCCTACACCCTTGAATGTGACTCATGCTGCAGATAGAGGGCTGCAGACCAGGGGCTGAAGCAGCTTGGAGATGCCAGGTCATAGCTCTTTTATATCTCTGACTGGGTGGGCCTATAATAAAACTCCAGTGTAAAAAATGGAAGGCAAAGTATACAGAGGTTGGGGAGGCAAAGCTGGAATAGTGTGTGGTAGAAATAGTCCTGTACTGATGTGGGAGTATTTTCCAGAGTGAAAGGGATTTACAGACGCTGACACTTCCTGAGCACTTGATTGTCTGTTTCTTAATTTTCAAAAAGCTGATAAAAAAGCACAAAAGAAAATCTTTATCTGACATTGAACCTGATAGCAAATTACAGCCTGCTGACAAATCCAGAGACTTTGCCATAGCTACCAGTGAGAATTAGTGTTTCTCATGAAATGGAAACATTTAAATGAGTCAGACTTAGAGCTGGCAATCAAAGCTAACATGAATGTCCTAAGATTGTAATTGCTTTTTATGAAGAGACACTAATTTGGCATTTTTGTCCAGAAAATGAGGCTCTGTATTGTTTGCACTGAGAGATATAAATACATAAAACCAATCTGGAGCTTGACTTTGAACAAACAAGTATTCTATGTTACTTCATTTACCACAATGCATAAGCAGTACACTGGTCAACCTTGTTAATAAACAAAATGAAACCCATGTTTCATATCTAATGTTAGATGAAAAATGCTGGAAAGCTTTTAGTGAAATAACTACATTTTAATTACTGAAGAAGTATAAATCAATGTAACTTACAGAAAAATTTTTGAAAATTTGTCAGGCCATGGAAATGTAGATACCCTTTAACCTTGTGAATCCCACTGCCGGGAATTTATACAAAGCAAATAAAAAACAATAGAAGGAAAATCTCTGTACATAAATATGTTGCAATAACAACAAAATGGAGACAACCTGAATATCCAGGAAAGGAAATGGGTAATTTATGGTACAACCCTCAGAATAGAGATTAACTAATAAGCAGATCTTATAGCAGCATTTTTTAAAAGGCAAGTTACAACACTTTATCTGTAATGATTAAAATTTTAAAGAAACAATGCACTTGGGACAACATGAAATGGACATATAATTGTTCACAGTGGTTAAAACTAGAGGTGAATTTTCTCACATTTTATGTCACTTTTTCATGTATATCAAGAAATACATTTCGTATTATGAGATGTATAAGTCTCAAATTTCAAAATAATTTGATATGGATGCCTAAAAAAATGCTGGATGAAAGAGAAGCTGTAAAGAAAGATTCTTACTTTGTGATTCTTTGTAACACTAAGCACATTACCTGGTTAACGAACAGTAGATGTGTTGTACGTGTGCTGCTTAAGGTAAAGAATTTCTAGTTCACCAAATGCCCCCATGCCCATGCATCTCCATGCCAGACAAAGTCCAGGATGGAACAGTGATGCTTCTACCCCTAGGTGAACACTTATTCCCCTCTCCCCCATATACTAAGTACCCACAGAATAGTAAAAAAAATAGATATATTAGGTGCTAGATCCTAGTACAAGACAAGAATTCAATCTAAAAACTTCTAGAAAGATAATTAAAATATTTCTAATTTGAACTGTATTATTAACAAAATTGAGGACTCAAGTATTTTCCATATCTGAATCAACTTTCAGTATCAAATGAGTGATTGTTCCTAACAAAGACCTAGTTATTTAAAATATTTAATCATTTTTATATCATATGTTAGTGCTTTTAAGTTTGAACATTAATTAAGTCTGCTTTCAGCATTTTGTTGCAGAGTTTTGGAACCAGCTCCTTTAGAATGCTCTAACAACTTAATGGCCTTGTCAGAGTTTTCAATGTTTCTAAGCAGAGTCTCTAATCTTCTCTTAATTTTCTTCTGATCTTCAAGAGCACAGCCAATGACTATGGATTGAAACTTCTGATCAACTGGCCCGGGTGGCACCTCAGATGAACATGCACTATACAAAGACATTAAATGACTCTTGGCGTTTTCCAAATCATCCAGAAACTTATTGACCACCTCATCAATTATCCTGGTGGCATGCTTTAGGGATTCTTGCTGCTGGGGGTTTCTAATTGTTTCTACTGAAACTTCAACAGTGAGAGTTCGTCCCATCAGTCGGTTTGCTGTCAGATTTAATTCTTCTCTTTCTCCTAAACATAAAGTTTGAAATATCAATTAATATGAGACATCAACTTTATCCATGTCAAGAGCACAAGGCTTTGTGACTAAACCTATTTTCTATAAGCAACTCTGATATGAATTTTTTTAAAGGTGAAAGTTAATACTATAACATAAGATTAACTGATGAGTTAACAGTTCACTGTTTTTATTTAAAAGACAGCAATCTTCTGTTTATCCTGTTATGTAACGTTCCTCCTAATTTGTTGATCTCTGGTCAGGATGGAGAAGAGAATGACTAGATGATGATCCTGTTATATATATGTAAGAGTTTTCGTCTGGAGTTTGACTGCACACTTAACCACATCAGCTACCTGGCACACTGACTTGTTCTGTAAAGCACCAAAAGAGCCAAATTTGGAAGCTCAGTGCCAGTGCAAGAAAATCAGAAGTTCCTCCATGGCAGTTATGCTTTTCATGTGAAAATGATAGCACTATTTTACATATATAAGGTTTAGGAGTTTCATAATTTGCTTTGTTCTCACTGCTCAATTCATTTCCTTTTGTCTTCTCTGCATTCAATCTCTCATGTTTTTCCTCTACTCTTATATCTCCTATAATCCAGTAACTTCTGAAAGACTGAAATTAGGAGTATGAACCTGAGATCAAACTTATGGCCTTATTGCTTGGGGCCAACTCTTCTTGAGCTTGCAAGTCTTTCTTAAAAAATTACGTCTAGCCATGGTCTTGGAGTCCGGAATAACTGGAAGATCTCTCTGGGTAAAGTGGCTTTTGTAATAAACTAACAGCTGCAGCTGATGTCTGCTGCTCAGATTAAATGCTGAAGCCTTGGATACTCATATCACAAGTCAAGCAAAAATTGACTCACATTTATAAACCCCTAAAAGAAGAGCCCCCTTCTGTTAAAATGCCTCTCACCGTCACTGATCTGCCTCATGTCCTGGCTATTTTGGATACTGTGGATCATTTCCAGGAGGATTTCTTTCTCTTGCTCAACAGCAGTTGCTGCTTCTCTCAAAGCTTCAACCCTATAAAAATTGGGAAAACAAAATAGTTACTATATGGAAGATTAGTTTTCTCATCTCTCTAATGTTCAATACAACTCAGATTTAAAGCTCTTTTAGGAACAAAATAGGAATAAAAATCACTTCTTTTAAGACATAAAGATAGCTAAAAAGCACACGAAAACATACTCATCATCACTTATCAGGGAAATGCAAATCAAAACCACAATGAGATACGGCTTTCCATGCACATTGAAAAGACCAGAAACAGCAGGTGTTGGCAAGGGTATGGAGGAAAAGGGATGCTTGTACACTTGGTGGAATATAAGTTGCGCAGCCTATGTGAAAATGGTATGGTGGTTCCTCAAAAATTCAAAATAGATCTACCATATTATCCAACAATTTTACTTCTGGGCATTTATCTGAAGAAAGGAAAATCACTAATTCAAAAATATATGCATAAATAAATACATCTTTTAAAAAAACCAAAAATATATATGCACCCTTATGCTCACTGGAGCACTATATACAATAGCCAAGATACTAAGTGCCCGTCAGCAGATGAGTGGATAAACAAACTGTGGGATATATTCAAAATGGAATACTATTCAGCTACCAAAAAAGACAAAATCTTGCCATTTGTGACAACATGGATGTACTTGAGGAGATTATGCTTAGTGAAATGTCAGAAGGAGAAAAATTCTGATTAATTTCACTCATTATGTGGAATACAGAGAAACAAGGTAAAGAAAAAGACAAAACCAAAGCAAACCCTTGGGTTCTGACTGCAGAATTGAGGTCACCAGAGGTGAGTCAGTGGGTGGGTAGGATCAAAAGGTGGAGGGGGCCCAAAGGACTGTGGGTGGGAAGTTATTAGTATTTTGGTGGTAGGTGTGGTGTGATAACATACATTTGAACAAGTGTGAGCCTATACTTTTAAAACATACAGATATGGGCCTCCCCGGTGGCGCAGCGGTTGAGCGCTGGGTTGCGAAGCTGCCCGCGGCCTCTGCGGCGCCGGTTCGATCCCCGGCTGCTCCCCGGCTACCGGAGGAGGGTCCCACATGGCGCGCAGACCTCTCCTGCCGCCCGCTGCTCCCCTCAGCAGTGTACTTCGGTCCTTCTGCCTGCTCTGCTCCCCGCTCTGGCTCTGGTGAATTCTCTCACCCTCCCGCGCTTCTGACTGTACCCAGTGCAAGTATAAACAAAAACAAACAAACAGACCAGCAAACAAATAAATAAAGCATGCCTCTATACAAAAAAAAAAAAAAAAAAAAAAAAAAAAAAAAAAAAAAATAAAACATACAGATATGTAAATCAAGTTTACACCAATAAAAACAAATTATTTCAATTTTTTGTTCTTGCACTTTTTGATTCCTTTTAATTCACTTATCCTGCCCTCATTTTTCCCTCAGATCATAGAGCAATCATTTTGTGATGTACTGTTGAATTCAATTTGCTAATATTTTGTTAAAGATTTTTGCACTGACATTCATCAGGGATCTTATTCCATAGTTGTTCTGTTTTCCCTTGTGCTATAGGATTAGGATAATATTGACAAAGTAAAATGCATTAAGTAGCAATCCCTCTTTGTTTTCAAAAACAATTTGAACAAAATGAGCATAAATTCTTTGAAGGTTTAATAAAATTCATTTGTAAAGCTGCCTGGTCCTGGACTTTTTCTGTTGGGGATGCAATTTCCATGCTTGTGATTGGTTTGTTCAATTTATCTGTTTCTTCCTGACTTGGTTCTGGTAAACTATAATCTAGAAAATCTGTCCATTTTTTCAGTGTTATTGAATTTATTACTATGTAGTTGTTTATAGTAATCTCTTGAGAGACTTTGTATTTTTGTGCTATCTGTGGTGACTTTTCCTCTCACTTGTGATTGTTTATTAATGTTTTCTCCTTTATTTAGTCTAGCTAGAAGTTTGTCTACTTTGTTTATCTTCTTGAAAAACCAACTCTTACTTTCACCATTTTTTATATAGTCTTTTTGATCTCCATTTCATTTATTTCTGCTCTTATTTTTACTGTCTCCTTCCTTGATCTAAACTTGGGTCTTGTTCCTCTTTTGCAAGTTGCTTTAGGGGAATAATACTTTTTAACTTCATTTTCTAGTTAGTTTTTGCTGGTTAGAGAAAGACTGCTTTTGTAGATTCATCTTATATCTGGCAACCTTGATTTAGACTTATTCTTTTTAATGCTTTGTCTTTTGATTCTGTAGGTTCTTCTAGATTGCTCATCATTGTTTTTAATCTCTTGCTTTCCAATCCGATTACCTTTTGTTTTTCTTTATACTGAAATCCCCTTGTTCTTTAGTTAAGCATTATTAAACTCAACTCCAAATTTAAAAGGAGTGTGCAGTAGGTATTTGGTATAAAGTACTAATTAAACTATAGAAGCATTATTTTCCACACCCATGCCCACTTAGGACACGTAAACATGAACACGCCCAGCACAAAGAACTAGGCTATGGAATCCTGAGAGCAAGAGGGAAAAAGTGCTGTACATTTACAGTGCTCTATTTTCAGGGCCCTTCCTTTTACTAAGTTGCCAACTTTTACAAAATAATAGTGATAGATAGACCTATCCTCAGTATTCAGATAGTCTCAGAAACACAAGATCACGGAAGATCTGATCCTGCTTGCTGAATCTGGGCACAGAAAGAACAATGTGACCAATACTTTAGCATGTGCCCATATAAGGATCCCCTGTCCTCACCCAAACCACACATCTGCCTTTTCCACATCAATCACCCACCTGTTGTACTCCAAAATAGCACTGATAAACTGTAATGTCACACAGTCTCTTTATTCATCAAGATACTAAATATCTATTACACTCTGTGTTTAAAGAGCTAGTCAAAAGCAAGAGCTGGCAAGACTCTTACGTGACAGATTGGACTGGAAGACACAATCAAAACCAATATTGTCTAAAATAACATCGGCATCAACACCACTCATTTTATAAATACACATTTTACACTAAGCAGACTCTCGCATAAACTAGGGCCCAATACATATGAAAGAGATTGAGTTGGCACTAATATGAAATACTTATGTTAAAAACACAAACCATAATTCTAATACTTAAATGACATAGATTAATCACGTGACTGGTAAATAAGATGCTGAAAGAAGAGATTAATTTTTCAATATTCTGAAGTTTATATTCAAATGTGAGACAATAGAGAACTGAATATTTTCTTTAAAAAAAGGTTTCATTTACAACAATGTTACAATAGTAAGTTTATGAAGCTGGTAACAAGAAAATCGATTAAAAGGAGACATTGAAAAAAATATAATAACCCATCATATAATGGAGATATTTTGTCATTAAATGAAACCAAATATAGAGAAACTTAGCTGGAACTTTTATGTTTGATTTTTCTACAAGGCAACAAATTGCGTTGGCATTTTCCCTGTGAAAAACAGAAATTATCTTTTACAGAAATTTTTATATACATTTTTATGTTACATTATTTCACCTCATAGCAAAGATTAAATGCATTCTTCAGAATGTAAGGATTCCAAGGTATTTTTTGTCATCATGGGGCCATTTGCCGCTCACTCTTCCTGAAATATTTTTTAATCCTTGACCTTTGCCTACTGGGTGATTCTTTTTCAAAACCCAATCCTCTGGATAGGATTTGTTTCCTTCACAACGTCCCTTTTCTCTCACGTGAGGTGACAGATAACTCGGCATTGCGAATCTGTCAAGTGAATAGATCATACCATATTTTTAATTTTTCCTTTTAATAAAACCTAGGGCATCCCTGGAGGTGCAAGGGGTTAAGCACAGAACTATGAAGCTGTCCACAGCCTCTGCAGCATGAGTTCAATCCCTGGCCCGCCAGGGAAAAATAACCCACATGGCCCGGCAGACCTCTCCTGTCATGCCCGCCGCTCCCCTCAGCAGTGTTTTTCAGTCAGTCTGCCTGTTCTATTCCCCACTCTGTCTCTGGTGAATCCTCTCACCCCCGGCATCTCTGGCCTGTACCCCAGTTCTTATTTGCATAAATAAATAAATCTTCAGAAAAATAAATAAAAGCTGAACCTAGATCTCTAGTTAAAACAGTACTTATGCTATTTAGCAGTTTATTGGTATCCTTAACACTCAACTCATATACAATCTTTTGTCTACAACCTTTCTGTTAATTCTAGAAAGTTCTAGAACTGTCTTCAAAGTTGCCCTGTCGCCCATTCCATTATTCCCTTCTGTAACTCTGGTTAGATAAGTGTTGGACCATCTCACTGTACCCTTCAAGATTCTTAACACATCATTTGACAATAATTCTCTTGGCAGAGAGGGGTAGTTCTGTTTTTACTAACAGATCCTGGAAGCAGCTACATATCCAAATTGGGAAAGGACTTATCCTCACAATAACGGCTGGCTTGGACTGTGTGCTGGGAAAACTCTGCATGAAATCACAACTAGGCAGGGTTTAACCAAAAAAAAATTAGTTAGAATATTTATCTGAGGGGAAAACTGAAGCTTACACATCCTTAGCTAGTTAGTCCTCAGGTCTGCAGCACCTGACAAGTCTTCACAGCCTAGTATCAAAGGGAAAAACTGTTGGGACACTTAAGGAGAGACACTTAAGGAGAGACACAAGAGAGATTTCACCAGACTGTGATTACTACTGACTCGTCAGCTAAATACAGTATGCAGTGAAAACTGCAATGGCTCTTCAGTCCAACTGTTTGAGCCAGTGCTGCCACTATCTGTGTGACCTTGAGTAGTTACTTAAACTCTTTACCTCAATTTTCTCACCAAGGAAACAGAGACAATGAGATAGTTTTGTAAAGGGATGAAGTAAATCAGGTAAAGAGATTAACAGTGACTGAAAGCATTGACTAAAAACTTATAAACAAGCTTAGATGTGTAATGTGCCTAGAACTGATGCTGAGAAACATAAGCTTTATGGTATTTATTACATACTTACTATTATGAAGGCTTATTATAAATGACAAGAATTTGTACTTTTATAAAAATGAAATGGCACAGTCCCATTATGAATTTACTTGAAAGAAGTAATTTCTAAAGAGGTTCTTATCATCACAGTCCCATCTCCTATGTAATATTCCTGTAACAAAAGGTTATAATGATCACTTATTTTTTATGCAATGTAAGATTCTGAAGGATTTTCCTAACCAAAATACTAAATTACATTTACTACTGAGACTGTCTCAGTAGTGTAAAAATGGGACTGGTGATTTTAGCGTTAAGAGTAACCCATCAGTAATACGGCCTTAGGCAAGCCGCTCACTTCCTCTAAACTCCAGCTCCCTCATTCTACAAGACATAATAGGTGTCCTCCTCCTACCTTAAAGGGTATTATAAGGTTCAAATAACAATGTACATAAGAAGTGTTCCTTTAAATTATAGTTGTTGTACAATATTAACCAAGATACTATCTTGTTTTGTGACACCTGGGACTCGGACACACCCTAAGAAACTTTAAGCAACAAGAGACTTTCTGCCAGACTAACGATTCATATCACCCCCTGCCCCAATCTTCATTTTCCCTGGCTGCGGTGTAAACCACCACAAATGGTTGATAGAAAGGGAAGGGAGCCACAGTATGATCAGTTTGGGGAAATTTGCCAGCAGCTAATCTCCTAGTCCTATCTTGTTCATTCTTATGCTATTCTCCACAATCCAAGTACCAACAGCTTGATGACCATTCAGAGACTTCTGGGAGCCATTAAATACTGCTCAATGTTTACTGAATTAAAAGCCAATTTCAGTAGAATGTTCATCTTCCTGTAAACTCATATATTTATTTTTGTATTATTCATACATTTTGAAAAGTCAGACAAAGTATTAGACTCTACAACCAGTCTTCCTGGGTTTAGTTCAGGTTTAAGTATGGAGTCCATTATTCTCTAGTTTTGTGACCTTTGATAAGTCATTTCACTTCCTAAGTATCAATTTTCTAAGTATCAATTTCCCTGGACATTGAAGATAATAGTCATTTCCACAAAGGCTGGGCCTTGCATATTATATGCAGTGCTTATTAAATGAACAAATGTTAGCATCTTATTTATAAATTATGATAACTGTTTAAAAGTAGCAATTATTAATCAGCGAGGTGTGGTCAGCCACTGACAAATGCAAATATCAGACTCTATTTAGAATTAGTCATGGTACAAAAAAGGAATAACTTTTTTAGGGAGAAACAATAAAGGAGACTGAAACAGAAAGGCTAGTGTCATGGTGAAGTATTAAAAACAAAAGGAATCTTTAACAATTTGTAATATGCTGCCAGACATTCAAAGCATTTTAAACATCATGTACACCAGTTCATATTCTAGGTCCTAAAGCATTTAGCATAATTCTGCTCTTACTGTCATTTAGAAGTTTCTAACACAATGGATAAACTAGTGTAGCTGCTTCAGTACAAGTCGAAATGCTTTACTCTACCTAACACACTGCACTGTCCATCTTCCTTAATACGAAATTCAACTATTAGAGCAAAATTATGCATGAAAATCACATTTTATTTTTACAATTTTTTTAAAGATTTAATTTATTTTTTTATGCATACAAGAGCTGGGGTACAGGCCAGAGGTGGGGATTTGGTGTGAGAGGACTCACCGGAGACAGAGCGGGGAACAGAACAGACAGACTGACTGAAATCAACTGCTGAGGGAGCAGGGAGCAAGTCAGGAGAGGTTTGCTGTGTCATGTGGGTCAGCAGGGGCTGCTGATAGCTTCACAGTGAAGAGACTTAACCCCCTTGTGCCACCAGGAAGGCCCAAATATCACATTTTCTTTAAAGTGTTGCAGTTCTAGAAATGATTGTGGTCTTTGACAGTGTAGTTCTCTGTGACCTTGCCCATGTGGTTTCAAATGGATCAGCAATAGCATTTTCTTAGTTTCTAGTCAGTATTCCATTTTTTTTTTTTTAAGGAAAAAGCAGTTTACAAAAGTCTAAAATTACTAAAAAAGTCCTTAATGTGAACAACTAGACACATCAGTTCTCCTCAGCTTAAGGGTTAATTAAGCAAGTTGTATTTTGATCAGTATACAGAAATCAGATTTCACTTTACATTAATCAAACATGAGAACAGAGTAGTACCCAGAACCCCAGGCTCTCTCTGTCTTTGCATCTTACACACTCTGAGGCACTAACTCAAATTTGAGGACAATGACTCAGCTTGAAGGAAGGAGGGGCAACCTTTTCTTCATTCCTTTAAGAAAAAAATCACCTCTTTCAGACTTGAGAGAGATCCAAAATGGTTGAGTATGGCATCAACTTCTGAAAGGCCTGGGGAGATGTCTGAATTGCTTGTGACCCTGCTCCATAAAAAGAAGTATTCCTCAGAGGAGCAGTAAGCAGTTGAGGCCACTGAGACCTAGGTTTGCTTCACTCTTTCTGAGGGTTCAATGTGTCCAGTTCAACCCCGAGGAAGAATTACTTTTCTCTTGTTCCATTTGTCTCAATCTGAGAACCCCAGATGCGGTTGTGGCTTAGGTTTCTAGCTGTTGCCATCCATGAAATTACTGTGGGAGAATCCTTACTTTCTGACTCTTTTCTCAGGGTAGTAATATAATAATAATTAACAATTGCCTCAACTACTAACATATACTGAAGGACATGCTTTAGTATGTTAATCAAGAGAGAAAAAGACATACATTCAGTGCTTCTTAAAATTTTTGCCTCACATACCGCTTTGCTTACCCAGGCCAAGTGAAAATTATGGGACAAAATTCTGTGTAGTGGGGGGGAGGGGAGGTCGAGGGGGGTGGGAGGTAGGGGGGAGAGGAGGGGGCTTGACTACACCTGCACAGTGACCTGAGTGAGAAATATGTACAAGTACATAAAAGTTCAGCCCACTGTTAAAAAAGTGTTTCCAAAACTTAGAAGTTATTTCGAAATTCTAGAGAGAAGCCTACCATTAATTACCTATGTAATAAAATCTTAAACAGGGTAAAACTGTGACTGTCCAACCCTTTCAGGCCGGTGACTAGCACTTTCGAGCATGTGTCACAGCGTTTTTTCTGGAAGAAGAGTTAACAGAATGGCTGAGTAAAATACGGAGTTAAAGGAGACGGAGAAGCTGCAGTGTTTATTCCTTCAAGTCCTCCAGCCACCATCCACGGCGTGGCCCCGCAGTGGCCCCAGTCCTCTCTATCCCAGCTATCAGGCGGATTTCGGGGTGTCTAACAAGTGTTTGGAATAAAGAAACTGATCCTTCACATCGGGGACCACTGACCTGCTGCCCTTCTCGAAAATGCATCATAGGAAGACAACACCTTAAAAGCATTTGGGGAGATTACACACCGCTGCAGAGAAGCCTCCGGAAGTTCTGGAGACCCGAGTGCCACAGCCCCTGAGCTAAAATAAGTCACCCTAAGTTTCGTCTCCCCTCATCGGCGCCCTCCGCTCCCCGGCGCGCGTCTGGCGAGAACGTGACCGCCGGGCACACGCTCGCCGCTTCCGCTCCGCTGAAGGCGGCTTTCCTCAGCCCAGGCGAGGGACAGACTCCGAGAAACCGACGAAACTGCCCCTTCCCCACCGAAAACCAATGTCAAGCGAGCGCCTCCCTCGCCGCAGCCCGCCCGGGACGGTCCCCGCCGGCCCGCCGCGCGGCCTCACCTGAGCTCCAGCTGGTCCAGGCTCTCCAGCAGGCGGCTGGAGCGGTCGGCCATGGAGGAGGAGCGGCAGAAGCGCCCCTCGTTGGCTTTCGCGTTTATTTTCGCCTGAGCCATCTGAGCCTCCGAGGCGGGCGGCCAAGAGGTCACCGGCCTCCCGGGCGTTGGCGAGTGAAGAGCCCCCGCGGCCGCAGGCGTCGCCGTCACCGCGCGGGGCGCCCGCCTCCCTCTGACGCCCGCGGGGGGCGGCCCGGGAGACGCGCGGCGCGGTGGCCGCCGCGTGGCCAAACAAGGGCAGGCGCGCCCGCGGGGGTGCGGGTGCCGGGGCCTCCGGGTCGGGGGGGTGGGCGGCCGCCGCGGCTGCCGGAGGGGGCTCGTTGGTCGCCGCGGCCAGAGGACGCGCCGGCAGGGCCCCGGGGCGGGGAAGCGGAGCCCGGCGGGAGCCGGAGGGCGGGGGGAGGGGGCGCCCGAACGCGCCCCCTGGAGCCGTCAGCTCTCCCGAGCCGGACACGACCGAAACTCCCGCGGAGACCCGGCCGCCACGCCCCCAAGCCGGAGGAGGCCCGACTCTCCCCGCTCGCGGAGGGCGCAGGAGGCTGAGGGCGTATTTCTCGGCGGTGGCTTCGCTGAGTTGCTCCCAGCACCCACAATTCACAGCAAAAACAAAAAGTAGCCCTCAGATACGGGGAGAAAGGGTCCTTTGTGTACAGATGGCTTTGAATCCAACTCCTAGGCAGGCTACACTCGCTGGGCCTGTCCTGTTAACTACTTTCCGGAGATAAGGATGAACACCCGGATAAAGCCACTTTAAAAGCTAGAGGGAAATAAAAAGAGCGACCCCATCTTTCTAACCTACGTGTGGGAAGCAAGATGAATTCGCTTCCTTTCCACGATTGTAATGAAGGGATCTGTAATGGCCTTTTTGGATTATTAAAAAAAATTTGTTGGAACTCGGGTGAAATAATTGGTATTAAGGCCATTTCATGCCCAATTAACAAATCTGTTAAGAATGTAAAGATGTAGGGGCCTCCCAGGTGGCACAAGGGACTAAGCACTGCACTATGAAGCGATTCAGAAGCCTCTGCAGCAGGAGTTCGATCCCTGGCGGGCCAGGGAGCAGCCCACATGGCGCAGCAGACTTCTCCTGTCTTGCCCTCTGCTCCCCTCAGCAGGGTATTTCACTCAGTCTGCCTGTTCTGTTCCCCACTCTGTCTCTGGTGAACCCTTTCACCCCCCGCCCCAATCTGTCCAGTACCCCAGCTCTTGTATGCATAAATGAATCTTAAAAAAAAAAAAGTAAAGATGTAGTAGGTCACTAGCTTATTCACTATAAAAGGTCAATAAGTAAAAGGACTGGGATATAAAGACTTACCGACATTAAAAGTTGTGCTTTGCTTCCATCTCATCATAACAATATGCCTCTTTTGCAGTTCACATCAAATGATAATAATAAAGTTGAATCATAACCTTTAATATATCAAAGACATTTAAATATTTTGAATAGATCACGCCCTTAAGCCTGAGTTCTCTATGAACGCAGTCTAAATACTAATAAACTATTGGCATTGGGGATTATTTGACCTCCTTATTTTGTCATATCCTGTCTTGAAATTTGAAGACATTTTGTGAGGGGCTGAGAGCCTGTCTAGTTATTTTAGAGCCATCCAAGACCCTTTTTCTCTTGTATCCTAGATCCAATCCAGAAGGAAATCCTGTCAACGCTACCTCCAGAATAAAACCAGATTCTACCACTCTGGTCCAACTCACCATTAATTCTGCAATACCCTATAGGGCCTTCCTGGCTTTTTTTTTTTTTTTTTTGGGTCTCCCATGCCTCTCAATACAGTAATTACAGTAGTCCTTTTAAATAAGGTAGATCACAGCAGTCATTCTCAGAAACCTTCAATGGCTCTTAATTTCCTCAAGGACTTCATCTTCTACTCCTCTCCTAGCTCATCCCGCTCCACCATAGTAGACTTCTTGTTTTTGAATGAATACTTCAAGCTTACTTCTGGACCTTAATCACCCTCCACCTGTAATTATTTTCCCATACATACTCACATGGCATACTCCCTCAATTTCTTCAGGTCTTTGCTCAAGTTCACCTTGACCTGATCTAACCAGCCTATTAAAATTAGGACCCTCTCTCCCCAACACTTGTATCACCATTAACCGTACTTGCTCACTACCACTCTGTACAAAGCCCTCTCTCCTAATGTGTACTCCATTTATTGTGGGCTTTGTTTTGCTCAAAGACTAGTAAGACTAGTCACTGGCAAATGGTTACTACTCAATATTTTGTGAGTGATTAATGATGTAATGAAGAGATAACCATCTTTGTCGATGTTAAAAGCATTTACTTTAGGTAATCATAACTTCCTGTAATGCCATCCAATGACTACAATTCGTCCTTCTATCTGAATTAGTTTCAAATAATGATATTTTAAAATGATTTTTAATTGCTTAACAAGTAGAAATACAATCAATGACAATTAAAACATTAACCCAAATTTTTTTTTAATATTTATTTATGCATGCAAGAACTAGGGTACAAGCCAGAGGTGTGGGATAGGGGGAAACAGTGAGAGAGAGTGGGGAGCAGAACAGGCAGACAGACTGAAAAACACTGCAGAGGGGAGCAGCAGGTGAGGCAGGAGAGGTCTACCCTGCCATGTGGGTATCTCCCTGGCCAGCCGGGAATTGAACCGGCACTGCAGAGGCTGCAGACAGCTTCACAGCGCTGCACTCAACCTGCTGTGCCACCAGGGAGGCCCCCAAATTATTTTCTTAAGGATTATGATGAAATATCCCTTTCCTGTCATATGAAAACTTTCACTCACTCTCAACACCACAAAAGCTTCTTAATAGAGCATCAGCATACGTCATGACTGTGGTAACACAAAGTGGTGTTTATCCTCTTTTCCATATGTTTTAAGCACTCTTCTTTATGGACTGTCCTTTCTGCTCTGCATTAATGAACAAGCCCCTGCAGATATCTAAGGTTTGGCTCTGTGACTACCTTCTAACTCTTGCCTGACCGCTTTAACATAAAAATGAGAAAGTACAGGGCCTCCCCCGTGGTGCAGTGGGTTGAGCGCAGCGCTGTGAAGCTGTCCACAGCCTCTGCAGCATGGGTTCGATTCCGAGACGGCCAGGGAGTACCCACATGGCATGGCAGACCTTTCCTGTCTCACCTGCCTGTTCTGCTCCCCACTCGGTCTCTGGTGAATCCCCTCACCCTCTCATACCTCTGGCCTGCACCCCAGTTCTTGCATAAATAAAAATAAATCTTAAAAAAAAAAATTAAAAAAATTAAAAGGGCCTCCCCGGTGGCACAGTGGTTGAGCGATGGGTTGCGAGGCTGCCCGCAGCCTCTGCAGCGCCAGTTCATTCCCTGGCTGCTCCCAGGCCACCGGAGGAGGGTCCCACATGGCGCGCAGATCTCTCCTGCTGCCCAATGCTCCCCTCAGCAGTGTACTTCGGTCCTTCTGCCTGCTCTGCTCCCCACTCTGGCTCTGGTGAATTCTCTCACCTTCCCTTGCTTATGACTGTACCCAGCGCTTGTATAAATAAATAAATAAATCTTAAAAAAAAAATTAAAAGTACAATGTGGTCATTTTTAAAAAATGACTGTTAAATTCTCCAGCTACAATATTCTTTAAAAAAATGCAAGCAGGTAGGATAGAATTGACATTTTAAGAATAAAAACACAAATTGGTTTCCAATTTTGTGTTTGAAAAGACTACAGTAATTAAAAAAAATGGTAATGCTATTTCACACTAAAATAGTTGCAGAGAACAATATTTTATTCATGATTTTTTTTGTCTTAAAATTATAGAAAATATTATTTGGTAAGTAATTAGTACTCAAAGTTTTAGAGATGACTTTTCAGGGCAAATAACATGAAGCACATACACAAAGATAGTATGACAAGCCCTCCGTAGTCTTCTAATTATGTAATATTTTTTATTGTACACAATGGAGCCAACATTTAAAAATTAAATATGTAAAAACAAATGTAGGAAACAAGACAACTTAGTGAATAACTAATGAAGATACCCTTATGTGAAATAAAAACTTTAAAGGGTTAAGGAAGATTATTCCTGAGTGGACCTTTAACATTGTTTTTTAAAGAATTATATACACAAATATATATAAAAAGGATTTGTTAAAAATATGTTTAACTCTCTGCAAATATTCTGACATTCCTTTTAAACAGTAGATAATACAAATCACATAAAAGTCTAAACAGGTAAAAGGGATGAAAAAGTTTTTCTTTAAAGAAATTAGAGGTTTTATTATTTTTTTAATTCCAGCAACGTGCTACTCTAAAGAACATAAAGAACCATTGCTGATATAATTTTTAATGTTCTCATGATAAGATTCCATTACTCTCTTCCAAAATATCAATGGTATATTTTACTGCCACATAAGTAGAATTTACAGAATAAATGAGTTAAGATGGCTTTATTTATATTTATTTTCACTCCTGAAAAAATAAACCAGAAGCATCTCTACAGTGCAAATAAAACAAAGAACTAACACTATTTGGGAAACAAACAATTGTCAAGAGCTTTTATATGTTTTTTAAGTTCTTTTAACCTAAATGTATGAATTCAAAGTTAACTGGAAACTTAGAATACATGATTCATATTTGCATTAACATGTATTCTACTTCTCTTTACATTTTTGCCAAGTAGCATAAAAATACAAAGTAAACATCAGATTTTTTAACATATAAAAGCAAAAAAAAAAGCATGTTTCATATACATTTATACTAGATTTCTGGTCTCCTTTAGAAAACAAACTCAAGAATTCATTATTCTGAGTCTCTTCAAGGCCACTTGATGTTGTGTGGTAGTATCTTTATTTACATTTCCTCAAGACTTCTTCTAATAGCTTCTTCTAATTCAACATCTGCATTAGAAAATAGAATTTTAATATTTAGGGCAGAAAATAAACATGCTTTATATATGACTCATCAACTACATCTGTATCTTCAACAAGGTAAGGAAAATCAAAATGGTGCAATTTAGGACAAACTGGCAGCTTCACCATCATAAAATATGAGTATTTTGAAATATGAGAATCTGTATATAATCTTAAGCTGAATTTTAATATATATGAGCTCAACATGTTAATAAGGACCTCACATGTTTCTATATCCTGCTCATGGAAATAGAAAGTAAATAAACTTTCAAAATTACTAACAGGTAATCACTATATTAAACATTAAACAAATCAAAGACAAAGTAATGCATGTAACACTTAAAAGAACAAACCACGAAATGGCAAAATCTCAGAGACTATTAAAAATTTATCTTTAAGTTTTCTAGTATCTAAGGCAAAGAGTAAACTAGTGGCTACATAGTATTATCTGAGAAGCATATATTATATACCTCTAAGAACTAATTTAGCAATTATTGAAGACCCACTATATACCAGGCACAGGAATATAATAGTGAACAAGACACTCTTGGTTTCACAGGTCATTCTCCATGTCTCTCTGAAAATGATGCTAAGTTCAGAAGGATGGAATTAGGTATCAATATCTTGGTCTTTACGAGCTCCTCACATAAGGTCCCATTTAGTTGACAGTTTCTCAGAGCCTACTTGGGTTCATGCGCACCAGCAATCCTTCAAAGATGCAACTGCACCTTCTTTTGTGCCAGGGTACTGGTGTTATGTTGTCTATAATTCAAAACACGATAAGCTAGTATACACTGTCAAGTTAAAGCTAGATTCTAGGTAAGTAAATTGTCCTCAGATGAATTCAGAGAGATGAGAAAAATGCAAAGAAAAGCAAAGATCCTCCTAGCAATGAAGAATAAGGTATGAAGACTGACAAAGACATAAAAACCTTTAGGTTACAGTAATTAAGAGTTGACACAAGAACAGAAGAATAAACCAAACACTTTCCATGGGATTAGTCATGGGTGGCAAATAAAGTTGCACCATCTGAACTACTTAGATACTCAATGGTGTTTGTTAGTGTCCTTGATAAACAATTTTACTGGAAGTTTTTATTTAAAACTCACAAAAGTTCTTTCATCATTATGTGCCTGCTAAGCTTTGAGCTTGATCTTTAAAGAGACCATGTTGAGAAAACAAGTTGGTCAAAAACTTGCTTCCAATTAGGCTTTAGATTCACTGCCAACTTTGTGCAACCAGTGAATTTTGTATATGAGAGAAACGTGTTATTTTATTAAATGGTTATGTCACTTCCATTGTCAGACCCAAATTCTCAAACTCCTAATAGCACAAAGCTTTAGTATGGTCTAATCAAAATAATTAAGTGAGAGAGCAAGCAAACACACAGAGAACAAATTGGCTGGATCATTCTGTTTGTGCTTGTTTGGCCACATTTCCCTGCCTACTTTCTAGTATCTACATTCTCACTCTCAAATTTGCAACAAATACTACATCTGAATGTACTATAAGCCTCTTACTGTTGTCCTTGAATTCAAAGATACTAATACAATTGCTTCAATTTCTTCAGTGAAGCTTAAAGTATTTTCTAAAATCCCTTGTCTTCTTTTTTCTGTGTGGTTACTAAAAATAAGTTTGTTATGGAAAAACCAAAGTAAAAAATAAGTATATGATACAATCAAACAGCAGTACAACCAGTAAATGATTTTCTGTGAATAAAAAAAGTTCTCATTAACATATGGAAAGAAACAGCTTTTCCTTTTAGAGGAAGAAAATTTATATGTATGTCACATACATACTTTATATATTTCTATTTAGATAGTTATATATTTAGATAAGTTAGCCTTCACAGTCCTATTGTATAATTTTTAATATTTTAATACATATTTTAAATTTACTACTCAAAATAAAAAAAAAATTAGGAAATGACAATCTTTTAGCCAAGGAGTTAGCAAACTTTTTTCTATAAAGCTTAAGAAAATATTTTTAGGCTTGGAGATGGGGTGCAGGGTTTCTAATGTTACCATAGCTACTGAACTTTGCTGTTGCAATATGAAAACATTACTTAAACAGAGTGTAGCTATGTTCCAATAAAACTTTTTTTTTTTTGTTCCAATAAAACTTTTAAACTAGATGGTGGACTGGATTTGGTACAAGGTTCATAACTGGCTGATCTTGTTCTAGTCTCCTAAACTAGTATTGCCCCAAGTCATATTATATGAGAAAATAAAAACTATTAGTTAAAAGAGGAAACAAATTTTTTAAAATTCAGGGATAGGAAGGAGTTCCTGGATGAAAAGTAAAAGGAGAAATTAAAAAATTACATACATATACAGTCAACTACGGAAAAAAATTTAACTCCATTAGGTTACCTTCTGTAGATCTGAATTCTTCTATTGAAGAACTTTTTATACCCAGGTTGTCATCACTGTCACCTTCTGTAAGATGGAATCAATAAATGAATATTTCTTTAAAAGTGTCATTATTTATGTATTCTCAAACAATATTATTTTCAATGACTTTTCCATACCCAAGCTTAATATAGTCATTAGTATCACACCATTTTTCCAATAGGTTGGATTTTTTGTAATGCTCATCAAATATTATTTAAATCAGAACAAAAAACTGAGAAATTATAAAATCGAGTATTTAAAAAATATGGACAATTTTAAAAGCTAGTATTTTATTTAGATGTAGCAAGTAAACTCATTTGATTTATATGAAATCATCTTAAAATACTTTAACAGATAAAATTCTGTATTTGGAAAATCATATACAGTCACCTTCATAAAGACCTTAGGTTTTAACTGGTGCCTCTTATATACTTTCATAATGAGAGATCTAAGGCTTTATAAAAACACATTAATACCCAGGTGTTGCAAAAGCCACTTAAAATTTGAAATATGGTAGTACCAATATTTAGCTTATTTTAAGTACATACTTATATATGTACTTACATACATTTATATATGTCACAGTGAGGAATCAGTTTCAATATCTTAACACAAGTCAAATGGGCACATTTGTTCTATGAAATATATAAAAGCTTTATGCATTTAAAATTGAAGATTTGTAATCATTTATAAGCAAAAGCCAGTATATTTGCCTTATATATCTTTGAGGCAAAAATTTGTTATGATGTCACCTTGTGTCATTTCTGAAAATTCTGCTGCCTTTTCTACAGTCTGTTCTATATTTCAAGCAATGTTTTAGGGAAATAAAACATCACATTTTTACAATATGGAGAACAAAATTAAGTCTAAAAAACAGAAATAGAGAGAAAACCCCCAAGTACTGTTATTACAATTCAAAGTTAAGGTCAGTCAAAAGTAATGTGTCTTAAAACATTCATCACTGCATACAAGGTCTACGATAAAAATATAGGTTTGAAAAACAAGGTTTAACTAGACAAGGGATTGTAAAATTTTAAAAAGGTTTTCTTTACTTCAATTAGCCACACCTATGGAACAGAGAAAATGATGATTCTTTCCTGTTTTCAGTATCTTACCCAGAATTATACCACATAAGATTTTTTTTTTTTTTTTTTGTGGGACCCTTGCCAGTGGCCAGGGAACGAACCGGCGCAGCCTTGCAGCCCAGGCTCAATCGCTGCGCCACCAGGGGAGGTCCTACCACATAGATTTTTAAGAGAGTGCCCAAAGGTATGACCTGCAGTCTCACTAACAGGCTAAGGAAACAACAGGCAGATTTAACAGAATTTAACAGAATTTAACAGAATTTAACAGAATTTTATCTGTTAAACTTATTGAACAATAAGTTCAATAACTAATTTATATAATGCCTCTCCGACAGAGTAGGATGCTGCTTCAAAATTCTACACTTTCATAGCAGGAGTGAATTTTTATGTTGAATTTTTAAAAGTTTTTTGAAAGTCTGTAATTGGTATGACTCTATATACACCAACCACATTTAATACCTCTACCTCATTTATTCCAAAATTAAGACACAAAGTAAATAAACAGAAAAGTCCAGGAGAATATTCAGATTCAACAAAAAAATCTGAAGCCCAGTGAAATCTGTCTTCAATTTGAATACACTAATTCATAATGGCCTATACTCAAATGCATCCTTGCACAGGACCTAAAATAAAATATTCAAGGTAAGATAACATTTTACATAAAACTGAGAGGAAGGTGTTTAATTTTTTTTAGGAAACTGCTTCATTTACTAATTCTAAGCAACATACAAAACTGTTTTTTAATATAAAAATATTTTAAAAAATTTTTAAGTAAAAATTGAAAAAACCTGTTTTAAAAAGGAATTCTATATAAATCAAGTCAATGTTCTGCAACTATGCCATAAGATATGGTCAAGTTCTATTATAGAACACTCTCTAGGAGCCCACAAAATTTTATAGAAACAATGATCATCATCAATGAAATAATGGCAATGGTAACTCAGAAATTTAGTCATTAAAAAGTACAGTTAAGACAGGGGCAAAACATCCAACACTTTGGAAAGCAAAACAAAAATCCTTAAAACATACCGCCAGTGTTGTAACAGCAGTACAGATAATTTATCTTATGGAGAGTATACTACATAAATGAGGACAGTAATATTAACACAGGGTAAATGAAAACGGTTATACACGGTCCCTTTAACTTGGCATTATTCATCACACTAATACTGCATCTCTGTAACCACAAGAAAAGAAAATGAGTTCATTTGTTTAATTATGAGACAAAAGATCCTACGGAACTTAGACTCTCCTTTGTTTTGTTCGAAACATAATCCGTTTACCTTTTTTAAGTATCAGAACCCATAATCAAATATTTTTATCTTCTGCTCAACGCCTCCAAAAAAGTGTATCTTCCTGGATGTTATCTTTAACTTTCATATTAGGTATCTTTACATGAACTCTGCAGTGTCATTAGATTGAAGAATGTCTCATTATCTTCATTCCTCAAGGATATGATCAGATCCAACAATCTGCACTGAATTCTTTTCATCAGAAAACCAGGTATTTGTGTAAGTGAAAATCTCAGCTTTGGCAGTTTCAGAAAAGTATGTTTTATGTGGCCACAGGTAGCTATTAAAACTTTCTGAACATCAGTCCTTCATCTATAAAATGGGGCAATCTAAAATAACCTCATGGAATTGCAAAGGGGATTAAAGAATATGTTGAAGTTGTTATTTAAACATCTTCAACCACTACAAACTTAAAAAGGAACTAGCATGGTGGCCAGTACATAATGGGCTCTCAATAAGTTCTCTCCTTTTAAAATGACATTTAAGTGCAAACAGTTACAGCTCTATCTTTGAAACATATGGACTGAATTAGAATGAACATACATTTGTTACTATAAAAGGTAATTAAGAGAAAATCTACCTAGCGCCTCTGCTCAGGTTTACAGGAAAGGATCTGTGTATTTTGTTAAGTTTTTTAAAAACAAGGATCAGTCCAATATAAAAAAGAATTGATTAAAGATAAGGGGGCCAAGGGTATCTATCATAGACAAATTAATAGTTTTAAGTATCTTTATAGAGATTTATACATATATTATAGCTGTAATGAAATGTTGGTACTGGAACCCTGATGCTCAGAAGGTGTTAGAATTTCTAGAGCAAAAACCATGACACATTCAAATCCTGAAAGGTCTAACTGTTCACTTTGCTACAAAGAGTAACTGACTTATTCGAACTAACCAAGTCAAAGAATTAGGAGTACCAGTATCTATGTCCTCCTTACCAAGCAAAACTGTAATATCTTATGGCCAAATGACTGGGTATTTATAGATAGAAACAGTAAACCCAAATATTTCTACTTGTAATACTGAGGAAAGTACTCCAATTCACTGAAAAACTGGATATAACTGAGTATTAAATACCGTATGACCCATGATCTTCATGACATTATTCAACAAACTCCTCCTGTTTATATAGGAAGTTCCGGTTTAGTAAAATCATTTTCTGGCCTAATAAAGAAAATTTCTGAAATGTTAGAAACAAGAGGTTAAAGCTTATGTTTTGTCTATTCTATGGTGGAGATCTTAAAAACCTGGGAAATCAACCCACTGATTATAAAATAATAGTAATAAATGAGAGAATGTCTCACTGTATGTTACAGTATGAACATTTCTCATATCCTAAAGATAAGAGTGTTTTGTGGGTTGGTGGGTTGATAATTTGGTTCCCAGAGACCACAAATCCCTTGAATTGTACATGATATTACATATAACACACATGCTCATTTCTGAGGAAAGAAGTTTAAGAGACTTTTATCAACGTCTCAAAAAGGTCCACTGACTCCCATCCTAAAATATTCCCTTAAAAAACTGGTCCTCAAATTTGATGATAGGAACATTGTGCCAAGCTAGATGAACAGAATTACCTGGTATTCTTGTGGTAACCAAAATCACCCTAAAGGCCCAACAAGAACTAGTGTTTGTGGATACTGAGAGATTTTCTAAGCCTTAATATGTATTAAATTAATTTCATAACAGCAATTACTACTTTACTATTTACAAAGTTTTTGGTTTTTTTTTTAAGATTTATTTATACAAGAATCGGGGTACAAGCCAGATGTGCAGGAAGATGAGAGGATTCACCAGAAACAGAGTGGGGAACAGAACAGGCAGAATGACCAAAATACACTGCTGAAGGGAGCAGCAGGCGAATCAGGAAAGGTCTGCCCCGCCATGTGGGTTGCTCCGCAGTAGGTGGGGATCGAACCGGCACTGCAGAGGCTGCGTACACCTTCACAGTGCTGCGCTCAACTGCCTGCACCACCAGGGAGGCCCCTACAAAGTTATTCTTTAGGAAAGGTGATGGGGATAAAAGTTATCCCCCAAAATGAATGTTTTATGATCTTATTCTTAAGTTCACTACCAGGCAATTCAATGCCTTTAAGTTTTCCACAAAGAAAAAAATTACTTTAAATCAAATTAAATCTGAATATACTGTGATTTAGTGTGATTCTCTTTTAAAGTTACAAAAGCATTTTTAAATCTAGATCTAAATGAAATATGACTTAAGGACTATATATTTTTTTGGCTACTTGATTTTAATAATTTTCATTACTTTTAAAATATAGTAATGATAGCATAGAAAAGACACTCAACTTCACTCATAACTAAGAAAATGAACCTCAAAGTCATGATAACACTTCACATCCATTAGGATGGCTACTATCAAAAACAATTAGCCAAGCAAACAAACTAAACACAGAAAATAACAAGTGTTGGCAAAGATATGGAGAAAATGACCTTGTGCACAGTTGATGGTAAATAAAAATGGCACATTTCCTGTGGAAAACATTATGGTAGTTTCTCAAAAAATTAAAAATAGAATTACTGTATAATCCAGCAATTCTACTTCTGAGTATATACTCAAAAGTGAAAGCAGGGTCTCACAGAGATATCTGTACCCCCATGTTTATGGTAGTATTATTCACAATAGTTAAAACATGAATGCAAGCCAAGTGTCCACTAATAGAAAAGCGTCTAAGAATATGGAGTATTATTCCATCTTATAAAGGAAGGAAATTCTAACATAGGCTATAACATGGATAAAACCTGAGAATATTATGTGACACAGGGCAGTCACAAAGACATGCTATATTATTTAACTTATATGGAGTACTTAAGAGTAGTCAAAATCAGGGCAAAAAAGTAGAATGGTAGTTGCTGGGGGTAGGGAAAAGGAAAATAGGGAATTATTATTTAATGGGTAGAATTTCAGGTTTACAATATGAAAAAAATTTTGGGGATGGACAGTGGAATGGCTGTACTATGAATCTAGTTAATGCCATTGAACTGTACTCTTCAGAATGGCTAAAACAGTAAAGCATATGTACATTTGAAAAGAAAAACTAAAATTTGAAAAGAAAAACTAAAAAAATAGTAGTTGCTAGGAACCATATTTTCTTTATGTGGTTATAATAATAAAAATAGCTACTATTTCTGAGCACCTACAGTGTTTTATATGCTATGCTACTTTATACTTATCACTAACTCTTACAACCTTATAGTTATGAAAAGTGAGATTGAGAAAAATTGAGTAACTTGCCTGAAATTGCACAGCTAGGAAGCAGCAAAGTTAGCATTTGAACCAAAGCCCATGCCCTTCTTTATGCACTACACAATGTCTGCATAATAAAGTACATATGTGCCCGCACAGAGCAATAAGTTCAAGAGTACTGACTGTGAATGAATAATTAAAAGAACACCTAAAGCATAAGAGGCATTCAGAAGGGAACTATCAACATATAATAACCTATATCTTATCTATTGCTACAACCCTAATTTACTCATGCAGATCTATTCATATACAGCTCTCATTCCAAATAAAGCTGAAAAAAAAAAAGCAATTCTGTAACAGGCTCACCTCTATAGGACAAAAAAAAATTGCTCCCAAAAGCAGCAGCAAAAAAGAAGAAAAGGGGATTGGCTGAGGATGGCAAGGTAAAAACAGTATTTTAAAGATATTAAATAGCAATTGTTAAGGATTGGGAATGAAGGGATGGCACAAGAGTGGAGAAGATTTTTTTTTTTAAAAGCTAATGATTGTATAAAAGCAAGTAGATAAAAACAAAATAATAGAATACAAAGATAAAAGTCTGTACTAAGAAATGACATATATAAGCAAAACAGTTGATTTTCCTTTAAAAAGCATAGTTGATGTTTATAGCAGCACTGTTTACAATAGCTAAGCTTTGGAAACAGCCCAAATGCCCAAAAATAGATGACTGGATCAAGAAGATGTGGTACATATATACCATGGAATATTACTCAGCATTCAAAAAAGATAAACACATGCAATTTGCAGCAACATGGATGGCACTGGAAGGGATCATGCTCAGTGAAATAAGCCAAAAAGAAAAAAGAAAAATACCGGATGGTCTCACTCATAGCAGGAATCTAGAAAACTTACAATAAGGGACCAGGAAAATGAATAAATATAAGAAAGTGAAAATCAAAATCAACAAAAAACTATGAACCAGAGACACTTTTTGGGGGGTGGGGGGCGGGAGGGGAGGGATTGGGGTCAGAATGGGGGGGTTGCAATTGTTATGGGGAATATAAAAATAAAATTTATTATAAAAAAAAAAAAGCATAGTTGGAATAGTAAGGTAATGATTCCTAATTTTATAGAAATGAATTGATCCACGGTAATGAGTGATTAGAATAAAATTCTCCAGAATAGATTTTTAATCAAAATGTACTCTACATATGTTAAAAGGTTAAGTTAGGAGGTAAGCAGAGTTGGAAAATTTAAAGACTTGTAACAGCAATGCCAAAGTGCAGAAATTTTTTTGCTGAGGTCATTGATGGCTGCTTTCAGTTCTCCCTTATGACTACAAATTATTAGGATATTTAAAAATTTAATTTATTCTCTTCTTTTACCTACATTCATCTCCAAAATTATAGGCGTGGGGGGGGGACCTGTAATCTGAATCCTTAGAATTAAATCTTTTTAAAATAGTGGTTGGTGAAATTGCACATCAACATGCCCTTTCATGTAAGCCTGGAAAGGTAATGAAGAAAGTAAAAGTCCCTGGAATCAAAAAGGAGGTACCTATACCTCCCCCCAAAAACTAACGATCTTTCAGGGCTTCATTTTGTCACTGTCAGCATCTTAAATGGTTTTTTGGTTTAGTTTTGTTTTTGGTATTGCTTCATTATTATGCACTGATTTCTGGTTTCACCTATAAGCACACTGCCTTCTGAAAAGTTTAATAAGTTTGGAATTTCAGAAACAATGTGAAGATCTGGATTTTGAGTTTTGCAAAATTGAAGTAACAGATTTCAAGCCATGAATATGTATTTTGTAACATGAAGAAGGATTTTTAGTAGGTCAAAAGAGGCGCCAAGTCCAAGAAAGCTCCAGAAAATTATGACTTCATCCTTTTTCTAAAATACCAAAGAATGAACATGAGAAAGAAAAAAGAAAGAAGATAGAAGGATAAGAGCATGATAGTTTAGTGTGCAGGCAACAAACAGTTCACTAATGGACAGCAGTTTATTGTTTTTTTCTCAGCAGTGAAGTCTTCTCCTCTTGGGTGGTTTGCACTGTGACTGCAGTTGCATACCTTTGGTGGTATCAGATATGCTATTTAACAAGGCACACATCATATCTCCCTCTAAGTGATGAGGGTTTAGTATATGCGCTGGCCTCTGAGTCTTCTTAAATTGATTCTCTAGCTCCAGAAATCCTTGATCTCCTGAGAGGATGGTGAAAGGAATTTGCTTGGGTAGTTGTTCATCTAGCCGGCCAGCCTAAGTAGGAATAAATGGCATACATTGATAAAAATCAGTATTTGACTTTAAAATCAAGTTGCATCTACTTCAGATGAACACATGCCTAGGAAGGTAGACTTAGCTTGTTAGTTAGTTCCCACCAAATATGACATTAAGACTTCCCCTTCATAAGTGAAATATAACCACATTTTATCAACTACAAAGTGTTATCAATTAAAAGGTAATCTATTTTAGGGCCTCCCCTGGTGGCGCAGCGGTTGAGCACTGGGCTGCAAAGCTGCCTGCAGCCTCTGCAGCGCCAGTTCGATCCCCGGCTGCCGGCGAGGGTCCCACATGGCGCGCAGACCTCTCCTGCCATGCCCGCTGCTCCCCTCAGCAGTGTATTTCATCACTCTGCCTGTTCTGCTCCCCACTCTGGCTCTGGTGAATTCTCTCATCCTCCCGCGCTTCTGACTGTACCCCAGTGCTTGTATAAATAAATAAACAAATAAAAAAAAAAGGTAATCTATTTTATATGTCATTAAGAAAGGCAAAAAAAGAAACGAGTACAACTGGAGGCTCCACATAAATCTAAAATACTAAAAGGGCTATACATTTAATATAGAAATAAATTTACCACTGACAAAAAGCAAGTAAGGTAATTTGTACGGCTTAATCTTGGCACTAAATAGATGAAGAAAAGAATGTCTCGTAGTTTTAAACACAAGCAGCAGTCAACAAATCTACAGAGTAATTCATGTTATAGGTGTGATACATAAACCCTTCAGCAGATAATTTAATTTAAACTGAATCTTGGATTGGTAATTTTCCTAAGTGATTGGCAAAGACAGAAGTAAATGCAAATTCTATATAGACCAACAGTGATTGTTACAGGGTCTCCAAATTTCAGAACTGTTAAAATGTGAAATTGTCTCAGCATACATCAAGTACAGTGTTCTCTCTTGATTATTTCACTAACAGTTGAGGGTATAGGCTGCATAGCTGAGAGTCTGCAAAGAATTAAGGATACAGCACTAAGTATGTTATGGGAACCTATCCTCAAAATAGTCATAAGTAGAAGCTGATACAGAAGGTTTCATTCAAAAATACAGCAGCAAAGAGTGATCTACAGTGTCAATACATTCAAGTGGCAAAAAAATCCCATGGGCCCCTACTTTCTTGAACAAAATAATGACTCACATGCATACATATGGCAAAATCAGCAGCATCTTTTCTTTTACTACAGCGAGGATGAAGGAAGAAGCATCCAATCCTATTCAGGTAATTATAGATCTTACAGTTGAGTGGAGGTTTCCAATTGGTATTTCCTCCTATTATTTTTAGAAAAGGCATAAGTAGTCAAGCAGAAAAGAAAAAGAACAAAATATCAGGTGTAACTGAAAATTCTATCAAGTAAAAACATATACAAGAAAAAAATTTTCTAGAATGAAAGTACTAAATTAGAAAGCAGAAGAACCAAGTTCCAGTACAGGTAGCACCATCTTGTTGGTTTACAACATTGGAAAACTAACCAACTTCCTTCAATTTGCATACTTAACATGACAATTTGAAGGGTTATTACGCAGAAATCAAAAGCAACGTGTGAAAATTCTTTGAATGGTTATCATTCTATATGAATCAGCTAGTTTTTAAAAGTATATAAAGATTTTTCAGTAGATAAAAATAAAGGGCAGTAAGCAAAGTGGTTATACTAACTTATCCAGTTCATAACGTTTCTATCTTAAATCACAATCCTCTTTACATGCTGTTTCCTATCAAACATGAAGCATATTAGATGCTCACTACTAAATTTCTGTAAATCAAAGAAACATCTCTTCCAGGTACACATTTATTAGTATTAAGGATAAACTGAAGAGGTAGTTATGGCATATTGACAATAGCACTAGTCCTATAACTACAAAGTCTAAGTTGAAAAGTTGACTTTACCATATGTTAGTTTTATGGCTTTGAAAAAATAAATTTCTCAGCACACATTTTTAGATTTTAAAACGGAGATTATGTGTTAGCACCTGGTACACTGAGTAAATGCTTTTGCAGTCTGTCTCTAAAGATCTACAGACTCTGAGGTCACCAAATACAGATAACATTTACCATAGAGACATTTAAAGAGAAAAATACTCTAGCAAAGCAACTATAATGCAATCTGACAATATTATTTCCATGTTTTATTCAGAAAATTTTCCTTTAAAGGATTCAGAGGATTCCTTTTAAAGTGAATCACATTTTCAGCCACCCCGGTGGCACAAGGGGTTGGGTCTCAGCACTATCAAGCTGTTGCCAGCCACTGCAATGTGAGTTTGATCCCCGACCAGGGCAAACCTCTTCTGTCTTGCCCGCTGCTACTCTTAGCAGTGTATTTCAGTAACTCTGCCTGTTCTGCTCCCCACTCTGTTTCTGGTGAATCCACTTACCTCTGTGCCTCTGGCCCACACCCCAGTTCTTGCATGCATTAATAAATAAAAATAAATCTTTTAAAAAAAAAGTGCATCATATTTCACGTGGAATAATTAAAGGGATTGTCTCAAATCTTTTCTTTATTAATCATACCTTGAAAGCCCCAAATAAATGTTCCTTGGTTAAGATTCCCTGGTAGATGACCAAAAAAGTTTGACCAGTTATCAAAATCTACAAAGACAATATGAGTCATTGTTCGCAGGTAATCCAAATCTGGAAGTTCAACGACTTCTTCATCTAAGAAGAGGGAAACATTAACATGTATTGAGTAAATTAACCTAAAACATTTTAATTTTTAAGACTGAAAGAGACTAGAGTTAATATGCAAAAATATTAATCTTGCATGTCATTCATTTCTATCTACACCTTTTCATGAAATCCAAATCTACATAAAATTCAGCATATTTCAACTGAATTTTAAAATTCTGAATATTTTAGAAATTTGATTTTATCTTTCTACAAATATGTGCCATTGATCCTGAGACCTTTTTAAGAAGTAATTTATAAAAGAAAAATTTAAAAAGATAATGTACATGGAGAACTTGAAGACCAAGTTTTAAGTTAAATAACCAAAAATGTGAACCATCTACACAACAGAAACTTGTGAATATCTTCTAAGAATGTTTTCCCCATCAGAATTTCATTCTTTTCCTAATCCAAAAGGTTTACTAAGCCTTATTTATTACTAATAATTAGTCTCTGGCTCTGTAATTAAGTACCCTAGAGAGCAGAAGAGAGTAACCTACAATTCTGCTACCATAAAGGTGCATATATTATTTTTGAAAGGAATAACTTCTATTCCACCTAACAGAGACTCCTTCAAATATACTACTGCAACCCTCTCCTTTCCATCCCACCTGTCATCCAATACCATTTCTTAAAATCTCAGTAATTGCAGATTTAGATACTATAATCATCTATTAAACAGAGACCACCTTAAGTTGCAAAAAGTAATAACATAAGAAAAGCACACGAGAACAAAAAAATGGTGTGACTGCTGTTTCACTGTTTGGAATAGAATGGGCCTGCAGCAGGCCATCTAGCTATTTCTCACATGAAACACCATACCATCACCAAAGGCGATGCTCAAGTCTGTATCTGCTCTAGAGCGTGCCTACAGAAATTCAATTCTTCATAGAAATATTTGATTAATCAAAATTTTCACCTCTTCATTAACTCCACTCTGTATGGTATATCACCAAGAGTTAATATAAAAGGATACAAAATTATACTGTAACAAAACAAAATATATTTTTGAACAAAATAAAAACAACCATCTTCTAGATTTACTTAATCTTATCACATGGAAGGACGAAGACTTGAAGGAAGAACAAACATGGGATTCATACCTCAATTTTCTCCCTGATTCCTAGCTAGCCCATGTAACTCCACTACTAACTGCATTTCCCCCCTTAATTGCTATTTTACCTGGTTAAAGTAAAAGCTGTGTTTCCATAAAAATCCTCTAAGAGTATACAAATTCTGAAATGACCTTAATATTTCCCACACTTAACAGAGCAAGACCAAAATAGAAATAAAAACTTGATTTATTCTCTTAATGAATCTAATCTAAATAAGAAAAATCTAAATGATGATAATGTCCAGGATAATTTTCAAATTTGACTTTCAGAAAGACTATCAATGTCCTCACATTTCAAAATACCCACTTCTTTCATAAAAGAAAAGGTTATTTAAAATATATATTATTTGAAGTTAATAAACACTCTTCGCACCTTAAATTTAAAGACTGGTTAAGTGATAATAAAAATCCATAAAAAGCATATGCTACATTAACTGACTTAATGTTTCATCCCATCTTATCCTATTTCTTGCTTCAAAATCAAGCCATTATTAGCTTTCACAAAAATGATTGTACAACACACCTAAGTTACTGTATTAATGTGAAATATGTATAGTCATAGAGTTTTAAAACCATACCTGTGTTCTGATAACTTGGGTCATTCTGGGCTCCTTTCTCCATGTCAGAGTTTTTGGGACAGTTCACTGCCTGTTTCAGTTTTCTCTCTGTATGTGAGGGGCTGGCAGCAAACTTGTACAGACTTGTTTTTTCAGATCCAAAATGAGCCGCACTGGGTTTCCGAGGTAAGCAATGCTTTTTATGGAAGTGCTGTTGAGCACTTTCAGGGTCATGAAATGCTTTGGTGCAGGTGCCACACTTGATGACATACTGCTGTTCCTCCTCCTCAATCTTTTCTCCTCTGTGCATTTGATGGATATGAGCGTTCATGTCAGTTATATTCTGTGCTGTTGCTGAACACAAACAGCAGCGAAACCACAGCTTACCTTTATCCAGCAAGGTTTGGAGACATCGACTATAATCTTCCTTTCTGTTGACTTTACAAATGTAATTCTCCCGGCAACCACAGGTTAACAGGTTACTGGTCTCTGTGACTGGAAAGTCATTCTCAGTTTTAATGGAAGTTTCACATTTTTCTGACACAAAAACATAATCTATGCTGTGATGCTCCTTATAATGACTCAAAAATGCTTCTTCCACATTAAAGATGATATCACAAAGCCCACAGAAGTACTTAATCTTTATCTCATTATCATGCTCATCTTGGCAATGTCGGTACAGCGTTTCCATCTTGTGAAAAGTCTTTTTGCAATGGGCACAGCTATATCTATGAAACTGGTGACTTGCTAAAGACATGCAGTGCTGTTTTACACATTCTTGGGAATCAAACATATCTTCACAAATTCGGCACTGCCATTTACCCCTGGTAAGACTGTTTACTGGGGAATGGTCAATAATAGTAATAGTTGATGAGGGATTCCTGGCAGACAAATTACTCACCAGTGTTGTAGAGGATGATGGCAGTGTTTCTTCTTCTATCTCATCTGTCTCATAAAAATATCTGTGTCCTTTATGAAATTCAGTCACATGTGCCATGATAGTCTCTTTCCTTGTTAACTCCTTTTTGCATGTCCGACACCAGAAAAGAAAGTTATTTAAATGTGCCCCTCCATGAAAACGGCTCATGTGTAAACGGATGACGCCTGAATCTTCACAGACTTTTCCACAGACCACACACTTATAACACATTGTGTTTGCTGAGAAAACATGCTTTTCTACTGCATCTTCACTTAGGAAACGTTGATGACATTCACAAAACCAGGCTTTAATAACTGACTTTTTTGTCTGGACACAAGCCATACCTTCATGGTTTTTAGCTTCTAAATTCATCTTCTTTTTTGGAATGGTGCTCCAATCTTGTGAGCTAGAATCTTGAATGGACATAGTTCTTTTAAGTGATGAAAATTTTGATTGTTGTAGCAATGGATGCAAATCAGAAGGAGGTTTGTTCCCTTCATTGCTATGGCAATAAAGTAAGACTGATTCTTCCATTGAGTTAATGACCCGGACTTTGTGTCCTGAATTTTGCTGGTGATTGTGGGTACTGGTTTCATCCACAAACATCTGGTTGCAAATTGGACAATAACCCCTCAATAGGAATTTCTCCGCAACCTGGGCAATGCTCTTCTCAGCTATAGCTACAGGACCAGCATTTCGACAACGAACTCTAAATCAAATTTGAAAAAATAAACTCCTTTATAAGTATTTTCTAAATACAGCATCTTTGCTCTTTACTACAGTAATTATAAAATGAACAATTTATAAACACTAAAAGATGTTTTTCATTAAGATGCAGATGATACACTATTCTATCATATAGAAATACTATTGCCTACATCTGTATCCTTCTAACATATTTCTAACGAGTAAAACTAGAATCAAAACATTTTTAAAAAATTAGATGAACTTTGGTATCTAGGAACAGTATCAAATGTATTGATAGGTGATCTTATCAGAAAAGCAAATTAACTACTCTCTAAGAGTTTGATAACCTACTATCTATTCTTTAACAACTAATTAATTTTATGTCAGGAATATTTCAGGCCCATACTTGCTTTTATACTGAAGAACCAGGCTCAATTAAACCACACACTATTTTAAAATTAATTGAAAATAAAGCAACTTCCTTAGGGAGAAAAGAAAAATAGAATAACTATGTTTCAACTATCTTCCTTTTACTACTAAATTTGAAAGAGAATTTTCACACATATTTAATCTATTTTAAAAGAGGGAAATATGGTGTCTAATAGTAGTGGAAATAAATTGGAAACAATAAAAACTCCTAAATATTTAGAAATCCCTAAATCTTCAGAAGTTAAACAACAAACATCTAATTAATCTATGGGTCAAAGAAGAAATCAAGAGGTGAAAGTAAAATATTTTTAACTGAATGAAAATGAAAACAACTCATCAAAACCTGAGGGAAATAGGAAAAGCAGTAAGTAGAGGATAATGCATAACCCTCTTTCCACATGCAGGTAAGATGTTATGATAACTGCAGGTCAAACAGATGCATCCATTTGTCAATAATCATAAAAGTTAAAATTTATACAAATCAATTAATTTAAATGCTGTCTCAAAGACAAAGAACTTTAAAAAGTAATTAAGGAGAGTGAGGAGCATACAGATGAAGAAAACAAGAATGGCAGTGTTGATTATTTTTACTGAAGCTGAGTGATGAGTAAATGGATCTTTATTATACTAATATAATAAAGTATATTATTGAATATTGTTGGCTTTATACAGTTGAAATTTCACATAACAAAAAAATAAGAATAAAAATAAAAAGCATAACCAAGAAATGAGCTCATGAAATGTAAGTCAGAAACATGACTGTTATTCTCAGTAATTATATTAGTTATAAACAGAATAATTATATTCCGCTGCCTCAGTTTATCAAGAACAAATACTGTACCTAAGATTTGTGAAAGCCAGAGCTCTATTTAAATAAATGCAATTGTATAATTTAGTAGATACAAACTTTTAAAGCATTTTTAGAGGAGCTGACAGGGAGAAAAAGGGACCAAAGAGAGAGCATCTGAATGCAAAACACAGTCTTAGTTTATTTAGACTCTGATTCCAAAAAATGAAATATAAAAAAACTTCATGAGATTAGAGAAACTTGGTAAGAGACTAGCTATCGGATAATTTAAAAAAACTATTACATTTTAAGGGTGGGACAATGTTATTACATTTATTATTTCAAGAAGAGTTCTTACCGTGTATAGATACATATTAAAATATTTATGGATAAAGTGACATGATATTGAGGATTTGCTTCAAAATAATATCTTGTAGGGGGTGAGAACATAAATGAAACAAAACTGCCATGCGTTAATAGCTACTGAAGTTCATTATCCTAATCTCCTTACTTTTGCATACAATTTCCATTGTCAAGGTTAAAAAAAAATACTGATATCCTCTGTTTGGTAAATTTGGCCTTTTACTGAAACTTAGTCTTTAACATGTATATGATACTTTCATTCTGGATGACTTAAAGACAGTTATATTTTAACTCATCCCTTCCATACCTACAAACTCACAGAAAAAACATACGTAGAACTCAGAACTGTTATTTCACATTCATAGCAGTAACAATATATTAACTTTTTTCACAGCTCTAAACTCATGTGTTAAATTTGGTTAATTTCCTAGAAAATGTACATTCTCATTTTAAAAGGAGAAATACAGACAAGTATTTATTCGCTGACTCCTCCCAATGGTGAAAAGCTTGCCAGGTGGTCCTTCCTCGTGGTGCAGGCGTTTGAGCACAGCGCTGTTAAGCTGTCCGCAGCCTCTGAAGCTCAGGTTTGATCCTGGCCAGCAGCGGAGATGCCCATATGGCGCGGCAGACCTCTCCTGTCTCGCATGCTGCTCCCCTCAGCAGTGTATTTCTGTCGTCTGCCTGTTCTGTTCCCAGCTCTGTCCCTGGTGAATCCTCTCACACTCCCACACATCTGGCCTGTACTCCGGTTCTTGTATAAATAAATCTTAAAAAAAAAAAAAAAAAAACTGTACAAACCTGAAATGGGCAGTAAGCTCCATGTGGGAACGTAGTGTCTGGTGGCAGGCCACACACTTAACTTGAAATGGAACATCTTTGCACAGGGAGATCAAAAGTTTCTTTGCAAAAGAGGGAAGTGATATTGGACGTGCAATTCCCCTGTCATCTGAAAAGATAAAATAAACTATCACTAACAAAGTCATTTCAGTTGAGTGACCCAAGCATTCCTCCCCTTTACCTTTCAAATGTCAATTGGAGTAAGAAGATATTTATATGACAAAAATCTAAAGAAAGCCATTTTTTTAGCCGTAAGTGCAGAGGATGCTGAACTCATGTTCAAATTAAAATGAGTCTTAGGGCCTCCGCTGGTGGCGCAGCAGTTGAGCACTGGGTTGCGAAGCTGCCAACAGCCTCTGCAGCACCAGTTCAATCCCCAGCCACCGGCAAGGGTCCCACCGACAGACCTCTCCTGCTGCACCTGCTGCTCCCCTCAGCAGTATATTTCATCAGTGTGCCTGTTCTGTTCCCCGCTCTGGCTATGGTGAATTCTCTCACTCTCCCGCACTTCTGACTGTACCCAGTACTTGTATAAATAAATATTTAAAAATAAATAAATGAGTCTTAAATGCAGAAAACACCCACATTCCCAGATTATCAAAAGTTTTAATAAATGTTCTTTTGAATAAAAGTTTTCTTTCCAACTTTCTCATCATTCTTTTAAGTAAATCTTACTCTTGGATATAGAGAGCCATTAAGAACATTTTTAAAAAAAATTACAAATCGAGAAAAATCTCTTCATAATTCTCAAACTAAGATAAGCATAAGTAATGTCAAAAATTATCTGAGAAGGGCCTCCCTGGTGGCCCAAGGGTTAGAATCTCAGCACTACCAAGCTATTGCCTGCCACTGCAGCATAAGTTCGATACCCAGCCAGGGAGATAACCCACATAGCACAGCAGACCTCTCTTGTCCTGCTCACTGCTTCCCTCAACAGTATTTCAGTCCGCCTGGTCTGCTCCTCACTTGGTCTGTGGTGAATCCTCTCACCCCCTGCACATCTGGCCTACACCCCATTTCTTGTATGCATAAATAAATAAAAATAAATCTTTAAAAAAATTATCTGAGAAGTGTGGTATACCGGCAAAGATTAAAGTAGTTTAATAATTTTCAGCAGAAGAGAATATTAACATACCACCCAGTTTAAAACTCTGATGGAAATGATTCTTCCCAGACATATGCTTCAAACATTCATCCTTGCTGCTAAAAAGAAGAAAGCAATTTGGACACGCAAAACACTGAATAATTTGAGGAAGAAGGTTGTTTTTATGTCCATCATCTGCAGCTTCCTAAAATACAAGGTAAAGCTGTATTATAGACAACTAAAAATCAATATTCAATTTCTCAAAATTAACTTTCAAACTTCTTATTTCTTATTTATTTGGAATATTTTGTATCAGTTTTTAACATGGGGACTTTTCTTCCTTAAGTGTGATTTATGGAAATTTTATCACAAATGATATCCCATATGTGAAATTAAATTTTTTTTTCTCATGGGCCTCCCCTGGTGGCACAGGCGGTTGAGCGCCACGCTGTGGAGCTGTCTGCAGCCTCTGCATGGGTTTGATCCCAGCCGGCCGGCAGACCTCTCCTGTCTCACCCACTGCTCCCCTCAGCAGTGTATTTCATCAGTCTGCCTGTTCTGTTCCCCACTCTGTTTCTGGTGAATCCTCTCACCCTCCCGCGCATCTGGCCTGTACCCTGGTTCTTGTATAAATAAATAAATCTTTAAAGAAAATGAATTTTTTCTCAGAAAAATAATTGCAGTGATCATTCTGAGACAATGAAAAGTACATCTGCTTTCTATATATTTTTACTTTTTAACATACTTCCCTACATCCAGTATTATTAAATGGATAAATGTGATCATATTATGTAAGTTTTCCTAATGTTTTGTTCACTCTGCTTGGCAGCATAAACTATGTATACAAACAAGTCCTCATCCATAAATTTTTCCATGCTTACTCATTTACTCATATATAGAAACAAATATGCAAGGAGGATAGCCATTGTTTCATCAAATATCTTACAGGTTTTTCTGCATGTTTCATAATGCCTACAGGAAATCCCTAAAATCAACTGATACAGTTCTAATTCAGTCTGGCAGATGCTGTGATACTCATAATTTAATACTATACTTGCTGTCTACTAGTGAGTTTGAACACATTCATATGATTCCATGCATATCCTCTATTCCATAATTAACTTATTCATATCGTCTAGCCTTATGTTTCAATTGTTTTTGTTTTCTCCTTACTGCTCAGCTTGTATCTGTTCTTCATTATTGAAACAAACTGTCTCATCTTCCATTTTGTAAATGTTTTTCAAATATCTATTATTTTTGCATATGGTCATTTTTTTATTTTAATGTAATCAAACTAAGACATTTTTCCTAGTGTTTAGACAAAGCTGGTTAAGAGTTCTATCCCCAAATTGAAGATTTTTCTTAAGTGTATATTTATAAGTACTTGTATATGTATGTGTGCCTGAGTATAATTTAACTTGGTAAATGTACTATCATTAACACTAGGAATATCAAAATAGATTGTGTAGTGCCAATGAGATGCAACAAGAGTGATCAGAAATTTTTATATACATTGAGCACATCAAGCACCACACTAACATTCAAAATGTTGTCTGTCCTTTAATCTTTATAATAACCTCAAGCAGTACTATTTTTATTATTTATAAGTTAAAAAATGAGATATTTAAGTAAGTCAGCAAAATTCTTATGCCCCCAATTACTAGACCCCAGAAGAGACAAAGCTACAATTGAAACCCCACATTGTATCCTTGGTTATAAATTCTGTACACTTTCCACTGTTCCCTATCCCATCTTAATTTGATAAATGGCAGCACATGGAAGATAACACCCAGGAAGATATTTTTGTATTCCAAAGAGAAGTTTCTAAATGATAAGGTCATTTAAGGTATTTACTGAATAAATGTTTCTTAACTGAAGAACTCTAAACAAAGAAAATAAAGTAATTTTTAGTTTAACTGAATTACAAATGGAGTTATAAAGTTTGTTACAATTGTTTGCTCAAGAACTGGTCCAAACACTACGGAAAGCTGTGTAAAGGGCACTCAGATTACTAAAAATGGATCTACCATATGACCCAGCAATTCCACTCCTAGGAATCCACCCAAAGGACACAAAAACATTAATTCAAAAGGATACTTGCACTTCTATGTTCACCACAGCTCTATTTACACTAGCTAAAATATGGAAACAACCTAAATGCCCCCAAATAGATGACTGGATCAAGAAGATGGTATATATACACAATGGAATACTACTCAGCAATCAACAAAGATAAACTTAGGCCACTCAGACCAACATGGATAGACCTGGAAGGGATTATGCTCAGTGAATTAAGTCAGCAGAAAGAAAAATATTGGATGGTTCACTTATAGGAGGAACACAGGGCAAGCACACAGGAGATCAGGTTAAAAAAAAAAGGCAAAACTAGCAGTCAAACTATAAACTGAAAACATTCAGCAGGAGAGGAGCGAGGAAAAAGGAACAAAACGGGAAGGAAGAGCACACGAGTCTATGGTGATGGTTCATGGGTGTCTTGGTGGTGGTAATCTTATGGGAACAACATCTGAGAGGAGAAATCACTGTACAAAAATTAACAATGATGTAAAAATAAAGATATATATATATATTTTTTAAAAAGCCACCACCAGGGAACAGTACTGGGGACTGAATAGAGGATGTTTCCATTTATCTTATACTGGGGTTGGCAAACTGTAGCCCTTGGGCTAAATCTGGCCCATGATCTGCTTTTGCATATAAACTTTTATTTGCACCCCAAAACAAAAAGCAAATAAAAAAAAAAAAACAGAAAAAAGGTGATGAAATTGCTACAAATTATGTATTATCTAGTTTGTATACTTGGAAAACTAAAGCAAAGAAACTGGAAAATTATTAAAATCAGTATTCAGGAAGTTACCAGGGAACATTAATATACAACAGTTTGCGAGAAGAAACATACAGATTAGTCACCAGTAGTGTCTATCTACTTAGTATTTAAAAATAAACCGGTAATTTTATAACACTGTAGAAGGAATAAAAATTATTTTGAGGTCATAAAAATAATAGTTTGCTCAAGATGAAAAATGTGATTCCACAAAAAATTTTACAAGAATATACTCACTGCAAAAGAATATCATATTTGCAAATAACTTCTATAAACTGGATGAAAGCATGGAAAACAGGATGTCTGGTAAGTTAAAGTATTTAATTTCTTTTTCCATTAATTTCCGGTCACATTAAAATAGAATACACCATACAAATCTGTTTATCCAAAAAAAAAAAAAGGAGTGGAAGCACAATTAAATAGCACTTGATGCTGGGAAGCCATTTTGAAAGATATTAGATACATGTTAATAAAGATGTGGAAGAATTCGAACCTGCTTATATTGCTGTTGGGAAAGCAAAATTAATACAATCTTTTGGATAAGTTTGCAATGCTTGGAAAAAAATAAACATAAATGCCATTATCAACCAACAGTTTAACTCATTAAAGAAGTAAAAACATGTATAATTTCAAGTTTGTTTATGTCAGTATTTACCACAGACAAAAAGTGGTAATAACCGAAATGTCCATCACCTGATGAACTGATAAAAAATGGCATATATAAATACAATGGATTATTTGAAAATAAAAACATATGAAGTACTGACACATGCTACAACATAGATGAGCCTTGAAAGCACTGTGAGAGAATTTTGTCACAAAAGTCCACATGTAGTATGATTCCTTTTATATGAAATGTCCAGAAAAGTCTAGCAAGAAGGATACATCACCTTGATGACAGAATGAGAAAGAGTGGAAGTATCTACTGATCTACAAGGGACACATGGGATCATACAATATCCTCTTCCACTATTCCTAAACCCACCACCAAAAGGGAAGAGAAAGCAAGAAGCTATCTAGTGATACATCCACTACATGGCCTCAATGGTAAAAAAAAAAAAAAAAAAATGCCACACACTTGCTATTCAGTGACCCAGCAGTGACCCAGGACTAGCAGCTTTGGCTTGTTAGAAATTCTGAATCTAAGGGCCCACCACAGACCTACTGACTCAGAATCTGTATTATATCAATATTCCCAAGTGCTGTGTACATATTAAAAGTTTGAGATCACAAGTTTAGCAGAAAGAAACTAGAGATAAAGGAAAATAAGTCAACCAATGCAAATTGTGAAGAATTTCACACTCTCTCATTTAAGAAAGTCATCTTTAGAAAACAGAATCAAAGGTATACAATCTTCCAGTGACCTCTTCTGGCTGTTTTAAAATAGTAATTACTGGGCCTCCCTGGTGGCGCAGGGGTTAAAGTCAGCACTATCAAGCTATCAGCAGCCACTGCAGCATGATTGTGATCCCTGGCCAGGGAGCTAACCCACATGGTGAGGCAGACCTCTCCTGTCTTGCCTACTTCTCCCCTAAGCAGTGTATTTCAGTAGATCTGCCTGTTCTGTTTCCCACTCTGTCTCTGGTGAATCCTCTCACTCCCTCTCCCCCGGACCTCTGGCCTACACCTCAGTTCTTGTATGCATAAATAAAAATGATTCTTTAAAAAAAAAAAAAAAAGATTGACCTTCCTTTAAAAATAAATAGGTAATTACTAACTAATGCATACTATCAACAGTTACCTTTAAAATCCCACTTTAGAGACAATGAAACTAAGCTCACATACATTAAGTAACTTGCTAAGAACATACAGTTAATAAAATTGACAATGGAATCCAGATCTCTCTGACACCAAAGCCTCTGTTTTATTTTACATGCTGCTTCCCAAAAGCTGCCTATCATAAAATTACTTCCTGGAGAGGCAGCAAAAGGGAGAGCAACACAACTTCAAATGAGTGAGTCCCAGGAACAAAGAACAAATTAATGAAAATTGGGGAAACACAAATAAGAATCCTAATTAATTTGGATGTTAAACTACTTATTCAGATTTACTAAAGAAAAAAGAGAAATATGCTCAATATACAATAAACACTTACAGCATGGAATAGGGAAATATGCCGTAAAAGAACTCTAGTTTTGAAAAAGTTAGGGTATTAGTGACCTACTAGAAACACTGAAAAAAAAAAATTATGGAATGGAGTGCTGTTGTACTCCTTTTCCCTTCTCTCTTCAAATCTTCCATTTGTCATACAATAGATGAGTCCTATCATTTCATTCAGTATATCTTGTGGCTTTAACATCTTTATTCTAAATGCCAATTTAGATCAAAGTTACTGCAAAGTCACCTAAAATCATCTTCTTATCCACTTCCTGAATCCACCCTAAACACTGCTGTAATTCTAATATCACTAAATATATGTGATGGCCCTAAGGAAAGGGGAGAGATTAGGTCTAGAAGTAAAAGTCCTTCAGTTCTAAAGATATAAAGCATTATTTTCATCATGTCACTGTATCCCTCTTTCCAATATCTAGTTTAAAATCCTATGCCATTGCAATCGGGGTTTTGATCTGTGTTTGAGAGTCCCTGCGACCAAGTCCACATTAGATAGTTTGCCAGGTCTCACAGAACTCAGCATATAGTTGTACTCACAGCTGTGATTTATAGGGGTGAAAGGATGCAGGGCTACATCAAAAGAGGGAAAAGGTACATGAGTCGAAGTCCAGAGAAAACCAGGAGTAAGACTCCAAGGGTCCTCTCTCCATAGAGTCACACCGCTCACATATAATACCCCCAGCAATGAATTAAGACAATATTAATTCTTTCAGAAATGATTATGTGAACTATGTCTACTAAGCAAGCTTATTAGTGACTCAGTGTCCAGGTTTTTATTGAGGGCTGTCCTAGGTGCTTAGTATGGATCAAAATTTCAGACTCCCCTCAAGAAAGCAGATGTTCAGCATAAACCACATAGTTGCAGCAATAGTTTAGGTAAACACAGGAGAGAATAACAGGAATCCACTCCAAATGCAAGTTTCCAGGCATCAGCCAAGAGCTAAAATTGCATTCAAGTCTTTCTGAGATTCGCAATCTCAAGTCTTCTGTGTTAACTCTTTTCTCACACTACCTCTTCCCCTAGCCACTATTCTGTTTAGGCTCTTTGATCTCTCCTAAAATTCTGTCACTTCTTTCCATCTACCCAAATGCAAGACATAAGGACCTCTTCTATTCCACAATGCCTTGTCAAATTGTCCAAATAATACTTCTCTCACCTTTTTCTGAACTCCTATTTCATTGTTGTACCATGAAGCCTTATTCATTCTAGAGCATAAGTCTCCTTTGTGTAAGAATTATAGTTTATTTCTCCTATATTACAGTAGTTAGTGCTGAACAAGAGACAGACTCCTAAAACCAATGACTAGTGTATAATAGAATCCACTAAGATTTTGGAAATGTTTCAAAATTCTGGAAATGGTCTCTAGTGTTAGGTAGAGGGTAAAAAGGCTGTAGGACACAATCAAAATATACTCAGGAGTACAAGCTTTAGTTCTCTGATGCAAACCTATATAGAATACAACTTATAACCTACAATGATTTTCAAGTATAATTCCAGATACAAATAAATTCTGAAAATATGATTTGAAAGAAAAACCCTATTATTGATCTCTGGAAGATTAGTATTTTACTATTTCAAAAAAGTTAATATTCACTTAGCAAATACATCAAATATAGATCTTACAGGTTTTTAGCTGTCAAGATATTAATGTGGCATTGTGCTTAATAATAGAAAACTTTAAACAATTAATACATCTATTAGGAAAATAATTATACTATATTCATAAAGTAAAATATTCTTCACTTAATTAAAATGTAGACATGTAGGCACTAATTCAAACTTTTATGTTTATAACACACTGCTTTTTTTAACTTTATTAAGCACTTTAGATGCTTTATCTTATGCAAAAAATATTTATACATTGAAAAATAAAAACATAAAAATGTTAACAGTGGTTTAGATTAATTTATTTTTTAACCAATATTTTAAAATTTTACCACTGTGATCATACTGCATAATTAGTATTTGTAATAGTAATAAGTCATTAAAGAGACCTAATATCAAATATGATAACCACTCATTAGAGCTCTGTATTATATGAATTTGTATATACCATGAATCAGTTCATGTTCCTTGATTTAATATTAGAGTTTCATAGTAGTCTTTTAAATATTAGATTTATTTCTTCACACTAGCATTAAGAAATGATTTATTTACTACAGATCTCCAACATTTCAACAAGCAGTTGCAGGACTTTAGAAAAAGGTTCTTAGGTGACTAACACCCACAGAGCATCTTCAACAAAGTTAGGTTACTTTCACAGAGCAACTTTAGAAAATGAAGGTTATCTATGACAATCTTTAGGACTACCAGCTTTCATCTATCAAGTTTACCTGCGCACAATAATTTAATGTTTCAAACCATCCTACTATCAACAGACAGTTAATTTTAACATTGTGTGCATCACTGGTGATTGGAAATCTAGGATCAGCAAGAAAACACCCAACTCCATGGTTCCCTAAAAAAAGAATGCGTACTCTTAACTTAGGACATGTTCTTACCTTTGCAAAAAGATGTTCCCTATATTGCTGTTGAGTAACAAAAGTTTTATAACATACTACACAAGCAAAGGAACTGAAGATAGGTCCATGTAGTGTAATTGTTGGATCACATGGAGAGTGATCAAACCTACTTGGCAAAAGAAAGATAACATTAGAAAAACCAGTATTTTGAGAGCTGAATTATGCTGCTTCACTTAGAACTTTATGCTTTTCTACTAAAGTATTAAATAATGTTCTTCATATTCAAGAATTATCAAGTGGCTCCCACATACCATGTAATTTCTTTAGATAGTAACAAACAAGTAGCTCAAGATTTCATAAGAGTATTCAAGATCCGGGCCTCCATGGTGGAACAAGGGGTTAAGTCTCAGCACTATGTAGCTATTGGCAACCACTGCAGCATGAGTTAGATCCCCAGCCAGGTAGTTAATTCACATGGCACAGCAGACCTCTCCTGTCTCAACAGCTGCTTCCCTCAGCAATGTATTTCAGTCAATCTGCCTCTTGTGCTCCCCACTCTGTCTCTGGTGAGTCCTCTCATCCCCTGCACCTCTGGCCTATACCCCAGTTTTTGTATGCATACATAAATCTTTAAAAAAAAAAGTATTCAAGATCCAACAAAATAGATTTACACAAGTCTTGTCAAGCTGGTAAACTTTCATTTTGAAAATTACAAAGTACATTTTGTTTTCCTTCTTGATTTGTTTACCATAAAACTCACAACAATTTTTTAAATGAATCACTGGGATAATCTTATGTCCCAGTGATTAATCTTAAAACCTTTTAACATTCATTTTAACTATTTAAGTCCTTTTAACATTCATTTTAACTATTTAACAAATTTGTGCCACTTTAAACGTCCTCAGAGATTTTTTAAAATTGTTAAGATACAGTATATGCTACCCAGGTATCTGTAGAACACTTAAGTTCTCTTTAGAAGACTCTCCTAGTAAAGATTATTAAGTAGGGTAAGAGACTTGAAAAAGATAATGGTTTAGTACCCTAAACTCTCAATTCCCATCGTTAAACAATTAGAAGGGGAGATTGTGCAGATAGGAATGTTTAATGCCTTTAACACTGAGGTCCCTTAATGTCTGTTTTCTCAAATTTGACTATTCAAAATTTCAGTAAATTAATAAGATTGGTTAAATAATTAGAATAGTTATTTACTATTAATTTTCCTACAATTGGTTTACCTTTAGCATTTATTTTGTAATGCCATATTAGCTTTCGTTAAGCTAGACCAATTATCTATAAGTGCTTTTGTGTCTCTTAAATTTGCATTTATGCACTTGTTTCTCCAAAACTGACCCAGCTGCATATCAATGCAAAAAGTCTGTTCAGAATTTATGAGATATATTGGAAAGAAATATATACTTAAAGGCTACAAGCTTTTAGTGACAGGATGTCACTAGAAAAATCTGACTTCTTCAAGCCTTCTAGGAAACCTAAGAAATGTAAATTAGAAATAACTGCCATAACAGCATAAAACAGTATGAGTTTAGAATATAAAGCAAAACTCACAAAGGTAGAGATGCATCATACTTTCATTTTATGAAATCACTTTACAACTCATTTGATCTTTGGCATCTACTATTCTGAAGGTCACACTTACCTCTTCAAATGTCCTAAAAGAAGGTGCCCATTATCAAATTCTTTATTGCAGTGCATTATGGGACATGACATTGTCTTTCCAGACATCCACATTTGACCTCCTCTTCGGAATGAGCTTTTTGTTCCACTAATTGTACTTGTTTTGAGTCCTGCATCATTGGAATATAAATTCTTAAATTCCCATTTTAGATACTTGTCCTCTGTACTAGTAGTCAATATTATGACAAAACAATAAGAATTATTAATATTATACTGAACTTGGTGGCCCCAACTATAATTGTTTAAAACCATTCTTAGAAAAGTTAATAACCTAAAACTAGTTAAGACAAGAAAAGGCCTTTACCTTAAGTAGCAGTCTCTTGAGAAAAAAAGTTTCCTTAACTTTCACAGCCAAAAAATGTAAAAGATCAAATGCATTAGAAAAATCAGTTACTCCACAAAAATTCTTTTTCTTTTATAAAAGCTGGCAAGTATTTCTTCTTCTAATTCTTATTTTCTCTTTTAGCTATCTTAAACACATCATAAAATTTAGCTGTATTACAGAGAATCTGGGTTCTGTGGAAATTATGTTAAGCAATGCAACTGATGGAGTGAGAAGAACAGATAGGTGAAGAGAATGAAAGTAATGCTTTCTGAAGAATCCAGTTACTAATAAATCAGTTTTAACCAGGACATCAAGTAATGTAGATGTCAACAAATTTACAGAATACAAAGAAACTTTAGTTCTGTTATCGCCTTTCTATTCATCCCATTCTGTCCCTTTACATCTTTTGGTGTTAACATAAATTAAAACTGTAGTGTAGAAACTAAAAAGCAAAATCTCTGCCCTTGCCAATGCTATTAGGCTCTGTTAACAATCTGGTTTGGATTATTCCTTTAACTTTTCTACCTGTGATATATATTTTTTTCCCACCCATTGTCCTTTATATCTCCTTGTCCTTACCCCTCCTCCTCCCTTTTAACCTCAGAGTTCTCATGAAGTTCATAAATGTCCACTGGTTTTTTAAAGTGGGTCACATTATTAGTTTCTCTTATCATTCTATGTAAACGTTCAGTTTCTTTTATCATTCTAACTTACTTTACTATATATTAACTCTCAAACTCCATCCATTTCGCTGAAAATGTCTGCATTTCATCCTTTGTTATGACTTTATAATACCCCATTGTGTGATACACCACATCTTTTGGTCCAATTGATGGACATGTAGGTTGCTTCCATTATCTATCCATTATAGATAATGCTTCTTATGAACATGGGACATGTGGGGTTTTATGTTGTTTCTATTCTTTGCATAAATGCATTACTGAGAGATATAGTATTTTTAGTTTTTTAAGGTAAATCCAGACTTTTCCATAATGGTTGCACCAGTTTACATTCTCACCATAGTGTTAATAGAATTCCTTTTCCTCTGCATGCATCCTCTCCAACACTTGCTGGAGGTCTTTTTATTATGTGTCATTCTCACATGTCATTGGACCTCCTGGATATTCTCTTCAGTGAACTGTCTACTCATGTCTGCTGCCCATTTATTAATGGGGTTGTCTATTTTTTTCATTGTCAAATTGCATGAGTTTTTAATATATTTTGGGTATCAGTCCATTATTAGTTATATACTATGTATTTTCTCCCCATTCAACAGGGTGTCCTCTTAATAATTTATATATATTTTCACTGCCTAGCTTTTTAACTTGAATTAATCCCAACTGTTTAATTTGTTTTTAACTCCCTTGTCAGGGGGTAAAGACACCAAAAAATATCTTTATCACTGATAACATGGAACGTATCACCAGTGTTTTTTTCTATGTATTTTACTGTTGCAGGTCTTACATGTAAATCTTTAATCCACTTATGAGGGTTTATTTTTGTGTACAGGGTTAGCAAGTAACTTATTTCATTCTTTTATGTGTGGCTTTTCAACAGTCCCAGCACCATTTATTGATGAGACTGTCCTTTCCCCATTTCATGGTCATAATGGCTTTATTATAGATTAGGTGCTGGCATGTACATAAATTCTGAGGTACTTCATTCTTTTTGAAGCAATGATAAGTGGAGGTTTTTTCTTCTTGACTTTGTTTGCTTTTTTTTTGTATATAAAAGTATTATGATTTTGTATGTTAATTTGTAACTTGTCACTTGGCTGTATTTATTGTTCTAATAACTTTTTGATAGTCTTCAGGACTTTCTACATATATAATCTGTAAATAGTGATAGTTTAACTTCTTTTCTGACTTGGTTTCCCTTCAGTTCCTGTTTTTGTCTGAAAGCTCTGGCCAAAAACCTTTAGAACTAATTAAAAAAGAAGTAGTGATAATGGGCAACCTTACTTTTTTCCCTGAGCTTAAGGGTAAAGCCTTCAGTTTTTAGCAAATGGTTCTCTGCATCTATTGATGATTGTTATCTTCATTTTTGTTGATAAGATGCATTACAGTAATGGATTTACATATACTAAACATCATTCTTGCATCCTGAGATAAGTCCTTATGGTATATAATCTTGATAAACCATTGAATTAGATTTGTTAGCATTTTGTTGAAGATTTTTGCATTGATGTCCATCAGGGATATTGGCCTATAATTTTCTTTTATTGTGATCTTTGTCTGGTTTGAGTATTATGGTAATGTTGGCATCATAAAATGTATTAGGGAGAACTCCTTCTTGTATTTTTAAAAACAATTTCAGCAAGACAGACATTAGTTCTATAATGGTTTGATAAAATGTATTTGTAAAGCCATCCCAGTCCTGGGCTTTTGTTACTTGAAAGATATATTTTATCACTATTTTAATTTCCATGCTTGTGATCAATTTGCTCAGTTCATGTGTTTATTGATCTTGAGATTTTTCCATTTTCTCAAGGTTTTTGAGTTTATTGGCATATAGTTTTTCATAGTACGTTATGATCTTTTGTATTTCTGTGCTGAAGAAATCTATTACATCTATGACTCTGCTTATTAATCCTTTTGTTGTTGTTAGTTTAGAGGTTTATGTATTTTTGTTTATTTTCTCAAAGAATGAGCTCTCAAAAAATGAATTTCACTGATTTTGTATATACTCCTTTTGATCTCAACTTTATTTGCTTCCACTTTATTTTTATTATTTCCTTCCGTCTACTAACTTTGGGTCTTGCTTCTTTTTTCTTAAATTTATTTATTTATTTATACAAGCACTGGGTACAGTCAGAAGTGCAGGAAGGTGAGAGAATTCACCAGAGCCAGAGCAGGGAACAGAACAGGCAGACTGACGAAATACACTGCTGAGGAGAGTAGTGGGCATGGCAGGAGAAGTCTGTCGCACCATGTGGGACCCTCGCCGAGGGCCGGGGATCGAACCGGCGCTGCAGAAGCTGCGGGCAGCTTCACAGCCCAGTGCTCAACCGCTGCGCCACAAGGGGAGGTCCTGTTTCTTTTTTTTTGAGTTGCTTTAGGAGTGGTATTATATTGTATATTTGGGATTTTTCTCACTTGGCCTATCTTGTAATAATCTACCATCTTAAAACTGCTTGGCCTATCTTGTAATAATCTACCATCTTAAAACTGCTTTTGGTGCTTCACATCGATTGTGGTATCTTGTATCATTTCTATTTATCTCAAGGTATTTTTTCATTTCTGCTTTGATTTTTTCTTTTATCCAAGTTATTAAGTAGCATGTTGTTTAGTTCCCATATGTTCATAGTTTTTCCTGTTTTTTTTTCTTATAGTTTATTTCTAACTATGGATATGTGTTCAGACAGAATACCATATAAAATTTCAATCTTTGCAATTTTATTGACAAAGGACCTGTGTCCCAAGACATGACCTATTCTTGAGAATGTTCCATGCAGACTTGAAAAAACTGTCTCGCAGTGTTTTTGGTGTACAGTGACTGTAGATGCTATTTTAACTATATAGTATAGCTTTTAACTTGATTTCCTATTTGTTTTCACATTATTTCCTTATTTATTCTTTGTCTTGTTGATCTGTCCATTGTTGTAATTGGGGTATTAAAATTTCCTAGTATTGTTATTAATATTGCAAATTCTGTTACTACCTTATGTATCTTGGTACTCCCTCATTTGATACATATTTACTTATGTGTTATTTAGACATTTAATCATAATATACTGCTTGTCACTATTGCTTATTACCTTTCTTAACTGAAAATCTATTTTATCAGATATATCTGTTACACATTTTTTTTTGGTTGCCATTTGCTTATATAACTGCCTCCTGCTTTTAACTTCAAGTCTGTGCTTGCTTTTGTTGATAAAGTGAGTTTCTTGGAAACAACATTAAAGTTGGATGCTGTCTGGAAATTCATTCAGCCATTCTATCTTTTAGCTAGTGAATTCAGACCATTTATAAGGTGAGTACTAAGACATGTTTTCTCCTTCCCATTTTGTTATGTTTTGTTTTGTCTTCTTTTCTGAGGGCTACTAGTTACATTTTACTTAAATTCCATTTTTATTGTCTTATATGTTACTTCTATTAATTCTTATTGGAGGGTTCTACTGAGGTTAGTATGTAATGAGCTATTTGTGTGGCCCAATGGACCATCTGGTCTCTGACTTACTCTGTTAGGCCACAGTGTTACTTTGTTCTTCCTTTTTGCTCTTTCATGCTACTGTGATTTAGGTATCTGTTGCCTCTATATTCATTGTTCTGAGCTATACAACCACATTAGAATTTCATTCATGTGTGACTTGGGATCAATAAAATTCTTTTAGTTTTTGCTTTTCAGTAAATCTCCTTATTCTTCCTTCTGTCTTGAGTGTTAATTCTGCTGGGCTAGAAGTCTTTTTCTTTAAGTACTTTAAATATTTCTAGTTTCTCTGTGTTTGTTAACGTTTCTACTGAAAAGTTTGACTGGTGTACCCTTAGAGGTTGCCTTTTTTTCTTGATGTTTTTTCATATTCTTCCCCTGTCAATAGCTTTATTATAATGTGTCCTGGTGTGTGGTCTGGTTTTTATTTGTTTATTGCAGCTTTTGTACCTGCTGGGTAATACTGTTTTTTTCCCCAGGTTGAGATGATTTTCAGTAATTTTTTCCTTAAATAAATTTTCTTCTCTTCTGTTAAAACCCCCATGATGTGGATGTTATTTCTCTTTAAGTTGTCCCAAAGGACTCCTATAGTATCTTCTTTTTAACTTTTTTCCTCTGCATTGTTCTATTTGTGTGTTCTCCAATTTTGTGTTTTTGACCTCAATTTTCTCCATTGCTTCTGTGTGTCCACTGTTGAAGGCTGTGCAATTACATCTTTGTTTAAAGATGTATTTATTTGTGCATACAAGAACTGGGTTATAGGTCAGAGGTGGGGTGGGGGTGACAGGATTCACCAGAGACAGAGTGGGTAACAGAACAGGCGGACTGACTGAAATACACTGTTAAGGGGAGCAGTGGACAAGACAAAAGAGGTCTGCTGCGCCACGTGGGTCACGTCCCTGGCCAGGGATTGAACTCGTGTTTCGGTGGCTGTGGACAGCTCCATAGTCTGTGTCCTGACCCCTTGAGCCACTAAGGAGACCCCAAATACACTTTTTTAAAAATCGCTAGAGTGTTTCTTAGGTATGTTATTTCTGTTTTTTTTTTTTCATTTATTCTTCTTGAGTTCCATAAGCATCAGGACTGTTACCTTGAACTGCTCTTTTGTCACGTTCTGCAGTGTTCTTGAGTTGGACCTCCTCTCAGGGTTTTTTTTTTTTTTTCCCCCCCTCTGGTATTTGTAATGTGTATTTCTGTCTCATTTTAAATATTTTTTGGGCTGAATAGGGACATATTTTCAGACTATTGTCTTTGTACCTGTTGAAGTAACCTGATGACTAGTACCAGCAAAAGGTAATAGGTCTAGAAAAGTAGAATGGGGTAGTAAGGCACCAAAGGATCGCCTCCAGCAAATTCAGAAATTCAAAATTCCTACTGTGCTGTGGGTACCAAAGTTATATGATATAGATCCACAATGATCCTCTCCTCTAGGCCAGCTCCTCCAAATTAGCTTCTCTTAGTTTCATGTCCGCTTCCACTCCAGGTCATTTTAAAACATTTTAGATGCAGTGCTGGGCACAGGTTGGTTGATACTGGGTCACAGGCCAGGAGTTGTGCTCCTTGCTTTTCCAGCACAGAGCTTTATTTTGTTATTGAGAGGTGCCTGACCTCTAGTTTATTCAAGAGTTTGTTTTGGTTTTTAGACCTGTGGAGAGGGAGGCAGGTGGCAGGTATTTTGCATATGTCAGCTTGGGCTTCCGGTTGTAGCCTTGTCTATCAAAAGACTCAGGTGCTCTCACCTGCTTCTCCCTGTCATTCAGGTTCCAGCTGTTTTATGTTGAGACTTAGGCTTAAGTCAGTAATCCTTATTCTGCACACCCACTCCTACAGCTCTGGAACAGTGTACCCTCCATCCTAGGTGCCAATTCATTCACTTGCTTCTCCAGTGCAGCGCCAGGTTTCAGGATATTGCATGTGCCCAAGTCAAAAGATTTAAGGGGGAGGGCGGAGCAACATGGCAGCGAGGAGACACTGCGAGTAAGATCTCCCATTAAAAAAAGTTAATAGGGAGGAAAAGCGGCAGGTCCCAGTGAGAACTGGGACACGGAGGATAAACGGATGACTCCAGCAAACTGCCCAAAGAAGAAAGTAGCCATAAAAGAGGACCAGAAGGGAGAAAAACGCAGAACCCTGCTCCCCTCCCCCACCCATAGAGTCGGCACTCTCCGACCAGCAGAGAGGAAGGGAAAAAACAAACCAAAATGACCAACAAGAACAAACTACGCAGCAAGCGGGACTGTGAGTGGAAAGGAACTATTTCAGCCACCACACCCTGTGAATGGGAGCTGCAGAGAACCCTGCAGGATTCGCTGCGGAGGTGAGCTCCAGGCACCATTAAACAGAGACCCCGCCCCCCAGGAGGAGGCCAGGACCAGCACACAGCCCCAGGCCGCCCGGTACGCTTGCACGGAAAAGCAAACGCGGATCGGGATCGGGATCGTGCCGAAAAGCAGCGCGGCTGAAAATCAAACGCGGATTGGGATCCCGGCTGCCCAGGACCCCGCGCCTGCCACCTAGGCTTGCAGGGAGACACGCGCGAAGACCCTCACTGAGTATCCAGAAACCAGGCACCCAGGCAAGGGAGCGGGGTGCAAAAGACGCCATTCTGTGGACACTGAACTGGGCTACAGCCCGCGTCCTGGACCTGAGGGCTTTGGAACTGAGATCCGGGGCACAAAATTCGGGGCGTGGGTTCTCCACAACGGTGGGGCACAAGGCAGACACAGCACCCCAAAGCCGTTGAGGTTTACCCTACCATTCCCGCTCTGTTTCCTGTCCCACGAGGTGAAAAAAAAAAAAAAAAACAGCTCCCTGAGGGCTCTAGGAGAGATCTCTGGCGCCACCTAGCGAGTTGAAACCAGCAGAGGCTCCTGGAGGAGCCAGTGGCCAGCTGGGAAGTTAGCCCACGCCAGGCCCCTGCCGACCAGTAGTCTGAGCCCACAGGGGGAGCGAGTACCCAAAGCCGGGGCAGACCAGGCGCGCAGAAGAGTGTGCCTGAGACTGGACACGCAGGGAGTGTGTCCCGCATCGCCATTTTAGAACAAGGACATTTCTTCAGTAAAGACTGCCTGCAGAAGGCTCCCTCAGGAGCCAGAGGTGAGCCGGGGAAGTTCGCCCACACCAGAACACCTCTGGCCTGCAGTCCAAGCCTAGAGGGGGAGAGGGAACCCACCGCCGGGGCAGACCAGGAGCACAGGGGAGTGTGTCCCCACATCAGCATTTTAGAACAGGGACCTTTCTTCAGTAAAGACTGCTTGAAACTGACAGATGGCTCCCGGAGGAGCCAGAGGGGAGCAGAGAAGCTCACCCAAGATGCCGGCCAGTCCCAGCAACACAGTGTCCCAACGCATACGGCAAATTAGAAAACAGACAGTAGGGAGTAGAAGAACCACACGCAACATAGCAACTCCTCAGGGAAGAAGCACACCACAAAAAGAAAACCAGCCCCCCAGATTGCAACGACAGTAACTTGGAAGAACTTCTGAGCCTTCCAGAAAGAGAATTTAAAATTGCCATGATTAAAAAAATGACAGAACTCATAAAGGAAAACAATGATAAGGGAAAAATAATCAACGATCAGAAGAATGAAATTGAGTCCCTAAAGAGGGAAGTAAAAGAAATGCAGGAGATCAAAGAATTAATGGAAGGACTAAAGAATTCTGGGAAAAGCAATGAAAGCAGAATAGATGAAATGGAAGAACGAATAAGTTCTCTTGAAGACACAGAAATAAAAAGAACCAAAACAGAAAAGGAAAGAGAAGTACGAAGGAAAAAGAATGAAGAAAGACTTCGGGAACTATCGGACACCATGAGGAAAGGAAATGTAAGAGTTATAGGAATACCAGAAGGAGAGGAGAGAGATGTAGGAACAGAGAAAATATTCCAGAAGATAATTGAAGAGAACTTCCCAAATGTGAAGGAGCTGAAAATTGATATACAAGAAGCAAGAAGAACACCAAACTTCCATGATGAAAGGAAAAATACAGCAAGACACATAATAGTGAAGCTCCCAAGAATCCAGGACAAGGAAAAAATAATGAAGCTGACAGGAGGGAAGAAACAAATAACATTCAAAGGAAAACCAATCAGGCTGACATCAGACTTCTCTGAAGAAACACTACAGGCAAGGAGAGAGTGGAGGGACATAGTCAACAGACTCCAAGAAAACAGATGTCAACCAAGAATACTCTATCCCGCAAAGCTTTCCTTCCTATATGAAGAAAGAATAAGGACCTTCCCAGACAAACAGAAACTATGGAACTTCATTACCAATAAACCCCCACTCCAAAAAATACTACAAGGAATCCTAAAGCCAGAAACTCAGAGGGACGAATAACAACGAAAGAAGGCAAGGAAAAAAAAAGATATTAAAAGAATAAATAAAATCAAAGGAAAGACAAACACAATGACAAATACAGATGCTAACATATCAATATTAACCCTAAATGTAAATGGACTAAACTCTTCAATAAAAAGACACAGAGTTGCAGCCTGGATTAAGAAACAAAACCCAACCTTTTGCTGTCTCCAGGAAACACATTTAGCTACAAAAGATAAAAATAGACTCAAAGTTAAAGGACGGAAAACAATCCTACAAGCAAATGGATCAAAAAAGAAAGCAGGAACAGCTAGCTATACTTATATCAGATAAAACAGATTTCAAACTCAAAAAAATAAAAAGGGATCCCAACGGTCACTACATTATGATCAAAGGGACAATACTTTAAGAAGAAATAACACTAATTAACATATACTCACCAAACGAAGGAGCACCAAAATATATCAGACAACTGTTGTTATCTCTGAACACAGACATCAGAGAAAACACATATGTAGTGGGAGACTTCAACACACCACTATCAACAATGGACAGATCAACAAGACAAAAAATAAGTAAAGAAACTAAAGCTCTAAATAAGGAACTAGAGCATTTGGGCTTAACAGACATCTATAGAACACTAAACCCCCCAAAAACGGAGTACACATTTTTCTCAAGCGCACACGGATCATTCTCCAAGATCGATCACATACTGGGGCACAAGACAAACATCAACAGATACACCAAGATTGAAATCATACCAACCATCTTTTCTGACCATGAAGGCATCAAGCTAGAAATAAACCATAAAAAGAAGGTAAGGAACTTTCCTACCTCATGGAGACTAAAAACCACACTACTGGAAGACAACTGGACTAATGAGGAGATCAAAGAGGAAATTAAAAAATTCTTTGAATTGAATGACAAGGAGGACACCAATATCCTAAATATATGGGAAGCAACAAAAGCAGTAATAAGAGGAAAATATATAGCAATAGAAGCTCATATCAAGAAACAAGAAAGAACTCAAAGAAACAACCTGATCTCGAAGCTCAAAGATCTAGAAAAAGAACAACAAAAAAACCCCAAAACCAGTAGAAGAAAAGAAATAATAAAAACCAAAGCAGAAATAAATGAAATTGAAACTAAAAAAACAATCCAAAAGATTAATGAAACCAAGAGCTGGTTCTTCGAAAAAATCAATAAAATAGACAAACCCCTAGCCAGGCTCACAAAGGAAAAAAGGGAGAAAGCACAAATAAACAGGATCAGAAATGAAAGAGGAGAAATCACAACGGACACAGCAGAAATAAAAAGAATAATCAGTAACTACTATGAAGAGTTGTATGGAAACAAGTTCAACAATCTAGAGGAGATGGACAAATTCCTACAACTCTACAATCACCCAAAGCTAGATAAAGAAGAAATAGAACACCTAAACAGACCAATTACAAGCAGCGAAATTGAAATGGTAATAAAAAACCTCCCGAAAAACAAAAGCCCAGGCAGGACCTGATGGATTTATAAACGAATTCTACCAAACATTCAGAGATGAATTGGTGCCTATCCTTCACAAACTCTTCCAAAAAATTGAGAAGGAAGAGACAATACCGAACACGTTCTATGAAGCCAACATTACACTAATACCAAAACCAAATAAGGACAACACAAAAAAGGAAAACTACAGGCCAATCTCCCTAATGAACACTCATGCAAAAATCCTCAACAAAATTTTAGCTATCAGAATCCAACAATGTATCCATAAGATAATTCACCACGACCAAGTAGGATTCATTCCAGGGACACAAGGATGGTCTAACATCCGAAAATCAATCGTTATCCAACACATCAACAAAAAGAAATATAAAAAAACATATGATAATATCAATAGATGCTGAGAAAGCTTTCGACAAAGTGCAACACCCATTCATGATAAAAGCCCTTGAAATTCTTGGGATACAAGGAACATACCTCAATATCATAAAGGCCATCTATGACAAGCCAACAGCCAGTATTATTCTCAATGGTGAAAAGCTGAAAGCAATTCCATTAAGATCTGGAACAAGACAAGGATGTCCACTCTCACCACTGCTTTTCAATATAATACTGGAAGTCCTAGCCAGGGCAATAAGACAAGAGAAAGACATCCAAGGAATCCAAATAGGAAAAGAAGAAGTCAAACTATCACTATTTGCAGACGATATGATATTATACATAGAGAACCCCAAAAACTCCACAGAAAAGCTAATTCAACTCATCAATCAGTTCAGTAAAGTGGCAGGATACAAAATCAACACGCAAAAGTCAGTAGCCTTCCTATACACAAACAATAAATCTGAAGAAGAAGAAATCAAAAAAACCATCCCTTGTCATTGAAACAAAAAAAATCAAATATTTGGGAATAAATCTAACAAAAGAGGTAAAGGACCTATACAAAGAAAACTATAAAACACTGTTAAAAGAAATAGAAGACACAAAGAAATGGAAAGACATCCCCTGCTCATGGATTGGAAGAATAAACATTATTAAAATGGCCATCCTACCAAAAGCAATATACAGATTCAATGCTATTCCAATCAAAATTTCAATGTCATTCTTCAAAGAAATAGAACAATTATTGATGAAATTCATATGGAATCACAAAAAACCCCGAATTGCCAAAGCTCTCCCGAAAAAGAAAGAAGGGAATGGAGGCATCACACTCCCAGACTTCAAACTATACTACAAAGTCATAATCATCAAAACTGCATGGTATTGGAACATGAACAGACATACAGACCAATGGAATCGAATAGAAAATCCAGAAATAAACCCACAGATTTATGGTCAACTAATCTTTGACAAAGGAGCAAAGACTATGCATTGGAGCAAAGAAAGTTTGTTCAATAAATGGTGCTGGGAAAACTGGGTCGCTACATGCAAAAGAATGAAGCTTGACCACTACCTCACACCATACACAAAAATCAACTCAAAATGGATTAAAGAACTAGACATAAGACCTGAAACCATAAAATATATAGAAGGAAATATAGGCGAAACACTACGTGATTTGCACATTAAAGACATCTTTACAGATACATCACCCAAAGCAGTGATAGTGAAGGCAAAGATAAACAGCTGGGACTACATCAAATTAAAGAGCTTCTGCACAGCAAAAGAGACAATAACAAAAACAAAGAGAAACCCCACCGACTGGGAGAACATTTTTGCACCCAACACTAATGATAACAGACTGATCACAAAAATCTGCAAAGAGCTGATGAGACTCAACCACAACAAAGAAAATAACCCAGTCAAAAAATGGGCAGAAGAGCTAAAAAGAAACTTCTCTGAAGAGGAAATGCAAATGGCCAACAGGCATATGAAAAAATGTTCAACATCACTTGTAATCAGGGAAATGCAAATCAAAACTACCATGAGATACCATCTTACACCAGTGAGAATGGCACATATTAAAAAAACTAGCAACAACAAATGTTGGTGAGGTTGTGGAGAAAAAGGAACTCTCCTGCACTGCTGGTGGGAGTGCAAACTGGTCCAACCACTATGGAGAGCTGTGTGGAGATTTCTGGACCTACTAAACATAGAGCTTCCATATGATCCAGCAATTCCACTCCTAGGTATTTACCCAAAGGACACAGAAACATCAATTCCAAAGAGCACCTGCACCCCTACGTTTATAGCAGCACTGTTTACAATAGCTAAGCTTTGGAAACAGCCCAAATGCCCAAAAATAGATGACTGGATCAAGAAGATGTGGTACATATATACCATGGAATATTACTCAGCATTCAAAAAAGATAAACACATGCAATTTGCAGCAACATGGATGGCGCTGGAAGGGATCATGCTCAGTGAAATAAGCCAAAATGAAAAAGAAAAATACCGGATGGTCTCACTCATAGCAGGAATCTAGAAAACTTAAATAAGGGACCAGGAAAATGAATAACTATAAGAAAGTGAAAATCAAAATCAACAAAAAACTATGAACCAGAGACACTTTTTGGGGGGTGGGGGGCGGGAGGGGAGGGATTGGGGTCAGAATGGGGGGGTTGCAATTGTATGGGGAATATAAAAATAAAATTTATTATAAAAAAAAAAAAAGATGTAAGGGACTCTGCACAACATTCATACCTCCCTTATGTGGTCTGTTTTGTCCCATTAACTTGATAAAGTCCACTTAAAGTTTTTCCGACCCTTTTCTTCCAAATCATTATTGCTTCTAGTATGTGCGGTAGTCTCTTTTTAAAGACAGTTAGAAAAATATTTGTCCCATCATAACTTTCTCTTAATAAATATCCCTTTATTCTAGTCCATTCTTAATCCCTTTTTATATAATACTGGTCTTATACACTCTTATAGACTAGTTCCTCTGGCTAAATTTTTTTTTTTTTTTTAAAGATTTATTTATTTATTTATACAAGCACTGGGTATAGTCAGAAGCACGGGAGGGTGAGAGAATTCACCAGAGCCAGAGCGGGGAGCAGAGCAGGCAGAAGGACTGAAGTACACTGCTGAGGGGAGCAGCGGGCGGCAGGAGAGGTCTGCGCGCCATGTGGGACCCTCCTCTGGTGGCCGGGGAGCAGCCGGGGATTGAACTGGCGCTGCAGAGGCTGCGGGCAGCTTTGCAACCCAGCGCTCAATCGCTGCGCCACCGGGGAGGCCCCCTCTGGCTAAATTTTGTTCCCAGAGAAATCCTAATACATAATATACAATGGAAATTTTAGTTTGTTGCGTAAACAAAGAACTATAAAACTGTCAGGGGGATTCTAATATAAAAATGATCTACTTAGCTTCTCTTTCATTATCTCTTGTGGATTGTTTCAATCAAATGCCTTGAGTATTTCATAAAACCGAAAACTGGGTAATTTTTATCTTTATGCCAGTTATCTACAAGTCCCTTAGCATTTAACAAAAATGGAATGTTACTCCTTACATCAGCTGGTTTTAAAATCCCCAGAGATCGTTTAAACATTTCAAAGGCTTTTCTTCTGTTTTGACTTATTGAGGAGTTAGGTGGGGTGAAACTATATTACACTGCCAAAATGCCAAACAAAAACATGTTCTGCCAAAAAATAATGAAGAACATAGCATTAATTATATTTTAGTTTTCAGGAAGCATTAATCACAATACAACTTTTATCTTTAAATTTTTAATGCAATAAGATTTATGACATTTGTTATTTTTGTCCATCCACATTCCAATTTTTATTTTTGTGCACCCATTATCTCATTAAGATTTTAACCAAACAGAGACTCTGAATAAAAATTAGTCAGGATGGAGAAAAGGAGTGGGTAAATTGGTATATTGTAAAAGACAATTATAAAGAAGTATACTCTGAAGGACAAATCTGAACTTTTAATAGTGGACTTTATATAGTATATACAGATTTTTATTTAAATGATGCACATATGAAAGTTATATACTTATATAATGCAATGTCACTTTACCAAAAAAAAAAAAAAATTAAACAAAACAAAAAGCATCACTATCTTCGAGAATTGTATAGATATAAAAAAAAAAATGTTGAAGAAAACATCAATTGAAAGAAAATATGCTTAGCCCATAGAGAGGCAAAATAAGGGAGATTTAAACAGCGTTATTCCTTAAATAGTATAGAGAGTATTGTTTTCAAAGTTATAAGTATTAGGGGGCCTCCCTGGTGGTGCAAGCGGTTAAGATACAATCTATGAAGTAGTCCACAGCCTCTACAGCACAAGTTCGATTCCCGGCCGGCCAGGGAGCAGCCCACATGGTGCAGCAGACCTCTCCTGACTCGCCCCGCTGCTCCCCTCAGCAGTGTACTTCAGTCAATCTACCTGTTCTGTTCCCCACTCTGTCTCTGGTGAATCCATTAACCCCCTGCACCTCTGGCCTGTACACCCCAGCTCTTGTATGCATAAATAAAAATATATCTTTAAAAAAAAAACAAAGTATTAAGCATTTGACCTTATGCAAACTTACCCAACTAAAAAGTCTATAAGGACGAATTTCCAAAGTTTGTAGTCATTATGAATAAAGTACTTAAACTACTTTTAATCAAAGAACTGAATTATAATAGCTGGATACTCTAGAATAACTTGAATGAGTCTCTTAATGTTACTGAGAAATAGAATCTTTTAATAACTAAAGAAAACAATGACTCATTTTTGTTTTCCCCAGCCACACTCACTTCAAAGTTCTCAGCAGTCTCTAAAGCTTATTTATGAGCTAGCAACAAACAAAATACAGCTCAATGCTAAAGCCGCTGTTCCTGCAATAGATCCTAAACTTCACTGTAACAGTGCTGCATGGACCAAGATAAAAATAGTAACCTAAGAAGAGTATAACTAAAGATCTTAACTCCAGGCTCAAGTTTATCAGTCACCAATGAAACATACATAACCTGAAGATAAACTAAGTATTAAGAATTGCTAAGTATGAGGAAAACACAGCTATATGACTCATTTATTCCCATTTGCTCAGCTCAGAGAAATACATAAACAGATGCTCATAAATTCAATTCACAATAAAATAAATATTCTGACAATCAGGAGTCCTAAAGAGGCATATTACTGTCCCAACAACCATTCCATACAGGACTTGAAACTCTAAGATAAGTAAATGATTTTCAGATGACATCTTAGAAATGGTAAAAAGTCTTACAGTTCCAATCTATTTTCTTATCAAAATCACCTAGGAATCTCCTCCAAACTACAGATGCCCCAGGATTATCTCTGAAGATGAAGTCCTGGCATTGATTTAAAGCTTTCCAAGTATAAATAAATAGTTTCCAAGTGATCCTGAAGTAGTCATAAACTACTTTCACCTGAGAATTAAACTCCTATCAAGAGGGATTCTTTTTTAACATAAAAAGCAGAAAAGAGGCAAAACCATTTATCATAATTTCTAAATCTCTTTTGCTGATGTTGATTTGGAATGACATACAATTCTTTTGTTTAGCTGAATGACGGTCAGATTTGGAACCCAAGTTCTAGGCTTCTTTTCAATGTTGATATGCAAATACCCCACTCTGGTACAATATTCAACCAAAATCTACTGAGTATCCCTATGTTGAGCGTTTTTTTAGGAATGGCACTGAAAAGGATTATTAAGCCTTGGTGTCAGGCCCCACAGAACATGTAATCTAGGAGGAGAGAGACATGGAAATTTATTAATCCAAAATAACAGGATAAAAACTATGTTAAAAACATTAATAAAACACTGTGGGATCAAAAAAGGCTAGTAATCAAATTTATGCAGAATAAACAAATCTAGTAACCTCTAGTATTGAGGACTATTTGTCAAGTTAATACTGTAGGCAGAAAGAAGAAAAAAGTATTTAAAGGGGAGGATGGTGCAAAGTGGGAGTTTGTCAGGCACAAACTGATTGGGAAACAACAAGTAAACATTGAGTTTCAGGAAATGACAAAGTATCAACATATCTTCACATTATTGGAACTATTTTAAAAATAATAATTTTATTTTATTCAAAAAAAAAAAACTTCCTGAAAACTAACTTTATAGCCACAAAATGTTTAGATTCGAAATGACATAGATAATTATAAGGATTTATTCAAATTCAACCTTCTGTTGGTTTATTAAGTCCACAGCTAAAGTTTCTGTTGATATCCTAAGCCTTAAGAGGAAATCAGAGCAGCTTTCACAAAACAGTCTAGAAATTTGTCATGAAGGGACTGTCCTATGAGTGCTAAAATTGCCACCAAATTATCTGTGCAGGAGGAAATGATCCATAGAAAGTTTTCCAGGAATGTTAGGTCTACAAAATTAGTAATAAAGAAGCTAACTAATGCTTTAGATGAGCCTTCCATGTCGACACCTCCATAGAAAATATTAATATAGGCAACACTAACAAGGTAAACAGTAATCCTTTAGATCTCAGCTTAAATCTCATTTCCTTAGAGAAGTCTTTCTTGTCTTCAAATAACCTGTAATGCATTCTCCTAGTCTCATGTACTTTCATATAACAACTATTAAATATATGAATGAATAAGTGAGCAATGTCTAACATTCAAGGATGACCTAGTATTACTTGTACTGAAAAAATACTTTTGCTAAGTAGTTAGACAATTGGTAAATTAGGCCATTAAGTATCACTGAAACTAAATTTCAATACTTTCTATGTATTTATTAGCAATGAATAAAAGAATAAAAGACATAACTTCTGTCTTAAGGAAGTTCTGTAACCACAGCATTCTACTCTGATCTTTAAAGAATACCTGACATTTTTAGCCACTGGTCCACACACAGTCTTGCTGCTTCTGTGTCGGAATGTCCTCGAATAAATTCCAATTCTTGTAAGCCGTGTGCATGCTGAAAATCAATTTTTTCCTAGATATTAAGAAAAAAATCAATTAATCTATGATTCCTAAAACTTAAGTTTTCTTGAAAAACAATTTGGCACATCTGTGATCAGAAAATAATGATTATCCTTTACCCGTAGAACTATATATCTAGAAACATATTCCAAGGAGGTAAGTCAAAACAGAGGTTCATTTCTAAAGTGTTGATCCCAATATTATCTATATTTGTACAAAGTTCACTACAACTTACATATCTATCAAGAGGATACTGTCATAGTAAATTATGAGGGACCTCCTGGTGGCACAGGGGTTAAAGACAGTGCTATCAAGCTACCACCAGCCACTGCAGCATGCGTTTGATCCCGGCCAGGGAGCTAACCCACATGGCATCAGCAGACCTCTCCTGTCTCGCCCAATGTTCCCCTAAGAAGTGTATTTCAGTAGATCTGCCTGTCCTGCTCGCCACTCTCTCTCTGGTGAATCCTCTCAGCACCTCTGGGCTTATACCCCAGTTCTTATATGCATAAATAAATCTTTCTTTAAAAAGCAAATTATGGTGGGCCTCCCTGGTGGCGCAGTGGTTGAGCGCTGGGTTGCGAAGCTGCCTGCAGTCTCTGCGGCGCCAGTTCGATCCCCGGCTGCTCCCTGGCCACCGGAGGAGGGTCCCACATGGCAGGCAGACCTCTCCTGCCACCCGCTGCTCCCCTCAGCAGTGTACTTTGGTCCTTCTGCCTGCTCTGCTCCCCGCTCTGGCTCTGGTGAATTCTCTCACCCTCCCGTGCTTCTGACTGTACCCAGTGCTTGTATAAATAAAAAAATCTTTAAAAAAAAAAAAAGTAAATTATGGTATGCACATTTGATGAAAATCATAAGAAATGTTAATCAACATTTTCAATTAAGTTGGAATATACTTTTGACATCAAGGAAGTCACCAAGTAGTATTAAACAAATGAAACCAAATAAAATAAAGATAATTTCAAACTTTATGGCACTGTATCTGCTGTGAAGAGTGGAAAAGGCTGAAAATAAACATATCAATATCAATGGATATATATATACACACATATGGGAATGGAAATATGTGTCTACATTCATTTTTAAACTTTCATACATTTTTTCAAATATAGCCTTAAGTATACAGAATTCTAATAAATACTTGATCAGTAAATAGTATTAATAAGAACAGACATTCATTAGCATTTAATATGTGCTTCCTAAGTCCATATAGAGTATTACTGCCATTTAGATTAAGGTTTAGCAAACTTTTCCCTAAAATGCCAACCAGTAAATATTTTAGGTTTTACAGGTTTTCATAGTTACTATTTCAACTTCTTAACTCCACTGTTACAGCATGAAAGCATCCATAGATAATACGTAAACAAAAAAACATGACTATGATCCAGTAAAACGTTACTTGCAAAGACAGACAGCAGTGATGATCAGGACTGCTAAAATCTCTAATTCTATCTAAGTTATATGACCTATAAATCAATTTGCATATTCTCTAGTCATGTGGTATACAACAACACTACCACTCACCAGGTGCATTTTAGATTTAATTCTCACAGTGTCTATGAAGCAGGCACTATTTTTATTCCCATTTTATGATGGTAAACCTGAGGTACAGAAATTTCAAAGAAATTGCCCAAGGATTTATAACAATGCCAGGATTTAAACTCTTCACAATTTGAGTCTGGAATCCATGCACTTAACCAGGACACCAAAAAAAGATTTTTTTGTTCTTAAAAACAGATCTCACAAAGTCATGAATGCTGGATTTGCAAAATAAGAGCCAGAGTAATGCATGGCCTAGTTAGCAATATAACAGAATCTTCTATTAGGATGGGTTGAAGTGCTGGGACCGAACATGGGAAAGGTTTTAAAGAATTTAATCTGAAAATACTTCACAACATTGTTGAAATTATGGCCATAGAATACTAATTCTCAAATATATTACTATGCTTTATACATATTTTAAGATATATCTGTAACCAAATTAATTTTTAAAAAACTGGTTTTAACACAAAGTTTTTCAGGGTTTTTGTAGATAGAAGTTGTTAAAAGGTTATTTCCTACCAAAATGAGCCAGTTCACTTTGTTGGCTAAAATCATTCATCCCCAAATTACACTTTTTCTGTCACAAAGTTTTTGCCACAAATTTTTAGTATTACATTCCTTCTTGCAAGTGATCTTAATTCCTGAATAAGCAAATGTGGCAGGTGATCAAGAAGACAGCATAATACATTAACTCTGAAAGAGGTATATCCAGTGACAATGTTAATGAACCTTTTTTTTTTTCCTTTAAAACTTCTCCATGACAAAAGACAGGTAACCCATTTTAGCAGTGAAGACACGAACAATTCACAAAAGCCTAGAATAGTAACTGGAAGACATTTTCTACTATATCAACTTTCAGTCAGTTATAACCCACCAGAATTCTTTAAAAATTATTTTGGAGCCTCCCTGGTGGCGCAGCAAGTTGAGCGCAGCGCTGTGAAGCTGTCCGCAGTGCAGGTTCAATTCCTGGCTGAAGCTTCCATAGTGCAGGTTCAATTCCTGGCTGGCTAGGGAGATTCCCACATGGCACGGCAGACCTCTCCTGGTCTCACCCACTACTTCCCTCAGCAGTGCATTTCAGTTAGTCTGCCTGTTCTGTTCCCCACTGTCTCTGGTGAATCCTCTCACCCTTCCACACCTCTGGCCTATATATACCCCAGCTATTGTATAAATTAAAAAAATAAAATAAAATAAAATAAAAATTTTGATTTCAGTTTTATCATCTTCCTTCCTTTTTTCTTTGCTTTTTCTTTTCTATCATCTAATTATCCATAAAAGGAACCACACAGGAAAAAAAAGTCATGAATACTAAGCAATCAATGAGCTACAGCATGTGTGAGTTACTTTTTCCCTTAGAGAAAATAAAATCTAGATAAATTTATTCTTAACAATTAGTTACCAAAACTTTCAAAATTAAAAAAAAATTTAATATACAGGTACAGTATTTAATGCAATGAATGAATATATACATCAGTGGAAGTTAAAACTATCCTTGAGAAAAACCTAATTGGCATGGAGACCATATAATTCTGAATTCTACAACAGCCTTGATAAATTCTTTTCACTCTTGTAATAGAGTAACCAGAAACTCTCAATTGCTCATTTTCTTTGAGAAATACCATGGTTTTTAATTCACCAAAATAAAATCCACAAATAATTCTGTTTTTTATCTCCCTATAAATGTATTTGATCAGAAATGAACACATTTTAAAAAATGTAAAAAGCTATCAAATTATTACTACACTGATATGATTCCTAGGTTCCATGACAAACTTGGATTTAATTACATATTTTAATTTATTTTTTAAAATTTATTTATGCACACAAGAACGGGGGCGGGGGGGGTAACAGCCAGAGGTGCAGGGGTGAGAGGAGTCACCAGAGGCAGAGTGAGGAGCAGAATAGGTGGGTCTACTGAAATACACTGCTGAGGGGTGCAGCAGGCGAGACAGGAGAAGTTTGCTGTGTCATATGGGTCACCATCCTGGTCAGGGATCAAACTGGTACTGCAGTAACTGCCAATTGCTTCATAGTGCTGATGCTTAACCCCTTGTGTCACCAGGGAAACCCTTATTTATTTATTTATTGAGAGATTTATTTATTTATACAAGAACTGGGGTATAGGCCAGATGCGCAGGAGGATGAGAGGATTCACCAGAGACAGAACGGGGAACAGAACAGGCAGACTGACGAAATACACTGCTGAGGGGAGCAGGGGGCAAGACAGGAGAGATTTGCCACGCCATGTGGGATTCTCGCTGGCCAGCTGGGATTGAACCCGCACTGCAGAGGCTACAGACAGCTTCACAGTGTGGCACTCAACCTCTTGTGCCACCAGGGAGGCCCCCCTTATTTATATTTAAAAGATTTATTTATGCATACAAGAACTAGGGTGTAAGCCAGAGGTACGGGGATGTAAGTTAGAGGACTCACCAGAGAGAGTGGGGAGCAGAACAGGCAGACTGACTGAAATACACTGCTGAGGGGAGCAGCAGGCGAGACAAGAGAGGTCTGCACCATGTGGGTTGCTCTCTGGTCAGCTGGGAGCTAACTCATGCTGCAGTGGCTGGCAATAGCTTGACAGCACTGTCTTTAAGTCCTGCGCCACCAGGGAAGTCCATTAAGTATTTTTAAATGAAAGTTACCCCTTATAACTTTATTGTAAACAACTCTGTAATTCAGTAAAACACCAATTAAAATAGCCACATACCCTGAATGCTCTATTCTTCTCTTCTTTCTGTTGCTTCTCCACTTCAACATGGCGGGCCAGACGAGCCAGAGTTAAAGCAACTTTATCCTTCTGATGGTCAAGATAGTCTTTATGCTTAACATTATCCTACAATTGAAAAAAACAATTTTCATTCCTTTTTACTATAAAAATAATATACATCCTTTTATTAAAGAGTACTTGTATTAAAGAGGCATTTACTTTTATCATCCAATTTTTAAGAATTTGTCTTTCATATATAAATTTTTTTAAGATTTATTTGATTTATTTATGCACACAAGAACTGGGGTGAAGGCCAGAGGTGCAGGGGGGTGGTGCAGAGGATTCACCAGAGACAGTGGGGAAACAGAACAGGCAGATTGATGAAATACACTGCTGAGGGGAGCAGTAGGCAAAGACAAGAGACATTTGCCTCGCCATGTGAGTTAGTTCCCTGGCCTAGAATCGAGGATCGAACTAGCAGCAGTGGTTGGTGATAGCTGATAGTACTGGTATTTTAACCCCTGTGCCACCAGGAAGGACCCTTTTTTATGTTTTATGTAGTATTTTGTGGGTGAGCCAATCATCTACCAGCATCTTTGGGTTAAAAAAAAAAAAACTAGCTGCTAGGACATTTATCATCTTTATTGATTTTATAATCATTAATCATCTGGACATTAGAAAGTTTTGGGTTTCTTTCCTCTGAATCATACAGTAATAGTCTCAAAATACTAGTCCTTTCTCCAAAACATCTATTTGGCTCTGCTTTTTCACAAGTGCCACAAACATATTTACATAAGAGAAATTATTGATTAAAAAAAATAGACATAACTTCTGGTTTCTGGAATATGACAAGAGTTTAGAAACTGCCATTCCAACCTAACAATAAATAAAAACCTAAATAAACTGAAAAGCCAAACCTCTTCTTATATTTGTGAAGGAAGAAAGATCCCAGTGGAAACCAGTAACATAAAAATTAGAGCAAGAGACAGTACAGAAAAATCACAATTTAGTAGAGCTGAAACCCATAAATGAAAACATCAATGGGAACTAGCATTGAGTAGGAAAACTACTGTAATTGATTAACTGCTGGAGGCACAGTGGAAAAGCCAAACCATTAAAAACTCAGGTAGGGCAGCTCTATTGCCCTCCCATCACGCCCCTGCTCCCCTCACCCCTCCACCCCGGTCCACTATGCAGGTGTTTCTTTTCACCAACCTTCTCCCTTTACAAAGCACTGTTTATAGGCAGCTCTCCTCCCAAGATTGCCTGTGTTTATGCAGGCATCTCTGTTAGCAAACCTGTTCCTTTCACAGGCAGCTCTTTCTGCCCATTTGTATCTGTATGAGCGTCCTGACTTTTCTTTCCTTTTTTATAACAAACCTGTCCTGAATTTAAAAAAAAAAAAAAAAAAACCAACAACTCCTCAAGGGGGATCCACACATAGGATAAACCTATTTTTTTTTTTTTAACCTCCAGGAGCTATATCATGTTGTTATAGTGCAGACTGGAGAAAAGTCCCCTTGTACTTCTAGCAATGAATAGGCAAAGAAAGTATCTTGAAATATACAATATCATTTTGTTCTTATCAAGGTTTACCCTCCTCAAGAGAAACTATTTTATTGAAACTCAACCTTATGGAGTTTTATCAGAGCCTAACTGTACTGGGAGAAGGAAAACACCCAGTCCCAACTCCATCTGGCCACCCTGTCTCACTTGAGGGATATAAGAAGAAGCATTGTGAAGTTCAGCCCATGGGCACGGGCTCATCAGACTGAGAGTTAATCAGAGTACTACAGACTGCCATCTCTTACCTCATACCTTACCATTACATTGCTGAAGGCCTACATATTACAATTCCTTTCACCCAGTATATCATGTCCACCTTTCAACAAGATTTTAAAGCCCACTAAAAGGCAAAAAAAAGTTTGAAGAGACAGAGCAAGCAACAGACATGGAAGGGATGTTGGAATTATTAGACCTGGGACTTAAAACAATTATGATTATCATGCTAAGAACGCTAATGAATAAAAAGACAACATACAAGAAAATAAATGTGTAATGTAAACAATAGAGATGAAAATGCTAAGAGGAAGCCAAAAAGCAATGCCAGAAGTCAAAAACAGTTTAAGAGAAATGAAGAATGCCTTTGATGGGTTCATTATTAGACTGCATAGAATCTGCAAAGAATACGCACTTGAGAGTTATGTCAACAGAAATTTCCAAAACTGAAAACCAAAGAGGAAAAAAAAAAAAAGATTAAAAAAATAAAAGAGAATATTCAAGGACTGTGGGACAACTACAAAAGATATATGCATAGGGTCTTCCTTGTGGCGAGAGGGGTGAAGTCTCAGCACTATGATGCTATCAGCAGCCGCAGCAGCAATAAGTTTGATTCCCTGCCAGGGAGCTAACCACATGGCACAGTAGACCTCTCCTGTTTTGTTCACTGCTCCCCTCAACAGTAGATCTGCCTGTTCTGCTCCCCACTCTGTCTCTGGTAAATCTGCTCACCCTCCTGCACCTCTGGCCTATACCACAGCTCTTGTATGCATAAATAACTAAATCTTAAAAAAAAAAAAAGATATGCATAATGAAAACATCAGAAAGAGAAGGAAAAGAAGAAATATTTGAAGCAAAAACTGAAAATTTCTCTAAATCATTGTCAAACATAAAAGCAAAAACTGAAAATTTCTCTAAATCATTGTCAAACATAAAAGCACAAACTAAAGTATCTCAGAGAATACCAAACAGAATAGATGCAAAAAATAAATAAAAATATGTAGCCGTGCCATAAACTCAGAAAATCACGAAAGAATAAATTTTGGATAGAAAAAGTCTCATCTATTAAGGAGTGAGATAAGAATTGTACGACATTTCAGAAAACATACAAGCAAAAAAAAAAAAAAAAAAAAACCATTTAAGTGAAATAAATGTTGAGAGGGAAAAGACCTACAAACCTAAAACTCTATAAACTGTAAAATTATCAATCATAAAGAGGAGAGGAAAAGACTTTCTCAAACTAACAAAAATTTAAAGAATTTTTTACCTACATTTGCCCCGCATGGAAAGCAAAAGATTTCCCAGAGATAAGAAAAATATGGGTCAAAAACTTGGATGCATGTAAAGAAGAGCATCAGAGAGTAAGTGACCATAAACTGAGAACTTTTTTTCGTATTCTTAATTGCACTAATAATCTGTTCAAAATAACAGCAGCAGTGCATTTCATTTTGTGTGTGTGTATGCTAGCGTATAAATTAAATGGATGAGAGCAATGATATAGGGGTAAGGAATATTTTCTTGCTGTACAGTATGTGCACTACCTTTTAGTATATTGTTATTGGAAAGTGACTCTGAATTAATTAATGTATATTGCAATGGTTCTGAAACAATACAACACTGGGAAAAACAGGGATCATTAATCCTAAAACACACATTAAGGGTTTTATACATCCTGTCACACAGATCTTATTTTGCACAAAAGCATAACAAACAAAAAAAAAAAATGGTTAGCTTAAGTCCTGAATCTTCCCTGGAGCAAACAGTATTTCTTTTTAATCGTTGTTTTTAGGGATCCAAACCTTTCTGTTCTGCCATGTTGATAACAAGCAATTTGAAGAATTAGTTTGTTTAGGAATATAAACTTTAAATTACCAAAATGTGAGGAGGGAAAATGTATTGCATGCCATCTTGTAACGGATCCATCTGCAGAACTAAAATTATGGCATTGTCAGGAACATGAACAAAATAAACTGATTTCAGGCTAGATGAAAGTCAAAAGTTTCCTGTAGAAGATGAAAAGGGGTCACTGTTCTTAGGTTTGGGAATTTCTACCATCCTGTTAATACAAAATGATTACAATATGAAACCACAAAAACCTAGACTGCTCTGGATTTGCCAATATCCCCCAGAACATGTGTCTTAAATAAGCATATTGGTCCTTGGATCTTTCCTAAGATACAGGATTTTAGAAACATAAAATTCAAGCTATAAGTGGAATTGGCTCTCAATGATAATGAATTTAAAGTTTCATTTCGAATGTCAGCAGTTACAGGATCACCCTGGACTAATTTCTGTATTAAATTCTCTTAAAGAATAATACTGAAAAGTCCATAATGATAGCAAACAATCAGCAAGAAAATGCTATGCACTCAGTTATTTAGGGGGAGCAGCATAGCAAAGTCTATTTTATATACGAGGGAGGGGGGCGTCTGTACTTAGATTTCTCTCTGCATCAATTTTTCTTCCGACCCTCTCCTTTCTTATAGAGGAAGTTGTGTAGGTCTTAAAACTAAGGACGAGCCTCCCTGGTGGCGCAAGGGGTTAAGACGCAACCTATGAAGCTGTCCACAGCCTCTGCAACACAAGTTCAGTCCCTGGCTGTCCAGGGAGCAACCCACATGGCGCAGCAGACCTCTCCTGACTCGCCCACTGCTCCCCTCAGCAGTGTACTTTGGTCAATCTGCCTGTTCTGTTCCCCACTCTGTCTCTGGTGAATCCTCTCTCCCTCCCCACCTCATCCCAGTTCTTGTATGCATAAATAAATAAATCTTAAAAAAAAAAAAAACAACACTAAGAAAAATGTCAAGCCAGAAACAGTATAAAAAGGCCAGTTCTGTTTTCATCAGCAGGAATTTTTTTTTAACTAAAACAATAGTTTTTAAAATGGGTACCACAATTGTGGTTACACAGTCTAACACACCAAAAAAAAAAAAAAAAAAAATCTGTGGATGATCAGCAGTTAGGTTATAAATATGGGTAACAATGGGTACAGGAAGAAAAGCTGTTCCAGAACCTCAGGAGCCAGATATTACGGCCTTCTTCCTGTGATGTTCTACTCATTCTGGCCAGTGAATTCTTATATTATCAAGTATATCTTTTTACATTTTTATTTAAAACTTTTAAGTAAAACTATATAAAGCAAATTTGAGTGTCCTAAAAATGACACTGATTAGGAATACTGGTTAAATCTGAGCACACAAACCATGTAAGTATATAATGTGAAAGCAAGAGAAAGTCTTTTGTTCTAGAGAACAATTTTTATCTTTTAATGTAATGTAGTGGAGTTATAGCAAATTTTTCAAGTCTGAAAATAGGGTATAACCTGGATAGGAAAAGAAGAGGGCTTGCTTGAATTACATAAAATCTGGAATAGTGGGATTCAGTGGGTGAAACTAATGGAAAAGGAAAACCAGATAGATTCTTTTGTAAAATAAGAGCATTTTTGGAATGTAACTAGTATCCGTGGGCACCCTCATTTAAGAGGACACTATTTCAAGCTACTGAAGGTAGCTTGAAACTTAACCTTGTGAAAAACTAGCTGCAATGTTCTGATTTTTCTTTTTATTACAGACTTAATATCTACTTCAAACTTGAAATTAGTTCAGTTGAACTTGAAACCAGTTCCATGAAATATCAAATCACATTCAGTAAGAATTTCACTTATATGAAATTTACCCCAAAGTAATTAATACTTTCATTTACTAATCAAGTTAAATGAGCTAGTCAAGATTTCCTGGAAAGTTAAAATTTCTAACACTGCTGTGAAAGTGATCTGCTATGTGAACCATAAAGGATACAAAACCGTGAAATAGACAAATTAATGATGACACAAAATCCCACTAATGAACAAAGTTATAATCTGTATATATTAGTGTCTTTTTCTCTATCACTTACATTAAGTGAAAATGATTCCATTTTTATATAAATAGGTAAGTAAAATCTAGGCTATAAATAAAAGTTGTGTTGAGTTTTTTCCTTATCTACAGTTTCTAATTTTTCATCTTCAGTGTAAATAATAAAAACTATTAATGAAATTTCTGTTATTAGTGACCAAGACTGTACAGGCGGAAAGTATTACTGATCTCACTGTTATGTATGAGACTGTAATTTAGGTTACTGATTTATAACATAAAAATGTGTAACATCTATCTTTCACAAACACAGGAAATTTATATCTAAATGGAACATACTCTATTAGTAAATTTTATTTAACTCTCCTCCCCCAGATTTTTGTTTGTAGCAGTATTATGAGAGTATTATACTATTTTCCAAAGCTGATAAAAATAGTTATGAACAAGAATTAGGGTAAGTCATTTCCAGGTCAATAGCCTAATGGCTGCTGGGAAGTAACTTTTAGTTTTGATGTAAAGCACCATTATCACTTTAACGCTAACACATACTTTAAAATGTTTTTCTTTAATTACATGAGCTTTTTAAAAAATCCCATAGCACTAAGTACAGATTTATATTCTGAAATAAAGTTAAAATATTAAAAGTAGTCAAGGGCCTCCCCCATGGCGCAATGGGTTGAGCACAGCGCTGTGAAGCTGTCCACAGCCTATGAGGGGCCGTTTCGATTCCCGCCCAGCCCAGGCAGATTCCCACATGGCCCGGCAGACCTCTCCTGTCTCGCCCGCTGCTCCCCTCAGCAGTGTGTATTTTGGTCCTTCTGCCTGTTCTGCTCCCTGCTCTGTCTCTGGTGGATTCTCTAATTCCCTCCCGCACCTCTGGCCTGTACCCCAGTGCTTGTATAAATCAATCTTTAAAAAAAAGTCAAATTAATGGTGATATTTAAAAAATACTCAATATTTAATAAATTAAAAAGGAGGACCTTTCTGGTGGCGCAGTGGTTAAATTCTCAGCACTATCAAGCTATCCCCAGCCAGAGAGCTAACCCCAGCCAGGGAGCTAACCCACATGGCACAGGAGACCTCTCCTGTCTCGCCCTTAGCCATATATTTCAGTGGGTCTGCCTATTCTGCTCTTTACTCTGTCCCTGGTGAATCCTCTCACCCACCCTTCTCTGGCTTACACCCCTGTTCTTAATGCATAAATAAATCTCTAAAAAAAAATTTACTAGAACCTGAATTTCTGTGTCAGATAAACGCATACTTAAATGACTTCACAGGTGAACTTTTAAAATTCATCTCCAAATGCCTCTTTTTGGAACCGTTTACTCTCAGTCAAGTATCATGGTTTAGGAGGGTAAGAGTCATAGGATTGCCAATTAACTGACTTCATTATTGAATGCATTTTTTAAGAAGGTAGTACCACAAATAAATTTTTCAATTAAATATAGGCAGCTTTCACTTTTTATTCATTTGCTATATTGAGGTCACTTCTTACTGCCGTAACTATCTAAACCAATTTTCGAGAAATAGTTGCCAAGATGAAGTTTAAAAAAATGTAGAAATGAAGCAAGAATTCTGCTTTTTGTAAAGCATTGTCTTTGAAAAACAGGGTTTGCTTCAAAAGTTAATATTTTACAATAGCCTATGGCTTATATCACTGTGGCTTCTTTATAAACAAAGATTAACACTTTAAAATCATTACTAATCTCTAAAATGCATTTTAGTACTTAACTAAAAGTTCCCATTAGGCATTTTCTACGTTACTTTTTTAATGGAAATACTGATATAGTCACTGGACATCTCTCCAAAATGGAGTAATTCAGTGACATGTAGTATACAGTGATATAATCTAGGAGAAAGCATTCTGTAAAAATAGTTATCCAGAAGTTAACATGACAACCCAGGTCCCTGACTGTCCAAAGGCACTTTTTGGCTACTGAGAAAAGTCAGCAATAAGTAATAAAATTTGTGGGAGGTAGAGAGTAAAGCATAGGGAGGGGGGATAAATATAGACCAAACCAAGGTAAAATTTATTGTTGTATGTCTTCCTGAATGCCAGCAAGCCTTGATTACTCAGAGTGGTACCAAATGAAGAATGACCATTCCTTTCCTCTTTATCTTCTATATAAGGGACTCAAGGTTCAAAGAAATCTCAGAGGTAACCAAAAGTTATTTCCTTCTGAGAGCCTGATTTGAACAGAATTCATTAAACTGCATTCATTACTCCATACAAAATCAAGTTTAGAAGTCTGTTTATCACTTCCCAATTAAGGGTTTGGTCCATAGTTTGCATGAATTTGCACTCCCAGTTGTTTACCAGGTGCTTCTTTGGCACAACTTGTAACTCAAATCATACCCCAAATAACATTTTGAAAAGCAACAATTTTCTCAAGAATTTTGTATTCAAATACAGATAGAGCAGAAGAGATAAACACGGCAAAGCAGTACAATATTTATTTACCATCTCTAGCAGCAAAGCATTGGAACCAGGAAACAACCCTTTTGTACAAAGCAATCTCCTTCCCACCCCCAACTAGTTATTGTTTACAATTACAAAGTACACAGAACATGTCTTATATGAACAAATTTAAAAACATACATACAGCTACATCCCATTCCATAAAGTATTTTACTCATTTAAGAAGGCTAGTACCACCAAACCTGTGAAATACAATTCTTCTTGCATTGTCTTTTGGGTAAATTGCCAATATTATTTATAAAATCTCCTAGGGAAAATGTCTTTGATTCAACACAGGGAGAATATATGTATTTATATTCAGTACCACCACACAGTTATTAAAAACCTACCAATGTGGAACTTAAAAGAAGTTTCAAATATCTCTGAAAGTGAAATTGTGACTTCCTAGTCCTTAGTTGCCATTGTTCTATCTCTGGTACAGAAAGAAAAAGGATGAATTAAGGAGACAGAGAAGGTTAAAGTGGCAACAGCAAGAAAGAACTCAAACCAGAGGTAAAAACAAACAGGAACTAAATGTGGTTTGGGTGCTGCTGGAGGTACAACTGGTACAAGATTCACAGGTCTTCACATCATCTCCAAACTTCAATGAAACATCTTTTAAAATATCTCCATTTTCCCCAAGTCATAAGCCAAATTATCTGTAAGCCAAGGGGAAAGTAGCCAAACTTAGCTACACTGAGCACACACTGCTAAAAAGTTGTCCTGAAGTAGGCAACTGTATACACAAAATGGGATGTCACACTCCTGTTAAAGGTGTACATCAATGAGAGCATCCCTTTGGTTCAGTTTGGGGAAAACAGAATTGTTATAGCTGTCCATAGTGGACCATGGTACTCAAACTTGGTATCCTTTGAATAGGTAGGAACCAATACATTTTCATGGATAATCCTCCTTCAAACACCTCGAATTCTATACCCATAAAAGGTGTTCCTTACCAATTCTAAAGCCAGACACATGTTCCCCCACATCTTTGCACACACAGATTTCCTTTATCTGAATGCCTGGTTCCTGTTTCTACCAATCCAACTCCTTCCTAATCATGCTCCCAACCTCATCTCAAGCATTTGATAAGAAAAGCTTACCTGACCCCTCCTCTAGATGACTCCCTTTTATTCCAACTCATCTCAGGCATTCCTCCAAACAGGACAAGTATATTGTACTGGTATTTCTTTGTTTTCTTAAGAGACTATACTATCTCCTATTATCGCCCAGTATCCCCAGATCTTCCTCAATGCCTGCCTACACAAAACAAGTATTTAAAAAGATGTCTGATAAATGAAAGATTACTTTCAACATAGACACAAAATGACAAAATACCATCAAAAATCGTATACACTTACCTATATACCCTAGCTTTTCATTCTACATTCTAAAATTTCTTTCTTGTTTATTATAAGCATTTCTTAGCTTGCACTTGAGAAATTATTTTACTTTAATGTCTTTTAATGACTTACATCATTGATGGGGTTGCAATATAGCTTAATAGGCTCAGCCTTAAGAAATGTAAACAAGGGGAACAATCTGGTAACATAAAATGAATTATTACATGCTATTAAATACACCTTAAAATGTATATGTATTTATATTCAGTACCACCACACAGTTACAAAAAACCTACCAATGTGGATAGAAACAGCACAACTATTAAAGAAAGAAATCTATAGTTTTTGAATTTTCAAAATACTTCCAGACACTACTTCATTTGAGATTAAGAAAACTGAGACTCAGAGAGTATGTGACTTGCTAACACTTAGATCAAGGTCTTTGGAATTCAAATACCATGTGCTTTGCATCATTCTACCTACCTTCCATTAAACCAATTCCTAAAGACACCAGCAAAGAAAAAATTTAAACTGTATATCTAAAAGAAAATGGCATGACAAACAAAAAGGTAGAACAAGGAAAATTCTACCATTCATAAGAACCGTAACTAAACTGATCAGTGCTGAAAATGAATGGATGTATGGAATGAATACAAATAAGCAATATATGAAACAGAAGCCTATGACTATACATCAAGATTTATCTTAGTTCAGCACAGTGAAATAACCCAGAATTAGTTAATACATCAAGTACTAAGGGATGAAAGTATAGTCATAAACACAATGTTCAGGGAAGAAAAAGATTAGTGAATGTCATGTTAGTTTATCAGAGAGGTAAAGTCTATATTCAATGCTCAATTCTACCACAAACAAATTGCTTAATGTTAATGTTTCATTTCTTCATCTGTAAAGTTAAGGGGGAATTTCTGCCTCAGAGTACCTTGCATATTCACTAGCACAGAGCCTAATGAATAAGCTCTATAAATGTAGGTTCCGATACTTCCTTCCCAGAGGTCATTAAGACCCAAGACTATCAAGGTGCTTCCAAGATCTGTCAAAATATATTTTGGCTGAAAGTAAAAGAGAAACGGTTGTAAGCTATTAAATAAAGACTACTATTCATACAACTTTGTGCTAAGAATCTGATGAGACCACAAATTAACTATAGTCTACCCAAGGCAGAAATGTAATTGTGTTTTATAAAAATGGAACTGAATATTTTAAACTGTTTACTGACTTGAAAAAGTGCCTTTTTGTTCCTACCATCTACAACAGTGTCTCAATGAAAAGCAAATACAAAAAGGAACCACAAACATGATAAATTTCAAACAATACTACATTATAAATCAAGGTAGTGTGAAATAACCATCATAAGAATGGGAATTAGCAAGAGGTCTAACAGTAGCCCTTAAAATTGAATGCTGTGATAGTGTCATTCTTGCAGGTAATAAAGAAAACAAAAGCATATGATCAACCATAGAAAATAAACAGCACATGAAAATTAGTCTTAGAAAGGGACTACTAATTGAAACTTGTAACACAATAACACTTAAAGCATTTAAAGTCAAAGGAGAATTTTTTTTAAATATCACCAGATATAAACCATTTACTTTTACTTCTACCAAGGAATATACTCTGGAATATCACAAAACTCACCGTTATTTTGAGAGACCACCAAATTCCTAAAAGAAAGTACAAACAACCTGAGAACACTTATTGAATTCTTGACAAGGCATCAGAAAATCCAAGAGACCATTTGAAATAGACAGTTACCTCAACAAAATATTAGTATAAAGCCCTTAAGACCTAGAGAAAACTGTTAACTTTAAGATACAGTATATGTCAGAGCTATAAGTTCATGGTGATGGGCTTGAAATTTTTATGAAAAGAGATGCAATTAACTATAAACTCTATGTAATAATACACTTCTGTAAAGAATATGTAGAAATAAGAAAATACTGTCATTAAACAATAGCCAGGAAATAATGAGATTGGATTGCTACTTTTTCAAAAAGAACATATAAGAGAAAACTAGAAAACCTCTTATAATAATGCTAAAGGCATTGTATTTAAATATACAAAGCCATTATCAAAATCCTGGCTGGTATATACAGGTAGAATAAAAATATTATCTACATCAAAGAGATTAAGGGAAAATCAGACATCCTTCTAAAGAGGTGTTACATAAAGGGGAAAAAAGATCACTTATAAAGAATGAAATAACTGACATGCAAACATCAGAAAGACGTAATTGGATTGTGATCACTTTTAAATACCTCTCACCAGAAGCAAACTTAAATTTCAGTATTAAGATATATCTCAATGGTACCAAACACTACTATAAAAAGTTTTCATTACTATAAAGTCAAGCAAATGAAAAGACAAGGTGGCCCAAAAAATACCCTACTAATCAATAAGGAAAAAAGGTCTAATAAAATAATACTCTCATCATTCATCCACCAAATTCCATAAAAGAATATTTTAATGGCTTACAAAACTCCTTATATCTGGAAAAATAACATTTGCACCCAAATAGTGATTTACTGGTAAGTTTTGTCTATTTCATATGAAAAATGAAAGACTGGTTTCTGTAACAACTAATAAAAAACTACATTGAATGGATCTGCCAACTCAATGATCTGCATATGATCTGCAATCAGGTATCATAATTATTAAATTAGCTTCTAACAATAAGAAAATAAAGCTAAGTTCCCAAAGATGAAGCAACCTAAAGAGTGCAAGTCTGGGGCAAAATGTGCCTCACATTAAAAAAAAAAAGTTTTCAGTTATTGCAATTTTTAAACTAGTTCTACAAAGATCTAATCCATAATATCTAACCTTCATCAGAATCCCAATTATATCAAGAACACTGAATGTGACATTTAACCCTGTTCCTCTAAATTAGTATCCAATTTTTTAGCTAGAACGAATTCTGAATTGTGTCTGTTACAACCTCCTTGTTTACAGTACCTGAGAGGTTATCCTGGGTGTAGTGGGCCCTTAAGAACATTATCAATCAGGTCACTTAGGTAGCAGTCAGTAAATTATTAGTAATAGTACTAACATAAAGTACTAAACAGTATCCAAGTAGCCTGAAAGGTTATGCTTCCCTCAAAATATTATTTAAGAGCTAAGTAAATAAATGAATTGTACTGATCAAAAAGCTGCCACAGAATAAAAAAAAATTAAAATGCAATTACACAGATAATGAAGCTGTCACACAGTCTGAAAAAAAAAAGATACAAGTGTCACCAAATTTACTGCTTTGAGTATTTTTGTTTGTTCTTAGCAGGTAAACACATTCACTTATCAAATATAAGTGGTGTTACCACAGCTAAGAAAAAGGTTACATATGGAGCAAATATCTCAATCAGAAAACAAAGATTACTTAATGCCCAGAAAAACTGAGCTAATCTCTAATAACTAAAAAGAACCTCTGCGGAGATTACTTAAATAAAGGGGGAGGGGCATACTCTACAACCTTCTGAAATGGATCAACAGTGCTATAAAGAAAAAGTAACTTTCAGAAGGAGAGTACATTTAGATAGTGCAATTGTACAGATGAAAACACTACAAAATTAAAAATCACTGTACAGAATTAACATAAATATCACCAGCAACATGTCAGACATCAAAATGTTAAGTTTTAAACAATAGTATGAAATTTAAAAAGGCACTTCATAAACAATGGAAACAGTATTTCTCTATACAGTTAACAAAGAAATCATATTGTCTCCACATATATCTTAAGTCTAGTCAAGAAATAACATCATAAAGAAAAAGCATTAGAGGTATCCATTTTGAGAATACCGAATCAATAAACTTGTGATTATTTCAAGGCCGCCTAGAAAATCTAGAGGTATTTAAACATCAGAGGTTGGCCTAATGGAGAATTTTATCATAGGCTCTGCACATAGCAGGCACAACAGAAAACTTATCTAATTATGAGTTCCATAAGGTACTAGGGTTGTCTACTAGGTTGTCTCCCTAATCCCAGGCTCCATTTTTAGTTTTATAACACTATCATGATTCAAGTATGTCAGAGAAGAGTTTAAATGAAAAAAACAAACATGTTAAGAATACAGTTTTCTCCTGAAAATTAATCTATACCTAAAAACTGTTCCTACTCTACTGCATTCTGTCCCCATCCCTACTCAACTGCCAAATCCCTTCAGAAGTAACCTACTTGTTCATTTCTCAAAATCTTTTCACTTTTAAGAAAATTCTCTAGAGATGCTTGGAAAATATTGACTAGAGTGGCAATGTTACTTGTGTTTCTTACTGAGCAACCTAAATAACACAAGAGAAAAATAACAGCACTGCTGCCTTATAAATATTTGAGAAGCTACATAACAATGTATATATAGCTAACACTATGGAACTGTAACTTATAAATGGTTATGAAAGCGATTATGATAACAAATTTGTTTCTGTAAAATCACAACTGAAAAGTTAAAAATGAGGTGTGTGTTAAACAAGTGGGTAACAAAGCAATTTTAGAAAATTAAATTTTCATACGTCTATTTTGGTTTGATTTTTGAAAATAAGATTATCTCAAAAATCATGAAGTTTATGACACAGAATCTAACTCAGGAAGGAAAAGGAAGAAATGGAAAAGAGGTAACAGTTTGAAGTCTTAGTAAACTGGGAATACCTATAGGCAGTCATATAGAATAACTGCAAGGTCCCTCTCCAATGAGTTCCCTAGTGACTTATCCTTTCATAGCAGAAACTATAAGACCATGACAAGATCACATGAAACTACTTGACTAGCCTAACATATATGAACTGCAAAATCTTCACATGAATTCTTAGGCCCTTGTTTCTTTTCAGGTAGTTGATGCTTTTCTAGAATTCAATTTGATAGTTTTTAGAATACTGGCACGGATATATAAAAAAAAGCAGAAGTAAAAAATAAAGGTAAATGTTAAGACATGACTTAAACTAGTTTAAGACAATCTACAAATGAGACAAACAAGATCCATCAGTACCCTGAAATTATCCAACAAAATAACTGCTTCCAAGTAGGCAAATCTGCGTTTTCAATCTCTACAGGACAAATAGGGAGAAAAAAGGTAGATAAAATGGATGCTGATTTTGATGGGAAGGGGGAGATGAGCTTCCAATAAAGGGCCCCAGGAAATATGTCAATCATCACTGTGCAAAAACGTGAACAAGAAACAGAAACCACATGAATGCCAAAACAGTTATATTCCACTAACAGTGACCCAAAATACTTTGATCAAGCAGATTTAAAAAAAAAAAAAAATGTAATGTTTGACAAACCAAGTAATCACAAAACTAAGTCTGTCAGTGTATTTTGGTTTTTGGCTGCCAAGCAGATAATACTAGGTGATATAATCAGACCCCCTTAAACTTGACACTTCCTCCATTTCTGAAGCCATGCTGCAAAGACATGATCTAAAGGCTCGTACACTGTACAGCCACTGTCAGGAGATTAAAAAGATACTACTGAACACATAATTGAGGTATCTGCTGCCAGTTCCAGTATGGTGAACTATTAATGGAACCAATCAGGAGCAAAAAGATAAGTCATTTCTCATGATAAAAGTTTGATTATATTAACCTAGAGTATGTCACTGAAGTCTTGATTTTATATTTTCAAGAAGTTAATGGATACCATCATTTAAAAAGACATCCAGGAACAGAACTGTGTGAGACGCTCTTTTTACTACATTCACAGTTATACTCTAAATCTTAAGGATTTCTCAATAACAACTAGACTGATAGCATCCTTCTTTATTACAATAAGAGAATCAGATTGTCAGGCATGTTTGGAATTCTTGCTCTTTTAAGAGTTCATTTTTGCATGCCTGGATGGTGTAACATCCTTTGTAATGTGCCTATCAGTTTTTGTATTCAGTGTGATGAATCCTTAAGCTCAAAAGTTAACAGTTTAGAAGGTAAGTTTAAGAAGTCGTCTTGGTCAAAGGCCCAGTATATCCTGAGACCACCCTGCTGGGTCTCACACCCTGCTGATTATGTGACATTGTTAGGTCAAAGGTTTAAGGTTGATAACCATAAAGACTTCTTTCACATGTAGCTCTGAGTGGTGATTGTTACGGTAGCCATCAGTTGATGAAGAGAGTTACTACATAAACACCCACAGAGACGGTCCAGGTAGTGAAGTCTTTTTCCAGCTGAAGTCCATAGAAAACCTGTGACGTATAGTCATCCCATTGAAGCAAGTAGATTTGGCAAAATCTGATTTGAATTCCAGTTCTTGACATAGAGCTTCAATGCTGTGCCTGAAGTCCATGGAACTTGAGAGTAGTATGGACTCTTGGTCTTGGACTCATTATAACACAGATTTTAACAGATTTTGTCACTGTTTGAAGATCTGACAAGCTGAAGCCTGAACAAAGCACTGATGACATGAAAAAGGATTTGCCTCTGGTATTAGTAAACAGAAATCTAGTAGTAGGTTTTTTTCCCGATTCAAAATCTGCTCGTCCTCAGTTTACCAGTAAGATTTTCCTGAGGAATAAATCTTTGCATTTTTCTTTAATTCACAAGATTTAGATTCCTGAGTACCCTCTTCTGGATTTAGTTTGGACCAAAATAATGGATAAATCTTTGTCTAAACCTACTTATATGTAAGCCTGTTTACTGTTACTTGGCCAATTAAGCACAAGTCTATTATATACTTCATTCCAAAAGTAGAATGCAAATGTCAGCAGTGATAATTCCACGTGTTCAGTTTTTGAGGTAATCCTACCTGTATATCCTGTATGAGTGAGAAAGAGCAAGCAAAAATTAGACTCTTGGATGGTTATACTGCTGAACATGAACGGGTTATTAATTCTTGTACCCATGGCGTTCTGGAGATTCTCCCTTTTTTCTATACCTGTAGGGGTGGTTTCGGGGTTTGTACCAATCTCCTTTAGAGTATCCTCTATAATGATAGTGCGCTTTCTGATCATGACTATAAAAGTATCGATGCTGGTTATAGTATTTGTTGTGGTCTTTATAGTCATTTTCTTTTATATTGTTTTCTTCTGCAACAACAGCATTCACATCTTGTCCAAAAAGGGAAGTACCATCAAAGGGCAAGTGTGAGATCTTCTCCTGCGTTTTTTTAGTGAGAGATGTAAGTCGGAGCCAAGCTTGCCTTCTGTAGTCTATTGCCATTGCCATAACTCTGACTACAGAGTCCATTATGTCCCTAGTAGTACAAAGCTGCCAAAGGCCTGCATCCATACCATCAGCTATTATACACCTTGCTCTTCCACGATCAAATTCTGGGTCATGGACCAGATCCTCCATGTCTTCCCAGAGTTTACGCTGATACTGAGTCATATAGGCCATGTAGCTAGCAGCTCGGGCTGCAATAGAAGCAGCATGATAGAACCTACAACCCATGACCTCCATTTCTTTTGAGGTAGAATCTAGAGGGGATGTTGTGCTGCCTCTTTTGCTGTGTTCTAATGCTTCTACAATGGGGCCCTCAGCTGGTGGATTTGGCTGGAAAGGAGAGGTGTCCTTGGCCACAGGATACACCCTATGTCCCATGAAGGAAGAAGGATGGCAATCAGCAGGATCTTTAAAAACTTCAGTGGTAGCAATTCTCAAAAGAGGATGCAATGGAGGAACCAAACGTTTCTTAGAGGCCACATAATCAGGTTTACCTTCACAAGATTCTGCTTCAGACTGCAATGTTACTCTCTTTATAACACCTCTTTGTTCCATTCTCTTCAAGAGACCTGTGAAACTAGATTGACTGGGGTCAGCTGGCTGCCCTTTGTCATCAGCTGAGGGGGATTTGCAGTCAGTTTCTTCTTCAACTGTGGATAAATTTTCTTCTTTGGAGGTAGAAATGTCCCAAGGAACTGATGAGTTCTCACTTGGTCTAGAATGATGAAATCTAAAACAACTCCTGGACTGAAGATCACGTATCACTCGGGACATCTCAGCCACTTGTGTCTGGAGATAGAGGATGGCATCCTGTCCATGCTGTGAAGCTGAAGACTCTACAGGTAAATCCTCCTTGACCTCCGAAGAGGTCAAAGATTCTTGGGGGACCAGAAGAGGAGATGAAGGCAGAGTCTGAAAAGTGTGTGATGGTTTAAGTGTCTCAGTCTCACAGATTTTAATATCTGAATTACTGTGATCACTTTTCTGGTTCTCCAATGGGTTCTCAACAGAAGGAGGTTGAGAAACTATTCTCTGTGGACTGTTGGTACAACTCCCAGAGGAGGAGCTGCTGTCTCCAATGAGAAGAGGAACACTGCAGCTAGAGCACATTTCTGGGCGATGATTCTCAGAGGATGGCACCTTAGACTCAGGCATTCTCTGGGTTATCCACATGAACAAGAAAACCAAGGAAGAAAAAAAATATGCTTTTTAATATATTAACTTTTAAGTGCAGAGATGCATGTCCAGTAAGTAGAACCCAATTTTAAAAATTATTATAATTAACAATGAAAGATGCAATCCACTACAGGTCTGCAAGGGGATTATAGAAGTCAAATCCTCAAGCTTCACTACCCCCAAAAAATGCCCAATAAGAACTACTGGAATTAATCTGGCACTCTATGAAAAAAGGTAAAAATTAGCCCAGTTCAAGTGGTGCCATCCTAGTCTGCTGTTTGGTACACCATGCTAGGATAAGAATAGGTGGTGAGCCTACTGGTGATGACAATTAAAATAAAAAATCCCATTTAATATATGTAAGTCAACAAGTGGAAGCTAATAATGCCAGAAAGAATTTGGGGTAAAGTTCCAATGAAAAGGAAAAACAGATTTAAAAGGCCCCTAATTCAGAGTCATTTCTGAGCCCTTTAAAAAAATCTCCTATTCACTCTCTAGGAATAACAAAATTTTCCAATCATAAAGTCCTACTTTTTGGCTTATAGTTTTCAAGTTGACATACACTTTTATTACCTAATTTCATCCTCACAACAGCCCTGTGAGGTAGGTTGTTATTCTTATTTGATAAGGATACTGAAGTTAAAAGACTATTAAATTTTTTCACAGGCACAGAATTAGTAGGCAATAAAACTTGAGACTAAACCCTAGGTAATTCTGACTGCAAATGCGAGTTTCAATCTCTTTTATCATATAATCAGAAGCTTTCTGGCACCCTGAGTAAGAACCACGACTCCTCTAATTCATCAACAGTATTCTGTTAACAGAAATTTGGGTAAGACAAACGAAAGACAAGATTGTCACAAAAAGCTCGGCTAATATCGTTCTCAGATTGAGGGAAGTATTCGTTTAAGGGTCAAAGTAACAACCGATAAATCACAGCAAGAAGTAACTTCAAAAAAAAATCACAGCAAGAAGTAACTTCAAAAAATGTAGTGGACGGAGGAAGTTCAAAGGAATGATGACTAAAGTAATGTATCGCCTATAAACCATTCTCCACATTCCATTTTCTAAAGGATCTTGACAAATCCTTTTTTCCAAGATAAAACAAATTTTCTGGAATCACATGATTCTGGAAGAAAAGGATACAGTTCTATAGGGCACCTGAGGAAAGACAGCAAAGAAGGGACACAAGGAGCCAAAAAGCTTACAGTTTTTATTTCGTTTTCTTTTTATCAGATATTATCTTCAAGGCTTAGAAATTTCCTGTGTCATGTTATTCATTCACATACTCACTGAAAGTAGAGGAATAAAACTGGAAGTAGATGTTCTGGGCAAAAGATTCCTTCAACTATTATGGCCAATTCCAACAACAAAAAAAAAGGACATTATTTAAAGTGCTATAGCTCCTACGGACAATCATCATTAATTTAATAACTCTCTTTAGAAAATACCTCTTAAATGGCAGAAGTGAAGAAATGCAAATTAAATGTAAGATACTTACATCACTGTGAGAGGTGCTAGGCTCTTCATCATCACTGCTGACTAGATCAATGTACTCAAGGACAGGTCTTAGTGGACCTTCCTATAAGAGAATTGAACAAATTAACAAGTTAAAAACAATCACTCAAACTAACATTTAATATAATCTTTTTTTTGATAGCATGCAAAAATTCCTCTAAAGGAGAAGGCTTATGTTATGAGTGGCAGAAAATAATTGAAATGAATGCAAAGGAAAATTATTCAGAGTATAGTTGAGTCCTTACTTAACATTGTCAACTGGTTCTTCGAATCTGTGACTTTAACTGAAATGATGTATATTGCTCCTTCAATAACATTGCTTCACTTAAGGACAGAATGACTTTAAAAAAAATGACATTATTTGAGGGCCTGCTGTACGTGAGTAAGAAATGCTGACAAGATTGAAAGGAAGAGTATAAACCACAGTAAAGTACTAGGACTGCTGATTCTCTGGGGGAAGGTAAATTAATACAGGAATAGTACATAAGGATGCAAGTTTTATGATCCAATGCTTTTCAGATGTCACAGATTACCAACAGTATATTGGATATCCAAGTTCCAAAACATGAAGTTACTTGACTAACAGCTTGACTATCTCCAGGTCCCAGAGATCAAACATCAAACCTGGTTCTTCCCCCCCTTTTCTCCCATCCACAATGACTTCATCATAATCTAAGCAATGAACACTACGTTTAAAAACCTAGATTTTATTTATTAGACAAAAGGAAATGAACAAATGCTAAGATGAAAATAACGTAAGAGCTATGCTTTTAAAAAAGTAACCAAATTTAGACAGTACGGAAAGCAAAATAATTAAATCTGTCCAGACACATAACAATGCAGAACTACGAGAGTGGTAAAGCAAAGAGTGTTGCTGGGCTGTATACAGAAGAGAACACACAGGTTTTTTTTTAAATTGGCTATAAGAAACAAAAGTCCAACAACAAGTAGTTAAACTGATCCATAAGATTTCAAGCATGAGTGCTGGAAGCATACTAATGCCACTAGTAAAATTTGGAATACAGGAATAGAAGTCTGATGTTCTTGGCCTCCCTGGTGGCACAGTAGGTTGAGTGCAGCACTGTGAAGCTGTCCGTAGCCTCTGCAGCCCAGGTTCAATTCCTGGCCAGCCAGGGAGATTCCCACATGGTGCAATAGACCTCTCCTGTCACACCCGCTGCTCCCCTGAGCAGTGCTTTCAGCCTGTCTGCCTGTCCTGCTCCCCATTCTCTGCTGAATCCTCTCACCCTCCCGTGCCTCTGGCCTGTACACCAGCTATTGTATAAATTTAAAAAAAAAAAAAATCTTAAAAAAAAAAAACCAAAACGAAGTAGTCTGATGTTCTTTTGAGCATAATGATTTGATGTGCCAGATGTAGACAGAGGTACTTGGCAGACAACTAGAAATCTGGAAGACAGCATAATACAGATGGTATGAACATAAGAGAAGTTAAAAGATCTGGGAGTTATTCCCCTACCTAGAAGGTCATTAAATTCTAGAACTACAATGCAACTATGATACTGCCAAGGAAGAAGGCAAAAAGGAGATTTAAAGAGGCTCTGCGGGAAATGGTAGTATTTTACAATTCAAGAAGAGCTAAGTAGGATCAGCAAAGAATCAGAGAGGCATAAATTCAAAGAAATTAAGGCAAATATCCATCAATGAAAAGTCATCTGCTAAACATAAACATAAACATTGGGGACCAAGAAAATGACACTATATTTGGCAACAAGATTTTAAATGTCCATGAGAAAGCAACTTTCAAGAAAGTGGACAAAAGAAGCCAGGCTCTAAAAAATTAACTAGAAACTGAAGCCATAAATGTCATAGTAAAAATTATCCTTAAAATAACAGAAAGTTGGGGCCTCCCTGGCGGCGCAGGTGGTTGAGCACCACACTGTGAGGCTGTCCACAGCCTCTGCAGCGCGGGTTCAGTCCCGGCTAGCCAATGAGAATCCCACAAGGCGGAGCAGACCTCTCCTGTCTCGCCCACTGTTCCCCTCAGCAGTGTATTTCATCAGTCTGCCTGTTCTGTTCCCCACTCTGTCTCCAATGAATCCTCTCACCCTCCCGCGCATCTTGTTCTTGTATAAAAATAAATAAAAATCTTAAAAAAAAAAAAAAAGTTGAAAACAAGAGAAAAGAAAACTGTGAAGAATATAGGTGAGGGAAAGATTTCTTAGTGTGGACAAAATTGGCTACAAGCAAAACAAAGTGAAATATTCAGTAGAAAAACTAACAGAAAAAAGCTCTAAAGCCAGGAGGAGACAGAAGCTCAGATCTAATACTTTTATCCAAGTAGAAATTGTTATCCTTGAAGGTAGTGATCCAGTCACTAAGCTAAAACCAAAGAGCAAAACCTCTAGGCAGGAACGATGTAATAAAATAACTGCAATTTTTGATGAGCTATAAAAATGGAAGGGGAAAAAAAAAGGAAAACAGGTATAGATATCCTCTGATGTATGGTCAACAGAGATGAATCCCTTATCTCAAGACTAAAACCTACCACTGGTAGTAAAATTATCAAAATCATATGGTCAGGGCCTCCCTGGTGGTGCAAGGGGTGGTGCTATGAAGCTGTCCACAGCCACCGCAGCACAAGTTCAATCCCCAGCCAGGGAACAATACACATGGCACAGCAGACCTCTCCTGTCGCCCGCTGCTCCCCTCCGCAGTGTGTTTCAATCAGCCTGTTTTGCTCCCGACTCTCTCTGGTGAGAGTCATGTAATCCTCTCATGTAATCCTCTCACACTCTGGCCGCCCCCGTACCTCCGGCCTATACCCCAGTGCTTTTATGCATAAATAAATAAATCTTTAAAAAAAGAAAAGATGCAGAAATAGATGAGAGAAGACCATGAGAAATTTACTACTGGGGTGAACATACAGACTGATGTGTAACCATTTTTGTACTACTAAATAAAGACAACTACATAGATTGAAACTAATTAAAAGGAAAGAATCAGGTGACCCAAAAATGAGAAAAAGCAGAAGCTATTTAGAATATTTATTCATTCACTCCAGAAATAATTACTGAATTACAAGTGACAAAATAGTAGTAGAAGAATAAGACAATAAGTGATTGAGACTAAGAAAAAAAGGCAAGAGACTGAATGTAAGAATCAGGAAAGAGGAGTATCCTAAGGAATACTTATAAACAAATACTCTACATCTCAGCTAATTTTCACACTGGACATGGAAAATTTCACACCACAATGAGCTTAAGAAATTCAAACATTTTGGTACTCCACAAACTTAATTGATTATCATTTGTCACTGAACCCTGTACAGGCAATGAGTTAACCTTTTTTAAAAAAAAAAGGTTTATTTATTTATGCACAGAATTGGGGTGTAGGCCAGAGGTGGGGGGGGGGGGGGGAGATGAGAGGATTCACCAGATACAGAGTGGAGAGCAGAACAGGCAGATCCACTAAAATTTAGCACTGCTGAGGGGAGCAGCAGGTGAGACAGGAGAGGTCTGCTGCACCATTATGTGGTTTAGCTCCCTGGCTGGGATCAAAATCAGGGATCAAACTCAGGCAGCAGAGGTGATAGCACTGAGACTTAACCCCTAGGCCGCCAGGGAGGTCCAACCTTTTAAGGTATATTATTTTACTTAATCCCCACAAAACTTTATAAGATAATTGAGTTACTACTATTACCCCATACAGCAAAGGAAAAAACCAAGTTAAGTACAACTGGTTCACTGAAACATGTAATTGTCTGTGTGGTCACTATTAGCTCTGGGTGTACATGCAATTTTTAAATCAAGGCTTATTACCTAAGTTTCTGAGATAAGATACTCTTAAGAGAAAGGACCACCTGCTATAGACCAAGCTCTGAATAACTCATAATATAGACCAAAAACTATGTCATTAATTCCCCCAAGAAGCTTTAGAATACAAATATCAAGAAAATGTTAACTACTTATGTTTATAATAACTGTATATAACCTTATGTATATGGTGCAGGTGGTGCACCAATTCAAAAGGTATTTATTTGTATTTGCTCTACCCACCAAGTAGCAAACTATCATTTTCATCCCAACACCAAAAACAAAATCAAAGAATTCTCTCAAAGCCACATTATCTAACGGTAGGAGCACAGTTACAAGCAAAACAGTTTAGGAACAGAATTAAATGAATATTGCCAGTTTAAGAAGATCAATGAACTATAAAGCTTTCCTTCCAGTAATTAGAAAACTGATTCTCATTTAAAAAAAAAAAGAACCTACTGCCCACCAATTGGAAAGTGATGTAAATACACTAAAATAAAAAGTACTTATTTCAGTCTAAAATCAAGAATATGTATTTATGCACAGATGCAAAATCCCTATCTAAAACTTTAAATGTGGGGGTTTTCTCTATCTAGAGAAGTTAGGGGAAAGTTTACTTCTGTAGTCCTGACCTGTCCAGAAATTTCAAATGGTTCCCAACATTAAGTTCAAATTTAGTTCAAAATTCAAGATATAGTCCATTCTTCCTTCTCACTTATAAAAAAAATTCTTGTCTTGGACCTCCCCAGTGGTGCAGTAGGTTGAGTGCCGCACTGTGAAGCTGTCCGCAGCCTCCGCAGCACGGGTTCAATTCCCAGCCGGCCAGGGAGATTCCCACATGGCGCAGCAGACCTCTCCTGCCTCGCCCGCTTCTCCCCTCAGCAGTGTCTTCAGTCCTTTTGCCTGTTCTGCTCCCCGCACTGTCGCTGGTGAATCCTCTCACCCTCTTGCACCTCTGGCCTGTATCCCAGCTCTTGTACAAAAATAAATAAATCTTTAAAAAAAATTCTTGTCTTCCTGACAAGATTGTGTACATAATCCTCTCTGCTTTCCCATTTTAATGCCTTTCTTTTTTCCTTCTCAAAATGCTTTCCAGTCACTGAAAAATACTAAAGGTTACCTATACAAAAGAAATAGCCTGAAAGTCTTCCATCTTTTTTATAGTTCCATGTACCCTTTACAGAAAAATTTTCTATTGTAACTATTTACATAGTTCTCATCTCCTATCTCATTTACTGTATTGGAATACTCACATATGTGGGTAGGATGTAGTTCAAGTAATCTTTGTACATCAAAGGTTCATGACTTAGCATATTATGAGTTCCAAAAAATTTTTTTTTGCACAGAAGAACTGAGGTATAGGCCAGAGGTGTGGGGGTGAGAGAGTTCACCAGAGACATGGGGAGCAGAACAGGCAGATTTATTGAAATACACTGGCAAGGGGAGCAGCAGGTCAGACAGGAGGGGTCTGCTGCACCATATATGGGTTAGCTCCCTGGCCAGGGATTAAGCTCAGGCCTTAGTGGTGACAGTGCTGAGACTTCACTCCTAGGCCACCAGGGAGGCCTCAGTTCCAACATTTTTGTTGGAATTACAACCCAGAGACAGAGTCAAGATACCTATTTTGCCCTGGATCATCTCCTAGCGCAGCTAAAGTATCAGCCCTTAATCTATGTGTTCCTGAAGTTATGAAATTACATCTGATTTTCTTCACTATTTCCACATATTCAATAATTCTACATTATGCCAATCTTCTTGGCTGAAACCTAAATCTCTGCTGTTATCAAAATGATAGGTTGACTCAGCTGTTTCTGTACCCTCTAGTTAGAGCATCTTACCAGTTCTCTGTTTGGGGATAAATTAACTAAAATATCTCCAGCTTCCAAGAAAAAAAGATGGTGGCTGAAAAAAGAATCATATTACTAAACAGGAAACAGTAATGAAAGACCTAAATGAAGTTTTTATTTTAACAATCTGTTCAGTGAATGGTTTATATACAGGTATACTGATTTCACAAATTCAAACAGTACACTTGTCATTTATACACTTCTCTATAAATTTTATAATTCAATAAAATTTAAATGAAAGGGCTCATTTTTGCACCTCCACATTTATATAAATCCTTCCCTTCAACAAGCTATATTTAATTTCAGACTCTACATTTTGCAACCCACAGAAAGACTGCTGTGCCACCATGTGTATTAAAGATGGGAAAATTAAAGAAAGAAAGAAACCCAAACTATAATAAATCAAGAAGTGGCACACATAATGCTTTTTTTTAATAATCCCAAGAAATTTTAAACAGATCATTATTTACTATCTTTATTGGATAAGAATTACCTGGAAGAGTTAAATGTAAGATTAGGTTACAGAAAGTAGCAGCAGATTCTATTTTTTTAATAGAATTTTAAAGGTACCATTAATTGTTTAAGTGTTACCATTAAAGGTAAAGGTAATGTTTTTAATAGGTTTCTTCTAGTACTACAGGTAAACTAGAATACATATAATTCACTGAATTATCAAACATTTAAACTTATGTTTAGAAAAAGGCATAAATGTAAGATATAGTATCAAACTAGATGCATCATACATTGATAGCATTATTTCTTCTCCTTGATGCACACATATAAGGTGCTGTACATATAAAGCAAAATTTAGAGTATTTTTAGATTTCACCTTAAAATGAGTTAATATTATTCACAATCTACAATATAATTCTTCATTAGAGAGTACAAAAAAGATACTTTAAAAATCTTAGTTTGGTAGATTTTATCTGTGATTCTCAAAGGCCCACAGTTCATAAAGAAGTGAGTCCTCCTCACTTTATTTGCAGAAAATATTAAGATAAACATTCTTCATTCACAAAAAACCTGAAATATATGTCCTGAAGACTCATGCTGTTACCAAACATGCTTCAATCCACAGTATAGGAGAGGCAGGGTATAATTACACTACTCACCACCCCAAATCCTTTAAGAATTTAAATGTAAAGGACAAAGTACCACATGAACTGGTAATAGCAAAGAAAATGATTTGGTGAAACTGCTAAAGAAACCCAATAAAACACAATACAACAATAGATCAGCATAATGACCCTAGAGCTGGGGTACACAGAGGATTTGTTTAAGTTTTAAATAGTTGTCCAATATCACAAATGCACATCAATGAATACCATTTTTTAAAAAAAGTACAATTCTTAGACCAAATTCCAACTACCTAGAGTATTCAAATACAGTAGCTTTAAGTATTTTCCAGGCATATTAAAATACTACGAAAATGATCCAAAATGATGCCATAACCTTTTTTTTTTTTTTAACTAAACCAGTTTTTTTTACAAAGCATGTTCATAGATTTGCATGTCCCTGAATGTGTGCCAAAATGAAGATTCTGAGGTGCCACACTGAAAATTCTGATTGAGCAGATCTGGAGGTCCAGGAATCTGCACACTTATGCTTCCTAATGCTTGAAAACTACTACCCAAAAAGAATAAATTCAGAAAAACACAGAATGTCCTTGGTGATACAGGGATACTCATTATGAGCATCAATTGTATTATGCTGTAACATGATGATCTCAGAGATTACTGGTCTCCAGCTACTTGCCTTCATGTTTTGAAGTAACATAATGCTCACATTTCAATTTTTGCAACACTTACTGTCTTCAATCTCCTTCTTACCCTGCCTTCTTCTTTGCCTGTGTGTCATTTTGGGGAAGCTACCCTGGTAGCTACCCTGGTCCCATTTGAAAACACAATCTTTTTTTTTTTTAATTTTTATTTTGTAACGTTTTATTTCTTTTTTTTTTTTTTTAAGATTTATTTATTTATACAAGCAGTGGGTACAGTCTGAAGCACAGGAGGGTGAGAGAATTCACCAGAGCAGGGAGCAGAGCAGGCACACTGACGAAGTACACTGCTGAGGGGAGCAGCAGAAGGCAGGAGAGGTCTGTGCGCCATGTGGGACCCTCACCCGGCGGCCAGGGATTGAACCGTCGCTGCAGAGGCTGGGGGCAGCTTCGCAACCCAGCGCTCAACCGCTGCACCACCAGGGAGGCCCTGAAAACACAATCTTAAGAGAACAGAACCACTGGGTGGATTAAGTATAAAACGACTCCCAAGGGTGCTCTCCGGTGGCGCAGTGGGTTGAGCGCTGCGCTGTGAAGCTGTCCTGAGCCGCTGCAGCATGGGTTCAATTCCCGGCCTGCCAGGGAGATGCCCACATAGTGTGGCACACTTCTCCTGCCTCACCTGCTCCCCTCAGCAGTGTATTTCAGTCCTTCTGCCTGTTCTGCCCCCAACTCTGTCTCTGGTGAATCCTCTCACCCTCCCGTGCCTCTGACCTGTATCCCAGTTCTTGTATAAAAATAAATCTTTAAAAAAAAAAAAAAAAAAAGGCTCCCAAGGAAGGCAGAACAAGAGTGCAACATGCACGTTAAAGCACTCTTGTAACGGCTCCTCTGACCCCACCCCTAACCCCGGTGTCTAGGACCTCCCAGACACTCATACCTCTGGGCTGAATGATGAAAGCGCAGGTGAGGTCTAGTCCCATAATGGCTTACCACGCATAGTCTCTGACGCTTGGAAAAACTGGAATAGCGTTGCTACTTACACTGACAAACTGAATGTCATCTTCATTTTCTTCCGATGTTGCCTCGGGTGCCTCGGGTCCAGCTGGAGGGACAGATTCTATTATCTATAAAAACAAGCCAAAACACGCTCATCTATACGGCCACATACTTGGGAAACAGATCTTTCCAGAAGGAACCATTACAACGAACAATGAAAGCGCTTCAGGAGCCCTAACGGTGCCCAATTCCACGCCAACGAGCGCGCAAGCAACGCCAAGGAGCTGGGTTGCGCCTCTGCGGACGCGGGCGCCGGGCGCGCGCTCCCCCTTCCCGGCCCCTCGAGTCCCCCGCCAGCCACCCAAGCAGGAGGGAGGCAGGCTCAGAACCCACAACAATCACGTCTCAAGATGTCGCTCCCTCTGGCAGAGCAGCCCCAGTGCGGGGGGCTGGGGCCGGCGGGGCGGCCATTGTTGCTGCTGGGCCCTCGCTCGGCCACGCAGCAGGCCCGAAAGCCGGGCTCGGCCCACGCCGAGGGGAATCATCGCGCCGCGGCGGCCAAAGCACCAGGCCTCAGACCCCAGCGCCCACAAAACCCTTCGGGGCTCGGCCGAGAAGGCCGCGGGCCAACGCTCCGCTACTCACCTCCGACCCCGGCTCTCCCATTTCTCCGACGGCCTCACTGACGGCACCACCGCGCGCGCTGCCCCGACGCCGCCGTCGCTGCTGTCCGCCGCCACCACCACGGCCACGGCCGCCACCCCCGCCACGACTTCCCTTCCCGCCCAGCACCGCTTCGCTCCGCCGTGACCCGCCCCTGCGTGAGCGCGGACGCCGCCGACGCCGCCAGCGGAAAGAGGTGTAAATCCGCTTCAAAAGGAGGAGCTGCTCCCTCTGGCCCGCTGGCCCCCAGAGTTCGTTCGCTAAGGCCGAGCCTTCCTTTTTTCCCGCCGCGTGGGATGCTGGGATTTGTAGTTCTACCCGCCTCTGGCCCGCCCACCGCAGGGGGAGAAAAGAGTGGGTGGGGAAGAAGCCCAAGGTATGGCGCAGGCCGTCCTTGGGGCTGCGGGGAGCTGGAGCGGAATAGGTGTTATGTTAATGGGGGAAGGGTGAGGTGTGGAGGAGCGTTTAGAGTTGGGTATGCTCTGGTTGTGGAAGGGAAGCTCACTGATTGCTTCTTAGTCCCAAATGCCGCTGATGGACTACTTTTTCTTCCTTTTTTAACCCCCTCCGGAGAGCCGGGAATATGGAAATTTAGCTGAATTTTGACATTAGGGGAGAAAGATGAGGCTTCCTCTCTCCCAGCCTCTTCCCCAGCTTCAGTGTGACAGCCACAATATTTGTTAATACATCTGAGGAAGAGGATAGAGGAACAAAGTTCCACTCTGAAGACTGACCTGGAGAAACTAGAGTCCGTTAGTAACCAGGGTCCAACAGAAAGCTGACTTCACTCTCTTAAGCCCTCAGCTACTGTGATATTAAGATGTGCTTTTAAAAGATGTTCTCAGATAGTCCCTTGTTTAACTAGGTGACCTTTTTTTCCATGTATACACTCAAAAAGCAGTACCTAAAGTAGTTCACTCAAGTTCAGCTATGTATTTTAATGCCTTTGTCTTTTAATGACTTGCAAAATACCAGGTTTTTGTTTTTTTTTAAACACGTCAACAGTTGCAAATAAGCAAATTGTTACTAGATCCCTTAATATTTACACCCTTCAATTAATGCAGTTGTTGTCATTGTAAGCATTTACCCTGTAAACCTAATGTAAGCTTTAGGAAAAGCTTTATGCAAATTATTGTTTATCACAGATTTGTTATAACAAAAATTAGAAAACATCTAACTGTCTAATGACTAGGGAATATAATTGTTAAACTTTGCATATACTCTACATTACAAATGTTTTACTTCTAATGAAAATGTTTAGGTAAAATTTCCAAAAGTACATTTTTCAGAAATACAGGGTTTATAAAGTACAATAAGAACCACATTAAACCAGCTAGCAAATCATGCCTGAAATAGAAAACTACAAAATACTAATAGTTTTCTCTGGATAGTAGGATTATGTGTTCCTTCAAAAAAAAATCCTTTGAATTTACCAACAGATTTAGAGACATGCCGTATTTCCTGCAAAAACATTTATTTAGTCTGGTGTAGCAAAGGATAACAAACCATAGGCAAAGCTTGGGAGTATCTCAATCTTAGAAAATTAAGAAGAAATTGGGTTGGATGATCTTAAGGTGAAATGGGGAACCAGTTAGAAGGTGAATAAACCAGAGTTGTTTGCTGATTGGTTCAGGGTTCGAAGTAGAGACTTTTAGTTGTGAGGAAATGTTTTTTGTGTAACTGAGGAGATGCTTTTATGTTTTATTTGGGCCAATGACTCATTATTTTAAGTTAAGATTTTTAAGGGAGCCCATTAATGCATTTGATAGTCCCTCCACATTTTTGCTGTTAGACTTGTCCTAAGCAACATCATCAAAAGATTTGCAGAACTATGTCAGTGGCATTATGTTAATTTTTCAACTTATTATGTAACAAAGAAGTATAGGCATCATCTTCAGTTTTGCTTTCATTAGTTTTCTATTCCTTGCTGTTTTTGTTAAATGATTATTTATAGAACATTAGTAGTATGGTGGCATTTAAGATTGTAGAGACCTGGTTCTTGCCACTAAGAGGCAAATTAAATACATTAATAAGGCTCAAGTTCTTTAAGGAACCATTATCTAATATTTATAAATGCTAAAAAAGGAAAGTAGTAACACCCTGTAATTTATCTAAAAGACATTCAACTTAAACAAAAAAGTTCATGGGTCAGCACCAAATCTTGTGTTCTACTAAAAGCACAAATACTTTCAATGAGATACCATTGTTAAGAACTTTATTTGGTTTGTTTCAACCCTTTCATTTAAAGACTTGGTTACTGGAATGGTCTCCTTAATAATTTCTGATAAAGATAAAGTAAGAAATAGATTTATAGGCATTTAAAATAGAATTTTTTTTTTTTTTTTTCAGGGAAGAAGATGGCCCTGAAGATTCTAGGGAGCTAGTTGTCATAGTCATTTTCTGGGAGTTATGGGAGCAGAATTAAGTGCATTTGGTACTGAAAAAACATAAAAGACTAGCCCATAGGTCTGTAGTGTGATTTATTTGTTCCCCTCAGATCTGGAATTTCACTCAAGTGTTATGCATAAGGAAAAGAAGCCTGTTGGACAAAATTAATTCTCCTTTCTGGAACTAGTCTTTCATGCATGAGTCTCCAGTAAAGCCATAGTTGGTTGATCTACACCCAGTGTGCTCTGGTGAATTCTTTCCCTAGAAGGCAAAAGATCCAACCACTCTTTTGGGTTGAGGCCCACACTGCCGCATGTATATTCAACAGACAGAGGCCCCTTAGCAGACTATATTTGATAAAAGATCCTAGAAATGAGCATTTCAGGGGTACTGATTTGGGTGCCCTCTCCCTGTTACTTTTGGGAGCTTTCCTGCTTTCCTCTCTGAATAAACTAGTGTTAAACCTCACTGTTCATGGCCTCAATTTTCATGGCAGGAGACAAGAGCTTACCAACACATTGCAACACCTGTAACATATGAACAAGTAGCAACTGAAGAAATATTTGTTCTTGAAAGATTCTGTAACAAAGGCAAATCTGTGTTATTCCAATTAAGATCACTCCCTACCACTCTACTTCCAGATCAGTGAGACAGAAACTCCACTCCATTGCTACAATGAAGAACAAAAGGTTCTCTCTCCATTCCCACACCCCCAGCTCCCAGTGAGAAAGCTTTTCCTGGGAGGAGATCAGCATCTCTCATTTTGATTCTAGCTATGTGTTCTGAAGCAGTCTCAGGTCAGGTGACTACAGCTGAGAGAGAAAATTTCTCTTCTGTGCCTTTGACACTCAAGGAATAGTTCTACCTTGAACACAGCACCTGAGCCTAGGTAAAAGAAATTACAAGCCAATAGGATGAGTTGCCCTAGTCCTGTTTGAACAGGTGGACTAAATCATGGACTGGCAGCCCTGTCCAAGCAATTCAGCCCACCACACTGGCCATGCGGCACCATGATGGATAGGGCATAAGATCCTGATTAATGATTACCTCATAATTTCATGGAGGGAGAAAACAGAGCCCACATGTGCTGTTGGAGTGTAACCCATCTGCCCATGCTCAGGCATAGCCCAACTCAGAACAAGCAATGGCACTGCTTTCTTCCACCCCACCTCATGGACTTACCTAACTCTTCTTAATTGTCTTCAGGGAGCCAGGTTATATTCTACTTTCCCAAACTGGCTCCCTCATGCATGAGTCTCTCTAATAAAGCCTGGCCTGGTTCAACTGCAGCTAGTGCTCTGTGGTGAACTCTTTCCCTAGAGACCAAAAGACCCAATCTTTGGGGTTGAGGTAACATTTGCTCCTCCTGGTAAAGTGATGGCCAGGAAGGGCTTGACCAGGTGACCTCAGGCAAATGCCACCACCCCTTCATCAAGTATTCATCTCTTAGAACCAGAGGTCAGTAAAGAAAAGCTTGCCTTTGTCTCTATTCCTGCCTCCAGTGCCCTCCTAATAATAGCTACTAATCTTTTCACCAAATCTATCTTCATTTGCAATAGATGGTGAAGTTGACCCCTATACTTACTCTCAAGAGCAATGGAAATTGTGGTGAAAGGCAATGGGTAGAACATTCAAGATACAGGATAAACTGTAGATTGCCTAGTTTTCATGAGATTTTTAGAATAGGAGATTTAAGAAAGCCCTTCTGGGGAGAAAATAAATATCAAATACTGATGTCTGAATCTTCCTTCAAAGGAGACAGAATTTGATTGGATTATACTGTAGAGCAAATTTTGGAGTTAAAAAATACTCACTATAGGGCCTCCCTGGTGGCGCAAGAGGTTAAGCACCGCACTATGAAGCAATCCGCAGCCTCTGCTGCACGAGTTCGATCTCCGGCCAGCCAAGGAGCAATTCACATGGTGAGGAAGCCCTCTCCTGTCTCACCTGCTGCTCCCCTCAGCAGTATATTTTCGGTCAGTCTGCCTGTTCTGTTCCCCACTCTGTCTCTGGTAAATCCTCTCACCCCCACCCCCGCATCCATGGCCTATACCCCAGCTCTTGTATGCATAAATAAATAAATCTTTAAAAAAAAATTCACTATAGATCCACCTCATGCCAGCCCCAAGGACTAGTGGGTTGTCTGGTGGGCTGTTGAGACTTGCTTCCCCAGTGCAGCTCTCAAGACCCCACTTCCTCCTGCCAAATTCCTACCTTTTTCCATTTCCCTTCTTGTGAGCCTGGACTGCTTCACTTCCCCATCTGTACTCATTGTGAGCTGATTTCTCATGGCAAGATGTTGGTTTCCATAGATCCAGTAAGATTCTTTTTTCCCTTTCTATAACAGACAATTGGAAATACGGTGTTTTAGCAAGGCTTTGTCTGCTAGGTTAAGTTTTCAGGAACCAGATTGACGTTAGAGCCAACAAGGAAATAGCCTTGTACCACCTTAACGGTATAGCTGGCCTGTCAGGAAGGTGAGAAATCACCACATGGCAAGCCCAGGAACCCCAGTACTTCTTGGAAACCTTGAGAGGAGAGAAATTTACCCAACAATACAGGTATTACAGGTGAAATATGATGATGAGACACTGGCATGGTTTTGAGTCCTGATGGGCTGGCTATTTAAGAGCACTCAATCTGAGGTTTCTTTCTTTCTTTTTTAAAAATATTTATTTATTTATGCATGCAAGAACTGGGGCATAAGCCAGAGGTATGGGGAGTGAGAGGATTCACCAGAGAGAGTGGGGAGCAGGACAGGCAGATCTATTGAAATACACTGCAGAGGGGAGCAGAGGGCGAGGCAGGAGAGGTCTGCTGTGCCATGTGGGTTGCTCCCTAGCTAGCTGGGGAATCAATTCGTGCTGCAGTGGCTGGCAATAGTTTGATAGCTCTGTCTTTAACCCCTGTGCCACCAGGAAGACCCCTCAATCTGAGGTGTCTTAGAAGAAGTTCCAGCAAAGCAAAATTTACAAGGTCTCTAAAGTCATTTCTATTCTTGCTAAATTTATGTAAACTGGCCAGGTTGATTAAAAGTAGACTTAATTTGCAAATAAGTTAGTGTTGCCATATAATTTAATGATAACAAAGGAGGAGCAAACTGTATTTCAGTACTATATCTTTTTGTGGACATCAAATTCTAGTCCTCTTAAATGTTTCTGTGGGTTTTTTTTTTTTAAATCTATAAAGAAGAAAAGATCTTAAACTTTTTGTAGGAGTTTGAAAACTACCCTTCTAGTTTTCTTTTCCCCTAATCTTTTTGGCTTAGATTAATAATGATAATGATGATGATGATGATAATAATAATAATGAGGAGGGGGAACAGAAAGAAGAGAACTCTCCTCTTTCTAAAACCACCAACTGAAAATCAAAACCTAAAAACTTCAGAGAAATTACAATCCTCAAAATTTATAGCTGTTCTCTAAATACCTGACAATATCTGAAGCCACGGTAACAATCTGGGAGGACCTGATGTCTAAAGATACTTCAAATTTGACATCTAAATAGCTCCACTGACAACTCTCAGGACTCCCAATTGGACTTGTGGTTCGCTTCAATCTTTTTTTTAACCTTTGTTTCACTTTTGTTTCCATAGAAATATAAAATTAACTTTGAAACTTGCCACCAAAAATCCAACCCAACTATTTAATGGGATGACTCTATTCACAATACTAAAAACAGGTTACTTTCAGGAATATGGTGAAAGCAGCTCCTTTTCTTTCTGATCTTAATAGTGGATATAGGGTTTCTCTTGTGCTGTTGCTGTAATTGTATCATCAGGTCTACAGAAAAATTTACTACAACTATTCCACAGAAAACCAATGCTATGGTTATCATTGCCGGTTCTGACCCTATCTCTCTGGGATCCTGTAAAACCTTAGAACAGAGACTACATCCATGTTCAGCAGGACATAGCTATAGAAAATTGAGACCACAACGAGAATGGGGAAAATTGAGACCATCTGAGGATGAAAGATCTCTCAGTGGTTAGTGAAATAGAAAGGGTTGTAGAATAGGGACAGGTTAGGACTTGAGGACAGAATTTTGCTATTCTCATGGGCTGGTAAACAATCAGTCAAAAACATGATGATTCTAGGCCTAGACACTTGCTGCTATAAATTTCTTTGACTCATTGTTTCCTTTCTTTCTTTCTTTTTTAGCTTTTAAAATTTCTGAGCTATCTTCCCAAACCTTATCAAGTTGGCTGCCATGGGAAAAAAAAGGGAGTTGTAGACCCAGAAGGACAGTCAGAGACCTTGAGACCAGACCAGCTTAAACTGGAGCTGAAAGCACACAGTCTCCAGGAGATGTTCACCTTGGAGATGATCACAAGCCCTGCATGATCACTGAGCTGCAGCTGATTAGTGCTCACAACTAGTATCAATAAATGGGCATTAGCCAAATCCACTATCCACAAAAAAAAAAAAGCCCAGAACCAGATGGCTTTACAAATGAACTCTACCAAGTGAGTAAAGAAATTATCCCCATCTTGCTCAAATTGTTTCTAAAAATTCAAGAAGTGGGAACCCCCCCCCAATACATTTTTCTGTTGTTAAAATTACCTTAGTACTGAAACTAGATAAAGACAGCACAAGGAAAGAAAATTATAGACCAGAATTTCTGATGAACATTACGGTTTTAGTTTACATTTCGTTTTTTATCCATGTCTGAGCATTGTCTTATATATTTGAGACATCTGTATTGCGATTCCCTCACCACCTTTCCATGTCTCTGTGATACTTTCTCCCTCTGTTCTCCCTTCTAACTTCAGAAACTTCATTTATTAATGTCCACCAATTTTTGTATGTACTTTATTTTGTCTAATCATCATATGAAAAAATGCAAATATTTGTGGAGAAACAGAAAAACTGATTTTTGCTGACCTAGTTCCTGAATTATAGAATCAGTTTTGTTAAGATATAAATGCTGGGCCTCCCTGGTGGCACAAGGGGTTAAGTCTCAGCATTATCAAGCTATCACCAGTCACTGTAACATGAGTTCAATCCCCGGCCAGGGAGATAACCCACATGGCACAGCAGACCTCTCCTGCCTTGCCTGCTGCTCCCCTCAGCAGTGTGTTTCATTAGATCCGCCCCTTCTGCTCCCCACTCTGTCTTTGGTGAATCCTCTTACCCCCCCCACGCTTCTGGCCTACACCCCAGTTCTTGTATGCATAAATAAAAACAAATCTTTTTTTAAAAAAAGATATAACTTCTTTCTAGACTCGAAAATTATTTATGTGTAATACCAATCAAAATTTCAGGAGTATTTTTAGGGGGAAATGAGATTTGGAGAAAGGCAATCAAAATTACTTTCAAACTCTAGTGAAAACATTCTTCTGTAAGAATTAGAGTTAAGAGTGAAATTAACTACCAGATGTAATTTATCACAAATCCCTAGTTAATAAGATATTGAAATGACAGAATTAAACCAAGAATTTAATTTTTCTCCCATTTTTTTCCTAAAATGAATATAAAGAAAGTAATAAGACCACAAAAGAAGCAATAGGGGACCAACTTTAGGGGGCACCAACTTTCGGGAATCTATATTACTGTTGGTCCTGGATTTCCAGAGGTTATATAATACTAATACCTAACATTTATAAAAATGATTATTATTTGCCAGATACTATGTTATGCCCAATATATACCTAAATTTGTTTGATCCATACAACAACGTTAGTTAGACGGTGAGAAAACTTTGGGAGAGAGAAAATAGACAGTATAGTATCTGATTTCACTGGGCAAAGGAAGCAAACTAGTTTGTCACAGAAAACCCAAAAAGGGCTCAGAATTGACATCAGGTACAATGAATAAGAGGTTCCACATAACAAAGAGAGATTGAAAGACCATAATTCCCTTCTCCTACACATCTCCACATATGTTCTTACAAGACATTCTCTGCATTAAGTTAAAAGTTCTGCATTCACTTGCAGAACACCAAATGAATTTGTGGACATGAGTAAGAGCCGAAAAGAGAATTCACTAAGGTCTGTTTTTAGAACACTTGCTCCCTGTTCCTTTACTGTCATGGATACAAAATAGTATCAGGCAGGAGAACCAAGGATTCTGAAGAGCAATTCACATCAACCAGAAGTCTTAGACTGATAAGTAGAATTGTAGAGTACCCATCAAAAATGATGGCTTTATACTCAGTGAGTCACACATAAATTCGTCAGGTAATGGATTAAATATAAAGAAACAACCAAAGGTGAAATAAAAAAGTCCTAGAGGGGAAAGGTAAATTTAAGATAATAGGAAAAAGGGATCTTGAGTGAAAAGAATAATGCCAAGAAAATAATTAATTTTTTTTCCCGCAGGGAAAAGTAAAGGGCATCCAGAATACTATCCAGAAACATAGAATTTTAGTGAAAAATAACTAACCAAGAACATGAAGTAGATCACTAAGTCAGAATTTTGATAGCTGAAATGAAATATCCATTAGATGGCTGAAAAATTATAAGGTCAAGGAAATCTCCCAGACACAGGAAAGAGAAGCAAAAGACTTAAAAAAAAGAAAAGAAAAAAAAAGAAAAGAAAATTGTAAATAAAAGATAGGAGACATTCAGAACATAGTAACTGGATTCCCAGAATAATCAGAATTTCAGAAAGAGATAAAACAAAGCAGTCGAGAACACTATGTAGAAATTATATAAAAGTAACAAAATAAATTTTCCCAGAACTGAAGATTAAAAAATATTAAGATTGAAAAGGTTTATCATGTACTGAGCACTATGAATTTGAAAAAGATACACAACAGGCACATTTTCATCCACAGAAAAAATAAGATTAAAAGAATCTCAAGGCGTATGAGGAGGATTCTGAATAAAAGAATGAGAATCAGAGTTGCAACAGGCTTCTGAAGAGCAACAGCAGATGTAACACTCTGGTATGTACACACTGGTAACCTTATTATCTTTCTCCTTTTTCTCTGAGAAAGTCAGCAAAGCAACAGGAAAAATTAGAAACAAAAACATAAAACAAAAACCCCACCTTTCAATGGGTGACAAAATCTGCAGAACCCAAAAGGAAAGCAAATAAAATTAAGCAGATGTCAAGAGACTATCACGGCACTCATGAGTGGCAAATCTCACAAAACACAGCAAAAGTACATCTCCTGGAAAGGAGAATCTCATCCTGAAAGGCAAAATCTATCACACAAAAATCTAACAACTGAGGAAGGGGTAAGGTACTGAGCGTCACCAGAAATCACCAGGTTAGCATGTAGAGAGACAAGGCAGAGGGCATCTAGAAGGCTCCTAGCAGATCTCAGAAAGAGCCAGCAAAAACATACTGCCTGCAGGTGAAGGGCTCTGCCATGACTTTGCTGCTGCTGGTAAAGGCCCTGGGGATGCAGGGCTGGTGACAGAGATACTATAAGACCCAGCTTAGCTCAGTTAATGAGGGGAAGCCGAGCTACCCAAAAATCTTCTCAGAGGAGCCAGAACCAGTGGTTTGAAAGGACTGAAGCTAGGTACCCCACTGGCAGGTGAGGGTCCCACATGGCACTGTGGGACCTCTCCTGCCTCACCTGCTGCTCCCCTTAGCAGTGTATTTCGTCAGTCTGCCTGTTCTGTTCCCCACTCCTTCTCTGGTGAATTCTCTCACCTCCCGCGCGTCTGGCCTGTACCCTGCTTCTTATATAAAATAAATAAATAAATCTTATAAAAAAAAAAAAATGGAAGGACTGAGGCCTGGAAGGACCCCTGGCTGCTCCCACCATCCATGAACCCATCTGCAAATAGTTGGTCCAGGAAAAACCATGCTATTAAAAAAAAAAAAGTGTTCAGGAAAGGCTATGACACAGCATCAAAGATTTTAGTAAAAGGTTTTATTAGAAAAATGTGAAAGAGCTGCAAAATTGATAAATGCATAAAAAACATGCATACATGACTTTCAGTTAATTTTTGTACTATGCTGTCTAGTTGATCAGTTACCAGATTTGCTTATTGGTAGTCCAGGAATTACTTGCAAAATGGAATGTAATACTAAAAGTTTGTGGAAAAAAAATTTTGTGAGAGAAAAAAAGTAGCTGGCTAATTTGGGGATGAATGATTTCAGCCAACATAGTAACCTGTTTTTTTTTTTTTTTTTTTTTTGGTAGAAAAAAACCTTTCAAGAACTTCTATCTACAAAAACCCTTATAAAATGTGTTAAAACCAGTTTTTTAAAATTAATCTGATTACAGATAAACCTTAAAACACTATGCTACCTTTACTTCTCAGAACACCATGTCTTTGAGCTACAGACAAGTTTTTAATTTCTTTCCTTTTTGATAGCATTTTAAAGAGTTCTTAGAATAGAAGAGACACTGGGATGGATTTAAGAATCCATTTTTCTTTAAAGGAAAGAATGCAAAAACAGATCATGTCACCAATTGCATCTTTTTGAGGGGGCCAGGGGGTATAAATTTCCAGTTCCCAAGAAGAGATGTTTATTAGAATGAAGAAAATAGAGTTTACATTTAACTTTCTTTCCAGGATTTAGTCCTGAACTCAAGCAATCATCACACCAGCCCTTGTTCTTTTATTTTTTTATTTTTCATTTTCATACCATTCTTCCTTGTCCTGGCACGGTAGCCACTGCCCACCAGTCACCACTGTGCCAGGCTCATGCTTTTGGGTCAAATTTGGATTACTTTCAAAACTACTTGAACTTGAAGATTAACAAAGTGTGTCATTTCCCCCTTACATGGACAAACACAGAAAGTACATATTGAGATTGTTCTTTACTTTTTCCATTAACTCATGACAAGTAAACAAATATCATTTGCGCCAATGTCCTTGTAAATTAAAACACAAATTTAAGCACCGAAGCGGGTAGCAATACAGATTATAAGGTAAGTTGGTTACAAGCTACTGTTTGTATTCATTTTTCACATTATCAGCTGTAATTTTTTAAAAATTAAACATTTCTTGTTCAAAATCTCCATTAACTAAACCATGAATATTTTTACAATATCAAACAAAATTTGAGATATTTTCAACTTATTTTTAAGTTGTCAATATGTCTTCAAAGTAAACATGAATAAAGATATAACTGTATGTCTGAAATTAAAAGCTGAAGGGTCTTATTTTTCTTCAAAGATCACTGGGAAATAGAAATATTTGAAGATGTAAACAGTTCATGAAAATGAGTTGATGTGTTGGGAATTTTAAATAATAAGCAAACATTTAATGAGCTTCCACTATATGTAAAGTACTGCTTATAACCAAGGTATCTATTCCTTTTAGGAAACTTGCTATCTAGTAGAGGAGAAAGGCATAAAAAGTTGAACTGTCATTAAAAGGGAATCAGAAAAGTTGATTTTACTATCTCGAGGAAAATGGAGAAATAGTGAAGGATTTTCTGTAAAGAAAAGTATAAGACTAACTCACTATCCATTCCCCTTTCTCCCTTGCAACCTCTACTATAGAAGCTAGGAAAGGTAAAAGCTCACATTGCAAGACTCTTTTGAAGTGAGGGACTACCATATTGACACAGTTCTGGTCAGTGAAATGTAAATTTTTTTGAAGACTAAAGCAAAGGGTTTGATTTCCTGATGAATATCCAGAGTTGGCACCAACACTTGCCTTCTTTCCTTGAATGAAGCATGCTGAAACTGTGCCAGTCACGCTGTCATCTTCAGGGGAAGACTTAAAGCACCACGGATAACACAGCAATAACACCACTGAGCTACTCAAGCAAAGCTTGCAGTCATCTCCAAATTTCTTGTCATTCAAGATTATATACATCCATTTAACTGATTTAAGTTGGGTTTTCTGTTATGAGTTGGAATGTCTTTCTGACTAATAATAGCTATACAAATAAATGTGTATTTAGAATGGTCATTCCATTTTATGATAGCGTTAGTGTGGGGGATAGGTTAAGAAGAGGCAAGAATGAAGTTAGGGGAGATTTATTAGTAAGGTATTATAGTACTCCAAGCAAGAAAAACAAGAGTCTAAGTGAATCACAGCAAAAACAGTAAAAGAAATAGAGATTACAGAGATATTTAAATGATGGAAGAGACAGGAAAAGATAGAATAGGTTTCAAATGTCTTTTAAGTTTCTAGTTTGAGCAACAAGGACAATGATTGTGCCATTATCCAAAATCAGATACGGTGATTGAATGATAAATTCAGCTTTGCATATATTCAAATGTGAAAATGATGAGAAGGCCGATCATTACATTCAAGAGAGAGAGATCTGCATTGAGAAACCCAGATTTGAGAATAATCACCATGCAGGAAGTACTGTTGAATAGAACTGTAATATAAACTGCACATGTAATTAAAGAGTAAAAATAGATGAAGTTAATTTTAATAATTTATCTGACTGCACACAACATATTATTTAAACACGTCATAAATTCAGTTATTTTGATAATTTACATGCTACAATAATGAAAATCATTTTTCTATATCATTTATGTCCATAGGAAAAAAAAATCCCATTTATCTTTTTAAAAAGAACTGCCGTGGCCTGAGTATGATTCCTGCCAGGAAGCTAAACCACATGGTGCAGCAGAACTCTCTTGTCTCACTTGCTGCTCCCCTCAGCAGTGTAATTCAGTAGATCTGCCAGTTCTGATTTCCACTCTGTCTCTGGTGAATCTTCTCATCCCACCACCACCTCGAACCTCTGGCCTACACCACAGTTCTTTTATACATAAATAAATAAATACATCTTTTCAGTGACAATACTGAGACGCAAACCCTCTACCACCAGGGAGGCACAATAAATAAATCTTAAAAAAAACCCAAAAGAACTCTTTTGCCTTCAGAGCAAAATAATATCAGTTTGGAAACTATGTTTGTCCAAGTTAAGTAAATTGAATAAATTTTGTGTTAGTTCAGTATTGCTAACATTGAATTCAGAGTTACTGAGTAAATTGAAAAGCACCTCTACATTGCAGTAATAGTGCTGAGACTTAACCCCTACACTACCAGGGAGGGCCCGCTTTTCTAACAATTTCTGCAACTGATATTTATTTTACTATCTATCCATCTGAAGCTGGTTCTTTTTCTTGCCAGAATCTAAGCTGTTTCACACCTGACTAAACTGATAAGCTCAATCTTTTCTAAAATTGATGAAAATTTTTGTTGATTGATATTTGGTTCTTATTTAGGATGACTAAATTTCATTGATTCTTTTTTGACCTTTGGAAAGTAACATCAAATTCATTATGTATTTGCCAAATATGTCTCAATATTATACACTTTACTATCTTTAATTTTTAAGGTTATTCTCTGCCATAGGAAACTGTAATAGCCATTCATCATGAAATCAGCAACATACCTTCCTCGTTCCAGCAGTAGCATGTGTTCTTTATCTCCACTTATTATTTTCAATATGCCTTCATTTTAAATTTAAAAATTTGTTCATGTCATCTAAGCTGGAAAACAACGTAATTATAATTAATATGTATTTCAATTTATCTATGATTTACATAAGCATTCATTCCTGTTGTCTAGATAAAATATTCAAATAAGCATGCTATAATGTTACATCAATTCATAGAAAAAATGTGGACTGAATCCATCTGTTCACACAAATCAGTGAAATTTTTATACGTAATGTTAGACATGGCAGAAACATTTGACAGGCATACAACAATAATCACATGTCAAGCAAGGTAACGTTAAATGTATCTCTAAAAAAATGTTGAATTAAAAATATTTTAGACGGTTTTAATTTTTGTATTTAAAATTAAATACTATTTTACTGAACTCATTTCAAGTGTTTAACAGCCACTTATTCCTAGTGGCTACCATACTAAATAGAGTAGGTATGGAGATGAGAAAATCAAGAGCCAAAAGGATAGTTTTTTTCTTTCCATTTTCACTTTTTCATTTGATATAACTTCTAGGGTTTAGAACTTATCTTGGGTTGTGTTCTTCTTTCGCATCCTTAATAAAAGTAAAACAAAGCTAAAATGCAAATGGATGGATGTTCTGGACAGGATTCCTTGGAATATATATTATAGCTCACTGTAGTGGTAATGCCCAGTCTTTAAAAAAAACTATAGCTCCTAAAAACAATCATAAACTTTCTCTCTTTAAAGAATGCCTTTTATTTTTATTTATTTTTTTTAAAGAGGCATATATTTTTATTTTATTTGTTTTTGTTTATTTGTTTGTTTATACATGCACTGGGTACAGTCAGAAGCGCGGGAGGGTGAGAGAATTCACCAGAGCGGGGAGCAGAGCAGGCAGAAGGACTGAAGTACACTGCTGAGGGGAACAGCGGGCGGCAGGAGAGGTCTGTGCGCCATGTGGGACCCTCCTCCGGTGGCCGGGGAGCAGCCGGGGATCGAACCGGGGCCGCAGAGGCCGCGGGCAGCTTCGCAACCCAGCGCTCAACCGCTGCGCCACCGGGGAGGCCCCTAAAGAACGCCTTTTAAACGCAATGCTGATAAGCTTGCCTATTTTTTAAAAAGATTTATTTATTTATGCATACAAGAGCCAGGGTACAGGCCAGAGGTGGGGGCTGTGTGTGAGAAGATTCACCAGAGACAGAGTGGGGAACAGAACAGGTGGACTGACTGAAATACACTGCTGAGGGGAGCAGGTGAGGCAGGAGAGGTCGGCTGCACCACGTGGGTAGTTCCTTGGCCAGGGATTGAACTTGTGCTGCAGTGGCTGTGGATAACTTCATAGGTTGTGTCTTAATCCCTGCGCCACCAGGGAGGCCCATTGCCTGTTTGTTTTTTTTTTAAAGTGTGCATATATATAAAAAATGTGTAGCACATAATTTACAAATGATAAAAACATATACAATACTCTACTGTAAATTCCATATAGTCAACTGATTCCCACATAAGTCTTTTGGTGATTTTTGTCGAACTCTGGTATCTGTAGCCAACCTATGGTTGCAATTTGACCAAGATTTTACAAATGGGGTTGCATCCCAATCTGCTAACTCTTTCCCTAATAGGTTTATTGTCAGTAAATCTGATATGTGATCTATTATTAAATAATTTTTCCCTTGTACAAATTATGTTCATTAAATGAAACCTTTTTCAGTTTCAGCACTACTGATTGCAATAGTACTAATGATCTTTTTAGCTTTTTGTTGTTGTAGGAATTGAAACATTGTCTGATTTTATATTATTATTTACAAATTCCCTAAAATCATTCAAATCAATTTCACATTTTAAAATTTCACACAGATGAAGTAATTTTTTTTCACCAGCTACCCATGATGAAATTATTTCTTCATGAGGCCATGTGGAAAGTTCTAGCAAATCAAAATAATTAAAATACTTTCATCATGGTTTCTGCCAGATAAAAGACAAAAGTTCATGTGTTGAATTATACTTTCTAGTAACATATTCTTAGGAAGGGCATTAAATTTATTGTTTTTATTAAATGGAATATCTTTAAACTTATCTGACTTAATCAAATCTTCAATTTGAGATTCATGCTTTTCCAGTATCAATTTTTAAATTTTCCAAAGCTCTGATGGTACGTTTGATTAATTTTTGTGCTTTCTGAATATTAGTTGATCTTGACTGTAATGCAGTGGAAAGTAGTGAAAATTCTTCAAGATTGTCAATCACTAAAGCAAAGTCTTACAAGAAATTAATGTTAGCTAATCTCTTTGCTAAAATAGAGTAAGAATGAGAAAAATGCTTATATAAGACAGGATACGCATACCATATAGCAGTAGCAGCCTGTAAATTACAAGCCACCCATCTTGGTCCCCTTACCTGGCCAATTTTAACAATTCAATTTCAAGATCTTTAGATACAGTTTCTAAAAGCGTGTTTTGATTTTTATTAGATCAATGATAAATGGAAAATATTTTATCAAGAAATATTTTAAATGATTAACTTGTTTTATTTCTGATATTGAATCATCAAGTGACAATTGCAATCGATGATTTAATCAGTTCCAAATAATGATTACAGGAAAATTTTCAAACAACTTTGTAGCTACTCCAGACTTTCTTCCCAGTATTGTATTAGTGCCATCAGAACAAAATGCAATTAAATACTCATTACTAAAGCCACAATCATATAAAGTACTCAGTAATGTATTGAAAATATACTCTGCTGTAGTTGAAACCAATTCTTTTAAAGCAACAAATAACGTAACTGTTGCAGGAGATGAATGAATTGTGCGCTGGTGGTAAATTATTAGGGTGCTTTTCTTTGAAACTGTAGATGTCTCATCAATGATGGTACAGATTTTGGCATTCTCTTCTATAATACTCTTAAATATCTTCATCTTCATTTCTTTTGCAGTATGTTCTGCTATCCTTGTTGCGCTGTATCATGTATTTAAACAATTGACTTCTCCATTTTTTTCTTGTAATTCTATTGCCCCCTCGATATCAGACAAAGGTCTATTATGTTTCATTAAGCTGTAAACAGTATTAAAAACTTTTACAGTAGCATCAGTATTTTTATTACTTTGTTTATGCACTAAGTTAGAAATTGAGTCATTAACTGATTCTTTTAACGAATCCTGAATTTTACTATGGGCTTTAGAAATATCATGTTCCCTGATTTTTTTTTTTGTCTAGTTGTTTTATTACTGCCATTAGGGGTTACTAAACATGTAATCCATTCTTCCGACACATGCACATGTTTTTCTGCTTTAGATCCCAAATGCCGAACTGTTGAGCAATGCTTACATCCCAATTTACCTTCTTTTATTTCAAGCCATTTGTATTGTTCTGTGAACATAAATGCTTGTTTTTCATTCTAACAATCTGGAAGCAGATTATCCATTTCTTCCTTTGATGAACATGATGGTTTTTCTTCAATTACTGGTTGTTCAATATATTTGAAATTTGATTTCTTTAACTTAGACAATCCACAATGATTTTTGTTTCTAGCATTACTTTCTGTGTCTGTGTTCACCTTCTTCACATTTAAAAAAATGCAAAAAATCACCCTGTCATTTTGGCATTTTATGGAACAGAATCTGAAAAATAATTTTACATATTTAAGTATAATTCACAACACTTCCAGGGTAATATAAAAAGTTCTCTTGTTATTTAAGTAATTTTAGAAAATAAAAAAATAGATTTTAAACTAAAATACCTTTATTTTCAGTTTATGCCTATAACTTCAGTATAATTTTCTTGCTACTTCTTGAAAAATCTATCAGATTTTAAAATTAGAGTCAGTGGGCCTCCCAGGTGGCGCAGCGGTTGAGCGCTGGGTTGCGAAGCTGCCCGCGGCCTCTGCGGCGCCGGTTCGATCCCCGGCTGCTCCCCGGCCACCGGAGGAGGGTCCCACATGGCGCACAGACCTCTCCTGCTGCCCGCTGCTCCCCTCAGCAGTGTACTTCGGTCCTTCTGCCTGCTCTGCTCCCCGCTCTGGCTCTGGTGAATTCTCTCACCCTCCCGCACTTCTGACTGTACCCAGTGCATGTATAAACAAAACAAACAAACAAATAAATAAATAAATAAAAATGCCTCTATAAAAATTAAAAAAATAATAAAATTACAGTCAGTAATGAAATTACAATACCTGTGAATGATTGGTTATCATACATTTCAATAAGTTGTTGCTCATGATTTACAAATAAGTATAGTTCCAAAATGAAGACTGGTTCTTTTTTTTTTAAAGATTTATTTATTTATTTATACAAGCACTGGGTACAGTCAGAAGCACGGGAGGGTGAGAGAATTCACCAGAGCCAGAGCGGGGAACAGAACAGGCAGACTGATGAAGTACACTGCTGAGGGGAGCAGGAGAGGCTGCGGGTAGCTTCACAACCCAGCGGTCAACCGCTGTGCCACCAGGGAGGTCCTAATTCTGTCAGTTCTTTTGTTTGTATTTCACATATGAGCAAAATCATCCAGTATTTGTCTTTCACCCTCTAAACTTATTTCACTTACCATAATCCCCTCCAGTTCCATCCATACTGTCACATATGGCAGGAGTTTATCTTATTTTTACAGCTGAATAGTATTACATCCTGTATATGTACCACATCTTTTTTTTTTATATTTATTTTATTTATTTATGCATACAAGAACTGGGGTGTAGGCCAGAGGTGCGGAGGGGTGGGGGTAAGAGGGTTCACCAGAGACAGAGTGGGGAACAGAATGGGCAAATCCACTGAAATACACTGCTAGTGGAACAAGGGGCAAGACAGGAGAGGCCCACTGTGCCATGTGGGCTAGTTCCCTGGCTGGGGACTGAACTCACGTTGTTGTGGCTGGCAATAGCTCGACAGCACTGTGACTTTAATCCCTGAGCCACCAGAGAGGTCTTTGTATCACATCTTCTTAAACCATTCATTTGTCTTTGGGCACTTAGGTTGTTTCCACAACTTGCCTACTGCAAATAAACTTGCAGTGAACATAGGACAGCATGTGTCCCTTTGAATTGGTGTTTATGCATTCTTTGGATAAAAGCCAAGGAGTGGAATTACTCCTTTCCAAAGGGTCTTGACAGTCTGCATTCCCACCATAGAGTACAAGTATTCCCTTTTCTCCATATCTATTGGAGAAAACCAACACTGCTGTTTCTGCTTTTGTTTCTTGTTAATATTGGCCATTCTCACAGTATACGATACTGAATGAGGTGGCATCTTATTGTGGTTTTGATTTTAATTTTCCTGATGATAAGTGACTTTGAACATTTTTTTACATGCCTGTTTACCATTTGCATGTTTTCTTTGAAGAAGTGTCTATTTAGCTCCTCTGCCCATGTTTTGATTGGGTTCTTTGTTCTCTTTTCGTTGAGTTGTATGAATTCTCTGTAGATTTTGGATATTAGCCTTTTGTCAGATGTATCATGTCCAAATATTTTCTCTCATTCAGTCTCAGAACTACTGGTCAGAAATGAGCTACACACATACACACAAAGTCTCCACAAATTCAAAGCCAGTTTTTCTAATCTAAGGATCAGGAACATATCCACACATATCTGAAATAAGATATACAAACACATTAGAGAAGCGAAAATCACTTTTGGGCTTATGGCTGTCAATGCCATGAGGAAGTTTCCCCAAAAGCCTGACAAACCACAGTGGCTTTTTTTAAAAAAAAAAAGATTTATTTATTTATTTATTTATGCATACAAGAACTGGGGTACAGGCCAGAGGTGCAGGGGGTGAGAGGATTCACCAAAGACAGAGTGGGGAGAACAGGTGAATTGAATGAAATACACTGCTGAGGGGAGCAATGGGTGAGACAGGAGAGGTCTGCTGCACCATGTGGGTCAGCTCCGTGGCTGGAGTTTGAACTCATGCTGCAGTAGCTGCAGATTGCTTCAAAGCACTGATGCTTAACCACTTGCACCACCAAGCAGGGCCCCACAGATGGCTTTTTCCTGTATTAGGAAACCAAATGTGTGTGTGTGTTGTGGAGGGTTATTCAGGGACCCCAAAATATCCAGAGATCCATGCTCTAAAAAGGGTTCAGCTATCCATTGCACAAAGGCAAAGGAAGCAAACTCTTAATGTAAAAGATCTTTAATAGAATTAGCATGCATAGAGAGAAAGAGAGGAAAGGACATGCTTAATAAAAGTGAAAATTTCGGGCCTCCCTGGTGCTATCACGCTATCACTGCTGTATCCTGAGTTTGATGACCCACATGGTGCAGCAGCCTGTTCTGCTCCCCACTGGTGAATCCTCTCATACACCACACCTCTGGCCTGCATCCCAGTTCTTGTATGCATAAATAATAAAAAAAATATCTTTTTAAAAATCCTGAAAATTTCCCACTTCCTCATGGGCAAATGCCCAGCCAAACAAGTTTGGCCTGAAACCTTGGCATAAGTCTAAGGTACCTTCTGGCCAGAAACCGTAAAAAGGGGTTAGGCAGGTCCCAAGAGAGCTGGGGATGAACAGCCGACTCAAAATACAAAATCAAAGTACAAATCAAGTAACAGCTGCAAAAGCTTCTCCACCCTGTGTCTCTTTCTAGTCGCTAGGTACAAGTAGAAAGCCAGAAAAGCTGGCATTGATATTTTTGTAAATTGTAGATCAGTTATTTTATAGAATATTCCTCAATTTATGATTATCAGCATTTCCTCATGATCTCATTTAGGTTCTCTCTCTGGCCAGAATATGACTTAAGTGAACTTGTGTTGCTCTCAGGGAATCACATTCACGACGTATCTATCTGCCTTTTGCTGATTAGGAGGATTTTAATCATCTGGACATGTTATTTCCCACTTTCAGTTTTTGTAGTGCATAGTTATATTTTTCTCCTAATACTTTAATACATCTGTGCAGTACTACTTTGAGACTAAGCAAATGTCCACTCCTTATGAAATTTATACTTCAAGATTTAGTATTCTCTGACGAATCTTGCCTGAACCAATCTTTATTATGGTGGTTACAAACATTGAAGCAGGAAGTTACTAAGTCTGCTGCTTAGAGTCTGCTGCTTGAATTCTGCTGCAAATAATTCCTGTGGTGTGCCGCCTGCCCACAGTAGTAGCTATGGCTACCTTGACCCCCTTCCCAAACAAAAAAGAAAGTCTATGATGGATTGGGTAACAAGCTTCCTCATACAAACTGTATAAAACCTACAATTCCTGCAATTCTGGGCTCAGACTTTTGGGAGCTATCCCACCGACAAATAAATCTCTCTCTCTTGATGTCTCTGATTGCCACCTGATTTCTCTGGGAAACTGCTGTAACAACATCACACTCCATATATTTATGACATTGTAGTATAATAAAATATCTTCCTTTTTCCCTTATTGATTTATCTATTCATTGTTACTACATATTCATAGATTTCCTTTCTTTTTTCAATGAGCTATAATCCCGTACTGCCCTAACTTATTTTGAGGCTTTCTTTGTCTTGAATTTGGTCATTTGGAGTCCCTTTTGTTGGTTTTTGTGGCCACCAATTTTTGGAGAAATTCTTTCCTTTCATAACATAAACTGTTCAAAGCACACCTCCTACCATCTCTGTCCCTGCCCTGGAATCAACCAATTCTACAAGAAGCCCTTTTCCTTTGGTGGAAATGGTCTAGGAACCAAGATCTGGGTTTTAGATGTACACATTGTCACTGAGATGTTGCAAGGCTGTTAATTTATTCTGAATCCAGTTTCTTTCTTTTCTCAGATATTTACAGAGGATTCTGAGATGTTATAGTTTGAATCAAGGGGTGATCTGCCATGCAATTTTTGTTTATAGAGGTAATTTTAAAATTCACATTTTGGTCCATTAATAAAAGATGTGGACATACTGTGATATATCTGTACTTAGATTCACTCCAGAATATGCAGAAAAATTCTTACTAAGGAATCCATTGGATTCCACTTTACTTTGTTTCCAAGATTAAATCAATTTATAATCAGTTTTGTCTGGGAAGATTAGAGGGTATAACTTATGAAGAATTAATCTAATTAACTGAGAATTTTTAGTATTTTTTCAGTTTGATGGTTCTCCAGACATCTTAGATAATTTTCTGACTTTCTCCAGGTCAGTTTGTATAACCAAACATTTTTTCCCCTGAGGTGCATGCTACTAACTGTATTCAGTCAGACTCTGAGTACTTAGGGATGATGAAAATTCCTTCTCTAATGTATCTAATTGTTCTTGACTATTTAGGAACTCTTCCTACATGGTTCTCTATCTTTGTGGTGGTTCAAATTCTACCCACCAAAATTTTAAGGTGAAATTACAATTTTATAATCATCAATACAAATCCAATGGTAAAGAAGATGACCTTTGTATCTAAAATGGTTAATGGAACATAAGAAGAATAAATATTGAATAATGGGATAGAGAAAAGACACAAATGATCAATAGGGAATTCCCAGAAGTGAAATCACGCTGCATGGTTTTGCCTATACATACATAACTATGATAAAGTTTAACTTATAAATTAAGCACAGGAACATATTAGCAACAGTAACTACTTATAAAATAGAATGATTTTATTGCTGTAATAAAAGTTATGTGACTGTTGCCTCTATCTCAATATATTTTACTCTAACGTTGTATGAAAGTAGGGAAGGTTATCTATTGCTTCCCTTGACAAGGATGGAAGAGGCTTCTGCCTGAAACACACATGCGGTTTTTAGCCTATAGTTTCATTTATTTTTTTTGAAGATTTAGTTTACTTATGCATACAAGAACTGGGGTACAGGCCAGAGGGGTGTGTGTGTATGGAAGGGGGTGAGATGATTCACCAGAGACAGAGTGGGAAACAGAACAGGTGGATTGACTGAAATATACTGCTAAGGGGAGCAGCGGGTGAGTCAGGAGAGGTGTGCTGTGCCATGTAGTAACTCCATAGCTGGGGATCAAACTCATGCTGCAGTGGCTGTGGATAGCTTCATAGGTTGCATCTTAACCACTTGCACCACCAGGGAGGCCCTAGCCTGTAGTTTTAAACCACTGTTTAAAAAAAATTTACTCCACATAATTTTTAAAAAATATTTATTTTTATTTGTTTATGCCATATGTGGATAACTTCCTGGCCCAGGATCAAACTCAAGGGGTACTGGTGATAGTGCTGAGACTTAACCCCTAGGCCACCAGGAATGCCCCTAACAATATTTTATATATTACATAAACATATGCTGTATATATAATAAATCCTATAGATATTTCTGAGAATTAAAGTAATATAAAAATATTATTTACAAAATAAGTATATATATTCTTATTATATGTACTTTATATATGAGAAATCAAATAAAACAAAGAGAAATAAAAACAATAAAACATCTTGCTCCACTAGTGTTAGCAAAATAGATGATAGATAAAATATGAGGAATTCAAAGACTTTTTAAAGTTGCCAAAAGATTTAAATTTGGCAAAAAATGCAAGGAAAATGCCAAGGCACTCCACGAGTGGCAGAGCTTAGAAAGCACAGCACAAGCAGATCTCCTGGAAAGGAGAATCTCATTCTGAAAGGCAAAATCTATCACACAAAAATCTAACAACTGAGGGGTAGGTGCTGAGCTTCACCAGAAATCACCAGGTTGGAATGCAGAGAAAAAAGGCAGAGGGCATCTAGAAGGCTCCTAGCAGATGTCAGAAAGAGCCAGCAAAAACATACTCCCTGCAGGTGAAGGGCTCTGCCATGTCTTTGCTGCTGCTGGTGGAGGGCCTGGGGATGCAGGGCTGGTAACAGAGATCTTTCTAGACTCAGCTTAGCTCAGTTAATGAGGGGGAGCAGAACTACTCAAAAATCTTCTCAGAGGAGCTTATTGGCCAGAACCAGTGGTTTGAAAGGACTGAAGTCTGGAAGGACCCCTGGCTGCTCCCACCATCCATCAAACCATCTGCAAATAGTTGGTTCAGGAAAAACCATGCTATTAAAAAGAAAAAGTATTCAGGAAAGGATATGACACAGCATCAAAGATTTTATAAGAAAAATGTGAAAGAGCTGCAAAATTGATAAATATAAGAAAAACATTCATAAGAAGAGTGTTATCATAGAACAGATGGACATGTGGAGCACACATTCCGCCACAGGGAAAATCTTAATGAAATGATCAATAGGACAACTACAGAGCACACATGCAGGGACTCAGACCTTAATATATTTTTTTGGGGGGGCGTATTTTTCCTGCACTAATTTTGGACGTTAATAGTCTTTCCCTTTCAGACAATATAAAATTGTTCATGTCTTCTTTTCTTTTTTTTAAAGATTTATTTTATTGATGCATATAAGAACTGGTGTATAGACCAGAGGTTTGGGGGTGAGAGGGCTCACCAGAGACAGAGTGGGGAGCAGAACAGGTAGATCTATTGAAATACACTGCTGATGGGAGCAGTGGGAGAGACAGGAGAGGTCTGCTGTGCCATGTGGCTTAGCTTCCTGGGTGGGGATAAAATTCACGTTGCTGTGGCTGGAGATAGCTTGACAGTGTTAAGATTTAACCCCCAGTGCCACCAGGGAGCCCCCTCAAATCTTCTTTTCATTTGACCTCAAAATTTACTTCCTACTAATGTAGTATTCTTTATGAATATGGTTTGAAGACGGTCTATAACAATTATTTTTCATTCATCAGTTGGGTTAGTATCATTTATTGAATAAACCCCCCTTATATTTAATAATAGTTTTACTTTAAATACTTTTTTTTAAGTTTCTTTTTCTTTTTTTAAAAGATTTATTTATTTATTTATTTATACAAGCACTGGGTACAGCCAGAAGCGAGGGAGGATGAGAGAATTCACCAGAGCCAGAGCGGGGAGCAGAGCAGGCAGAAGGACCAAAGTACACTGCTGAGGGGAGCAGCAGGCGGCAGGAGAGGTCTGCGCGCCATGTGGGACCCTCCTCCAGTGGCCGGGGAGCAGCCGGGTATCGAACCAGCGCTGCAGAGGCTGCGGGCAGCTTCGCAACCCAGCGCTCAACCTCTGCGCCACAGGGGAGACCCTTGACATACATTTTAAATTCTTAGATATGTGAATACATAACATGTGCATATATATACAGCTGCATGTGTGCCTATTGCTTTTTGGACATTTTATTAAATTTCATTAGTTTTTTTAATTTGTAATTCATTTAGAACTAATATTTGAATCTGGAAAAAATGCTATATTCTATTCGTATAAAAATATCTGTATATCTCAAAGTACTTTAAAGAAGGACAATAGAAGTTCCATTTGAATAATGTAATTATGTTTGTTTTGCAAAGGCAATTTTACTTACATTTAGTAGGCAAACATTAACAAGTAATTTTAAAAAGGAAATAATATAGCTTAATAAAATTATTCTTGTTCAATAAAAGTTTTAACTTCCTTGGACATTGTGTATATAGTCTATCTAACATGGCTTTTTATAGGACAAGCCAGAGACACAAAGTCAAATTATAATGGTAGTGCCTCAATGTGTGGGGAAAAAAGCCATCAGCCTAGACAAGGATTTTCCCACCTAGATCTTATACATTAGTAAAGAAACAAGCAAATCTTTTTATGTTTTTGATGGAATTTATTTATATTTAAGTAGTAAATGTCAACATAAATTATTTCCTTAAGAATATTTATTTTGTACAACATTGTTATCAAGCAACACTTATGGAATACTCCCTGGGTCCACAGAGCTGAACTTTATGATTATCCTCTCTCCCAAGCTTAAATATGTCCTTATACACTGAAGAAGCAAGGCTTGGTACTACTGCAGAGTAGCCATATATGATGCTCTGAAATCAGAGAAGGAAGTCTCATGATGAAGAATGCTTTATTTTCATTCATTTACAAATGGTATTTTTCTTTTTGTATGTTTATTAAGCCCAAATAATTTTATCTTCTTTTTCTTTCTTCTGTCACAATATCCAATGTTAGATTTTGAACTGGGGGTAATTTGCTTCAGGTACCTATAACATCTATAAAAAGCATATTTCAGAAAATCAGAAGGAATAAAAATCAGCTGAGAACTAGAACTATGCAGTGTAACAATATAATCAACCAAATGCATAGAATGTTATAGCTAATATAGGATGTTTTGGATGATATTGATATTTTATATCACATATCTTATTTGATATACTTTGGGCAATAAAATATTAGAAGCATGAAAAGGAAACAAAGATTTTTCTGAAAGTCAATACATTGTTTTAACAATTGCAAATTGGGTTTATTTATTTTTCAGAGTTTGGCAGAATAGTTCAATATTAAAAAGAAAATGTCTTGCTGCTCTCATTTCTTTCAGTCTTTATACATTTTTAGATAACAGAATAATTTCACTTTATTGCTAAAACATTCTTACTTGGTTAGCCATGATTATTAGATTTTAGGCTAACTTTCCTGCTCCTATGTCTGTGGACATTGATTATTTCACTGCTTACATTTCCAAATGTGTTCTTATTCTGAAAATCCAAAACTTCATATAGGGAGTTACTGGTAATAATAAATGTATGCTTGCTTAAAAAAATGGTGGATTTCAGGGACTGATGTTATTGTTGCTATGATAAAAATTCTGACTATCCCATTAAGTTAGCTCTAGAAAAGCATTTTGGGGTGGGGAAATGCATATTTCCAAAGAAACCATTCTGCATGCTTGTTTGACTGGAATTTAGGGTGGAATCTACATGCAGCTTCTTCAGCAAGCTTGTTGCTCCATCCGAAGAGCCCAGTGATGTCACAGATGTCTCACAGGCTGTCATTGTCTCTCTGCTCAGGGCTGAGGAGGTTGCGGATTTTCCAACAAAATCCAGTGTCGGTATTGAACCAAGGGTACTTTGTTTCAGGTACCTCTGTTATCTATAAAAAGCATATTTCAAAAAACAGAGCAAATTTATGTTAATCTGTTAAGTCTATTTATTGAATAAATGTTTATATTATTTCTGAAAGTTGTATGAGTTCCTTATTTTGTCTACTACTAGTTTTTCTTAAAAGTTCAAATTATCAATATGAACTATTTCCATTGAGGCAATTTAAGAACTATTTTATGACCTATTCAGAGAAATACCAGCATAGATAATAATTGGAATATTTAACATTAATTTTTATCTTGAATGATTAAAATTGGCATAAACTTTCAAACACAAAGTAAAATGAATCATTGTCACATACTCATTAACTATCTTAAAAATGATGTAAGAATTACATAAAATAATAAAAGAATAAAGAAATTTTACTAAAAAATTTGTCAACAATTGTGCCATTCTTCAGTAAAATTTATTGATTTTTTAAGTACCAGGTGATATCCAAATCTGCTTTATCTTTCAAAACCCAAAGAAACATATGAGCAAGGTCAATGGCAGAATTACTATGATGCTAATAAAACTAGCATGGGTTCTTTACAAAACAAGGGACTTAGCAATATTGTCACATACATTGAAAATTTTTGTAAAATTTGTCACAATTAGATCTCCTATTATAATCTATTAAAATCTCTTTTTTTTTCATTTTGACTCCCTATTAGTCACATTTTCTCCTGTAATTATAACCAGGGTGTTGGTGATTTATTATTCTAAATTAATATGCAGCATCATAGCTGATTATATACCTATAACTTCGCATTTCATTTCTTAAAGAGGGTTTTCCAAATTCTATTAAGCATCAAGTTCCACAAATCCTGGACCTATCCCTGCCATAGTTAGTATTAATATCCCTGTTTAAATTTAATCAGAGAGGTTAAGTGACTTTCCAAATGCTACGCAATCATTAATAGGTGTAGTGGGCTTTAAAATCAGACTCACCCTGAAACATTCAATTTTATGTGTCAACTTGATTAGGCATGATACTTAGGTGTTCATCAAACATGAATCTAGATGTTGCTGTGAAGGTATTTTTTAGAAGACATTAACATTCAAATTGGTACATTTTCAGTAAAGCAGATTACCCTCCATAATACAAGTGTTTCTCATTCAATAGACTGAAGACCTTAAGAGCACAGCCCGAGGTCCTCGCAGGAAAGAAGACCTCTCCACTTCTTTAAACTCAATACTGCAATGTCAACTCTTCCCTGGGTTAATAGTCCCTACAACTTTTTAAATCAATTACATAAAATAAATTAAAAACATACATTCTATTAGTTCCATTTCTCTGACAAAACTACGACTAACAAAATAAGAAATAAAAAGGATATGCTAGTGTTGGCTCGCTCTTAGTTTATTGGTCATATGATTCTGGCAATTCACTTAACCTCCTTAGGTTTTAGTTTCACATCTCAAAAATAAGGACATCATATCAGAATAGGGTTTTTCAACAACTGACAATTGGTGCTGGATAATTCTTTGTTGTGGGAGCTGTCCCCTGCATTGCGCTCTGTTTAGCGGCATTCCTTGCTTCTGTCCACTAGATGCCAGCAGAACCATCCAGTTGGGACAACTCACAACATCTTCAGACATTTTAAAATAGCCTCTGTGGGGAGGGGCAAACAGGACAAAAAACCCTCCCGCATTTGAGTATCACACCGTATTAGATTATCTTTAAGTTATAATATAGGCATGCACAATATTACAGGTTATATATACTGAGATAGCTTTGAAATTTCAGAAAGCCATTTAACCACTTAGTGGGATGCAATAGAGGTATATTCTAATATTCTGTAATTCATATAAATAAAACGTTTTTTCAGCTTCCACATAACAGAAGTGGAGAAATGCCAGGAAGATTAGCATTAAGGTCCTGACAAATTATGAGCTGCAGGCAACTTAGCAGTCATAGGAATGAGAAAGAATACGTGAAAAAGAAGGAAAAATGAAATTTAGCTCTCACCATCACAGAAATGAGTTTTAGCTGGGAAATTACTGCCCATTCAAATCCAAGCCACCAATGGCGATCCTGAGCTCAGCACTGTGGGGAGGGCTCACTTTGCCCAGAGCACACTAGTGGGGATTGCTAGACTTCTTGGATGCATACAGATTTGTAGAAGCCATGTGACTTTGAAGTACTTATGCCAATGCTAGTAATAATGCAACAAAATTTATTTTTCTAAAGAATATTTCTGGCAACCTGGTGAGGAGGGAGTATGGCTTTGCTGAACTAGTATAATCAACTTTATGCTCCTGTTGGTTGAATGACCAAGAAGAGAAAAATAGGAGCATTCCACTAGATGGTGCTAAAATTGACTAATTCATCACATGGCTGAATTTGGTTTCATGTGACCCTGTCTTAACCAGATTATTTTCTCAGTTCTTTTGAAATAAATTTGATTTAGTTATATTTCAAATGAAAGCATCTACCAGCTAAAAATAAAATTCCATTGGGCCTCCCTGGTGGCCAAGGGGTTAAGCACCGCACTATGAAGCAATCCACGGCCTCTGCAGCAGTTTGATCCCCAGCCAGAGTAACCCACATGGCAAAGCAGACCTCTCCTGACTTGCCCGCTGCTCCTCTCAGCAGTGTACTGCAGTCTGCCTGTTCTGTCCCCACTCTGTCTCTGGTGAATCCTCTCATCTCCCGTATCTCTGGCCTGTACCCCTGCTCCTCTATGCATAAATAAATAAATCTTGGGAAAAAAATAAAAAACTAAAATTCCATTCTAATGTTAATCTTCCTTCTGATTCAAAATAAAAATATATGCATTTTTATTTCAGGCAGCTTTGCATTACAAAGCAAGTTTCAGGGCCAGAAGGCACCAAAAGACATTGTGTTAGTAGCAAAAGGTTTGTTCTTTTTTTCAATTTTAATTAATGCCATGGCCAGATGATTTAATAGGACTACTACTGACAAGTATAGGCAAAACTGAAATAAAAACCTTTTAATTTTAATTTCCTGAACACTCTTCTGCTAATATGGTCAGAGATGAGTTATATACCTACTACTAGTAATTGAAGACATTAAGAAGGCAGAAGACACAGACTATTAAAATGCTTTGTAGAGCTCTGAAATATATTCCAAAAGATAGCCCTATAACTTGGAGGTCTGGTTAGATAGCATTTAGAAAGGGAATATGGCCATTATACATCAGGAAAATTGGGTAGTCTGATGTCAAAATGAGGAGTAATAAGGGCTACTTTAAGCAGTAAACTCCTAATTGCTAAGTTGTGAGATTCACGCTCTACTGAAAATTTAATCAGTTGGGTACAAAAAGCATGCAAATATCTTTATGTTTTCTAAATCCTCAAGTCAGTCTACGAATATGTAGGTGCCAATGGAAAGAATCCCACTGTAGTTGTTACAAGTGTCTTTTGGGCTTTGTTATTTTTAGGAAGAGAGACTATTACTGAGTTTCATCAGAGCTGACTTTAGTTGAATAACTAATCAGTAAAGGACCTGAAAGGAGGGTGCGGGTGAGAGTTGGCAACAGATGGAGGGTGGGTGTGGGAATTATTGCATTCCACAGAATTCCACATCCCATTTAAAACAAGTCAGAAGAAAAGACAGGTTGTTTCAAAGGTAGCTAGAATTAGGTGGAAAACAGGCAAAATGGAAGTCAAAGATAGAAGCAGAGAAAAAGGAAGAGATAAAGGAATACTTGTATTGGACTTGCCCTTATGCATTTCCCTTTTACCTCTATCAACACTTAAAATATTAATAACACAATGATACCTATATTTTCCACATAAATAATGGAAAGGAAAGGTGAGCACAAGTGAAATGGCCAGACATTGGGTTGCTAAAGCAAGCACAAAATTCCACTTCACAGTTATGTCCAGGTTAGGGCCTGACTATAAAACATATTTCTTTGGGATTCATTAAAAACAAGTTTTTCTTAGTATGCTACAAACATCTTTGGTTAAAAAAAAATCCTTATCAAACAGATACAAACTACAACAGCTGATTAAAAAATTAAAAATGATGAGAAGCCCAATGAAGGATGCTGGCAGTCGAATGCTCCAATACACAAGTCAAACCAGTGTTGGGAATTCAAGTTCAGTCCTAGTGAAGCAATCCAAGATTTCCCAAGGGTATGTTCCTATCCTCTTCTAGAGAAACACTTGCTAAATTGTAGTGTGACCCTTTTGGACTCCTTTCTACCCCACCCACAAGTTAATTTTCTTCTTCTTCTGAAGAAGAAAAACGAGTATGCCAGTAGAACATAGTTGGAAATACTATATACCATATTTCCTTTTAGAGGTTTCTGGTGCACATGGGCATGTTGAAGGGTATTAAAATATCTGAGAGGTTCTGGGAAAGAAAAACCTGTATAATTGGACTCTTAATTTCTCATATATAAATCCCCTTCCTGTCCATGCTTCACCCTCAGAAATGCCTACTAGCATAGGCAGGTCACTAGAATTCTCTAGCATATGAATGCCAGAGAAAATGCTAATCCACAGATGAAAGCATTACATTTTTTTGCCACATTGAAAGAATTGTGAAGATGTAAAAGACTTACCAAAAGGAACTACTTAACATCCTGAGAGTTAGGATTTTTGCTTAGATTTGGCTTCTTGGTACAGTTGTTTAGCTTTTGTCCTATCATTCTCCTAATTGAAACATCATCTGTGGTGGGAAATATCTGTTTTGTGACTCCTGTTAAAAAAAACAACAGTGATAACACAGACAAAAATACACTTTATGAGGCCTTTGCTTTTTAAGATATGAACTGAGATTAAAAAAAAAACAAAGCAATCCACATTGAAAGTTTGTCTCCATTTTACAAAAGCAGCCAAAACACCCATAAGATATTAAAAAGCTGAATTAGTGTCAGGGTTTTCAAAGGAAAACAAGATATAACAAAAGTTATAAAACAAAAGTTATATAACAAAAGTCTCTATTATAATTGAGAACATATATATTTGCTTTCCCTTGGCACAATTCAACTTTAACCTTGCCACTTGATCTGACCTATAAATCCCCTTGTTTCAAAATGTTCAGAATTTTTTATCCATTCCCAACATCAGTTGAAACAATCTTTGCAGCTAAGAAATAACATATTATCAAAATATAGAGATTTCAGATTTAATGATCCCCCAATATTGTTGGATATTTGTAAAAAAATTTGCTACCCTAGATGATGATATTTAAGGAGAATCATTATCATAAATAGGATAGTCTTATTAACCTCTATTTATCTAAAGTAAAAGATTGGGGATATAACACAGATAAAAAAGAGAAAAAATAAGTAAAAAAGAAAATAAGATATACACTTACTAAAATTTTGTAAGGATTTTAAAGATTTACTTTTGTAAAGTTATACATTTTATGAGTCCAAATTTTTGAGCAATATAAAAATTACTTTTATTTTAATAACCACAGTCAATATAAAATTTTCCACATTTAATAAGAAGTTGGGACTATTGTGAAATTTTTATTCCATGGAAAAATAAATTTTAAAAAAAGACCACAAAAGAATAACTTAACTTTGAATGTTAAATTATTTCAAATTCACATGACAGTAAAATGCAATCAGATTATCACCTATAATTTCTTGAACTTCATTCTGATTCATAGCTGGTTTTACAGCCTTGTCCCTTGAAGTAGAGGATTTTGCCCCCGTCAGGCTGTGTGTGGCCATGTATTCATTTGTGTAAAGTACTTGCATTAAATCATTAATAAACTTCTGAGGTTTGCTCTTGTTACAACGGGCAATCTGCCATTTTTCAATCTTGAACTAAAAAATAAAAATTGAAATTGGAAAAAAGAAAGGAAAGGAGTATCAGGAGAAAAAATATATCACTGGGTTAAGATATCAGAAAACAAAATCAATGCTCTTTAAGGTGATATATTATACATTTTATGCATTTCAGGGGTGACATTTACATTTTATCATTGAGATAATTCCCAAAGGTCATGAGACATTTGTTCCAGAGTATATATAAATGCTTGTCATGTAATCTGGAATTGTTTTTTTAAGGATTAGTTCCATTCTCAACACTTCTACTAAATATAATGGGCAGAATAATGGCCCATTGAAGATATACACATCCTAATCCTTAGAACTTACGGATGTTATCTTATATGGCAAAAATAACTTTGTAGGTATGATTCTAGTTAAGTATACTGAGTTGGGAAGACTATCCTTGATTATCCAGAGGGGATCAATCTAATCACATGATTCAAACACAGAAAGGGAGACAGAAGAGTAAGCCAGAAAGGAAACAGAAGAAGGATAGATTCAAAAAGTGAAGGGGACATGGTCTGTTATGGCTGACTTTGAAGATGGCTAAGTGGGCCATGAACCAAGGACTGTGATAGCTTCCAGAAGTGAGAAAGGCCTATAGTTTACTGCCAGTAAGAAAATAGAGAACTCAGTTCTTAACCACAAGAAACTGAGTGAGTAGGAAACAGATTCGTCCACTGAAACTTCAGAAGAAAGCACACCTGCTAACACCTTGATTTTACCATACTTCTGATCTATATGCTGAGATATTACATTTCTCTTATTATAAATCACTAAGTTTGTGGTAACCTGTTAGACAGCAGTAGGAAACTGATACACCAAGATTCAAAAATTCTCAATGTTAGTATTTATTGCTTTTGAAGGCATATATTCTGAGGCTAATACCTTATTCTGACTAAAACTTAGAATTTTACCTTCTATTTCTTGATTAAGAGCGATGGGAAAATAGAAAAAGAATTGTGTAACCATCATGAAGAGGCTGAAACTTATCTTCTCTTAATGATAGCAGTTTATAATCCCTAATGCATAGTTATCCCTCTGCTGCTTAAGAATTTTATGGTTTACTATCATTATCTGCAGTTTGATTTTGGTTAAATGTTAAATTTGTTGTAAAAAGTCATGTTATACAATTAGAAAGTCAAGGTTTTGAACCATAGTTACTTAAAGTTGATAAACAATTATCCTTCTGCACTCTTATTTTAATTTTTATATTTAACTGTATCGCAGAGACTCCCTACTGACCTGTTTCTCATCAGTATGATGCTCTTCTTCAGCTTTCAGGGAAATGGGTGAACTGGAATTAGAATTAGAATTACTGCACGTTGAGGCAAATGAATCTGGTGAGGAGTTGTTTGTTGCTCTCCAGAGGGTGGATGCAGTTGTTGACACGGGTCCTCCACCCTTAAGGAGGGCCTCCGCCATCCCAACCAATTCCTCGAACTGGGTGACTGCCTGTGGTAACACTAAAATGGCAAGAAGTAACAATTTACAAACACTTTCAATAACAATAACAAACATGCATATTTTTAATTGTGTGTTTATGCATAGAAATATGTGGAACCAGTTGTTACCATTTGTTGCCTTTGTAAAATAAACATGGTGAGAAGAGTGGTTGGAACATATTTACTTTTTATTATTAAATAATTTAATATTGCTTAATAATAAATCAATTTTAAAACTTTTGGTTATTGCGTTTAAATATATATTATATATGCATACATAATATATATTACTTCATAACTAATTTGAATACTTTTTTAAAGTTGATTCTTTGCCCTGATTGCTAATAGTACTATTTGAAGGTGTTTAATCTCTTGTTTGGAAATATTACTGATTCTATTATCACCTTCCAAATGCTCACATTAGTTCAGTTTAAGTGACATTTCTCACAAATTAAAATAAATTTTCTATGACCTTTGCATGTGATTTGTTAGGAGTCAAATTCTATCAAATTAGTAAAAATACACTGCCACATTTCAAACCTATGTTTCCACATATTAAAGATGAATTTTGGTAATCAACTAAAAGTTCTCTTTGTTCCTTTTTTTTTTAATGGAAACTTACACATTCAAAGGTTTCATGCCTCCATGTAAAATGGTCTTCTCTGTTGTTATATCTAGTTTGTTTCCTAAGGACAAATAACATTTTGTTGGAGTTGGAAGACACCTTGAACCCTATCTAATTCAATTTCTCACTCTATGGTTGAGGGTACTACCTGCTAGAGAAGCAAAAAGACAGATTTTTTCCATACTTTTCTCAAGTGTATCATTGAGCTATAATTTTTACAATTAAATTTGATTTGAGAACTGAAAATTTAGTCATATTGATGACATGGCTAAGTGAATATATAGTTAACTATATTATTATCTACTAAAGAAAAATCTACTAAAGAATCTACAATTCTTCCAAATAAAATGTATTAAGCACCTGTCATGTGCCAGTTGCATATTCAATTTGTATTATTTATTGAGCATTTAATAATATGAAATATTTAGCTTTTACTCTGTGCCAGACACTATATGGACACTTCTACCAATGTTCATTCTTTCAATTCTCATTTATAACTCTTTGAAATAGCCATTATCATTGCCCCCAATTTATAGATGGGACAGTTAGTGAGAGGTTAAACAACCTGTGAAATCAACCCAATTAGTGAAAAGAAGGGCCAACATATAAAATCTCTTCTGATTCCTTGCTATAAATTACTAAGTTATGCAGACTCTCAACATTTGCCAACCAGTATGTTAGGTGGTAGGGATGAGAGTGGCAGCAAAACCAGATGTGATCCTTTTGGAACTGAGAGGGGTTGGAGGGGCATTATTTACATAGCCATGCTATAGAGTAAGAGTTTGACTTGCTCAGAAAGAGATCTGGTCAACTCCTCCCAACACCCAAATAGGAAGTAACCTCTAATCCCTTGAAATTTCCCTAGTAATAAAATGACTATCTTTGTTATTCATGGTGAGCCCCACGGGCTACACCTGATAGTTTATACTAAGGAGTTTCTCATTGTGAGGATGATCACACTCAATAGTCATAGGGTGTCATTAGAAGCACTCTTAGAAGCTGGTCAGAAAGTCAGAGAGATTTGGAGACTGAGTTCAATCACATTCAATCAATCATGCCTACATGATGAAGTAAAACTTTGGACACTGGAGCATTGAGACTCTGCCCTATATATCTCTCTGACTGTTTCAAATTTACAACCATAAGAATAATAGGTTTCAGGGAGTTGTGATTTTTTTTCTAGCAAATTAAAGACATGGGTGGTTTTTTAAAATCCCCAAACTTGCAGTTGGTGATAGAAGTATTATGCAAACTTGAAAGTTTAGAGGACAGTGCCCTTAATCTTGCAGTTTGTCTAACTCAATGTATATGCAAAGACATGAAAACTACAACTGCTAAGTGACACAAAGGTGAGGCATAAGATGCCTGATCCAGCCTGAAGGGATCAAGATTGATCCGAGGGCTGAAGACTGAGTAGGAATTAAAGAGTTAAAGGGAATGACGGGTCATTATAGGCATAGGAAACGCAAGTTTTATATTTGAGGAACTGCAAGAAGTCAAAAGGCAGAAAATAAAGAAAAAAGGGAATTTGGTATCAATTTGGTATCAAGTGTGACTTCAAGAGTTTTTACTCTCTTTTTTAATTATGAAAGTTGTTCATACTCATTGGCATACATCCTTTCATATCTATCTGTGCTCATTTACAGTCATGTGTACATATATAAAAAAACATAGCACCATATTGTATACATAGCATTGTATCATGATTCTATTTCCAATGAAGACTATAATATGAACATTTTGCTTATTTTATTAAATATTCTTGGAAAATATGACTTCTTGAAGTCAATTTACATGGAAGCAAAGGTAAGACTTTATACAAATTCTGAGCAGAAATTAATTAGGTAAAAGGGGATGAGTTTGAAAATAGGATCTATATACCCACTTAACACACACCCATTAAGATATAAAATATTTGCATACTCCCAGAAAGTTTCTCTTGTTTCCTCTAAGTGAATCCCTAGATTTACCTCATAGACAACAACTAATGTGATTTCCTTAGTCATATTTTATCTTCCCTAGAATCCCATATAAATGGATTCAAAGAATATATCCTCCTTTTTCTGGCTAACATTTTGTTCTGCATATTTTGTGATTCATGTTATAATGTATATCAGTTACTCATTCCTTTTTGTTATTGACTAATATCTTATTATATGGTACTCCATAATTAATTTATCCACTCACCTGCTGAGGGAGAATTATTACTTTTTATTTTAATTGTTCCAACATTTGCTGTTTCTAGTTTATTTGATAGGTCATTCTCACAGGGACAACATGATATGTCATTGTGGTTTTGATTTGGATTTCCCTTATAGTAAGCGATATGGAGTAATTTTTTCAGGTGTGTGTGGGTCATCTGAATGTCTTCTTGGAGAAGAGTGTATTCAGGTCTTTTGTCCATTTTTTTATTGGGTTTTTGTTTTATTGTTGTTGAGTTGAACTCAAAAACTCATTTGTCGTATGTGTGATAGGCAAATATCTTCACCCAGTCAGCAGGTTGCCTTTTTGTTTTGATGGTGACTTCTTTCTCTGTAAAAAAGCTTTTTAGTTTGATGTAGTCCCATTTGTTTATTTGTATTTTTGTTTCCCTTGCCATTGGAGTTGCATCCCCAAATACTTCTCTGCGGCTGATGTTCAGGAGTGTCTCCTCTATGTTTTCTTTAAGTATTTTGTGGATCAGGTCTTATATTCAAGTCTTTAATCTCTTGAATTTATTTTGTGTGTGGAGTTTAGTAAAGTTCTAGTTTTTTCCCTTTTTTTTTTTTTTTTTTTGCATTCAGCTCTCTAAGTTTCCAAGTACCATTTGTTAAAGAGACTTTCCTTTCTCCATTGCATGATAATTGCTCCTTCATCAAAGATGAACTGTATATATTTGTTTGAGTTTATTTCTGGACTCCCTATTCTATTCCATTGGTCTGAGTTTCTGTTTTTGTTCCATATGATACTGTTTTGATTACTATTGCTGTCTGGTATAATTTGAAGTTAGAGAGTGTGATACTTTCATTTTTCTTATTTTTTCCCAGTATTGCCTTGGGTATTTGAGCTCTGTTGTGGTTCCATACAAATTGTATATTTGCTCTATTTCCTTGAAAAAAATGTCATTGGCATTTGATAGGTATTGCATTGAACCTATAAGTTGTTTTAGGTAATACGGTCATTTTAACTGTTTATTTTCTCCAATCCATGAACACAGGTTATCTTTCCATTTCTTTGTACCTTCTTTGATTTCCTTTGACTGTTTCTTATAGGTATTTTTTTTTTAGATTTATTTATTTATGCATGCAAGAGCTGGGGTACAGGCCAGAGGAATGGAGGGTGAGAGGATTCACCAGAGACAGAGTGGGGAACAGAACAGGCAGAATGACTGGAATACACTGCGAAGGGAGCAGCAGGCGAGACAGGAGAGGTCTGCTGTGCCATGTGGGTCACCTCCCTGGCTGGGGATCAAACTTGTGCTGCAGTGGCTGTGGCTTGCTTCATAGTGCTGACACTTAACCTCTTGAGCCACGAGAGAGGCCCCCTGTTTCTTATAGTTTTTGTTGTATAGGTCCTTCAACTTTTATTAAGTTTACTAACAGGTATTTCACCTTTTTGGTGCAATTGTAAATGGGTTGTCTTTCTCCTTCTGACTGATTTTGTTTAGCATAAATCCCTCCAGTTCCACCCATATTGTTAACAACTAGAAAAATTTCATCATTTTATACACACACACACACAGATACATAACTGAATAATATTTCATTGTATAAATATATCACATCTAAACCCACTCATGTTGTTGGACACTTAGGTTGTCTCCCTAACTTGGCTATTTTAAAGAATGCTGCAATGACATAGGATTGCGTATATCCCTTTGATTCAGTGTTTTTGTATTCTTTGGCCAGATACCTCACAATAGGATTGCTGAGTCATATGAGAGACCTATTTTTAATATTTTCAGAAACCTCAAGATTGTTTTCCATAGTCGCTAGACCAGTCTATGTTCATATCAATTATGTATTAGGGCTCTTTTTTCTGCACATCCTTGTCAACACTTGTTTCTGGTCTTTTTGGTATAGGTCTTTCTCACCGGTGTGAGGTGGTATTTCATGTGGTTTTGATTTGAATTTCCCTGATGATATTACTATTATTAATTTTAGATTTATTTATTTATACATACAAGAGCTGGGATATAGGCCAGAAGTAGGGGTATGTGTGGAAGTATTCACCAGAGACAGAATGGGGAGCAGAACAGGCAGATCTACTGAACTACACTGCTGAGGGGAGCAGCGGAAAAGATAGGAGAGTTCTGCTGGCCAGGGATGCAACTTATGCTGCTGTGGCTGCGAATAGCTTCAGCTTCACAGTGCTGAGACTTAACCCTTTGCACCACCAGGGACTTACTTTTCTCTTGTAGGCCCTCTTGTCTTGAGATGTTGGACCATCTGTATTGAGTCTCTATTTTCCAAATCTTTTCTATTTTCCTTTTCTTATTCTTCTTGCTCTGATAACAAGATTTTCTGAACCTTAACTTCTAGACATTTTACTGAATGTCTAGTTCCCTCCTCCTTGTTCTTTAAATATTCCATGGCCTTTTTTCATGGAGTTTTCTTCTGTCCACTTCTTTGCTTCTGTTTCCTCTGAGTTTATTTTTCTCTTTGTTTTGATCTGTTTTGTACATCAGTGGGATTCCTCAAATAATCATACTCTTCCCCTCGGCTGTGCCCAGTTTCCCTGAATTGAGAACTGTGGTTCAATCTCTTTGGGGAGAAAAACCTCCTTTTCCTACTGTGGTGAAGAGTGATAGTGCAGGCTCCATGGGAACAGTGTGTTTGTGACTTTGTGGTCCCAGAGGGTCTTTTGATAGGTTTTTCAATGACTCTACCCTTCCTAACACCACCAGCACTACTATAATCCCAGTTTGTGATTCAATAATTTGACATTTCTTTTAAATTTTCTATCTCCACAGATATTTCTCAAATTACAATGGGGTTATCATTTAACACATCTAGCCTATAGAATATTATCGCTTAAGGGCCTCCCCGGTGGCGCAGCGGTTGAGCACTGGGTTGCGAAGCTGCCCGCAGCCTCTGTAGCGCTGGTTCCATCCCCGGCTGCTTCCCTGCCACCGGAGGAGGGTCCCACATGGCGCGCAGACCTCTCTTGCCGCCCGCTGCTCCCCTCAGCAGTGTACCTCGGTCCTTCTGCCTGCTCTGCTCCCCACTCTGGCTCTGGTGAATTCTCTCACCCTCCCGCGCTTCTTACTATACCTAGTGCTTGTATAAACAAACAAACAAACAAATAAATAAATAAATAAACAAACAAAATCTTAAAAAAAAAAGAATATTATCGCTTAATGTAGCTTCTTTAAATATGCTCAGAACACCTACATTAGCCTATAATTTGGTAAAACCGAACGCAAAGCTTATTTTATAATCAAGTGTTGAATACCTCATGTAATTTATTGAATACTCTATTGAAAGTAGAAAGCAGTTGGGAGGGTATCGGTGTGGTGCACTGGTGATCACATGCCTGGGTGGGGGGAGCTGTGACTCACTGATGCTGCCCAGCATACAAGACATATGTTACTGCATAGCTGCTACGCTAGGAAAAGATCAAAATTTAAAAGTATGCTTCATCAGGGAATGTGTATCATATTTGCACTATTGTAAAAAAAATTGTAAGTTGAACCATCAAAAGTCAGGATCCCAACCTCCATTACAGACACCAGCTTTCAGTTTTCTCTAGATTGTCAGTCACCACTCAGTCATCTATTTTCAGCCTTTAAAATTTTATAGACCAATGTCATCTTCTCTGGAATTTTTGTGGTCTTTGTTTTTATGCATTTTAAATTTACTTTTGGTGGGTTTCAAGGAAGAAAGGAGATTTTCAAATACTTAACTTAAGTTTTTGTCCATATTTAAATGAAGCTGGGAAAAACAAAGATTTTTCACTCTCCTGAAATCTTATTAGCTACAAAGTTGACCTTTAGGTGATGCTTTGTTTTCCATAAGTGTACATTCGTTCTATATAAATTTAGCCAGCTTGATACCCTGCTATAAAATAGATATGTCACTTATTTCCTTTCACATAATTATTGTTCTGATCAGTTTTAGTCCATGAAACATTATTCAAATGTTAACACACATACACACACACATCTTTTGCATTCTGAATGGCATATATATTCTACCATTTTTCTTAGTATGCTTTACATACAAACAGCCCTGATGCTTCATTCAGTTATTCATTCATTCATTCATTCATTCATTCATTCATTCATTCATTCATTCAAAGTTATTCAGGAACATTACTGAGCAAAAGATAAATAACCAGCATGCATTCTTATTTTAGAGCCTTTTCTTATTTGGTTTATACATAGAATTTCAACTTTCTGGTATCTTCCAAGTTCCCAAATATAGCTTCACAAAGATATCTACTAGGACAATGTTATTTTAAATTTTAAAACTTTCCCATTTCCCTCAAATCCCAGTCTTTCTTTATTGCCCCTACTTTTTTTCCATAGCACTTATCACCAACTAATGCATTATGTAATTAATTACACAATTATTTAGGTAATTGTTCTATATACTTTGAGAGAAAAAAGTATTTCATTCACTGGTTTTCCTAGGGCTTTAGGATAGTAAGAGATAGTAGGGTCTTCATAAATATTTGTTGGCCAAGTACATGCATGTATGATTATAGCAGATGGAGTTGGCAGTTTCTGACTTCCTGTTACCTGAAGTCTAGTCAATAGACAACTTTACTACTTGGTGTCAAGAGCTACATTCTAGTGTGTGTGTGTGTGTGTGTGTGTGTTTGCAGGAGGGCAGAAAATATTAAACAAATAATAGATTGTATATAGTTGTGTAGATTAATTAGGAAAGAAGGCAAAGGAAGGGGACAAAAATTGTTGGTGAGAGGTTGAAAATTTAGATGTGGGGAGGAGGGCAGGGAAAGGATGAATTGGAGTGCAGACTTGAAGTGAAGGTGCAATCCATGTGGATATCTGGTTGAGGAAACACCCTGTACAAAGACAGTACAAAGAATGTTATGGATTGAATTGCATTCTGCCCAAAGATGTTTGAGTACTAAACCCTTACACCTCAGAATGAGACCTTATTTGAAGAAAGGTGTTTACAGATGTAATCAAGTTAAAATTAGGTCATTAGGATGTCTTAATCCAAAATGACTAGGATCCTTAGAAAAGGGGGACACAGAAACAAGTATATAGGGAGAGAACATGTGAAGATTCACATTATGTTGCCAGCAGACAAGGAGAGAGAGCTTTGCTAGTGCCCTCTGAGAGGGCATGGTTCTGCTGACATTTCAATTTTGGAATTCTAGCTCCAGAATGATGAAAGCATGAGTTTTTTGTTTAAGCTCCACACTTTATAGTACTTTGTTATGGCAGCTCAAGCAAACTATTATATGGAGGCTACTAGTGATCATGAGAAGAGAAGTTACAATGGAATGATAAGAAAGTGGGATCCAGAGACAATAGAGAAGGAAATTGAACTCAGTTTGTAGATTGAAGACACCTAAAAAAGTTTTCCTATAAAGAGGAGAAAAATAAGGTAAGAGGAGGAGAAGTGAATGTTGTTTTTTTTTTCCTTAAATAAGGTAAGAGGAGGAGAAATGATTATTTTTTTAAATGGGAGAAATAATAGTATTTCTGATAATGGGAATGACGCATTAGAGAAGGAAAACTTGATTTTTCAAGCGAAAGTGGGAAGAATTTTTGGAGCTATGTCCTTGACTAGGCAAAGGAGAATGGGATCTGATGTACAAATGGAAATAATTGCCTTTGGGTAGAGAAGAGGAGGGGACATGAAGCGAAAGTGGAGCATAGACAAGCACATATGCAGGAATATGAAAGTTTACTCGCATCCTCCAATTTCTCAATGAAGAAGGAAGATAAGTCATTAACTGAGAGTGAGGATACAGGAGGAGGTGTGGGAAGTTGGCAGAGAGAAGAAAAGAGAGAAGGAAATGAAATAGCAATCCAGGAGTGTGGGAGAGAAGACACTGATCAGAGTGATTCTTTTCACGTACTATTAAAACTGACTTGCTACTCTTTCATCTAGAATTTTCTCATCTAAATTATAATAAAATTTTGTCTAATAATTTTATTTTGGGGGTTTGTGTTTGAACTTTTGGTGCTTAAAAAAAGAGAAAATAACAGTAACAATTATCATTACTAAACACCTATCATGTACCAGGAACGTTAAAATATTTCTCTATCTCATTCAATCCTTGTAGGAACCAGCCATGATAGATAGCCCTCATTTTGTAATGAGGAAATGAAAGCTAGGGACGAAGGCTTGGTAAAGTGACATGGCCAAGTGACTCCCCAATCAATACTTTTAATTAGTAACAGTAATTTATGCTAACTTTATAAAAACAGACTTTTATCTTACGTTAAATTCTGGAACAGAATTTTGAAATCTTTGAAAACCATCCGTTTCAAAAAAGAAATATCTAAAATTGAAAAAATAAAGAAATAATGGCTCATCAATAGAATAAACATCTTATTTCCATGCAAATGTGGCTGTTTCTATTTAAAACTATAAAGGCTTCAATTTAATAAATATTGTGAGGAAAGTCATTAATTAATGTGAATTGTTACTCTATCAACCTTGCTTGTCACATGTTCTATCTGTCTCCTGTAATTTCTGCCTCCAAAAATACTGTGAAAGTATCTTCTTTATTTCCATAGGCAGCATCGTAGACTAGGCTGCCATTGTGTTAGTTGGGATTACTACAATATCATCCAGGGAATTCTTCCTAACTTTCTTCCTTCTACCACTTGTACTCATTCTGCACACAGCAGCCCGAGGGATTTATTTTCAAGTGTTTTTAAGTATTCACTCTTTTACAACAGAATGCTGCCCAACAGAGCATATAATTTCCAAATTTTCAGTTGTACAAAATAGTACATTGTGTTTAATTACAAATAGAAAACATAATTTTTGAAAAATAAGCACTGAAACATAATATAGGATCTTACAAAAAAGCATTATGCCAAATGCTTTTAGATTTGCTCATGTTGACCTTTCCCCTTTATATGCCTATAATGGAATGTGATTATTTTCCTAAACTAACCCTCCCAACACCAAAACTGAAATTTAATATATGAAATCATTAATTCCAGTGGTTCCGAAATGGATCACAACAGACTCACTTTCTAGTGAGTTCTCTTGCAGAAGAAAATGAGATGAGCACATCATGAGCACCTTGACACATTTTTATTTCACTAACCTTTTCTCTCTAAGATCTAGTGCAGTGAGTGGCCTATATTAAATGCTCAATAAATAACCACTGAATGCTACTAAATGAACACATTTGGTATTTTGTAAGAATAATTTAAGGTATTTTAGGCAATTAAGTAGATGTTTTGATAGAGTGCTTCTGTATTAAAATATGTAATCATTGACTTTCTTAAAATGTGTTTTTTTTTTAACTAAGGTACTAGTTTTCTTTTCCACTCTTGACAGCTGATTTGCAATACTTCTCATTCATCATTTATTTTCTTTTTTATCTAAAAAGTGTCAATTTTCTCAAAATTTACCTTGAAGCATGACCAAAGACTGTCGAAGTCGGCTGTTTTCTTTCCGGGTGTTTGTTAATTTTTGTTTCAGGTTTTTTATTTTCTTGCATAATTCCTCTTTCGACAACTCTGCTAAAGGTTCTTCATCCTCACTGGAGCTCTCACCGGGCAGAAAAGCATTTCCCGAAAATGGGTCTCTCTAAAATACAAGGCAGTCACAATACAAGAGGCTTCAAAGCAACTTTCATGGCTTAGCCTATGTTCTGTATGCTGACAAAGAATTAATCAGACCTACAAATTTCTGTTTTCCTAAGGATTTCCAGCTCCGGGAGAGGAGCTGGTCCTACCTAGCACATTTCTCTCAAAGCAGAAATCAAGATTCTGACTTTCAAACGTCATTAAAAACACAAATAAGAAAGACAGCACAAGAGTAGAATCAACAAGACAACAATCTTCGTATTAATCTACAATCTTCATTTCTCCTCTAACTCCTCATTCACAGCTTTGCTGTGAAGACTATGCCATGAAGCCAATTTTGGGATTTATTGCATCAGAGAAAAGATTCATGTAAACAAAGCATTCATGTTTACTTTTTAATTTTAGAAGTAGTTTTTAAGGTCAACTGCAAGACAACAGTCCCAAAATGCATGCTCCTGAGTTGTCAAATCCAGACTGACCTCTAAATATATATATATATATATATATATATATATATAGCTAGCTAGACATAGATATATAGACATCTACCTATCTTTATAAATCCAAATCTGGAAAATTGGAGCATAGAGAACCTATGAAGATCCAAACCTAGAAGCCTGGAGTAATAAAGTTTCTTAAAATAAACTTTAGAATAGAATAGAAAGAGGAATGGCATAAAGGAAGTTCCTGTTGCACCGGGAGGGAAAAGACATTCTGGTGCGAGGAGGAGGAGCCTTAGGATAAAGAAAGAGGAATGGCTGGAAATCAGACTCAAGTGTCTTTGTCCCTCCTTGCACTTGCCTTTTGGGGGATGAGGAAAAGGAAGATGGATCACAGGGGTAGTGGATATGATGGAAACATTCAGATATATGAAGGGCAATCCTAGAACAGGAAGGTTGGCTCCTTGCTGGGTAGTGCATTGTTAAGTCCCTAAAGAGGCTCTATGTCAGTATATGATCAGGGCAACATGGTATCTCTCTCAGTCATAAATCAGAAATGATCAAAATTGGTATTCTAGACAAAGGGATTAGAGACTCAGAGCCTAGGTATCATAGCTAGGGAATCCAAACAGACGCGGTATCCTGGTCAGGAGATGGGAAAGTGCTGAGGGAATGGGTGAAACAGAAACAGCTTAGTTTATAGTATAGAGCCCCCACTGTGCCAGAACTATGTGAAAAATGGTCATGGGCACCAGGATGGCAAACTTCAGCAGCTGGTGCCAATAGAACCCCAAATGTCCCTGGAAGACTGGTGGTAGCTCGACAGTAATACTGACATCTAGGAACCAGCCAGGGCATTTAGAACCTCCGTAGAAGACTAGTAGCTCTCTCCAGATGCTGGAATGCTCTGTAAAATTCTTGAAAACTTGGCTTACTTCCCAGGAAAAAAATAGCAAGTGGAGGAGGGTGAGAACTAAAGATCCATTGAGCTTTAAATCCTGAAGTTATACTAATATCTTAAAAGAACTCTTTTAAACTAGAACACTGTGATGAACTGCACACTGTGACTGAACAAGTCTAAGTACTTTTTGCCTTATCAGGTGGGGCCACTTTCTATATCAAGCAGAACTGAAAGACAGATGAAATCAGTTATAGAAATTATAATTGCATTTTTGTATGATTTATAACTTGTACTTTCAACTTCATTCTTATTTTATAAATATACAAATATATGTATCTCTATACATATTTCATTATAAAATATGTGTGATATGTATACATATAATATATAATAGCAAACATTAATATAATATGTGGGCAAGTAATATTCTCACATTAGATATATAAAAATTAAAGAAAAATGATGAATTTGATTAAATAGAAACAAGAGATTGTTTTTAAACTGAAGGATGCCTATTGAAACCATAGTTTCATAAAGAGAAACTGGAAAATATTAGAAGATATGTTCTAGTTCTTGCCACTTTTAGCAAGTTCCTACAAGAAATAAAATTAAGTAAAAGCTTATTAATTTTTAAGCCTCATTGGAAAGGTATAAAGTTAATAGACAAATATAATATTGGGACAGATATTTGCAAAATCTAAAACCACAAGATACTGATTCTCTTGTAGTATTTATGCAAATAATTAAGACTAGACCAGGAATCCCACCATAATAGACTACGAAGTCCAACAGAAAATATAAAAATTCAATAGGAATCTGCACAGTGGCAGAGACTGCAGGTTATCTCCAGGTGTTTGTTCTTCTATAATAATAGGTTTTTAGCTCTACACATAGCTGTCAGCTACAGTCTACATTTACCAGATTCCCATGCAGATCAGTGTGCTTCTGTGACTAATTTCCTGCCAAGAGAATATGAGTAGTAGCCTTGTGTACCACTACTACATCCTGACTTTGAAAGAATGAGCATACCTTCTCCTGCTTATATTCTCCTTTTGATTTTAGCAGAGAAAAAAGATGGTAGTGGTAACTGGAGTAGTCATCCTATTCAGAGATAGTGGTTGAGTGTGGAGGAAGTTAAATAAACAAGATTAGAAGGATCCCTACTATTGTGGAGCTGTCATAGCTGGACTGCTCTTGTTATTATGTGAAAGGTAAATAAACTTTCATCTTATATACGTCACTGTTTTCTTTGGGTCTTTGTAAGATACGTCACAACTAATCTAGTTTTTGCTACCTAGAAACAGTATTATCCAAAACCTGAGATGTGTCTGAACTGCTTTGAGGTTAATTTATATAAAGAAGAACACAGGTATGACATTCTGGAAAGCTCTTGTTAAATCTTGGTGCCATACCCTGGATACCTTGGAAGGCAAACTAAATGCTTACTGAACTTGAAAAAAGAAAGAAGGATGGTGTGTATCAGCTGCTTCTTGTCAGTGCTAGCCAGTTTGCAGAGATGGAAGATTATCCCCTTCTAGCATTATTTAGAATGTAGTTTGCAAACTAAATTAACTGAGTCCAGTAATGTTAAACCTTTGAGTTTGAAAAAGTTAATTACTTCTACTTCTAAATAGCAGGAGGCAAAACTGTAACTTCAAGAACTCCTCAAAAGCTTCTCTTTTAGTGTTCTCTGCCAGATATTGAGGTGCATCCCAGAGACAATCGTTGGATTTAGTATGTTGCCCTCAAGCTCATTGTTTCGTTCCAGCCTTTAGATTAAAGTCACAAATTAGAGGTGAAAGAGGCTGAGAACACATGCCATCACAAATGAGGAGAGTTTTCAAGTTACTTATGAGCAAATAAGATCTCTGGCTATAGTTATTTGCAATGGAAACAAATTGAAATATATAATTTAGAAAGCTATTAAGTTTTGAAGGAAACTATATTGCTAAAGAAATTGTAATACTGGCCTGGAAGAGCATATGGCTATTTTAACCCTCAAGGAAACACTGGGCCTTCAAACCTGTATTAGAACAGTACAATGAGATATTTTCTCCTGTGAAATATGAAAAATGACAAATACAGATATAAATGCTAACTGTTGGTAGGGGAGTACAAATATAGGAACTCCTTATGCATTGCTGCTATGTGGACATACTAGAAAGCAATCTTATGGTATCTAGTCAAGTGAATTAGAAATTAACATATAACTTACAAGTAATAAAACACTCTCTTATGTGTTTATTCTATTTATAAGAAATCTTAACAATTTCTTAAAAGAATTTGCCAGAGGATATTATTTTGTCATTACTTGTAGGTTATTAGTTTGTCCAGCAAGATACTGGAGGCATCACTAGAAGAAAGGATATGTAAACTATCTAAATTGTGCAGTAGTGAGATGCAGTAGATAATAGGAATAATATCGACATAATATAGACAGATGTCAAAAAGTGTTAACTGCAAAATCAGAAGCAGACTGAGGTGTACAAATGATGTACTAAATGATGTTTCCATTACATTACACAGTGTACCGTGGTTTGTAATAAGAAAAAAATCAGAAAGACCTCATATCCATCATTGGGGGCTGGTAAAACAAAAAATGGTACATACACAGAGTGGAATAATATGGAACTGTAAAAAGGAAAGTCCTTTTTGTACTAATAAAAAGATCTTCAATATACATTAAGCTAAAAACTTACAACATACTAGAATACAAAACAGCATACTTGATAAGTTACTATTTACAACAAAAGAGGGAATAAGAATTTACATTTACTTTTGCTTTATTTGAACAAAGAAACAGTGGAAGGATAAACAAAAAAGAAATTAATTGGTTACCTAGTAGGGTGGGGAAGTGCAAACAGGATGTATGGGATGGGGATATGAAGAAAACTTCAAAATTTAATATGAAAAATATTTTAAATGTGACATGGATAGTATGCATTTAAAAAATGAAATAACACATGCAGGTAAAACATGCATAAATGCATGTATTACAAAGACACACATATAAAAAGATACAGAATAAACACATTGATAGGTTGTCCAAAGTGTAGGAGAAAGGGAGTGGGGAATTCAAATAAAAAAGGAATAAGTGAATACATTAAAAAATGAAAATAGGAATCTTAACCAAACTAGTGATGAGGATGGGCCACAAACTGCTGTTGAAAATACCTTTTAGTGAGGTATTTTAATTTCTCCACCGTTTTTTGAGAGGAAAAATATTTCCTAATAGTTTGCTGATCTTTGATTTCACAGAATATTTTATTTCACATGTTTGAACAATGGGCTAGTAGGCATACTTAAATAGAAGCAAATAAAAATGTCTGTTGAGTATGCTTCTAACTCAACTTGTTCAATATTAAAAAAAGAATATGAAATTAAATTCCCAGTTGCATAAAGAATTAAAGGGGAGAATTAATTAATAGAAGAGGGGAAATTATCTATATATAAAATATGAATTATGAAAGGAATTATGGACTTATGGTTGAGCGAGAAAATAAAATTGTCTCAAGGCAATAAAACACCAACCTGTCCTTTATCCATGTCACTATTTGCATTCTCTGAGTCCATTGTCTCTGTCCTTTTCCTTTTTCCTTTTCTAAGAGTTTGGGTATTGGTAATTTCATCTGTTTGCAAGATCTTCTGCATTTTCTCAACTAATTATCAAAGATTTTTGAAACTGTAGAAGGGAATGTCCATGTAGATGGTACTATTCTTGACGGATCCCCAAGGTTAATGTTTTTCCTTAAAAACAAAACCAAAAAAAAGAGGATACATAATATTTTACAATTGTATGTTTTATAATGGTACTAGCCACTCAAATTTCTTTCACTAAATGTTTCCATTTGTGCCTCTACAAGTTTATATACCTCTACAAGATTTTTCTTGTTAATCAGTTAAGAGAAATCTCAAAAAAAAATGGAGAAACATTATACATTTAGGCAAATAGTTTTTCAGAGGACTGAGGTTACATATCCTTAGGGAAAAAGACATTAATAATAGCAGATTGCATCAGAACCAAAACATTTCAAGGGAAATCAATAAGAATTGTTTAAAGATTATTTTGTTTTGTCTTTTGGAAGATATTAAAGTTTTGAGGTAGAAGATTTTCCTTGGTGTAAGCTGAAAAACAGTATTATAAAGAATAGGATTAAATATCTTGAAGGCATCAGTACATTTCACAAAAATTTTAAGGGAATAATCCTTTTTCAAAACTTGACAAAGTGGATGATAATATGATATGGTTGAAAGATTAAATTTAACTTTTGCTATATAAAGATAATACAGCACATTTGGTCATAGTATCCTTGTTACTTGAATATGTTCATTTTCATGAAAAGATGTTTCATGATAAAGAATGAAACTTTAAATACAGACAGAAATGTGCTTTAAAAAGACTTCAAGAAATATGTGGACTATAGAGCAGAAAGTAACATGTTTATTGTAAAATTATACTGAGTTATTCTTTCAGAAATTATGGTCTTTTTTTACCTATTTTTAAAAAAATTATCTTCTATTCCATGTTAAAAATAATATGTGGGATGATCTTGTCAAAACTGCTTGCTGTGACTCTGAAGACTGACTTCAGGTTTTCAAATTCATGAATAGCACTTGAGTTAACACATAGGTCTAGACCGTCAAATCTTATAAATATCAGACATCTTACCTAATATCAAACTTGACTAATAATCTCAAGTGCAAGCAAATCAAGAGGTACAGGTAGAGTCAGGAAAGGTTTAGGGCATTCTGTTGATTTTGTAGGTACTACATTCTCACAATGATATATGTACTCTGAGGTCTAGAATAATAGATGAGACTTCTGCATGAGGTTTGAGGGTGTCCACACACATAGGTATGTTTAAGTTGTGATGTGTCTCCATTTTATGACTTAGATTCATTTAGTTTACATGAAATTCTCTAAGAAAGTTAAAAATCCAATGATTCTAGGAGTGCCACAAGCAATCTTGAGTCAGGGATATATAACTAAGAACATTCCACATTAAAAGAAAATACAAACAATTACTCCTTAGAGATATCATTAGTGTATTTACCTAAAAAAATTTTCTAAAAAGGATCAGATAGTAAATAGTTTAGACTTTGCAGAACCAAGAGTCAAAATTGAGAGAATTAAGTGGGTTCTCATATAGTGAGAGAAAATAATTTTCACAAAATTTTATTCACAAAATTTCATTCATAAAATATCATAAAATATACCAATAATAACTGAGTAAACTTTTTTGTAAAACAGGTCTACTAGTTAGAGTGGACTTAAATAGCACATTCAAGGTATTATTATCATTAAAATCAATTGCAAGTGCCCATTTACTAATGCTAAGTATAATAAAAAATTACATATTTCATCTTTAAAAATGTCTTTTGCACTGATAGTTACTATCACATCCTAATATTACTTCTAAGCTTATAATTTTTTAAATTGAGATAAACTTCACATAAGTAAAAAAATCATCATTTAAACCATTTTAAAGTATGTATTCAATGTTTTGTAGCAAATTCACAACATGGTACAAAAAAATCACCAAGAAATTCCATGCCTTCCGAAATGAGTTCATAATTTCATTTGAGAATATTCTTCTCTTAGCAGAATTTTATTAAATTCTTCTCCTGATATTTGCCTTCTAGTATGTCATTTTATTGCAGATTAATTACTTTCATTTAAAGGTTAGGTGGAAGCTCCTTAATCACATAGTGAAATGTATTTTCAAAAATGGAAATTTCCTTTGTATTGGCATTGTGTTTAGAAAAGAAATGCTATAACCGTAATTTTAACTTGCAAAATATATCCAGTGCAAATACATGTGGGATGAAAACATTATTTCTTGTTTTAACTTTTGACAGAAAGGGGAGTATAAAAAGCAGTTTAATATTACTTTTGAGTCACATCAGTGACTCAGTGTAAGCTTTGCATATAACTACCTATTTTGTCATAATTTTTTAATGAGTTCATTAAGAAACATTATTAAGTCTGCAATAAAAGCTGATTTCCAAAGTCATTCAGTGTTCCATAAGAGTGGTTGAAGGAAAAAATTTCAGTCTTGGTACTGAGCTCAAACATTTGCAGTAAAATTTTACCAATGTTTGGGCTACTGAAATGTGTAGCAGGACAAGTTAGAGTATTCAACTTCTCTTTCAAAAAACATTCATATAGCTAATCTTAGTCAAGTCCACCAGAATGAATGAAATTCACTGTTGACACTATTGGTTTAGTAACATATGCCATTAACAGAAATTGTCATTATGATATTAAAATTTATATGGAAATGCAAGATATTCAGAATGACCAAAATGATGTTGAAGAAGAAACTTAAAGTACTTTTTTTCCAATTTCAAAACTTGCTATAAAGTAATCAAGACCGTGGGGTACTAGTACAGGGATATACATAACTGGGATGGAAATGAGAAATAAATCCTTACATTTATGGTCAACTGATTTTTGACAAGGATTAAATGTTGACATGCAAAAGAATGAATGCTACTTCATGCCATACACACAAATTAACTCACGAAGAATCACATACCTTAATATGAGAACTAAAACTAAAAACTCTTAGAAGAAAATGTGGGAGTAAATTTAGTAATCATGGCTTAGGCAATGCTTTCTCAAATATCACAACAAAAATATTACTTTCCTAAATGATAGTGTCAAGAAAGTAAAAAGACAAGGCATGGTTTCCAAGGAGTAAAGGCCCTGAACCACAAACCCCAGAGACAATACAAGAGGAAGAGCCCCTGGGGAGTCCTTCCCCCAATCATTCAATAAACTATCTCCTGACCTCTTCACTTTTCCATCCCAGACTTCCTGGAGAAGGGGGAGGTTTTAGGGAGACCCACCTTGTCATATAGCACCAATAAAGCACACTGTATTCAGCTAAAAATACATACATATGTACATAAATATATGACGGTGCATATATTCCAGTGAAACTGTTTATAGACACTGAAACGTGAATTTTATATAATTTTCACATATGATATGTTGACATTATTTTTATATTAATTTTTGCAACTATTTAAAACTATATAAAGACTTTACAGGCTTTAAAAAACATGTGGCAACCAGATGAGCATTAGTTTGTTGAAGCCTGACCTAGGAGGCCAGTTATAATATTTAAAAGGAATTAAAACTGTATCACCATTCTTTTCTTCCTCTTCCTACCTTTTCCTGGACATTAGGTGAGCTGCTGTAAATCTTCTTCCTCAGTGCCTTACATGCCTGCACATTATTACTAATAAATTAACAATAATACTTGAGAGACACACGTAGAACCAATAAGATCCTGAACAAATTGTTAGTATTTGATAAAAATGAGTTTTGCTAGATTTAACTGATAGGCCCTCTTAAATGTTACTTAGTGATGATCATGGATGCAGAGCCTTGGTTCATTGGGGTTGGGAGGAACCATGGTCAGGGGAGGGATATGTGTTATTATTGAATGAATACAGAGTTTTGCAAGATGAAAAGAATTCTGGAGGTGGATGGGGTTGAGGGATGTATAACAACGAGAATATACTTAGTCCCTGAACTGTACACCTAAAAGCGGTTAGGATGGCAAATTTTACATATGTTTTACCTCAATAAAAAAACTGGGGGAAATCAGTTTCTAAATCTTTGTTTTTATACTATCCCTAGTTATACTAAAGTTTTCTCCTGCTAATATAATTTGATTACAGAGAAAACACTCAAGTTGTTTTTACAAATAATTCATTTAAGATTAAGCAGAATGGATATATCAGACTTCCTTTAGAATGACTACTTTTCAGTAGATTTCAGGTCAATTTTCTGTTACGTGTTTAGAAACGGGTAATTCAAAATTTCTATTATTTGCCAACTAGCAAATTCTGAAGCACTTTTATGAAGAAGGCTATATATTAAACATGGCTAGTTTCTGATAGTAAAAAATCCGTCATGTAATTATCTGCCCTTCTTTATTTTTATTTTTTCACTAACAGAGACATTAATTCCCTAGTTGTAGGAGACAAGATTATACATAACCACATCCACAAGGACACCAAGATATGTGTTTGGATGGATGATATCAGCCAACGGCTTTCAATGTTGTTTCAGCCACAGCTCAGAACAAAAAACACACTTTACATTTTGATCCAGAAAACACATACACACAGGCACAAACAAAAAATGAAAACAAGGTTTTATTAAATATACTCACCCTCACTACATGTGATGTACTTTCTCAGTTTCTATTCTATCTACTATAGTTTATTTAGTTTTTAAAAGTACTAGTTCAAAGCACATTATATTGATTTCACAACTCACTAATGGGTTATGACCAATAGCTTTGAAAAGAGTGGTCTATAGTGGTGGAATATGGGTGAGTTAGTGGTGAGTGGACTATAGGGGTAATATCGGATGGGAGTACCCCCAATATTACCTCAATTAAGAAAATAAAGAAAAACAATGTTCTAAGCAACACTGAAATTATGAATTCGCATCATAACTGTGAAACAACACATAAAGGGGAATTTTGTGATTAATGAAAACAAATGAAATATAAAATATAAATTCTTAATGCAGTTAGGTTTACTTTTAATAATTCAATGATACAATTAATGCAGAAATTCAAATAAACAAAAGATACCTCTGAAATCTAAGAAACAAGTCACCAAATTTAAGGAAACTAAATGAATATCAAAATAATTCTGGTGTCTCATCTGCCTCTGTATTTAAATATTAACTCTATTAAGAATTTTTAAAAAAAGATTTATTATGCATACAAGACATGGGGTGTAGGCCAGAGGTACGAGGGGTGAGAGGATCACTAGAGACAGAGTGGGGAGCAGAACAGGCAGATTTATTGAAATACACTGCTGAGAGGAGCCGTGGGGGAGACAGGCGAGGCCTGCTGTGCTTTGTGGGTCACTTCCTTGCCAGCCCAGATCAACTCAGGCTGCAGTGACTGATGATAGTAGCGCTATCTTTAACCCCTGTGTCACAAGGGAGACCCTCTATTATGAATTAAATAAAAATAGTGAAAGTTTAGTACATCATTACAATAAAAGCAAATTACGCTATTATATAAGTTTTAAAACATTTTGGATGGCTATAGTGGCAGAAAGGGATAGAGGAGGATATCTAGGATATCTATGATCTGAGCAGACCCGGTAAAGCAGTGTCCTGGAGCCCTTGGTGGCTTTCTCAGGCTTTCATTGAGCTTTTACATGTATTACAGCAACCAGTTTGGGGGTGGGGGGGTGGCTGGCAGGCTGAGGCTGGCAGGCAGAGGCTGGCAGGCCTTCCCCCAGCCTCCCCAAATCTTCACTCTGATGGGCTCTCTGGCATTCTTCCTCTTATCTCTCTCCTGTTCTCCCTCCTGCCTGCTTCTCTTGAGGAATATCCCAATACTGCTGCCATGGTCCGCAGAAGTAAACAGTATAACTTACAACAAAGTAACAAAATGCAGGTGCCCCATCAGACAGGGCAATCCTAGTGGCAGGAGGGCAGAAAAGCCTGAAAATCCTGCAATGGCTTTCTATACCTAGCTCTGAAATGTACAGACATAAACTGTCCCTGGTAGTACCCAGGTCAGATTCCCCTCCAAAGGAGTTTGAAAGTGCGAGGAGACCAGTGATAAAGTTTTTCTAAATATTCAGAGGCTGGTCTAATGTGCTTTGTGAAATGGGCTACTAGTTTCAGTTTAGCTTGTAGTAAGGTGGAACTTGAGCTGTTTATGTTATTTTTCAAATGTTTATCTATACTAGAGGAATGAAAACCAAATTGGAATGGATTGTGTGCCTTCTCCCAGGGAACTCTAAGCGCTCTTCTGAGTAAAACAATTGTTTTCTCATCAAAGTGTTCTTGACTTCTGGCTAGAAATTACTGAATTATACTAATGGCCATTAGGGAGAATTTCTACTCACACTTTTTACTCCATTTCCAAATGACATCAAAACACATTTTCAGTTTCCAAGTTGTTTTAGCAATATCTAATAAAAAAAGAAGATCAGTATGCTTTAGGATCCTAGTTTCAACAATGCCGCCTAGCCATAATCGCATTACTTAGACTAGACTGGAGATTATACATGAGCCAAAGAAACATTAAGTGTATTTGAGGGCTTAAGATCTGAGTCATTTTTCAACTTTCCATGATGGGACAACAAAGGAAACATTCTTATCTGGCCACAGTCTGAAGCTATAAATTTATCAAAACCAATTTAACAATGCAGTGATATCATACATTTTTATGTATGTAACCATTATTGAGGGAAGGAATTCATTTAGCTTCTTTATATGATATCCTTAGATATTGCCAATTCTGTCTCGTTCACTTAAGAAAAAATACATAGCTAATCCTTACTGAGTACTTACTATATATAGGGTTCGTTCTAAGCATTTAATCTGTACTAACTGGTTTAATTCTCTCAGTCACTCTTTGGGATAGGTACAATTATTATTCACACTTTACAGATCAGTGAACTAGGGGCCCTAGTGGATCCTAGTAAATAACCCTAGTTGCTAACCCATAAGCAGACTAAAGAAGGACTCTAGAAGGCCTCCATGGTGGTGCAGGGGGTTAAGACGCAACCTATGAAGTTGTTTCCAGTCACTACAGCACAAGTTTGATCCCTTGCCAGGAAGCTACCCACATGGCACAGCAGACCTCTCCTGATTCGCCTGCTGCTCCCCTCAGCAGTGTATTTAGGTCAACCAGCCTGTTCTGTTCCCCACTCTGTCTCTGGTGAGTGCTCTCACCCCCTGTACCTCTGGCCTGTATCCCAGTTCTTGTACGCATAAATGAATAAATCTTGGGGAAAAAATTTAAAAAAAGAAGGACTTGGAGACGAATCATCGAATAAGTTCTGCAAAAAAGATTCTATCAATTCCAATAACTAGGGTTTTGCTTTCTTTACTTGACCAAGTCCTTTACAGGATTCTCCATGTTAGTGTCTGCCTCATAGACTCCCTCAGAGACTGAAGTCTTGACTTGCTCACCAACAGTTTCTTAAGACTATAGTTCTGCTCAGAAACAAACGCTGGAGATCCTCTCTTTATCCCTCCTGTTGCCTTCTCTAGCATCTCCATTATGCTCGCTAAGTCTAGAAGTTGACCTGTTTGGACTCCCTTGCCTGCTTTCCAGCTTGGTATAGTCAATGATTGTCCAGGCTGGAGATCAGAAGAAAGGAGAGCGGTAAGTTAGGACAATTTATCCTCTTGGTGCCCTTTCCATGGGGTTACTTCAGACTTTCCTAGTAGCCTTTTCTTTTTCTTTTTTTTTTTTAAGATTTATTTATTTATTTATTTATTTATTTATTTATTTATTTATTTATTTATTTATTTATTTATTTATTTATACAAGCACTGGGTACAGTCAGAAGTGTGGGAGGGTGAGAGAATTCACCAGAGCCAGAGCAGGGAACAGAGCAGGCAGACTGATGAAATACACTGCTGAGGGGAGCAGCGGGGGAAGCAGCGGGGGTGGCAGGAGAGGTCTGTCGTGCCATGTGGGACCCTCACCAGCCACCAGGGATCGAACCGGCGCTGCAGAGGCTGTAGACAGCTTCACAGCCCAGGGCTCAACCGCTGCGCCACCAGGGGAGGCCCCCTCATAGCCTTTTCTGTATGACTGTTTCCTTTCAGGTTGCAACAAACACTTTCTTTCCCCTCTCTTTTAATTTCGAGCTGATAACATTTCTGCTGTGACTAGCCCTGAGATATAGCACTATTTCTTCTGGCTTCCTTATACCCAGTCGCTGTGGTCTAAATATGATCCCCCCATTCATATATTGAAAATCTAATCCCTTAGAGGTGGTATTAAGTTATGGGGCCTCTGAGGGGTAATTAAGTCCTGATGGGGGATGAATTGACCCCTCATTAATTCAACCAGTACTTTCATAGGAGGCTTCACAGAAATCCTTAGCCCTAATGACCATGTGGTTAAAAGTCCATGGTCTGCAGTCTGGAAGAGGGGCTTTATCGGAACCTGACCTGCTGACATCCTGATCTTGGACTTCTAGCTTCCAGAACTATGAGGAATAAATTTCTGTTGTTTATAAGTTACTCAGTCTTGGGTATTTGTTACAGCAGCCTGAATAGATAGATACCAGTCATGTTTATTAGCTTCATCATTTGTACAATTTCTGTCTAGTTCCAGACTTGGCACGAGAGCCAGAGGCTAAATGACCTTGCATTTGCCTTATTTGTAAATATACAGTGTGCCTGGTTTACTTTCATCTTCATGTGCTCAGGAAAACTGCTATGACAGAGAGGTAGTAGCACAGACATCAGAGGCAAGAACAGTGAAAGACAATATTTACCTGCTCCATAAAGTCACCTATCCCTATGAACTATGAGAAGTCTATAGCCATGCATGGGATATCTGAAAGTATGAGCAAACTCTGGGACTCTGGGCAATTTTTCCAATGGTTTTAGCATCTACAGAGTTGTTTATAAGATATACTAGTTTCAAGAGTATTTTTCTCTGGGTAGTAGTTTTCAACTCCCTCCTCATTCTTAATATTTACATGTCTTTCCTCCATTTGTTAGAAACAAAGATGCAGAGTGAAAAGTCAGAATCAACTATAAATTCTATTTTAGATAACTATAAGTCATATAAACATCTTTTACCTCACCTTTTTTTTTTTAAAGATTTATTTATTTATTTATTTATAATTTTTTGGTGGGACCCTCGCTGGTGGCTGAGGATCAAACTGGCGCTGCAGAGGCTGCGGGCAGCCTTGCAACCCAGAGCTCAACTGCTGCGCCACCAGGGGAGGCCCAAGATTTATTTATTTTTATACAAGAGCTGGGGTATAGGCCAGAGACGCGGGAGGGTGAGAGGACTCACTTGAGGCAGAGCAGGGAGAAGAACAGGCAGACGACAGATATACACTGCTGAGGGGAGCAGCGGGCGAGACAGGAGAGGTCTGCTGTGCTATGTGGGATTCTCGCCAGCTGGGATAGAACCCGTGCTGCAGAGGCTGCAGATAGCTTCAGAGCATGGCACTCAACACACTGCGCCACCGGGGAGGCCTACTTCACATTTTTTAAAAGACTTATTTATTTATTCATACAAGAGCTGGGGTGCATGCCAGAGATGTGGGGAATGGGATGAGAGGATTCACCAGAGACAAAGTAGGGAGCAGAACAGGCAGGTCGACTAAAATACTTTGCTGAGTGGAGCAGCAGGTGAGACAGGAGAGGTCTACTGTGTCATGTGGGTCACGCCCCTGGCTGGGATAGAACTAGTAGTGCTGCAGTGACTGCTGAAAGCTTCACTGTCCTAAGATTTAACCCCTTGCGCCACCAGGGAGGCCCTCACTCAACATTTTTTGATTAATGTAGTACATTCTATTCATCTTGAAAATTGAGAGCAAGATTAGATCTTTATATTTTTTGCTTTAAGTAATCAAATCCTAGAACATTAATTAGCTTTAGGCCAACTTGTAAAATTCACAAAATATAATAATTTTGATGCAAGGATCAATGTCTATGCATAAAAATCAAGATTAATTCAAGTTTCAAATATTAATTTATCTTAAATCATGAAAGGACAAGCTATTTCTCCTTCAAATATCTACCCTGATATATCCTATATTAATATATTAATGAAATAACTGGCTACCATTTACCAATGTTTCTATTAATTTAATCTTTCATACTCTCAAAGGTTTAGCATTAGAAAAATTAATGTACTGAGTCACATATTTCACATTATTTAATAAATCATCTTAAGTGGTTTTCCCTCTTACCTGCTACCAATTATTTTCTCTTCTTATTCTAACAATTTTCGTATCACATAGAGCAACATTAAAAATTAAAAACCCACCCAAATTTTATCAAGTTATTCCTCTACCTATGTATAGGTTATTAAAAAAATAATTCATACATTTTATATTTTCTTTCAAAAAAATTCATTGAATAATAAAAATAGCAGGGACAAGCTTGTGAGATCCTGGGCCCGTGTAGGAGAGGGTGCCTCTCTTAAACTTACTATGGAGATCCTTGTAGATGCTGAATTCAAGACTAAAACTTAGGTGCAGTGTTTTTGGGTTAATCTATTCAAACAACTAACTAGCCTAAAGGCATTTAGAGAATTCAGTTAACCCTTATCATCTCACATCCCCCCACTTCCCAGGGTTAGAACTGACATCCCAATGAAAGTTATCTTTCTTCCAATCTTTAAAGTCCTAAGAAGACAAGAAAACCCAGTTGACCATACCAGCCCCACTTAGTCTTAGGGTGGGCAGCATTCTGTTGCATTTGGGAGACTTCCCTTAATTTATTTTATAGGTTTATTTAAGAGTTACCTCTTCTCATTACAAACTAATAGTGCTTGAGACATTTTGCTCACTCTCAGGGGATATATGTAAGTAATGCTAATGCTGAAAAATGGAGAGAAATACTTGAAATTGCATTCAGAAGTCTTGGTACCTGTGTGGATTTGTACAGCTTTGATGATACTCTTCTCTCTCACTCTCTGATAATTCCTTAAGAGCCCAATGAAAACTATGGATCAAGACCCCCCAAAGAGACCCACATTTTTATGTATTATCTCAGTTCCTTAGAAGCCTATCTCTGCATTATAGGTTAAGGATTCCTACAGCAGAGATCAGACTAACATGAATAGACTTTAGGTTTTTTGACTTTCCCCTTTGAAATAAAAACTCTACTACTATATTTCCCTTTTGCACTTGATATTTGGGGCTACAAAGACATCTTAAGATGTACTTTTCTTTCTGTTCCTAGGTTCAAAGGATGCTATCATATTTGGATAATTTCAATAACCTTTGGAATGTGTATTACTCAAACCTTTTTTGTTAATTATCAGGTACTCCTCACAATTCTTTCCCTCTGGTACACTTACTTCCTCTTTCAGTGATGGTATTCTTTCAGGCTATCAGCAAGCTGATACATTAATATACAAATCTAACAGCACAAAACATTTACTGTGAAAGTCCTCCAAAGTATTATCGAGAGAAATTAAGAAAATTTAGCTATCATTTTGTTAAGACATTAATTAAAGTTTTATTCATCTCATTATCTATTTACTATGAAAACATAAACCTTTTGCCTTACTTCTTTCTTCTTTTTCCACTTATAATGTGGAAATGCCTGTAACTTATACTCTTAACTAGGATCTAGAAGGCAATAACTTTAGCTTTCAAACTTGCTTTGAAAATTGCCCATTCCTTGGGCAGAAGAGCTAAAAAGAAACTTCTCTGAAGAGGAAATGCAAATGGCCAACAGGCATATGAAAAAATGTTCAACATCACTTGCCATCAGGGAAATGCAAATCAAAACTACCATGAGATACCATCTTACACCAGTGAGAATGGCACATATTAAAAAAACTAGCAACAACAAATGCTGGCGAGGGTGTGGAGAAAAAGGAACTCTTCTACACTGTTGGTGGGAGTGCAAACTGGTCCAACCACTGTGGAAAGCTGTGTGGAGATTTCTGGACCTACTAAACATAGAACTTCCATATGATCCAGCAATTCCACTCCTAGGTATTTACCCAAAGGACACAGAAACATCAATTCCAAAGAACACCTGCACCCCTATGTTTATAGCAGCACTGTTTACAATAGCTAAGCTTTGGAAACAACCCAAATGCCCAAAAATAGATGACTGGATCAAGAAGATGTGGTCCATATATACCATGGAATATTACTCAGCATTCAAAAAAAATAAACACATGCAATTTGCAGCAACATGGATGGCGCTGGAAGGGATCATGCTCAGCGAAATAAGCCAAAAAGAAAAAGAAAAATACCGGATGGTCTCACTCATAGCAGGAATCTAGAAAACTTAAATAAGGGACCAGGAAAAGGAATAACTATAAGAAAGTGAAAATCAAAATCAACAAAAAACTATGAACCAGAGACACTTTTAGGGGGGCGGGGGCGGGAGGGGAGGGATTGGGGTCAGAATGGGGGGGCTGCAATTGTATGGGGAATATAACAATAAAATTAAAAAAAAAAAAAAAAAAGAAAATTGCCCATTCTTAGAAATGGCGGAAATATTTTACACTATCTGAATAATAATGAAGTATACTGTTCAGTGATTTATAACTCTAAGAGTTTTATAATTTGATTTATGAACAGCTCTTGAATTTTCCATTGGCAGTTCATACAACTATGAGTAAATTTTCTGGTCAAATGATTTAGTACTTTCCTGCATGACTAATCCCACACTCAGTGTGGAAACTGTATAAATGAATTCTATTTGCTTGTGGATAATAAATGATTACTTTCCAAAACCTGTCTGCAAAGCATTATAGACTAGATGAATTCAATTATTTTGATGTTTTTAAACTCCCATACTCAGCAGACTTTTTTTCCCCAAAGATTTATTTATTTATGCATACAAGAACTGGGGTGCAAGCCAGAGATGTGGGAGGTGAAAGGATTCACCAGAGAGAGTGGGAAGCAGCAGGCAGATGCACTGAAATACACTGCTGAGGGGAGCAGCCAGTGAGACAGGAGAGGTCTGTTGGGCCATGAGGGCTGTTCCCTGGCCAGCTGGGGATCAAACCCATGCTGCAGTGGCTGGCAGTAGCTTGACAGCACTGTCCTCAACGCCTGCACCACCAGGGAGGCCCTCTCAGTAGAATTTTTGAAGGAGGCTGTAATGCTCAAAAAAGGGACATAGTCCCCCCATAGAATTATCATAGGACAAGAAGTCCTAACAAGGATCTAAACTTTCTAAAATGTTGAAAGAACAATTTGGGATGAATCCATTTGAAATATTTTCTCTCAAAATGATGGCTTTAAATTAATTTAAAAATATTTATTATGGTAAAATGAATATAAAGTCCTTTGCCAGGAAATATTTGCTGATAATGACATATTACTGCAAATACCAAATAAAAAAAATAGTGACCCATCCACATGATAGCTCTCTAGATCCTGGTGGCTGGAGGTCACCTCCAAAATTACATTAAAAGTTCTTTCAGATGCTCTAGCTCCTTTACCTTTTGATATATGGACATGAATATTGTGGGTACATGTCCTGGTTAGAGATAGTCATGAAAAATAATTCGGGGATAAACAGGTTATTACTTAGATGTCCTCTCAAATCCTTTAACTTAAATCTGAGAGTAAAAAACTTCACTTAGGTACAAATAGGTCATCAGTCCAAAAGTGCTATGATTTATTTACAATAATTTATTTTTAGTCATTTTTACCTAAACTTGTTTTTAAGGGGGTAATATTTCAACATAATGTTCTTGTATGATTACCAGTTAAGTAATTTATTTACTTCCAGTAGAGGTTTGCAGTAAAAGCTTACAGACAACCTGGGCTAAGTTCCAAGGTAATCCTTAATTTTCTCTAAAAAATTATTCTGAATCTTAGTTGGTGGGGAGGAGACTATGGCAGGGAGGCATTATAATTAATCAGGGACGGTTTAACTCTGCAGAGTCAAAAGCAGCCTAAGAGCAGAAAGAACCAAGCTGGGGACTCAAGATATGTTAAAACAATTTGCTAAAGCACAAACCTCACAAGAATATGTCCTCTTCCCTCTTTTCAACTCTTTCCCTCTCACTGCTGGCTCCTAGAAACTTGTTCAAGTAGTCCTATTACAACAAAAGGACTTTTTTTTCCTGGCCTTCACTCAGCTTTAAGATTATGGACAACTGCTCTTTGCTCTTTTTCATCTCCCATATCCTCTTGAATCCACTAACATCTGGTTTTAGCCTCTCCCACTGCAATGAATCAGGTCTCTGGAGGGTTTGCAGAGGTATAGTTCTCAGTTCTTGCCCTCCTTAACCTCACATTTGTACATCTAATAAGTGACTAAATTGGACTACTTTCCTCTTGATTTCCATGGTTTTGCCTTCTGCTCTACTCTGTCTTACAGCTGGAAGCCAGCTCCAAAGTTCAGATTTCAGTTCTTTCTAGTTACGATTCCTTTGTCATTTCCCCCCATGTTTATTACTTAGATTATAATTTATGTTGATGACTCCCAGTCTTTCTAATTCTGAACTCTCCGCAAATGTTTCCATTGGCTTCCTGGGTAATTTCACATGGATGTCCTTCCAACAGCTCCACTGCAACTGGCTTAAAATTAAGTTTGTCATCTTTATTCAAAACTGTTCCTCCACCCCGATCAAAACTTGAGTCATCTTTAATTTCTCCCTTTCTCTTAATTGGTCTCTAACCAGTGTAAGGTGGGCTCTTCTTCCTAATCAATAACATCTGAATTTGTGTCCAATTTCTCATCTCTAGGGAAGTACTGCAGAAGATGTTTCTGCCAGTTTATTAAAGCACCTTACTCACTCTTATCATTGGGAGGTGGAATGATTTAGTGATGTATAGAAGGAAATTGTAGAGAGCTTATAGTCATTAACGGTCAAGGCTGATGTATAAAATTTCCCTTCTCATGCATGATCTGTTTCCTACTCATTCATGTTGCATGCCTTGAGGAGTGGCTCATTTTAACCTTTGGTTTCTGAGTAAGTAGTACAAGTAGGGTTCCTTTCTGTCCTAGTTTTAGAAAGGCTGAGAACTCTTCAGCTGTGACTGAGTGGGCATGCTGAGTAAGGAGAAAAGGAATAATATAGTCCATTTTGGCCTTGGATCTAAGCCATGTTCTTCAATCTGACTTACCCTGAATAAAGTTGGGACTTCAATTTCCTTTTGGTTTATGTGTTCTCAGTTTGGTTGAGAATCGCGAAAGGAAGAAGAACTGCATGCTGATTCATCTTTTACATGCTTGATATCTTAGCTATTTTCCCCAGCTCATTTGTCTTCTCTTAGGTGACAGTGTTAACTCACTATCACAACAAGTAAAAAAAATTGGTCTCCTCCCCACCAACTAAGATTCAGAATAAATTTTCAAATATACTTTAATTTTGATGTTCACTTTTTGATATGCAAGATTTGACCACAGGTCTTCCTCCTCCACGTCTATGCTCAGACTACATTTTTTTTAGTGACTTTCATACAGCTTCAATTATTCTTTTTAATAAGAACCTAGCAGAAAGAAAATGTACGAATTTTACTAAATTAACTTCCAAAAGGATTGATTGGCTGATTTAATATTTATTGAATTCCACAATGCATTAGGCAAAACATAAACACACAGAAAGAAACAATTAATAACATGTCATTATTTGGAGAAGTATATTATATATTAGCCACAAGCAAATCAGAAAATAACAATGCAACCAAAACATGAAATTCTTTCAATGATTAGTTTGCTTATTTTTAGTATCCTTGAGATAAATGCTGCAAAGAACAGAAATGAATGCATCTGAAGAGAAATTTCTATAAGCCTACTTCATGATCATTAAGCACTTGCCTGCCTAGAGAAATAAATGATGTTCTTGTATGCATTTGAAACTTATAAATGGCTGCAGCAAGACTCAGGACTATACCAACAGTACTAAAGTAACAGTTCGGAAAGTCATAATTGCTATTTAGTTGCTTTTTGTTGTTAATAATGAAGGATTTGGAGCAAATTGGTCACTATGCAGTTTTTGGGGGCTTAGGCAAGCTTCAAGGATACTGAAGAGCCACTTCAGCTCACTCGCAAATTTTAGTCAATAAGTATAAAGTAAAGATGACCTTCCTAAATTCCTTTAGTTATTTCTCCCAATTCTTTGCAGAAGGTTAATTCACTTTTGTTGTTTTAAATCACTTTACCAGTTCACTCTGAGTCTATGCGGTAAGGAATACCTTCTTTCCCTGTGTGCTGCACATTGGATTCTCTTCAATTACCCCTGCACAATGGACAGGAATACATTCTTTCACTGCAGTGGGCTGCGGTATCTGGAAACCTCTGAGCAATGTGCACATGATGCAGTGCTACCTGTCAGCCCCTGAGTTCCAGGGACCTCTGAAGCCTATTCTGACTGTTCGTGCAGCCTGTACTCTGACAATTGAACATTTTCACACAGCGTTGGCAAACAAGGACCTTCCATCTTTAACCCAAAACAAATGAGATGCAACATGCCAACAACTTGAACGTTTATTTTGTTTTAGGAAATGAGTTGTACATAGGAGAACTTAACCCACTGCTTGCCATGCTAATGCAGTTGGTATTTGAGGATGCATTAAGCAATGCCTTTTGCAGTTGCCTTTAATGCTTATACCTGGGAATATGTTCAAGGCCTTAAGAAAATCAATGGTTAAACTTTTTATGCTGCGCTTTACAAATGATTTCATCTAGTTGGAAAACCACACTGATTTGAGCGCCAACAAGCAAATAACAAACAAGTCGTATTGCCAGCGATTGTTTAACTGCTTTTCATAATTTTACACATTACATTTTTACTACACAATTTTTTCAGTTTCTTAGACGTTCCAGAGTTCACCTTAGTAGTTACTACAAATTTCACAAACGCAGCATCGGGTTACCTTGTCACGATAATTGCACTTTCCTTTGTGAGCATTTAAGCAAACAACAAAGACAACTTCATAGAGTGAAAGCCTGGAGTGCCTTGGGAGCAGCACAACGCGGTACCGCACTAGCGGTCAAGGCCGCAAGATGCCGCAGACTTGCCGCAGCAGCGGCTTCCCGGCCGGGTGGCCTCCGCGGTCCGCAGAAAGGCGCACAGCACGCTCCTGCCATACCTTCCGCGTTGACATGGCACCAGCGACCGCAGTAAAATCTCCAGGCCCTCAACTACAATACTTTTTGTTGGTTATGAAGAAATGGGCGGGGGCAAAGAGACAAGAAGGGGTGTATGCGTAAGGGAGTCTTCACACTCCCTAAAAATTTCTCCTCAAAATATTTACAAGCCAACTCCCAGCTGCCTACATCTGCCAGTTCCCTAATCTCCCTTCAGATACACTAGATAGATGAGTCAAGGTTTTGCGCTAAACGCATGGGTACTAAAGGATCTAAAGTGCCCATTTCTTAGCTGCGAAACTGCAGCAAGTTTGGAGGTGAAACAGTTCACGTCCGCAGACCCGAGCATTCCACGGTGGAGCATTCCTAGTTTAGAGAGGGGGTTGGCGAGGGCTGGACCTCCCATTCCTGGAGGACCCCAATTCCCAGGAAAGGCCCTTCCCGATGTCCACGCTCAACGTGCGAGGAACACCCCCCCTCCAGCAATAGCTCACCCGGCAGCATCTTCCAGAGCCCCAACCTCTGGGCGGGGCGCGGGGAGGTGGGAGGTGGGGGTGCCACCGCCTGGAGGCTCCAAGCCAGCGCCTTACGGTTTTCCCCCCGGCTCCTTGGCGCCCCCTGACGCCCGGCTCCCCAGCAATTCGGTCAAGGGAGGCCGGATAGGTTGAAGCCCCAGGTATCTGGGTGTGCAGAAGAGCCCTGCTGGAGCACCTGCGGCCTGGCGGGGGGCTTCGCGGGAGGGCGCTGGGCGCTCAGGCCCGGGCGCAGCCCGCGGCCGGCGCCGCAGCCTCTGCAGCCATGTCCGCGCGCCCGCGTTGCCGCAGCCGGGCCGTGATGTCATCAGCCGAGCCCCCGCCGCGGCACCCCATTCCCGCCCCCATCGGGCCGCGGCGGCTGCAGCCCCGGCGCCGCGTCCCCGCCCCGACCCACGTGCGCGGGGCTTCGGGGAAGCCGAAGCTGGCGGCACCGGCGGGACCATGCGCAGGGCCGGGGTGGCCGCGGCCGCAGCGCTGCTCCTCCCCGCCCGCCGCGTCCCCGGCGGGGCTGCGCCTGGGGGCTGCGCACCGACGCGGGCGGGGGCGCCTGGGGAGGGAGGGGAGCGGCACCCCGCCGCCGAGTCCCTGCTTCGTCGCCGACTGCTGAGTCATGGCAAGCGCTCCCCGCAGCCCTGGGTTACTCGCATAGCGCGGCTGGCGCGGGGTGCGCAGCCATTGGGCTGGGCGCGAGGCCGCGAGCGCCGGGCATGACGCGCTGAGCCGCGCTCGCCCGTGCCCGCCGCTCCGGCGTGCGCCCCGCGCGGGTGCCTGTGCCGCCGCCCTCCAGCCCCGCCGCCGAGCTGCCCACGCCTCGCCCGCACCATGATCGCCGCGGCTTTCCTCGTCCTGCTGAGACCCTACAGCATCCAATGTGCCCTGTTCCTCTTGTTGCTTCTGCTGGGCACCATCGCCACCATCGTGTTTTTCTGCTGCTGGCACCGCAAGCTCCAGAAAGGGAGGCATCCCATGAAATCGGTCTTTTCGGGCCGTTCAAGGAGCCGAGGTAAGACACGCGGCCGCGGGTTTCTTCGGGCCAGGAGGAACCTTTACGCCGATACCGGGAGAGAAGCGCGCCTCGCTCGCTTGCGCGCTGCCTCCCCGAGCCCCAACATTGCCCACTCCCCAGGCTGAGTGCATTTGTGTATTTAATGTCCCTTGCCTCCTTCCCCCCCCGCCCCCCGACACACACACACCTCATCCCCTACCTCCTGTCTCCCGGGTTGGGGTAACCACCGCGGTGCAGAGCTGGGAAGGGGAGGTTCGGACGCAAAATTCTTGGTGACAGTTTGCTAAAGCCCTAAGGGTAATTGAAGCTGAGTCTGAGGCTGCTGCAGCCTCCCTTCACCCACCCATCGCTGGAGCTTAAGAAGAAGAAAGTAAGGCATGGAGAGTTTGGGGCTCCCCAACTGCCCCAGAACTTTCCCGGAAACTTCTCGCGGAGAATACACCTAGAGACCGACGGCCTAGTTACCTCCCCACCCTCCAGGATGTCCCCACAGAATTCCAGGCGTCTGAATGTGCCTTCCCGACCCTTGTCCGTCAAGTAAATCTTTAGTAACTGGACAGGTGAAGAGCAAGGAACTAAATGAAGTCTCTCTCTCTCTTTTTTTTTTTTTTTTGTCTTTTTTCCTCAGATGCTGTTATGAGATCTCACCATTTTCGTTCTGAGGTAATTTATTTAGCCCGCACGCTCAAGGTCAGAAGTTGTTCTCTTTCCTGAGTAGCAATAGTAATCATATGCGTGTTAAGAAACCAGTAGGGCATTGAATGGCGAGCATGCTGTCCCCAAGCCAAAAGTGACATGTTTCTTTCTAAGTGGTTCCCCTGCATTAATGCCCAGCCAACGTTTTAGCACTTCTCTAGGGTAGTGAAGCCACTGTACGAGAGGGAAAGACAGCTCCTAAAAGCGCTACCGACCTTAGAAAACTTAGCCTCAGGGTGGATCTTAGCTTCACTTACACTCTGTAATTTGCTGGTGGAAGCTTTTCCGGAGCTGTCAGCAGATCGTGGTTGTTCACTTGGGTACCCAACGACAGGGAAGAGCTTTTAGGAAGAGAGAACAGAGCAATTTGATGCATATGCATTTCATTTTAGACCTTCAAGTTCACATTCTTAGTCACTCATGAACTCTCCATGGTTTCCTGGGATCATATGATGATTTTTGAAAAGTGATCCTGGTAGTGATCTGGCTTGATCTGTTGGTGCGCTCAGAGGGTGGACATCCTTCCTTGAGCAGATGACCCTGGTGCAGTGATTTCTGGGAACTGCTGTGGGGCCAGCTCCACTGAAGACAGAAAACCAAAAACCACAAGCCCTTCCTGCGCCAGCGTTTTTTAATGAGTTTATAGGCCAACCCCCACTTAATGTGAGATCATTTTCCCTCTTTTTGGGAGTGTTTGACACAGCCACGCTTGGAGGTTATCGGTATCAGTGCTTTGGCTGTTTGCTCATCTTAGCAGAGTTCACAGTTAGATACCCTCCATTTATTTGTCTTTTATCTGAGAAGTTATTTACATTTCATTTTCATGAGTTAATCAGATGTTTTATTGCACCATAGATGCTTTATTGGACTCTGGTTGCTTGAAAACTTTAACTACATTAACATAATATCATAATGTTGCACAATGAAGAGTTCTGCAACCCTGGAGGGTGAGAACTCCATGGGAAAATTAGGATTCTGAAAGAAGAAATTAACCAGTCAAATAAACAGAGGTTTCATTCCTGTTTATTGGCCAGCGGTTTGGTACTGGGAAACCTCATAACTTCTCAGCTCTCAGTTTCCCTATCTGTAAAATAGGCCCAATCATACCTTACAGTGCTTTAGGGGGAAAACAGGGTTGACAAGCATTTGTGTAAAAAAGAATTACATATTTCATAATATATGTTCAGTACCTGGTAGCTATCATTACATTTGAAAAAAATATATTTAAATTTAACTTAATTAAATTTAAAATGAATAATTAAAAATTAAAAATGAATTAAAATGTATAAAATAAAAGATCTATTTGCAAATTTTATTTTTCATTAAATTAATTCAAGTTTATGGAAAACAACATAAACTATGTGTTGTGAATCAACACTTTTGAATAGAATAACCCATTTAGATATCACAACAAAACAATAATGCTTAAGGTACAAACATCAAAACTTAGAATTTTGCTTTTAAGAGATTACTTGTGTTCTATACACATGAATGGTTGAATCAGAATAATAATGCTATTGTGTATGTTAGCTATCAGGCATTTTAGCTAAAACCTAAACAGAAAAAATGAGATGGAACTATGTCTTATTATTTCTCAATTAAGTATTTGTCTTGAGCTTGCATTTGGTTAGGAAAGATGGGAGAAATTGTTTAATTCCTTAGCTCATTTCACAAGTTTGACATCCTTTTTCATATTAGCTTTGTCTGCTAGATGGTGGGCATCTTGAGGGCATGAGTCAGGTCTCTCTTGTTTAGGGCTATATCTTCATGTCTAGTATATAGTGGGTTCTTAATAAGTACTTGTTGAATAAATGAGAAATACGTTGGTGTGTGTCAGTTTCTGTGACCGGGCAAGTAGAATTCAGAGTTGGGCACAAAAGAAAAATGCTTATTCTCAAACTTTGCATGGAATTCAACATTTGCTGGATCTCATCTCTCTCTAGGCTTTTAAAAATTGCTAGGAGTTTGTATTTAAAATGTAAGTAACTAATCATAACAAATTAATTTGATTAGAATTTTTTTCTCAGAAAATTAATTGTAATACTAATAATGTGCTGGTAGTCTGCCTATATTTCTTTTAGTACCAAGTTTCTTTGATGAAGTACTCAAAGAATATTTTTTATAAATGAAAATCCTGAGACAGTTGCATAGAAATGTCATATTTCATCACAGTTTTATGCTAACCACAAATAAAACATTTTCCCTTAAGGAAAACGGAGTTTTTTTCCTTGTCCCTTTCTATGAAAATGCCATTCCTTAGGATCCTTTCCTTGAGAAATACCTCTGAATTTTTTGGATTTTAACATATTAAAAAATTTGAGTCAAGGGCCTCCCCTGGTGGCACAGCGGTTGAGCGCTGGGCTGCGAGGCTCTGCCAGCAGCCTCTATGGCACCAGTTCGTTCCCTGGTCGCCGGTGAGGGTCCCACAAAAAAAAAAAAAAAAAAAAAAAGAGTTGAATAGTGGATATTGTTGTTGCTTTTTAGCAGTAACTTCTACAAAACAATTATCAAAGAAAATGATTGGCTTGTTTGGCAAGTCATAATCATATTGAACTAAGAACTTCATGCCTTCTGTTCCTCATCCAAGTAAGTATGTAATTCACTTTCAGCATTTCCACAGTGGTCAAATGAGGAAAATGAGTTTAGGATCTGCTGACTCATTTTGAAGTGTGGAAGAGCTTTGGGAAAGCCCTTGAACGCAAGAAGAAGTTCAGCTAGCACTTTGCTGCTTTACTTGGCAGAGGATGTTGCTTCTGCTACCCACACACCCTGAAAGGAATTCAGTTGGGTAGGAAAAGTCAGGATATTCCTTCTTAGGTAGTCAGAGAAACATTCCCTGGGGGTAGGGTGAGACCAAGGCCCCAGGACATAATTTACTTGGGGGAAGTTCAGCAGCAGGAAAAGAGGCTAGATGTCTTCTGAGGAGGGCCAACTTTTTCAAAGTGTATAGTAAACACTTTTCAACTCATTTTGTTCCTCAGGAAGCTAGAAGTAAGGGGTGTAGATGCTTATGTTTTGGAACCATAACCACCAACAACCCCTTTTATTTTCACATGCTTGCAAACTAATTTTTACTAGTTTTTTAGTAGTTCTCTAAATTTTAGTAATAGCATATGAGAATATAAAGTTATTCATCCATCCAGCAAGGACTGAACATTATTACCCCAAATCATTGACAGATTAAAAAAGGCCCAGTTAAATAGATAGAAATGAGTGTTTTGGGTAATTATATAAAGAAATTGTATGGTATTTTCCCCCCTTTTTTTGGTCATAAGTAGCTAATGAAAAGTGATTTCACAGTGATGTAGGGTAGAGTCTAGAAACCAGGTGTTCATTCTGGATGCCTAAAAAGGACACTTCATGTGAGGATTTATGTTTTTTGCTGTGACTTTATAAACAATGATAAACTGTTGCCCTAGATTCCTGTGGTGAAAATCAAGCAGCGACAACCCGAATTTTAAGGAAATTTCAGAAAGTGATATGGGTAATTGAGGTGCCATTAGATTCCAAAAGAGAGTCCAGGGAGCACTTTAGTAGAATAAAGACAATTATTATGTCCTTTGAGGATACTCAGAGTGGTAAATGATCCCTGTTCATCAACTCAGAATAAGGGAAGCCTTGTTTGATGTGAGGGGAAAGATTCTATTCTATGTCTATCAGGATTTGAGTAAATATCTTCACTTCCCATTTCAGGTAAAGGAAGCAAAAGAGTTAAGTTAAGCAGTACCCGAAGAGTCACATAACAAGATAAGGACTGAGTAAGACAAGAGCTCCCTGGCTACCTTTTGTCTGTCCTCTGGAGTTTAACCATGTCACTACAACTCAGAGAATAATATACACAAAATTCTTCTTGAGACAGAACTGAAGAATAGGATATTTTTTAGTGGTTATTTCTTACCAGCCAAATAGGCAAACCCTCTAGGTTTTTCTAGTGATTATTTAAGTTATGGTAGATTAAAGGATGGTTCATACCAACTCTCTTGGCCTCATCATGATCCCAGAGTGCCTCTGTACCAAACCAGAGAGAAAGGTCAGCAAAATAGTCATATTTCACAGCTTCTCATTGAGTGTGCATTTTTTCTTAAGAATTACCCTATTCAGCGCATTAGAGAAAATGACAGTTTAATATTTAACAATCTTTTACATCTTTTGCAGTTTATTATTTAGCCATCTTTTACAACCTCTGTTAGGTTATCTTTATAAATTAATGCCTAGAGTTAAATTCTAGTTCTAAATGTAACCTACACATGATACAGTATTCATTTAGCTTCACGCAATTATTTTCAAAAATTTACTTTTTCATTTGGTGAGTTATAATGTTAGCTATCTGGGCTAACAAAGGGTCTCAGGTGTAGCCTGAGCTGACAATTACTTCTAGAACATTCCCAACACCAGTGTCTTCTGTTATGGTAACTGAATTGCTATGCTGTTTCTAGCGATGAATCACAAATGTGGTGAGAGCATCAGAGGCCACAGTGTGCAAGTGCAGCCAACACATTTGTAAAAAGAACAAATTCAACTGATTTTATAGGGTTTTATTTTGCCAGAACCACCATTACCATATAATTTCTCTTTATATTAGCTACATGGCAACAAAACAGAATGTTGAAAGCAAAGAGGGGGAAAAAGGGAAGAGGAAAAAAAAATCCTACTTTTTCCTTTTGCATCCAAGTCATCTAAATGCAATTCAGATTAAAGTTAAAGGAAGAACTTTACCAGAGGGATTTGAATGTGTGTCTGACCTTATTGCTCAAAAATGAGCCTTTGAGGTTTGGATTACAAAATAGAAGCAGGCTAATAACAATAAATATTGGTTTAATTAAAGGAGTACAGTAGAATTCAGAATCCTGATTTTGGGTTCCAGCTTTTCTATTGGTGACTGTGTGAGCTTGGTTGAGTCTCTTAGTGTCTCTGACTTAGATGTGGTGTTTTCACTGGTTACATGAAGATGAGATCTGCAGCTCCTTCCAGAAATTCAGGCCATGTTTCTGCCATATGAAAAGCACTGTGCTAAAAAAAGTGATTTAAAACTTGATTCCTACTTCTAGGAGCTTAAGGTAGGTAAGATAAAAATATAATTAATATAAATACGAAGTAACAAATTGTTCAAGGAAAAGGAATGGTCTGATGAATGACTGCTTCTTGCTGGGGTGATTTGAGAAGCCTTCCAGAGGAGGTGGTATTTATGTTGAAGCATGCAGGTTGCATAGTACCTGGCTAGACAGAAGAGGAATGAGTAGGACTCCCCCCAAACCCTCTCCATTTGGCTGGCAGAATGGCATGAAAATAGGCAAAGGGCCTCCTGGTGGTGCAAGGGGTTAAATCTTAGCACTATGAAGCTATGGGCAGCCACTGCATTACCAGTTTGATCCCCTGCCAGGGAGCTGACCCATATGGCACAGCAGGCCTTTCCTGTCTTGCCTGCTTCTCCTCTTAGCAGTATATTTTAGTTTATCTGCCTTTTCTGTTCCCCACTCTCTCTCTGGTGAATCCTCTCACCTCTCCGCACCTGTGGCCTATATTCCAGCTCTTGTATGCATAAATAAATCAAATAAATCTTTTTTTAAAAAGAAAATAGGCAAAGATTTAGGAAAGTTTGTGCCTATTTTCAGAGGTCAGAATACACCAGTCTGATTAAAATGAAGGATCCCAGAGATTGCATAAAGGATGATAGAGCTAGAAATATAAGTAGTTGCTAGATGCAATAAAAATAATTTTTGTACATTATTTAACAGTTGATAAAGGCCTTTGACATAACATTATTTTATCTGAACACCTTAGGAGGCCACCAGCTATAAGCCCTCTCAAGAAAAGCAAAATAATCCTCTTTTGATTATTTTCTAGCAACTACAGCAAAATAGCCCAAATCCCTCTTTTTTCATTCTGTGGGAAAATGAAGAGCTCTGTTCTCTGCTGCTGAGGACCTGGGAAAGTACTGATTGTGGTCCTCTCTGGTCTCCCTGAAGCTGTTCTTTCGTCGAATAACATGTTTGTAAGGTCCAATGCTCAAGCTTCACTGGGTTTTATTTTGACTGCAGATACCATATGTCCAGGGATTTGTGACAGTCTGCTCATGTGTTCAGTATGGTCTTTACAAATCCCAATACAAGGTATAATAAATTTGCAGGTAATTCATTGTGTGCAAAGCAGTTCTACATTATAGTTTAAAAAGTATTTGAAACATATATTATCTGCTTTTAAAATTCTGCCTTGAAGATTTCTCTCCCATAATAATTGCTCTGAATGTTTACAGCCTCTTAAAATCCTTAAGCCACCTCCTTCACCCTTAACCAGTGATTTATGTTGGCTAACTCAGAGAACATCAGTGCCATCAAGTAACAGCACCTTCAACTTCTTGACCTCACAAACTAAGTGGCAACATAAACTTCCTTTCCAGTCTAATGGAAAATCCATCTGTTTTCCATACTAACATTTTATGCTGATGTCATGAATTTCTTTTTTTCCCATCTATTAGGAATGTTGTTCTATTAGTCTTCCCCTCCTCTTTTACCTTTTATTGCTCCCTCTCTGCCAGCTCCTTTCCCTTCCATGTAATCATCATACATGTTTTCTTTTAAAAACAATACAAAACCTATACCCCTGCTCTTCTCTTGGTAAGAAGAGTTTCCTGTTTGTCACCTGTTCCTGATCTCTCATTTAGTCCTCAATTTAATATAATCTGGCATCTGCTGCTACTACTTAAAAATCATACTTATCTCACCAATGATTTACAACTTGTTAAATAAAAGATTTCAGTTTTAAACCTAATTGACCTATCCTGGATTTGATATTGTTGGTCACTGATTCTTGAATCTCTTCTAGATGTTTGGATATACCCTTAAACCTCCCCGCTTCTGGCCCCATCCCAATTTTCTAGCCACAACCCTCTCTTCCTAGACTGGATCCTACATCCTATTGGTATGCTGACATATTTCTAGGGCCTAATTTTCTTTTAATAGTTTTAATTTTTTTTGTTAATTTTTTTTATTGCTGATTGTTTTACATCCTTGTTAGTGTTTTGACAGTGTAGGATTCCCCCTCTCAGGGGCGGCTTCCCTACCACCAAAGCACCTGTTGTCCTTTATCATCAACTACTGTGCTCGCTCCTCTTGCTCCCCTTCTCATTCCACCCCTTCCGTTTTTTAAAAACTTTATTGAGATAATTCACAGACTGTACCAGTTACCCATTTAAAGTATACAATTTAATGGTTTTCAGTATATTCACAAGATTGTGCAACTGCGCACAATTTCATTTTAGAGCATTTTTTTTAAAGCTGTGATTAATTAATTTTTTTTAAGATTTATTTATTATGCATACAAGAGCTGGGGTACAGGCCAGAGGTGTGGGGGGTGAGAGGATTCACCAGAGACAGAGTAGGGAACGGAACAGGCAGACTGACTGAAATACACTCTTGAGGGGAGCAGCGGGCGCGACAGGAGAGGTCTGCTGTGCCATTTGAGAAGCACCCTGGCTGGGGATCGAACTTGTGCTGCAGAGGCTGTGGATAGCCTCACAGGCTGCGTCCTAACCCTTGCACCACCAGAGAGGCCCTCATGTTAGAGCATTTTCATTATCTTCAAAAAAAACTCCATACCTGTTAGCCATCATTCTCATCCCCCTTCTCACCTCCACTCCCAAACCTTAGGCAACCACCAATGTAGTCTTAATAAATTTGTTGGGCTTCATTTTTGCTCATCCTATTTAAACTTTACATGGAGGGCCTCATCATCCTTACTATTTTGTTTACTCCTATGTAATGGTTCTTTTGAAATCTGTATCTCTAGTTCAGACTTTACTCTTGACCTCCTGATACAGAAAATCAGTTGCTTTTACTTCATTTTCATATGCATGTACCATAGGCATCTTACACCGAACACAACTTATCAATCCCTCACCCTACCTGCCCTTATTTTGGAGAATAGTGCTACCCTTACCCTACCTCTTGCAGCAGCTCAAACTAGAAATCTGGAAGATATGGCGGACCCCTTATTCATCTTGTCTTCTTGAATATTTTTGGAGTCTTTCTTCTTTACTATTCCCACTATGGTTTCCTTGTTTCACAATCTATGCAAAACTTCTGAAAAAGTCTCCCTGTCTCCCCAAAGCCAATCCATATACACCAGCTTAATAAGGATCCTTCTAAAATACAAAATAATTTTTAGAACTATTATGAGGGAGACAATCAGATTCAAGTAATCCCAACGTAAAATGGGTTGTTAATAAGCAGGGATTTATATTCTCTTATAGCAAGAAGTTTAAAAATTTGCTTGTGTCATTGCTGATGTTTTGATATAATCCCTCATGGTTTCAGGATGGCCGGCCAGTTCCAGACATCATATCCACAATGAAGGAAGGAAGAAGGGAAATGGGCAGAATCAATCAGGGAAGGATAGTCATCAGGAAATCAAAAGCTTTGCCAGAAGCTTTTCCCGTTAGGTTTCTTTTCATATGTCACTGGTAGAACTGTTACTAGGACATATCTTTCTGCAAGGGAAGCTTGGGATAAAAGCTTTTATTTTCCTAGCTTCTGTATTTGAGATAGTTAAGGGAGAGAGGGCCGGGTAGCCGTATTCCTTCCTTAAATAAAATCCTTCAGAGGCTTTCCACTTCCTTCATGTTCACAAAGTTACCCTTAATATAACATCAAAGGGATGCCGATATCCCTGTTACAGTTCTAGTCTATCCTTTCATTCATTCTTCCTGTAACTGTTTTTTATTTGTTATTTCCAACCAAGAAAAGCCTATCTTTCTCTCCATTTCCTCTTTCTGCCCACCCATTCCTAACAAAATAAAAAATGCCCAGTTACAAAAGGCTAACTCCTGCTCTTCCTTCAAAATCCAGTTTATTGGCTGTCATCTCAAGGAAACTTTCTTAGTGCTCTCATAATAATAATTGAGGTTTTTGTCTCCTCTGCAGGATTTTGATTATCTTGAAGGTAGTCTGAACCCCTACTTCTTTTTTTTTAAGATTTATTTATTTATGCATATAAGAGCTGGGGTAAAGGCCAGAGATGCGGGGGGTGAGACGATTCACCAGACACAGAGTGGGAAACAGAACAGGCAGACTGACCGAAATACACTGCTGAGGGGAGCAGCAAGCAAGACAGGAGGGGTCTGTGTTGCCATGTGGGTTTCTCTGGCCGGCCGGGGATTAAACTCATGTTGCAGAGGCTGCGGATTGCTTCATAGTGTGGTGCTTAACCCCTTGCGCCACCAGGGAGGCCTGAGAACCCCTACTTCTTAACTCAGTGTCTGATACAGAATGAAGCTAATAAGTATTTGTTGAATGAATGGTCTATGTTTTCTATAAGTCAGTTTAATTCTTAATTCTCATGGATTCTGTAACTTTTCACATATTCCTGTATCTCTTTTACCTTAAGGGGAAGAAACAGATGCTTTTCATTTTTTTTCAGGCATTAGCTTTATTCCTTAGTTAATATCCTCTGTGTACTTTGAAAATACGTAGATTCAGATACTTTTAAAAATGAGCTGAAAATATCCTCTGCCATTTTTATTCATTATTGAGGAGATTTTCCTACTTTGATGTCAGAGTTTTGAACACAGCTTTTAATATTTAATTTATTTCTATTTAGAATTAAAAATCAATGTAAGTTTATTCTGAATTATCTTGTAACAAGTTTACCATATTATCAGTTTTGTCACTCAGTTCCATTGCCTGAATTTATGTTTTGCTTACATTTGGTGCCAAGTAATATTGCTTTAACTGTCATGCTCTTAGGAAAAAAGATTGGGGAAAAACTCTAATGTGTAGGGCCTCCCCGGTGGCGCAGCGGTTGAGCGCTGGGTTGCGAAGCTGCCTGCGGCCTCTGCGGCGCCGGTTCGATCCCCGGCTGCTCCCCGGCCACTGGAGGAGGATCCCACATGGCGCGCAGACCTCTCCTGCCGCCCGCTGCTCCCCTCAGCAGTGTACTTCAGTCCTTCTGTCTGCTCTGCTCCCCGCTCTGGCTCTGGTGAATTCTCTCACCCTCCCGCGCTTCTGCCTGTACCCAGTGCATGTATAAACAAAACAAACAAACCAGCAAACAAATAAATAAAACATGCCTCTATCAAAAAAAAAAAAAAAAACTCTAATGTGTAATTTATGCGTTTATGCCAGATGAGGTCCAAACTATGTGCTTTGATGATCTTTGTTCAACTGCTTTTGATTAATGTGGTCATAAATTTGAATAAAGAACAAAAATGACAATATCATGGTAAATATTATATACTATTTTATTCCTCTTAATTTCTTTAAAATACATATAAATATTTAAAGTACAGTTTATAATGTTTTGTGGGGTATTTAATATATAGATACTTGATTTCTTGTAACTATATGAGTTAATATAAAAAATATAATATTAATATAAAAATGTCAGATTGCTACATTTAATGTGAAGTGGGATATTAAGTCCAGGTATAATAAAAAGGTTGTACTTTTTAATCCACAGAGTGACTGATAAAAACTAATACAAGGCCAATAGATAAAACCAAATTGAATTATAAAAATAACAAAATGATCCAGAGAAGATAGGACTAAAAGGATTGAAAGACAGACAGGGCAGACTGAAAATAAGTAGTAGCATGGAGACCTAAATTCAAAGTTGTAAAAATTAAAGGGAGAAATAGACAATTTTATAATCATAGTTGAAATGATTTTCACATCCTTCTTTCAGAAACTGATAGAAATTGATACAGAAAATCAGTAAGGATATAGGAGATCTTAACAACTTTTTCAATTATCTTGACCTAATTGATATTTATAGAACCTTACTCTTATGAGTCATTCACATAGACAAACTATTCTGGACCATAAAACAAGTCACAATAAATTTGAATTTCAAAGCATTGAAATGATATAGATACATTCTCTCATAACAGAATCAAGTTGGGAATCAATGCCATTTTTATTTTCAGGATAACCTCAAATATTTGGAAATTAAATAATATGCTTCTAAATAATCAATGCATTAAAAAGAACACATTAAGATTATAGAAAGTATTTTAAATTGAATAATGATGAAAATAGTGTCTCAAAATTGAGGAATCCAGCCAAAGCAGTGCTCAAGATGAAAAATAGCTTATATCAGACAACTGCCAATATTGGAAAAGAAGAAAAGTCTAAAATCTAACAAGGTTTTAACTTTACGAAGCTAGAGAATAACAACAGCAAAGTTAACAGAAAGCTAGGAGAAGGAAGGAAATAATAAAGATAAAAGTACACATTGGAAAAACAGAGAAAATACGTACAGTAGAGAAGTCTAACAAAGCCAAAGTTGATTCTTTGAAAAGATCATTATAAATATCTAGCTAGACTGAGCAAGAAAAAAACACAAATCACTGGCTAACACATGGAAGAAGTGTTACAGCTATAAAATACACAAACATTGAAAGAATAGGAAATACTCTATATAACTTTATACCAAAATTTTTGACAACTTAGATGAAATATACGTTTATCCATACATAGCTTTTTAATTATCCATCCAGCCATCCAGCCATCCATGCAGTGCATATTTCAAATCTTAGAACTGCTCTAACTTTCAGATCTTGAATATTGAAATACCTCTCTAACTACACATCTGCCTGTCTCTGCACCTCATCATGAGCTCTTAATGAGTTTCTTCTTTATTTTTATCAGGACCTCTGGTCCTAAATCTTCCCTAGGTTTTAGCTGTTAGCACATTCTGACTTAACTCCACTTTGCCTTTCTGCACACTATAGAGTCTTAATCAGCTGTATGTAGAAATTTTCACTGTTATTTTGCTCATATATTTAGATCTTCTGCCACAAGACCCAATTTAGTATCAGTATTATTGACTGCTTTTCTATTCTTGTGCCTAGGTGGCCTAGCCTTACTTAACAACTTCATAAAACCCAGCCATTTGGTTCACTGCATTATCCTGCCATCATTTGCTCTTTTTCAGTGTATCAATTAGCTTCTGCTTTGTAACAAATCGCTTAAAACAATCATTTAGCATACTGTTCTGGGGATTGGCAATTTGGGCTGTTCATGACTGGGCAATTATTTGGTCTGGCTCAGTCTTGACTTATTACAGCCTGGAACTCATTTCTGTGTTGTTAGTGGGCTTCTGATAGACACAGTTTTCCTCTACAGGCCTATCTCTTCCAGCAACATAACTCAGGTTGGTTCACAGGTGGTTAGATTTGAGTTCTGAAAGCCTCTGAAATGGAAATGAGGCCCCTTGAGGTCTAGGCTCTGAACTCATACTGTTCTGCTCACACATTGCTTGGGCCAAAATAAGTCACAGGGAGTAGGAGAGATAGAGTCCTGATGGGAAGAGCTGTATAACAATGTGGCCACCTTTGCAGTCCACCATAGGTAATTCTTGCTTTGCCTTTAGTTTGCTACTGTTCACTATCCCCCAGACCTTTTCTGTTGTTTTTCCTGGACTGTCTTGGCCAGTATATATGGAAGTTATTTCTACTTGAAATTTCTAGACCTGCCAATTTTTCAACAATTGTTTTGACATATAAATTCCAGGTTTAGAAAATATTTTCCAGGGCCTCCCTGGTGGCGCAAGGGGTTAAGACGCAACTAGTGAAGCTGTCCGCAGCCTCTGCAGCACGAGTTCGATCCCCAGCCTGCCAGGGAGTTACCCACATGGCACGGCAGACCTCTTCTGTCTTACCCATTGCTCCCCTCAGCAGTATATTTCAGTCAGTCTGCCCGTTCTATTCCCCACTCTGTCTCTGGTGAATCCTCTCACCCCCCTGCCCCCACACCTCTGGCCTATGCCCCAGCTCTTGTATGCATAAATAAATAAATCTTAAACAAACAAGCAAACAAACAAAAAAAGAAAATATTTTCCATCCCTCCAGAAAGATTTCTTATTTATGCCTGGTTGAAGTCAATTCCTGTTTCCATTTCTAGCTCCACAAACCATTATAGTGGCATAATATATATCTCTACACTTGGCTTTTCTGGACATTTCATATAAGTGGAATCATATGTATAGTTTTTTGCTTCTGGCTGCTTTCATGTAGCTTAATTTATTTATTTCATTTATTTTGTGTGTGTGTGTGTGGGACCCTCGCCGGTGGCCAGGGAATGAACCGGCGCTGCAGAGGCTGCGGGCAGCCTCGCAGCCCAGTGCTCAACTGCTGCGCCACCAGGGGAGGCCCTTCATGTAGCTTAATGTTTATAAAGTTCATTCACGTTGTAGCATTATCAGTAGTTTGTTCATTTTTATTGCAGAATAGTGCTCCACTCTATGCCTATAGCACACTTTGTTTATCCATTCATCAGTTACCTCCCCCAATTTTTGTCTATTAGAATTTTTGTCTATTGCAGCTATGAAATTTTCCTTAAAATCTTTCTTCGGACTTATGTTTTCATTTGCCTTGCCCAGATTACCTGGAATTACCTAGGTTACTTAGAGTTTATTAGCAACTCATAAGTCTTTGTGAAATATTCAAATATTGATTTTAGTTATTAAAAAAATGAAATCTTGCCTTCATGACCACATGGATAGAACTTGAAGTTATTACAGTGTGTGGAATAAGCCAGAAATTGAAAGACAAATAGTTTCACTTATGTGGAATATAAAGAAACCAAATGAACTAACAAAACACAACAAAAATATTTCTTAGACTCTGATAACAAAATGGTGGTTACCAAGGGATAAAGGGTTGGGGAGGAATGTAGAGAGGGAAAGTTTGATAATGGTAGATGGTACTGGAACTTAGGTGTCAGTGTGGTGTGGTATGAAGTTATACTGTGGAAATATATAATATTGTAAACCAATGGCAAATAAAAAAAAAACTGCTAATTTTTAAAATTTATTAAAATACTGAGTTTATTTCATGTGTATATTTTTGTCTCCCCACCATTTCTGTTTGTTTGACCACCACTGTGTTATGCCCTATTATAACATGTCATACATACTTCAAACCAAGCAAGGAATTTTAACTTTAAAAATAAAACAGGCATTTTGGACAACACATTCTTGGCAATGGAACTTAGACAACATTTATCAAACCCAGTTGGGAAAGATCTCATTCTGTAATATAAAAGGGACAGCCAGATATCATCTGTTACAGAAATGAAATGAGACAGAAAATTTTAACCAACTGCTTGAGTGATTTTCTTAAAGAGAGCTCCGCCTCTGCCAGAGATCTTAAATAGCCTCCTGGTCAATCAACTAGAAGCAGGTCATAATATAGGTATTTGACTTGCACATTGGGAAAAGAAACACCTTTTCCTATCCTAGAAGTTCCTGTTTTAATATCTTCTACAGAGCTAGGTGGTTTTTTTTTTTTCTATTTTTTGAAGGATTCTTGACTTTTTGATCTGGGTGCTGATGGTTTTGAGTCTTTTCCATTCTGCTTTGATTGTTGGACATTTTCAGCTGGAGTATCTCATAAAGATTTCTTTACTGGAGCTTTTTCTCTGAAAAATCAATTAATTTATTCATTTACTCTTTATATATATTTTACATCATTGTTCATTTTTCATTCATTTTTTTTTTAGTGTTTGCTTTCTTTTCTCAGGTGCAGTACCCATAGAATTTCCACCATAGATTCACCCATGCATCATCACCATAGTCCCTTGTGCTCCTTCCATCCCTTGTCTCAATCCCTCTCCTCCCTCTCCCCTGCAGAATGTCTCTGATTTATAGTTGTCTGTTTATTTTTGTTTTGTTTTGTTTTTAATTGTTATTGTTTTTTCCCTGATCCTTTATTTGATTCCCCTATATTCCTCCTATAAGTGAAACCATCCAATATTTTTCTTTTTCCTTCGGACTTATTTCACAGAGCATAATTCCATCTAGCTCCATCCATGTTGTTGAGAATGACATTAGTTTATCTTTTTTGATTGCTGAATAGTATTCCATTATGTATATGTACATCTTTTTGATCCAGTCATCTATTTTGGGGCATTTGGGTTGTTCTAAGTCTTTCCTATTATAAATAGTGCTGTAATAAACATAGGGGTGCAGTTATCCTTTTGAATTAGTTTTTATTTCGTTTATGTAGATCACTAGGAGTGGAATTGCTGGGTCATATGGTAGTTCCATTTTTAGTAGTCTGAGGAACCTCCACACAGCTTTCTGTAGTGGTTGGACCAGTTTGCATTCCTGCCAGCAGTGTAGTAGAGTTCCTTTCTCACCACATCCTCACCAACATTTGTTGCTAGTTTTTTAATATGTGCCATTCTTAGTGGTGTAAGGTGGTATCTCATTGTGGTTTTGATTCACTGGTTATGAGAGATGTTGACCATTTTTTCACATGTCCCTTGGCCATTTGCATTTCCACATTGGAGAAGTGTCTTTTAAGTTCTTCCATCTATTTTTGACTGGATTGTTTATTTTGTTTTTGTTGAGTCTTGTGAGTTCTTTGCATATCTTTGTGATCAATCCCTTATCAGTTGCATGAAATGCAAAAATCTTTTCCCAGTCAGTAGGATGTCTCTTTGTTTTGGTTAATGTCTCTTTTGCTGCACAGAAGCTTTTTACTTTGATGTAATCCCAGCTGTTTATCTTTTCCTTCATTTTCTTTGCTTTGGGGATGACTCTTTAAAGATGTTACTGAGATCTATGTCTTGTAGTGTTTTACCTATGTGTTCTTCTATGTATTTTGTAGTTTTGTTAGGGGGAAAGGATGTCCTGAGTTAATCCCATACAGGCTTTGTGGACTCCACCCCCACTCCAGACTAAAGCCATCAGGACGTTGGGAAAGACAAATCCCATCACCACCAAAGGGAGGGTGGCTGGGACCTGAGGGTGGAGTTGGGCAGCCAGGTTGGATATAAAAACCAAACACGTGGTCCTTGGGGTCTCCCTCTGGCTCGCGATCACTAGCCTCCTGGCTTCACCGCTCCTGGCTGACGGCCAACTCTGAGAGCACCATTTTGGGATTCCTGAGCTGCAGATTGGGTAGGACTCATTTAAAACTTTGTCTCCCACTTTTCTCCCAGAGCTGTACATTTCCTCATTTCCCCTTCCCTTGCAAATAAACCTTTTATTAACCCTTCACGTGTGCCTGCAGTAGAGCATTGATAAGTCCTTTTAAGTGCGTGGGTGAGGACCCACAGTCAGGCACCCCGTTTTGTATCGGGGTTGCTCTACAACAGTTTCAGGTCTTATGTTCAGTTCTTTTATCTATTTTGAGTTGATTTTTGTGCATGGTTTTAGGTAGTGATCTAGCTTCATTCTTTTGCATGTGCTGATCCAGTTTTCCCAGCACCATTTATTGAACAAACTGTCCTTGTTCCATTGCATATTCTTTGCGCCTTTGTCAAAGATTAGTTGTTCATATATGAGTGGTTTTATTTCTGGGCTTTCTGTTGGGCTCCATTGATCTGTGTGTCTATTTTTGTTCCAGGAGCATACTGTTTTAATTATTATGACTTTGAATTATAGTTAGAAGTCTGGGAGTGTGATACCTCCATTCTCCTTTGTTTTAGTCAGGAGAGCTTTGGCTATTCAAGGTTTTTTTTTTTTTTTTTTTTTTTTGGTGTGTGTGTGTGTGTGTGTGTGTGTGTGGCTTACTGGAGCTTTTCCTTCTGCTTCTTTTCAAAATCATCATTATTATCATCTTCAGCAGCAAGTTATAATTTTTTCTGTGAAACCTTGCAACCTCTTTTGTGGTCTGATCCCTTTTCAGATATACTGAGCAATTCTACATTCTTTTTTTCATCTTCTGACTCTGCATCTTCCGTGGTACCTACTATGTGCTAATATTGTGCACAGGCCCTGAACCATGCTTTTGACTTTATTGTTATGTCAACTCCCCCAAGGGAAATCATGAACCTGGTTCTATAGACATTTTCAAAGTTGCCAGTATTACTTTCATTTAACTGCCTTTATAATTCATTGTCTCTGCTTCAACAATGTGTAATTCAACCTTTGCACTAGCCCCTACACAGATGATTTGTAAAATAACTGGTGCTTATTTTTATCATTATCTCCCTTAAATTGATAATCTTTGTCAAACTTTAGTTCACAATTAAAAAGTCAGTTCTGGGGTCTCAGCAAATCTTCCTTGGGGTAGTAGCATGCTCATAGGTGAAGGGAAGGCAGACACAATAAATAAGTGCTATTCCAAAGAACAGCTACTCAGGATGGAATCAAATTAGGTCTAATTTTTGCTTATTTTAAAATTGGGTTCTCTGTCCTGTAAGAGTTCTTTATATATCGTGGATACAAGACCTTTAACAGACATATGGTTTGCAAATGTTTTCCAGTTGTCTGTGTTTGTATATTCATTTACTCAGCTTTTAGGTGCAAGCAATTTAAATTCTTATGTCCATTTTATCAATGACTTCTCTATGGATCATTATTTTGGTGTCATATCTAAGAATTTGTTCCCTCACCCATGAGCACGAAAATTTCCTACTCTTTTTTTTTTTGGAAATTTACAGCTCAAGTTCTTCATTTAGTCTATAAGCTTTTAGTGCTTTTCCTTTATTTTCTGAGTTTTTGAATTATTAATGTTAACACTGCTGATCTAGTTCAGCAGTGAAGCCATCTAGCATTGGTGTTTTCTTTGTGGGAAGATTTTAATTTCTCAATTTAAAATTTAGGTATTCAGGGCCTCCCCTGGTGGCGCAGCGGTTGAGTACTGGGCTGCAAAGCTGCCTGCAGCCTCTGCAGCGCCAGTTCGATCCCCGGCTGCCGGCGAGGGTCCCACATGGTGCGCAGACCTCTCCTGCCATGCCCGCTGCTCCCCTCAGCAGTGTATTTCATCACTCTGCCTGTTCTGCTCCCCACTCTGGCTCTGGTGAATTCTCTCACCCTCCCGTGCTTCTGACTGTACCCCAGTGCTTGTATAAATAAATAAATAATAAATCTTAAAAAAAAAAAAATAAAATTTAGGTATTCAGTTTCTTTACTTTTAATTTCCCTATGCACATTTCTTATTTCTCCTTAAGTCAGTTTAATAATTTGTGTCTTTCTAGGAAGTTTTTCATTTCACTTAGTGTGTAATTTGTTGGCCTAAGAATAGTCCCTTTTACTCTCCTTTTAACTTCTGTGGAGTTGGTAGTACTTTCATATTCTATTTTTGTTCATCTAGCCAGAAAGATGGGTCATTTATCATCTTGTTTTGTTGCACACTTTTAACTGTGCTTGCTTCCAGGGCCAAGTAGCAGGAAGATAAAGAAAAAATATAAATCAATAGTTGTTTTCCCTACCCACTTGGGATCAGAGAAGAAGGTTATCTTCCAAAGATTTTTGGTTACTCCTTGGCTGGAGTTTCTAATGTGGCTGTTGGTGAGATTGCTGGGACCTGGGGTTCAAGAGATCTCAGAAAGGAAAAAAAAACAGGAAATTTCTGCATTTCTGTGTGAATCTTAAGAATTACCTTTCTCAATTCTCAGACCAGAATAAGGGGGCTGCTGGAGCTATTTCTGCCTTTGTGTTTCTGGCTGCATTACTGTTTGTTTTATCTGGAGGTCAAAAGCAGCAAACTTAACCACTGATTTGGTGGCATTTAAAACTCTGGCCTTTTTACTTTGTCCCTTTGCTGCTATTTACTTTTTATACTCCCCAAATAGCTGCTCAATGTATCATGTTCAGTTTTATAGTTGTGGTCAGTGGGAGACATATGCTTATTCTACTTGTAACTAGAATCATGTCTTTTTAATTGGTCTTCTCTTTTCTACCTCTAGTCTTGCATTTCTATTTTTATTTACTTACTTTTTGGAAAATCTTGTAGCATTTGTCAGCTAGTAAGATGATGCAGGTTTAGATGTGAATTGCTGTTTTTAACTCATGTAATTCTGAAGATTCCATTTCTTTCTGTTTTAAAGGAATTATTTTATTTATGCATAAAAGAGGTGGGGTCCAGGCCAGAGGTGTGGGGGTGGTGGTGAGAGGATTCACCAGAGACAGAGTCGGGAGCAGAACAGGCAGACTGAGTGAAATACACTGCTTAGGGGAGCAATGGGAGAGACAGGAGAGGTATGCTGCTCCATGTGGGTCAGCTGCCTGGCCGGGGATCGAACTCATGCTGCAGTGGCTGCAAAAGGTTCATAGACTTAACCCCTTGTACCACCAGGGAGGCCTTGAGGATTCCATTTATTTCAATATTTTACAGAATTTTTAGAAATATAACCTCAGTTCATTTTCATTTGATAAAGCTTCTTTTTGTCTTTTGTCTGAAGTAAATAATTCTTCAGATATTATGACTTTCCCTCTAACTACTAAAACCAAAATTGATTGCAGTTAAATGACTACCTGAAGATTTTAGAGATAACAATATGCATTTCATCATGTTTACTAATATTTACAGAAGCAGTGGAACTGTCACATTAGGAAGTAATTAAGCAGTAGCACATGAACAGCTTTAAATACCTAACTTACCATCTTAGTAGTATCTTTGCTAAACACTAAATAAATTCCTGCTCTACCCATTCTGCTTTGAATTGCATTGAAGGGGGCAGGAGACATTTGACATCATTTCAGACCATCTAGATTGTAGCTGTTTCTTGTAGTGCATCCCAAAGCAGTTCCAAATATATTTGTGAAGATTTATTGAAATTTCCAATTTTTTAAAAATGAGATTCCATCACAAATAGAAACTTAAAAAATTAAATAGTAACCATGTGATCTTATTTCTACTGTTCTGTAGTCCTCTTTTTAGATCTTAATCTTTGGGGGGGGCATTCTGAGAATCTGATGAAAGCTATGGTCAGAGTTTCTAGAATAAAGATCCATAGTCATATCCTTTTGCATAAGATTTCAAGTGCCTGCAGGGGCCTTTTAATGTCCATCTGTGGATTCCTAGGACAAATCTAGACCCCAGGTGAGAAATCTTGCAGTAAGATGAGCATGTATCCTTGTCTAGTTAGGATTGGGAACATTGTGGAGATTTCTTGACCTACTAAACATAGAGCTTCCATATGATCCAGCAATTCCACTCCTAGGTATTTACCCAAAGGACACAGAAACATTAATTCCAAAGAGCACCTCCACCCCTATGTTTATAGCAGCACTATTTACAATTGCTAAGCTTTGGAAACAACTCAAATGCCCAAAAATATATGACTGTGATACCGGAATTGTCAGGCCTAGTCTCCCAGCCGGGATCGGATTCCAGGCTGCAGGGCAGCGCTGAGCTCCAGCCACTAGCCCACCACGGGTTGGTGTCTCACGAAGCCGCAGCAGGAACTTCGCAGACGTTCAGGCAAGCAAGCGAGAAGAGGCAGTTTGTTTAGAGAAAGAAAAAGTTTATTGAGGAGAAAAAGAGCAGAAATAAAGTGGGACTCCCAGGCCAGGGAACCAGGCCTGGGAGGGGCAAGGAAGCCAAAGTGGAGTCGTGTCTTAGGGAATATATACCTTTTTTCCCCTCATTATTCTAAAGCTGCCCCAGTCTCTTTGTGATTGGTTAGCTCTCGGCTGTCTCACTTAATTTGCTGCTGAGTGGGGGATCTTCACGTTCCTTATCTAACAGCTTTCTCTTTCCCCATTTGTTGCATCTTTAAATTTATGGCCCAGTCTTCTGGATGGACATCCCTGCATTGAAGTTAAACAGCTGCCCTTCTAATGTGACCATAAATTAAACCACTCTCCATTTCTCCAATCTCCGCCTCCCTTTACCACCTGAAGGAAACCAGGACCAGCATTAACAATGTTGTCCTTGGTCCTGGCATATTTGTTTTTCCTAATGGAATGGGTTACTTTCCCTTGCTTGTCCTTATCTCTGAAGCCTCCCTAAATTTTTCAGAGGTCCCCTCCTGCACTGTCCCTAAAACTGCCTAATAACCCTAGCTTGCCCTGTCTCAACTGGATCAAGAAGATGTGGTATATATACACCATGGAATATTATTCAGCATTCAAAAAAGATAAACACATGCAATTTGCAGCAACATGGATGGAGCTGGAAGGGATCATGATCAGCGAAAATAGCCAGAAAGAAAAAGAAAAATACTGGATGGTCTCACTCATAGCAGGAATCTAGAAAACTTAAATAAGGGACCAGGAAAAAGAATAACTATAAGAAAGAAAATATCAAAATCAACAAACAACTATGAACCAGAGACACTCTATGGGACTGGGGGGCGGGGAAAGGAGGGATTGGGGTCAAAATAAGGGGGTTGTAATTGTATGGGGAATACAAAAATAAAATTTAAATAAAAAATTAAAAAATTGATATATTTAGGCATTTACATTAAAAAAAAATCTCTACTAGGTGACCAATTCATCCTAGGGTAATACCTTTGGCAGAGCAGGTTGAACTTTAGTTCCCATTGTGAATCAGGAATGAGATATTTTAGATAACTTTCTGTAAATTACCCATGATATCTGGAGAGATAGTGGCTCACAAAGTGGTCCCCAGGCCACAGTCTACTACTTGAATACCAGCTCAGATGATTTCCTTGCAACTGAGCTAGGAGGAACCCTTCATGCTGAGGTGTTCCAAGTTGTTTTGTTTGTTTTAATAGTGAAGGATTGCATATACAGAAAATAAATGTGGCTACAGAAACTCCCTGGAGTTGTTTTTTAACCTCCTCCATCATGCTACAATGCCAGGCTGGAGTGAGAAACAGTGGTAAACTGGTGGTGATTCTAATCAAGCAGAGGGGTACTGTGAAGATCCTCACTTAAGTGTTAAAAGACCTCAGCTTAAGCCCTGTTCCTTAGCTCACCTTGGGTAAGTCACTTAATATTGCTGAGGCTAACTTTCTCTAATGTCAAACTAGAAATAACACCACCTGTTCTATCTTTTTTATAGGATGTTATGAGAATCAGTGAAATTATATATGTATATATTTATATATTGCTTTTTTAAAATTCATTTTTATTTTTTATTTTCTTACATCACTGTTCTTCCTTCAAGTGTAGTTCCTGTAGTTTCTCCCACTACCACAGCACCCATGAACCATCACAATAGTCCCTTGTGCTCTTCCCTCACCTCTTTTGACCCATCTCCCTCCACTCCCCTGTTGTATGCCTCAGATCTATGGTCAACTTGAGAATTTTGTTTTTTCCCCTGACCCTTTGTTCCGTTTTCCTAAGTTCCACCTGTAAGTGAAGCCATTTGATATTTTTGTTTTTCCTTCTAACATGAAATGATATGTTTTTAAATGTAAACCTATTGATTAAAAAATAAAGGGACACACAGCATGATACTATGACAATAATAGAAACTTCATTCACCACAATGCACTTATTTATTAGTAAATATCTATAATCTAACATGCATAGAACATCTTCACTTTATCTATACTCCTGGTTTGAAATATGGTAGCCTTCTATCTCTCAGATATCTTTTGGAATATATTAATCTTGTATAAAAAAGAAAGAAAAGTAAGTTTAGTGATATAGAATGATGAAGTCAAATGATTTGTTATATTGAAATGGAAACTCATTAATTTAGTAGTTTAAATTAATTCTTGAGATGTTAGTCAAAGGGAGCAGAATGACTTTAGACTCCTCTGAAAACAGCAAGATCTCACCCTGTCCCACATCCTGTCCTGGAGATGACCTAGTTATGGAGAAACAATAATAGCTGCCATTTTCAGAGAATTTTCTATGTTTACATATACCCTATCTCATTTAATCGTTACTTGCTTTAGACCACCTAACATTGCTCCCAGAGCTGAAATTACAATCCAGCTGTTTTTACCTTTTCAGCCCATGCTCAGAGCTTCCTACATCAGAATATTGGAGCTGAATTATAAAGTGCTGAACTGACATTTGCCTTCCTAAGGTTCACAGGACTGAATGTTAATTCACAAATTTTTTTTTTAAGATATATTTATTTATGCATACAAAAACTGGATGCAGGCTGGAGGTGCTGAAGTGAGAGGATTCACCAGAGGCAGAGTGGGGAGGAGAACAGGCAGATTGACTGAAATACATTGCTGAGGGGAGCAGTGAGCAAGACTGGAGAGGTGGCTGGTGATTGTTTGATAATGCTGATTTTAACCACTGAGCCACCAGGGAGGCCCCTAATTCATATTCTTTCACCTTAAACTCAGAATAACCTTAGAACTTGTTCTTCTAGACTTAGTAGTAATTACCATTTGAAAGCAGGTATTCCATCTGGGATTCAGATGGAATAAAATCTTGACTTTACTAAGATTCTTAAAGAGGGAAGGGAGCATAATGGACTGTGGTGATGGGCCATGGTGGGTGTGCTACTGTGGTGATAACCTAAGTGGCGGACCCTATATTCCAAACTACCAGCAGTATTGGAAGCCAGTGTTACCTCAATTAAAAAAAACTAATTAAAAAACAAGGTTCTTGAATTCCTCTTTTTTAATTTTGAAATCCTTAAATAATTTCCATTATTTTATTTAATCTATTTTCTTCAAGCTCCTTTTTCAAGCATGTTGGAAATCACATTTCTGAGTTATTAGAAATTATGAAGCAATATAATTTTAATTTGTAGGTACATGCATTTTCCCTGTTATTATTAGAAAGACAAATGCGTTTTCTACACATGCCATCAGTGTGTTAGGCTGAATTCCCCCTCGTTCTGCTGTTTTGACTGAGCTGCAGTCTGCTGGTTACGTTACTGATGTGGCAGAAGAGACGCCACCAAAGGATGAATTTTAAATAACATTCCTAGTTGTTTAGATTCTCTTAAAATATTGAGAATACCTAGTTGTATGTCCAAATCATATGCTCTACTGGGTGGGAGGTAAAATTGGAAAATTTTGGCCAGCTACTGCTATATTACAGTTTCTCTAGAAACCTCAAGAAAATAATGGACTCAAGCATGCCTTGAGCTGTTCTCTGAGAAACTATGGCAACGGGCCTTTTAATTAAAGCTGAAATAGTGTGTGTAGCTTAGAAAAATGGAGAGATATTGCCAGCTGATAGAGTGTATGGGAATAATCCAGAAAACTACAAAAATACTTCTTTTTAGGCATATTACTTATATTGTTCAAAGAAACAGTAGGAAAATTTTACAGTATTTATCAGCATTTGGCTTTGGAATATGTTAGAATTTTTTTCTTTAAGAAAATACGGTTTTCTAATTGTGTTTTTTAAGGTTAATATTCAAATTAATTTGTTTCCTGAGTATATGTTAATTGATAGCTGGAAGGGGCAGCCTGAAGGCATCCTCAGTCGCAGAGGACACAGCCAATTTGGAATATTCACAAAATGGATGATATTCCCATTTTGATAATGAAGACTAGATTTATGTTGATGCATGCCACAGTAAAATGCACTGGTAGGCTGATATGATGCACAAATTTGTAAACTCTTTCCCTCCTGGAATAATTTTTAGCCACATGTTAGAATTTGTAAGCTCAGAGCATACCAAAAGTCATTAAAAAACCCAAAAACTAAATGGAAAAGCAAGAATTGCCATTTTTTCTCAAATTAGCACATGTGTAATACTAATGATGGATAGATTTTATTACCACCCCCTTTGCCAAATTTTGAGTTTATAGCTGTTGTTTTAGCATCCTGTCTAATTAGTGTTCCCATTCATTCTTAAAAATGTACCTGTTTGGGGGATAAGTTATAAAGTCACCTGGAAAGGGGAGTAGCTAAAAAGATGAGTGGTATCTAATGAAATAAAATGTAGTAGTGATAAAAACAGAGCTCATAAACCAGAGGTAGAGTGGGAATAGGATCTTACAATAGCCCATTATTCTTGATCCTGGTGTCTAGCTCACCTTTTACTGTTGGCTGAGTTGGCTATCTAATCTAATCTGATTTTCTACTCTTTTTGCTTAATGGCTTCCTGTTGTTTACGGGATTAGTCCACTGTCTGTCAATCTCAGCTCTTACCTACCTCAAAACTTAAAGAAGCAGGGCCTGCCTGGTGGCGGAGGCGGGCGTTAAAGACAGTGCTATCAAGCTATAGCCAGCCACTGCAGCATGTTTTATCCCCTGCTGGCCAGGGAATCTAACCCACATGGCACAGCAGACCTCTCCTGTCCTGCCTGCTGCTCCCCTCAGCAGTGTATTTCAGTAGATCTGTCTGTTCTGCTCCCCACTCTTTCTGGTGAATTTGTAACAGGGTGGGTCCCCAGGAAAAGGGGAGATTCCAGGTTTCCTGCCCCACCCAAGGGAGGATGGAGCTGAATAGGGAGAGAAGAAGCTGCAGAGGAGACTGAGAAGGAGACTTGCAGGAGGCACATGGAGCAGAGAGGCACTTGAAGAAACTACGCTTGCCTTTTGTTTGTGGACCGGGTGACATAGATGTGGGTGAGAAACCTGTGGGCAGGTGACAATGGCGGTTTTTGTCTTGATTTTGCTCTTTTCCTTCCAGACTTGTCTGGTTGTTTCTAATCCTTTTCTGTGGGTCCCCAATGGAAGATGCTTTAGACTTGTGACAGGCTTTGGGGCCTTGCTCTGGGCCAATCCCGTTTGGGTGGACTTTTACCCACGAGGGGATGGGTAACATTGGGTGCTTGATTTAGAAACTATATTCTTTGCCTTTCCTGTATTGTTTCCTAATTGTATTAAAGTTCCTTCCCATTAAAGTCTCATGTTTTATGTTGATGCAGCGGATGGCAGAACCTATTTAGAGTAGGCAGGTTTGTGGGGTCTGGGCTGCCCCTCTCCCTGCCCTGTAACAAATCCTCTAACCACTCCCCCCACTCCTGCACCTCAGGTCTACACCCCAGTATTTGTGTATGTATAAATAAATCTTTTATTTTTTAAAGATTTATTTATTTATATAAGAACTGGGGTACAGGCCAGATGTGCAGGAGGGTGAGAATGATGGAGTTTTGTAGAGTTGTGGGTCCTTGGGTTCACTCTGGGAAAGGTGTCACCAGAGCTCCCGTTTTTGCAGCAAGCGGCGAGTTTCTCCATGAGACAGAGACGTTAGTCATATTTAAAGAACAGGTTTATTAGGGAATGGGAAAGGGACAGGTTTGCTGAGAGAGGCCTGCCATGGTCGCTGGCGGGCGGCCTTGAGGAGACCTGCCTTCACAGAGGGAGGTTAGTGAAGAGACAGGTCATGGGCAGGCAGGAAAGTTGTAAAAAGAGAGTTAGTAAAAAGAAGCACCTGCATAGTCACAGGTAGGCGGTGGGAGTGCTGCCCTGAGCCTGTGCACAGACTGTACTGATACAGTCCTTTTCTCTTTGGAGGGGTCACTTCTCCATGGAGTGGCCTGCTTGTTGCTGATGTTGGGTAACAGGCAAATGTTAGAAAGGGATCAGAGATTCCGGGGTGGGCCCAATCTCTATATGTTTACCCTCAGGTCTGTGCTCCACTCCTTATAGCAGTCTGATCCTGCCTTGTGATACGGTACTGGCCTAAGGGTCTGCCCTCTACAGCTGGGTTAATGATCATGTTATTCGCCTTGACCCCCACCTCCTTGTGTGAGTTGGGTTTTAGTCTTGTGAGGCCTCCTTTCCAGTCTTTCTATTCTTGTCCTCCATCAAGAGGATTCACCAGAGACAGAGCGGGGAACAGAACAGGTAGACTGACTGAAATATACTGCTGAGGGGAGCTTTGGGCAAGACAGAAGAGGTCTGCCACGCGTATCTCCTTGGCCCAACCCGCACTGCAGAGGCTGCTGACAGCTTCACAGCGCTGCTGCACTCAACCACCTGTGCCACCAGGGAGGCCCAATAAATAAATCTTAAAAGCAAAACAAAACAAAAAACTTAAACAAGGACCAGCTGCTTGGTGTTCACTAATCCTTCCTCTGTTTTCATGCAATTGCCAGGATGGGAATTCCACTCTGTGTGTGTGTGCGCGCGTGCGCGTGTGCATGTGTGTGTATGTGTGTGTGTGTGTAGCAAACTCCTGCTCATACCTAAAAACAAGGATTAAACATGACCTCTTTCCTCCCTTTTTCTCTCAGTCCTTCCTAATTTCTCCCTAACATTCTGCCCTTGTACTGGATAATAACATCAGATGTGAGGATTTACACATCTGCCTTCTGAAGGCAGGTACTCGGTACTTTTATCCTCTCTCTATAGTTTTGTGTGGATCTGCCATAAAAGGGGTACTTACTATTTGTTGAATGTTTGATACTTGGTAAATATTTGATGAATGGATGAATGGGAGTAAATGGGTAAAATAAGTGGAGTCATTTGAGCCTGTTTGAAAAAAACACAAAGATAGTTGAAGTTTGGTTCTGCTGTTTTTTCTCCTCCCTTTTTCTCATTCCTCTGTTCCTCCAGGAGCTGTTGCTCTCATGCTTTTTTGGTTTCCTAGAGCATCTTCTTCAGGGTTGTACCTAGGCTTGCCCTAATCTTAAGTGCCCTTGAGCTTCTGAAATACCCTTTGTCTTTCTTCCCGCAGCTTCTACCTCACCTCCAATCAGAATGCCATGTTCATACCAAAGATTGCAGCTAGATATAATTAGAGGATAATCATTTCAACCTAATTCATGCCAGATTATAAATGAATGACAGGGAGGCAGCAGAAAGTGTCTAAATTTTGAATTCCACAATGTAAGGTTGCTTGCCTGTTCAGATTTCTGAATATGTGTATAACCTTCCCTTTCACCTAGCATATTAATGGCATCTCTAAACAGGTTTTCATGCCAGGATTTTGGATTGTGTCATTCAATCACGACAAAGGAATATTTTGAGTACTCCTTGCCTGTAACCAGTTTCAGCAACATTACTGTCTTTGTTCAGGAGCATTTTATGTAGTTATTTTATTGATTTTTTTATTTTTTTATATAAATTGATATTGGAAAAAAATACTATTCTTAGAGTTTTGTAACTCCCTTCATTATTTTTTCTATAGAGAATATATTTTTAGTTTTCTCCCTTTTTATATAAACAGTAAATATGCTATATATACTGTTTTATATCTTGCTTTATTTACTTAATGTATCTCAAGATTTCCATAGAGACACTAGTTCTCTTTACAGAAGCTTAATATTCCATTAGATGTATGAAATAATTTAGTTAACTATTGCCTAGTAATAACAGTTGGAGTATTTCTAATTTTTATCATTATAAACAATTCTTACATATAAAACTTCAGTCATTTCACTTATGAGCAATGTCTGTAGGATGAATAAACATTCTGAAGGTGAATTATGGAGTCAAAAGTTTATATATTTTAAGTTCGGCAAATACCATTATATGACTCCCCATAATGATTATTTAAAATTATTGAAGACTTCATAATATGTTCTAGTCCTCTTCTGTTACTGTTACTGGGACATTCTTTATATATATTCATATACACACATATGTATGTATGTGGGTATATATATGTACTTATATATATGAATATTAGAATCAGATTGTTTAAGAAAAAATATACTATATTTTTACTGAGAGCATTTTAAAAATTTATTTATATATATTGTACATCATAATGAGACCATATTAATTGTGAATTTTGTTAAAAAGGAACTGAATCTATATGATTTTGAGTTTTCTTATAATAGTTATGCTGTTTTATTTGTCTAGCTATTCTTTTGTAGAAGAGTCTTATTCTTGTAGTTCTTCCACATTTCTTATGATTAGTCCTAGTATTTCATCTTTTGTTTGCAATTAAAAATGGGTATTCCCCCCCATCATAGCTTCTGTTTATGCATATAAAATGTATTAGTTTATCTTAGTCTTGTAATCTGCTAGCTTAATTATTTTACAGTTTGTAGAACTTTTCAGTGGAATCTCTTAGGTTTTCCAGGAATATAAACATATCATCTGCAAGTATATATATTATTGTACATCCTCCTTCCAACTTTTCTTATTTATCTTACTTGTAAATTTGTACTGACTAGGCTAGGCAGCTAAATGTTAAATATTAGTAATAAGAGTAGGTATCCGTTTTCTGTTCCTGACTTTACTGGAAAAGTCTCCAGTGTTACCCTGTTAAGCATGAGCTGATTTTTTTCAACTAGAAAAACATACTTTATAATGTTTCAGAAGTAGCAGTATGATGGTTTCTTAGCTGCACTTCACCTCTATAATACTATTCTTTCTGGTATTGCTGGGGCTCTTTCCTATTGGGATCTGCCCAAAGGGGGCACCAGAGAAGGAGTCTGGCAGGGAAGGGGAGATAAGCATTTTCTGCCCCTCTCTCTTCCTGTCAGAGGATCTCAGGTAGTTATCTCTCCTCGGCATCCAGCTTTTTTTCTAGAATGTGTAATCAGCTTCATAGCCTCCTCACTCTCCCTCACAGTCACCAGCAGTAGATAGTCAGTGCTCCCTCCTCAGAAGTGAGTCCCGATTCGTAGGCACTTCCTTTCTCTGAGCTCCTGAGGAGTTAATGGCACCGGAGCCATGTGCCCTCTTCAAAACTGAGTGTTTCAGCTTTGTGGGGTGCCTTGCCCTCCATCTTTTAACTCTGACATTCTTATAACCTATCTTTGTGTTTTGTTGCCCCAAGCCCTTAGGTAGTAGTTGCTTCCCATATTTATTATCTCTAGATTATCTCAGTGCCTGGTTTTTGCTATTCCAGTCCTCCTAACCTGCTTTAATCCCTTTATTGAATCCCCTCTGTTGAAATACCTAATGGGCTTTCTACTTTCTGAAAGAATGAAAGGCCTGTTGACTGATTTATCTGTACCTATTTTTTTTTTTAATTTTTCAAATCAAGATCATTTGGTCAATTCCCCATGCCTCTTATGTATATCAGTGAGGGTGACTGATACATACGTTTTTCCTTAACTTTTGAAATGTAATAGTTGATTTTCTAAAACTGAACTTTCAAAAAAATTTCTATAATGCCCCCTCTTATATTTTCTTTTTTTTAATTTTTTTAAAGATTTATTTATTTATGCATATAAGAACTGGGTGTAGGGAGTGAGACCAGAGGTGTAGGGAGTGAGAGGATTCACCAGAGACAGAGTGGGGAGCAGGACAGGCAGACTGACTGAAATACACTGCTGAGGGGAGCAGTGAGCGAGTCAGGAGAGGTTTGCTGTGCCATGTGTGTCACCTCCCTGGCTGGGGGGTGAGACTGTGGATAGCTTCATAGTGCTGTGCTTACCTTGCACCACCAGAGAGGGAGGCACTATGGTCTTCTTTTAATAGCATGCTGATTGTGCTTGCTGGTATCTTCATTAGGGTTTTTACATTGATATTTATATATGAGATTGGTATGAAGTTTTCCCCTTTTGGGAACTTTATGTCAGGTTTTTATTTTAAGGTTGTATTTGCTTTATAAAAATTGTAGACTTCCCATGTTTTATCTAAACTCAGTGACAGTTCAAATAGTAGTCAACATTAACATTTTCAGATTTCTGTTGTTTTGTGGTATTGTTGTTTCCTAAGATTTGGTGGTGATGTTTCTTTGTGAGATTCTGTGGGACTGGTGCTAGTTTGGATTATATAACAGGGGAGTTAGTTCATTAAATGAATCCAGAAATGACTAATACATAAAATGATGTTTGATGCAGCATTAGCTGGACTAGTCTAAAAATCCTTTTGCAGGTACCAGGGCTAGTCCAAACCAAACTGTGAAAGAGGTAATGAGTCTCTGGTGTCCTTTTAATCCCATAATTATTGTACCTTTGTCTCTAAGTAATTCTCCCTCTTAACCTGATCATCTTCCCATCCTATTCTTTTACCAGTCCCTGCTGAGGTTACTGATACAGTTTTTGAGATATGACCATACGTAGAAATATTTGCATTTTAATAGCAGAATCATGAATGTGGTTATAATGGAATCTTGGGTCCTGGTGCTTTATGCTTTGTGCTCAATTTCTCCTTGTGCACTCTATGTGTGAGGTGAGGCATGGTGTACCAGGCTCAGGAGAGTGTCTCCTCCCATTGAATCATTTAAACAAGCTTAATAATGTTTTCTACTCAGGAACCATAGGGGGGCTTCAGCCTTCTTTTAAAAATAAATTAGAGTCATCACTTTACTACACTGGAGTGAGTAAAGAAAAAAGTGGATTAACATCTTGTTAAAGTTTCTGATCTCATCCATAGTCTTCTAGCTCATCATTTATTTTCTATGCTTTTATGCATTCTTCTGTCTCTGGCCAGCAGACCTTTCCTTGCCCTTGACCCTGCTGAATCCTCACTTTTTTTTTAAAGTCATGACCTTGTCTTCTCTCACAGAGTGGACTGCCCCCTCCCGCCCCAACTCACCAACTCAATTGCCCCACAGTGTCTCCTGAGCATACTTCTGCATGTTACCTTCATTTGCTTTTTAGTCTCCCTTCCCCACTAGACTGGTTACTTCTGAATATGCATCTATTCATTTTTTGTTTCCAATGCTTAGTATAGTGCTGCACACATAGCAGCACTATTAGGTGAATTACTGAGTCAGTAAGACACAAGTAAAAGTGAAGAAAAAGAGAGATGAATGGCAAATGGAAGAAGGAACTCTGAAGACACATTTATGCCGAGTCCCAAATACTGAAAGGTGGGTTTTTAATAATCCACTTGCACTGTGTTAAAGGAAACATAATGTTTCCATTCAGAGTTAATGGAACTATATTTAATTTATGTTTATATTGTTACTTTTCTGGCAACACACTTTGTAAATGTTTTTATTCTGAAGATGTATGTCACAATAAATCAGAAAGATAGTTTTCAAAGCTATGAAAGTCTAAAATCTGCTGGTACCTTTAAAATAACTCACCTTTTAAATCAGAGCATTTGTGTTTATCCTTCCTGCATCAGGAAATTTTGTCCTGCTTTAGGAAATGATGATAGTAGAGATAAGGGTATCCAAGGGAGTATTAATATTAAGAGATGCCAAAAATAGATCTGTCGGGAGATGAGATGACCTGAAAACAGGATTAAATCGAGGGGTTTGAGGGCAATGAAAGCTTTTTCCAGGATGCCTCCACCTGGAAAGTATAAATATAAATACAGCATGGGATTAAATAGAGATGTTTTCCCATCTTGAGCTGCTGGAAAATTTTTAATTGGCAAGCTCAGTTTGGATGACAAAGAGAAGAATTTAAAATTCTTTGGACTCACTCATGTTAGCCAATGAAATTCATAAAGACCGTATAAGCATTTTTATCTTTATTTTTGCTCTACTGATGTACCTGTCTAAAGTATATCATCCTGTATTTATATTCATTATGCTGTACTCTTTACGTAGGTATTTTGTGTTCTAGTTTCCACTTAGCTCAGTATTAAATTATGTTTAGTGATGCTGAATTCTTTAGGGACAATTCTGAGAATATTTACACATCTGTGCTTATTATTGAATTACATTAATAGTAAAAATTAATCTTTGTAAAAAATTTAACATTACCCCCAAATTAGAAAATACTTTCTTGACAGTAATAGCATAAATTTGCTGACTTTATTGCCATAGTCCATGTTATTCCTTTTAGTAAGACATAAGAAGGCTAATTCTTACTTGTAAGTCAATATGACTGCTTCTTTTCTGTCCCCCAGAGCTCATTTCTCTCTTCCTTTGGAGAATGGGGAGTGTGAGATCAGGGCAGAGCCAAGGGGAATAGATCTGAGGGTTTCTACAGTTGGAGTGTCCTTGCTAGGGAGATGTACCTCTTCTCCAAAGGATATACAACCTGGAGACCACTGCTGCCTCCTTTCCCTGAAAAATGGATCCCATTATGAGTTCTAGCAGTATAGGTCTTAGCTGAATACTCAGAAACTCTGGGAGTGTGGAGGGGAGAGAGCCAAGGTGCTGTCACCTCCCAGGCCTTTAGATCTCTTTTTCTCTTTAACTTTTCTGTTTTATCTTAGTCTCTTTCCATTCTGAACAGAAGAGTTGTTCACTTCTTTCTCTGTCCTAGACTGCTCTGCCTGCCCCAATCTCCTGCCTGTCCCCCTTCTGTTAGGCATCCTGTGAAGGTCAGTGCTTTTCTCCTTTTTTTGCTTTCTGCCATCTCTGATAGGGTTTGGGTAGCTCCTGGTTTTGCCATTATCTTCAGGGTCTAGATGAGAAAGTGAGAATCTTCCTATTAATGTTATTTTCACTATTTTTTGTGACCCATTGACCCAACATTTAGCATTACTGTGCTAAAAAAGCTTTTTAAGTTAGTCAACCACAAAGGTACCCAAATCAATTATGCTTAATCCCCATGAAAAAAAGCAAACACTAATACAATTATAGTCAATTTGATCAATTTTGGTATAAAATTAATATCCTATTCCCCTTTTCCTTTCTCATAAGCTTAAAGAAATCCTTTTTTTTTTTTTTTTTTTTTTTAAGCAAGCATTTGAACTTGGATTTTTTTCTTTACACTCAAATGGTCCCATGCAGAACTTGGTAAACTTCCTCCTCCCTCCCCTCCAGTTCCCATATGTGTTTCCTACAATGCTCATGGAAATAGAGTTTTCACACCTTTGTTGAAGGTATTCTAACCATAAAAGGTGCAGCAGAACCAAGTTCGTTTCCATTGTGAAATACGATAGCCTCTCATTTCAGTTACCTTGAATTTTTTAAACTGTGAATTAGGAACACAGTTTACATGGAGTACATGTAATATGGTGAAATGTGAGTCCTGTCCTGTGTCCTCCTGCGCTGTGGAGGTAGCCTATGTTTCTCGTGTTAAATTAAATGAGCCATTTATGTTTGAAAACTAGAAAGAATACCTTTGAATGTATTTCAGTGATAAAGTGTCTAGCTTTTTAGATAGATTTAATTTTTGCCTTAGTAATGTTTTCTCCACCATAACAGCATATTCATTAGTAGCTGTCCAAACCTGAGTTGTCCAAACCTGAGAAGAAACAATATAAATTGTGTGCAAAACACCTTGCTTAAGCATATTAAGAATGTCCAAGAAAAAAGGGGAATGTTCATGTATATATGTGTGTGTATGCAATAAATATGCATATATGTAATAGATATGTAAATACAGATATAAAATTATGTAAAAATCAATCTCCCTCCATTGGGGTCTAGAGCTGGCTCCTGTCAGCTGGTGAGAGTCATTTGTTTGCATTTTTTTCAAATTCTGTGTTCAATGACAGTATGACCATGTGGGACTGTTTACACCAAGGACATTGGCAAACCATATATAACAGTTTCCCCAACCTCCTAAAGAGCAGGTTTACCAGAACCCCACTGTTTCCATCAAATCTAGGGAGAGAAAATCAAAGATTCCCAAATTAGCATTTATAATTTATAAGACTGGTTATTAAAAACAGAACTGGAACAGCAAGCCAGTTAATATTTCAGTCAAGTGATTACTGAATTTTGTATATTTATTTGTAGCCCTCTCCCTTACTCAACTCAATTATTCCTGAGTTTTTAATTGATGACTTGCACTTTCTAGATATTCATTTATTTTTGTAAATAATGACTGTAATTTCCCCCCAATGCTCATATACTTAATTTTTCTGTCCTAATGTACTAGCCATATCCTCCTAAATTAAAAGAAAAAATTGTGATAAATGTAGTAACTTGGGTCTGAACATTTATTGTTATTTTTCTTAATTCCTGATTGGTAATCCTTTTAGAATGCAGAAAGTTTCCTTCTACTTCTGTTTGACTGTTTTCATTTTTTATCCTCCCAACCATGACTCAATTTTTAAATCAATAATCACTGTTGAATTTAATTGAAATTTTGCTGTACCTATCAATACAATTATTTTCCCTTTAATTTGTGCTGGTAATAAATTATGGTGAAGTTTTTCTGTGGTGGAATCAGCCTCTAATCTTGGAACAAATTTTACTTAGTTTTAGAAATATTATTTTAATTAACTGCTATAGTTTTTTTTTTAAGATTTATTTATTCATGCATACAAGAACTGGGGTACAGGCCAGAGGTGCAGGATGGGGAGGGTGAGAGGATTCACCAGAGACAGCGTGGGTAACAGTATAGGCAGATTGACTGAAATACACTGTGGAGGGGAGCAGTGGGAGAGTCATGAGAGGTCTGCTGCCCCATCTGGTTCACTTCCCTGGCTGGGGATCAAACTAGTGCTGTGTGGCTGCTGATAGCTTCATTGTGCTGCGTCTTAACCCTTTGTGCCACCAGGGATGCCCTGCTATAGTTTTGTTAAGATTTTATTTAGAATCTATTTATCTTCATGTGTTAGGCTGATCTATATATTTTTTCTCTTGAATTGATAAAGTTTTGTTTTTAGGCAATGTTAGCATCTTCAAAAGAATTGAGAAGTTTTTCAGTTTTTTTCTTTCTATTCATAGGGATAATTTGAAAAATAGAAAACTTACCCATTGTAAGGTTAGATAGAACTTGACTTTTATACACAGGATATTCATACCTGGAAATGGGAGAGCTGAGTCACTATCTTGGGATGTGTTTCCTGCCATGACGAATTGATAATTATTTTCCTGTTTTCTTCAGATTTTGTGGAATGAAACATTTCTCTAGTCATTCTTCTAGCTGTGGCTCATCAAACTGTCAGCCCTTCCACCAATGATCCCTATCAGGTCGTAGTTGCGGATATTTATCTTGTTTCTTAGATCATTCATTGGAAGTTGGCATGAGCTGCTATAAAACTTACCCCTGGTCATTCTTTGTATCCTGCCTTCTCTGTTTTTCTTTGGCATCCAGAACTGACACTGGCATCCCTTTTTTATCAGTAATTGTGGGGCAAGACTTTCAGCCAGAACACAAACAGGCCAGAGTGACATCATCTTATGGTTGCAGCATATGTACCACATGCAAGGACATACTCTTTGATGGGGGAATTCAAGATTCTAATTTATTCTTTTCTGAACCTTTTAGACAAATTGACCTTTAAAACTGAAAACCAAAATATATTGAAGATCAATTTTGTGCCAGTTATAAGGAGGAACAGTAAAGGATGCAAAGAAAAAAAAGCTATTTGCCCTCATATGCATGAATACATTTTAGATAAGTCAAACTGTGATAAACGCTGTAAAAAAAACCACTTTGTAATAAGCATCACTTCAATCAATCTAATGGGAAAAGTCAACAGTATCATGTGCTCTAGGTTAAAAAGTTCATAGCTCTTGCCTAAAACACTGCAGGGAAGGGGAACACAATCTCTTTAAAGCTTTTAGCAGTGATTCAGTAACATCACTTTAGGAAAAGGAGTCAGAACAAGGTGACTCTACAGCAGTGTTTGCTGATGTCAGTAAGATCTATATCAAAGACAGAGCAGAAGTGAACCCTAAAAGGATACCTTATTCACCCTCTAAATGGATTAGTAACAAACATTTCTCACAAACCTCTGATGAACTGTGTTATTTGGAATCTGGTCCAGTTAGCTCTCTCAGCTCCTTTTTCTCTTTCTTTCTACTTAGTAAAACTATGAGATTTGAGGTCATGAAAACATTTTTTTTCTTTCTTGCTGATAAGTATATCTTCAGAGTAAGCAGATTTTGAGAGGGAATGTGCTGCCAGAGAAGCATTTAAGACTTGAACGCAGACCAAGTACACATTCACTTTGCTTTTGGGGGTGGTGAAAAGGTTCAACCTCCAGGCTGTGTGCAGGAATGGGCAGTCCTTCCTGCTCTGTGCACCCTCAGTGCAGGCTGCTGATGTTTCTGAGTCATTTCTTATCAAAGCAGTGTGTTGGAAGCCGTGGCCCATCATGTATTCAGCCTGGTCACATGATTTGTGCCCAGGGCAAGCATCTGTCCCCCGACTCCTGGGTTGGGGGTTCAGTCAATGACTACCCCTTTTTTGCTGCTGCAGTCTGGAGCCCATCGTTGGGACTTGAAATTCTACCCTCTCTCCAGCCCAGAGCTCAAATACCTTTTGATAACTTCATACAATGGCAAAGGTGAGGTTCAAAATATTTAACAACCACTAGAAAGTGGGTAGTGATCAGTTAGAACAAATGCCAACCAAAGGACTGATGCTTTTTAGCTGCTAGATCCTGGGGAAGGGAGGGTGGGCAACAGGGAGGACACCTGAGGATCGCGGGGCCTCTACCCATTTTGGTGGCCCAGGTCCTCCTCTGCTTGAACGAATCACCTAGTGCCTTAGGGCTCCTGCTCTCCTGACTTTCAGTTTTTGAAGCCTACAGCTTCTCAAGGCTGTGATGACCCACTGCATCTTGCCTGTATATTCTCCTAGCCCTTAGCAGGCTTGGCTGAGTACTTGCCTCATCACTTGTCTGCCACCAGAATTAGTGAGATGCCGCTGCCTTGTCACAATAGGGTCAGCTGCAATTTAGGAATTTCTCCTAGAAACATTGCCTTACTAGGTTTGAGTTGGACCTGGAGACGAGGCTATTACTGAAGAAGAGATGATGAGGATGCTGTTGCTACAGCTGTAGTTGGAAGGTTTACCATCTTTTCTTCCTTTGTGTAAAGTGTTAGCAGCTCAACTTGCATTTATATTTAGGTCTGTATTTTGTCTCCTATTTAGCCTAGTGTCCTCTTCTGTGTCTTAAATTTTTCTGAGGCATTGTGTCATAAATTAGCTTTAGTCTCTTCAAAGACCCTCATTTTGTAGTAGGTATTGAAAGGCACTTACGATGCCCTTGGAAAATTATTGTAGCAACCAAAATTCTTAGGACTTTGTGTGGCTTGTTGAAATTAGTGTAAATTTCTTGCCTTGCCCCCCACCCTTTTTATTTTTCCTTTTTTTTCTACTTTCTTTTCCTCCCATCTTACTCTCCCACATTTTCTCCTGCACGTGCAGTGGGCTGCACAGCCTAACCCATCTCCTATGCCTTTCCTTCCTGTGCTCTTTCTGTGACTCCTTTTTTCCTCAGCCACCCCTTTATGTGTCCTTCTTTCTTATGACTGGTCTCAGTGGCCTTTGCATACTGCGGCTATTCACTACTACAGACATCTTGCCATTTGGGTGTTCTTTGGGTATTAGGCATGCTTCCTTTATATTTCCTAGGTTTCTAGCTTTTTATCTTGAAAAGAACACTGTGTCTGACAATTTTTTTTCAAATGATGACTCTTTTTTTGTAGGCTTAGTTGTGAGTGGGTAGCTCAGAAAAGACTGCCTGCCACAGAAGCCACTCACAATTACAGAATCATCTACAAGACCCCTTGTTTTGTAATTATGAAGTCTGGGCTACTATTTGCTGGTTGCTCTGCTATTTATAGAGCCTGTCAATGCGCATGACTGTCTGTGCCTGGGGCTGGGGACCTCTTTGCCAAGACTTGCTGAGCTCTGGCTGTCGGAAGAGCAGATTGTACTGACGGCTGCTCCTGTTTCTCAGGCAGCCTTTCTCACTTGCCCTCCTTAACTCTGAGTGAAGCTTCAGTTTCCCTTTAGAACTCAGTCTACTCCCCATTTCACTTCTCCAGATGGCTGCAGTTTCCGTTTCCCATTGTTACCTGTGAGTGAGGGAAGAAAATTAGGCAGAGAGAGAAGTTGAATAGTGATGTGTATTCAGCCAGTGCCTCAGTCAATCCCAAGGATGTTCTGGAGCGGAGTGGACCTTCAGAGTTGTCCCTAATTGAGACAAACCCTCCTCTTTTTCCACTGACCATCTTCATTCCTGGGGGGAGGTGGTGAGACCCTGGGACAAGCTGGCCACCTCTTAGACTAAGCATGTGGCAATTTCCACATTGGATGTTCAGCTAAAAGCCAGAGCTGCCACTATGCCTTGCAACTGGGGACATGAAGGTCTGCCTCCTGAAGGTGGAATTTGGGTGGTGCCCTGCATCATCCACTAAAAAGTTTTTTTTTAAAGGTTTTTATTTATTTACACATACAAGAACTGGGGTACAGGCTAGGGGTGCGGCCAGAAGATTCACTAGAGACAGTGGGGAACAGAACAGGCAGATTGACTGAAGCACACTGCTGAGGGGAGCAGCAGGCAAGTCAGGAGAGGTCTGCTGCACCATGTGGGTTGCTCCCTGGCCAGCTGGGGATTGAACTCATGCTTCAGTGGCTGTGGACAGCCTTATAGGTTGCATCTTAACCCTTTGCGCCACCAGGGAGGCCCCCTCTAAAAAGTTCTTGTTATAGCTTTGTATGTAGTGGGTGCAGTTTCCACCCTACTTTTCACTTGATTTTAATGCAAATGCAATGTAGGTTCCATACTCTGAGAGTCTCTCAGAAGCCAAGCATATTTATTTCCTTCATTTTGGTAAAAACAAGCACAGAGTTGATGAGTTCTACCTAAGAAGAAATAGAGTATAAGCCAGTTTCAATAGATGCAGTTCTGCCTGAGGACAGCCACCACATATAAAATTCACTGTCACTCTGTGCTGATGACTTTATCTCTAAAAACCAAGGCAGGTGGTGGGAAGGGTGAAAGGTTGAAAACTGTTATACCAAAAGCAACAGGGCTTATGAATTTGTCAAAACTTTTGCTTGGTAGTTACAATCCAAATATAAAAAAAAAAATCAGGGAATAGGCATAACCACTATTAGAAAAACAATGCAGTGTAACTCTTGCAGTGTCATCTACGTATTTGACAAAACAACCTAACAGATGTTTAATCTGGTTGTGCAGCCACAAACAGATACAGTAGACATGGCTGCCAGAGGGAAATTAGACTGACTTTGTATTTCCCAGACCATTTTGTTCATGGAGAGCACAGATTAGCAGATAAAAATGCAGGATCAGGGCTTCCATGGTGGCACAGGGGTTAAAGTTTCAGTGCTATGAAGCTATTGTCAGCCACTGCGGCAATGAGTTCAGTCCTGACCAGGGAACTGACCCACATAGTGCAGCAGACCTCTCCTATCTCATCTGCAGCTCCCCTCAGCAGTGTATTTCAGTAGGTCTGCCTGTCCTGCTCCCCACTCTGTCTCTGGTGAATCCTCCCACCCCCTCGCCCCCGGCACCTCTGGGCTATACCTCAGTTCTTGTATGCATAAATAAATAAAAATAAATCTTAAAAAAATATTGGATCAAATTACTTTTTAGTCTATGATAGAAGCAGGGTGTTCAAGGCCTTACAGGATACTATAAAGCAGGGGTTGGCAAAATGTTAATGTCAAGGGCCACCTACTAAGGATTTTTGAGTTCGCAGGCCATGTGAACCCTGTTGCAACTACTTAGCTCTACTTTTGTAGCTCAGAAGTAGCCATTGACAATGTGTACCTGAATAGCATGTCTGTATTTTAAGAAAACTTTGCAAAAAATAGTTTCCTAATCGACAGGTTGTCCAAGTTTCAGTAGTAGAGCAGTACTTACAAGTTTTAGGCAAACTTCTTAGTGTCCATTTTCTTATCTGTAAAATGACTATTAAAGTAGTATTTACTTCTTAGGAATATTGTAAGAATGCGATAATGCATACACAGAGTTTGGCACATATTCTTTTTGTCATCGTTTTTCTGAGGCCCCCAAGAGTTATAGTTGGGTAGGATCGTATTACTAGAGAGAACACCACCCCTGTGCATGGAGATAGCTAGAAATTGAGTTTGAGTTTATCACCAGTTCCGTGGCAGACTTTGCAGTTGCTCACTAATATCTGTTCTCTTCTTCTGGGGATATGGCCTAACAACACTCTTTAGCTTCTTTTGCAGTTAGGTGATGGCCATGTAACTCAATTCTAGTTAATGAAACATAAGAAGTGATATTTACTATTTACAGGCCTGGCCCACAGAAACAATCCACATGCAACCCTGGCTCTTTTTCCCTGTAAACTAGTAGAGTGGAGAGGACATTGAGGACCTAGTTCAAAAGGTGGAAGGAGCCTAGTTCCCTAAATGACTATATGGATTCTCTCACTCTTGCTGTTCTATGTAAGACTATGCTATGTAAGACTATGCTATGAGTGAGACATGTTTTTATTTTATTGTGTTATGCTACTGAGATTTTGGTGTTGTTTGCTACAGCAGTTACCCTATACTCACATTTATACTCACCCATTTCCAATTTTAGGCTATATGGATAAAGGCTAAGGATCTACTTATGAGAGATTAGAGTGCTGTTCAATTGAACTATGTGATAATAAAAGGTTTTCCCTGCATCGTGCAATACAGTAACCACTAACTACATGTGATGCTAAGCACTTGGAATGTGGCTAGTATGTCTGAGAAACTGAGATTGTTAGTTTAATTTTAATTAACTAAAATTTGAATGCAAATAGCCACATGTGAATATGGCTCATGGTTATTACATAGCTCGTGGTTAGAGACTGGAAAATTTCTTAGCTGTGCTTGGAATCATTCTCCAATCCCTTGTAAGCCTTTAAAAACCACTGGGAAAACTTGACTTGTATTCTTTGAATCTCTGTGCCAAGACTGGTGCCAGACCACGTGTGACAATTCCAAAGGATTAAAGACTGTTGGGTGCTCTAAATGGGGGAGCCAGCAGATTTGGCTGCATTGGGAATAGCTTGCTCTCCCAGAATGTGTTTGGGCAAAAGCATATTTCTTATGAATTTCTAGGGAGAAAGCTTGTGGTTCCTTTAAGCCCTGTTCAAGAGGAAGCTAGGAGTGATAGGACCTCATTGGAGTGGCACTGTTTTAGTGACTAGAAGTGTCTAGATGACTTTTTAGTTCTGTGAGAATCACCAGAATAATTATAGCATCTACCATAAATTTTATGTAGGGTTGGGAGAAAAATAACCCCTCATTGTGGGTTTGAAGAGCAGATGCATGAGAAAATATGGTTATTTTCTGAGTTTACTTTATGATCCCTGTTTAGGTTAATCTAACAGTTATAATTAAAAAGCACTTTAAGGTCCTTAAAGGAGAAGCTGCTGTATATCAAGTAATTTTAATCTCTAAATTTCCTTTTATTCTTTCCCCTAATCCCAGTCAGTTTTGTGTTTTAGGCTTAGTGGATACAGTATCAGAGATTAGCTCTGAATGCAATGCTGCCTTATAACCTCTCTGCATAAGAGTCTTAATGTTAGGGGGAAAAGGATGTCCTAAAGCTAATTCCATACAGGCTTTGTCGACTCCACCCCCAACTCCGGACTAAAGCAAAAAGACACTGGGAACTCCAAATCTCATCACCACCAAAGGGAAGGTGGCTGGGACCTGAGGGTGGGGTTAAGCAGCCAGGTTTGGTATAAAGCCAGACACGTGGGCTTTGGAGGGGTCCCCCATTTTGGCTCTCCGCCAGCTCGCAGCGTCTGGCCAGCTCTGAGAGTGCCTTTGGGTTTCCAGGTTGGTGGATCGGGTAGGATGCATTAAAGACTTTATTTCCCTATTTTCTCCCTGAGTTGTACATTTCCGTAATTCCCTTTCCCTTGTAAATAAACCTTTTATTAACCTTTTGTGTGTGCCTGTAGTGGAGTATTAGTAAGTCCCTTTTAAGCTCGCGGGTGAGGACCCACAGCCAGCCAACCCGTTTTTATATCGGGGCTGCCCTATAACATTAATGGCACCCATTTGGAGTTAGATAGTCCTGGGTCCTAATCTGGAGTTTTCTAAGCTGATATTTTTGCCTTAGGTAGATTATGTAACCCTGATAATCCCCTATGAAGTGGATATAATAGGCTTAGCATCTAAATAAACTATGTAAATAGTTTATTAAGTTAATAGTCCATTTGGTAGTTTCTGTCCAAGCAGAGAAATTTCAGTTGGTTGACTTTTGCCACATGCAAAGGTTATGTGACTATACTAGATTTAAAAAAAAAAAAATTTATGCATATAAGAGCTGGGGTACAGGCAAGAGGTGCAGGAGGGGGTGAGAGGATTCACCAGAGACAGAGTGGGGAACAGAACAGGCAGATCTACTGAAATACACTACTGAGGGGAGCAGTGGGCGAGACAGGAGAGGTCTGCTGCACTATGTGGGTCAGCTCCTTGGCTGGGAATCAATCTAGTGCTGCAGTGGCTGCCCATAGCTTCATAGTGCTGAGTCCTAACATCTTGTGCCACCAGGGAGGCCTTATATAGATTATTATTATTTTTGTTTGTTTGACATCTTTTTTAAATTTTTGACCCTATAGGATTTCCTACTTCAGGTGTGGTCTCTGTAGCTCTCCTGCCACCAAAGGACCCATAGTCTTCCACCAAGTCCGTTGTGCTCTCCCTCCACCCCCAGCCTTATTCTCACTCTCCCCCTCCCTTCCTCTTCATTCCTGGATGCCCCAGATCTACGGTTAGGTTTTAAACATCTATGGTCAGTTTTTAAAGTTTGTCTTTTTTGTGACACTTTGTTGGTTTCTTTATGTTCCACATATAAGTGCTACCATGTGGTACTCATCTTTTTCCTTCTGACTTATTTCACTTGGTATAGTCACTTCCAGTCATTTCAAAATAGATATATTTTGCTGAATAGTATTGCATTGTGTATATATACTACATCTTCTTGATCTACTCATCTGATTTGGAGCATTTAGGCTGTTTCCATACCATGGCTATTGTAAATAGTGTTGCAATAAACAAAGGGTTTCAGATTTCCCTTTGAATTAGTGTTTTTGTGTTCTTTTGGGTAGATTCCTAGGAGTAGAATTGCTGGGTCATATGGCAGATCCATTTTGAGTCCTTTGAGAGGAACCTCCACACTGTTTTCTATAGAGGCTATTCTACTAGATTATTAAGAGGAAAAATCTGGAGTGGGTAGTAGAGCCCCTTGACTAGTTCTACATCAAGACTAAAAATCTTGAGAATTTGTTACCTTAAAGATGCTGATAAAACTGGATGGCCTAAAAATGGCACAAGTCTTTAAAGTGTCGATCACCTACTGGTTAAGGGGTATTCAGACTAGCCAAATGAATAGATCAAATGACACCATCAAATCCATTTACACCTGCAAGAGCTTATAGCACCACCTACTGTTTTAAAATAAAATATCCTCTGTTAAAAGTATTTAGGACAAGCAAGTGTAACGAACTGAGGTTCTATCATAATGTACAGTGGTTTAGGAAAATAAAAAAGATTAATGCCCATGTTGTTTATAGTGTTCCTAGTCATAATTCTGAACTGCTGCTGTGTGAGTTTCTGCAGCAACATTCGGGAAGCAAGTGAGTTAGTAACAATAATGGTGATAATTTATTGACTGCTTGTTGTAAACTATGCACTGTTCTGTGTAGCTAATGTGGATTATTTTACTCAAACACTATCATAACTGTGAAAGAAGTATTGTTATATCCATTTGACATATTAAGAAACTGAGGCACAGAGAAATATCTTGGTCAAAACTGCGCATCTATTAAGGGATAGACCTCATCTTTGGGTCCAGGTAGTTTGACTCGCTAGGATCGGGGTGCTTTGCAGCTCGATGTTACCTCATGTGTGTCTCTCAGCAAGACACCTGCAGTGTGATTCATTTTTCCTTTTACTGATTGATAACACACTTTTGTTTTAAAAATGTTTGTTTTATGAACACAAGTAGTATACATAATAATCATAGCTATATTTACATATTGCTATGTGCCAGATGCTCCTCTAAGTAATACATTAATTCATATAGTTTTCTCATCATCCCTATGAAGTAAGTACTATTTTAATCCCCATATTACAGATAAGGAAATGGCTTTGAAACTAATTATTTTCATACAACCAGGAAGTCACAGAGTCAGCATTTGTGCCAATCTGGCTGCAGGCTGTGTACCATATCTAGCACTTACAGAAATTTTAAAAATAATGCAAGTGTATTTGGATATAGCAGAAATCACAGCAGTCTTCATGGTGGTACTTAGGTCTTATGAAAAATTACTGAAGTTTAGGAGATACTAACAAAAACTGCTTCTAATTTTATTATCATTAGTCATGCTTAAATACCTTCTTGGGTATACTTATAGAAGTTCTCTAGACTAGATGATTGCTCTTCAGAATGACTGGACCAACAAGTTTCAGTTCCTTTTTAGTCACTTTACGGGGCTTTTTTCCTTCAATATTTCTAGAATTTGTAGCCCAACAAAGACTGTTGATAATAATACAAGTTAAGCAAAATTGGGTTGCTAATTACTCACAAGAATATAAGAGGACAAGAGTCTGCATTCTTACCAAAGAAATATTCTCAACACCTCCCTCTCTCCCAACCATGTTAATTTTACCAGTGAACACCTTTCTGAATTAGAAAGAATGCAGAATACTTTTGAAGTTATTGCCATCTGGTGGTTTGACTAATTCCAACTCCTAAAGATTCTTAATTTTCAAAGTTCGGAAAAATTACCAGGGAAGCTTGTTTTAAAAAAGGAGATTTTTTGGTCTCACTCCTAGCAAGTCTCATTGAGAAGGGAGGAGGGGGGTGTGTGTGTTTGTGTGCACAGGTGCATGTGTTTGCAAATTGGAGTAGAAGGGGAAAACCCACAGGTCTGTCTGTGTCCTGCACAGGGAGAAACCTGATTCGTTCTCAATGTATCTTACTTTCCTGTGCATCTTCTTTGCTTGAATGCCAAGTACACTGACCTTTTTTTTTTTTTTTAAGATTTATTTATTTATTTATACAAGTACTGGGTACAGTCAGAAGCGGGGAGGGTGAGAGAATTCACCAGAGCCAGAGTGGGGAACAGAACAGGCAGACTGACAAAGAAATACACTGCTGAGGGGAGCAGCAGGCGAGACAGGAGAGGTCTGCACACCATATGGGACCCTTGCCCAGTGGCCGGGGATCGATCCAGCGCTGCAGAGGCTGCGGGCAGCTTCTCAGCCCAGAGCTCAACTGCTGCGCCACCAGGGGAGGCCCAAGTACACTCACTTTTGATCACCAAATTTGTGTAGGTTTTTCCCCCACACAAAGCAATTCATGTGACACCAGTGTTTTGTTCCAGAGTTTATCTGTATTCTGACACTATCTGTCTGGAGATAGCCCTAGCTTTCGTGGGTTCAAGACTCAGTCCTAGGAGGCTGCCCCAGCAGATGCTAATCACAAGTAGTCGGTCTCCCGTTTATCCAAAATATCTATGTGACTTGGCTACAAATCAGGTTCCCATGATTTCCTCCTCCTTTGGATTGATTAATTTGCTAGAGCAGCTCATAGAATTCAGGGAAACACTTATTTATGTTTACCAGTTTACTAAAGGATATAATAAAGAATACAGATGAACAGCCAGATGAAGAGATACGTAGGGCAGACACTGGGAGGGTCCTAAGTGCAGGAACTTCTGTCTCTGTTGAGTTGGATTATGTCAGCCTCCTGATCCAGATGTGCTCACTGACTGGAAACAACTTGAACCTCATACTATTGGGATTTTATGGGAGCTTCCTTGTGTAGGCACATTAATCACCCCATTCCCTTCTTTGGAGGATGGGGCAGTGAGACTGAAAATTATGAGTCTCATCATATCTTGGTCTTTCTGGAATGGCCCCAAACCAGAAGCCCACACAGAGTTGCCTCATTACAACAAGAATGTCCTTAGTGTTCCTATCACTAAAGAAATTACAAAGGTTTTAGGAGCTCTGTGCTAGGAAACAAAATCAGAGACAAATATATATTTCATTTTTTTGTTTAAATATTTATTTTTATACAAAAACTGGGGTACAGGCTAGAGGCATGGGAGGGTGAGAGGATTCAGCAGAGGCAGAGTGGGGAACAGACAGGCAGATGGACAGAAATGCACTGCTGAAGGGAGCAGCGGGTGTGACAGGAGAGGTCTGCCACACCATGTAGGTTTCTCCCTGGCAGGTTGGGAATTGAACCCGCGCTGCAGAGGCTGCGGACAGCTTCACAGTGCTGCGCTCAACCCACTGTGCCACCGGGGAGGCCCCAAATATATATTTTATATTATCCCACAGGTAGTGTCTAAGAACCTGCATATTTTAGAAGCAGCCATTGTGGATGTTGGTTCTAACATGTTTCCCCTCATTCTACTATGGAATCTAGTTTAGCAGCTGACCCAGCTACTTCTTGCTCCTTTATCCTCTTGTTTGGCAGCTGCTACAGTACCTCTTGGATTATGTGGGAACTATGGCTATCTTTTGGGACTATTTGGGCTGAAGAGGATCCAGCTGAGCTTGCAGATAGGAGGGAGGAAATAGGCTAATACGTTTGGGCATGAAAAGAAAGCAGTCAAGCAATGCCATCAGTTTTGCCAGATACATTTGTATTTCCTCCTTATTGATTTCTGTTGCTTACAGTGCTACTTTGACACTGCAGTCACCTCATACTGTTGTCCTTTTTCTCCTTCATATTCTTCACGCTCATATTCAGGATCTCGTCCCCTGTCCTTCAGTGAGAATCGCTCAGAACCCACTAACCTTTCAGTGTTGCATGCTACGTTTTGCCCTGAAATTTTAATTGTTCTTATGCTTTTACTGCAATCTTTAGCTTCTTATACATCCTTTAAAATCCCAAAGACCCATAATTTCAAAGAAGCCCCATTTGGAGCATTTAATGCCTCCTCCCTCTAGCTTCCCACCATACTTAGTATGTAATTTGTATTCTCATCCTGGCGCATTGGCAAATAATGTTTCTTATTGCTCCATAAATATTCTATCTGGCTATCATTTTACTTATTCATTCATTCTTTATGTTGTTTCCCTTGCCTGGAATATAAATTTATTCATTCTTTAAGTGCCACCCACTCAGCTAAGCCAAATATAGACTATTCTTAGTTTCATTCATTGATTCTTTCTGTGAGATATGCTAACACTGAGTCCTCAACTGCCCACATTAACCTTTCATTAGAGATTCCAGTGTGTTCCTGAGCTCTTGTAGACTTTTTTCTGCTCTCCAGTAAGTTGTAAGTTATGTAAGGTCAGAGAATATTATATGTAATGCTTTGATATTTCCAAGTTTGTACATTCCCAAATGTGTACTATGGCATAGCTGAATTGTACTCTGCATTTTACCACATTGCCTCCGTTTAGTTTTACAGCCTCACTTTATGGTGTTTATAATAATTCTCTATATTTCTGCTTTCCTTTCCTCATAGTCTGCTCTTAGGAACATATAATAATACCTTACCCTAGAATAGTACTCAGTCCTATTCCCTATGCCCTTCATGCCTAAGTTTGGAACATTCTTTTTCATACATAGTCTCATTGATAAATACATAAGTGGTTCCACCTGCCTTTTTTCCCCATTGTACTGACATTACTGGATTAAATAATATTTCATGTTTTAAATTAAATTAAGTACTTAGGTGCTTTACAGAACACACAACTCTTGCTTGCATGTTGAGCCTCCTTCATACTTAATATGGGAATGTAAGTGATCTTGGGCTTGGTGACTTGGAGCTCTTTGTATAACTAGCCCCAGATCATTTCCTAACTAACTTAATACAAACCTGGATTTGTTCTATTGTGTTTTCTGCCACAGGGATTCAGAGCCAGCCCTCGGCATATCAGGAGACGTACTGCAGCAGCCGCAGCTGCTCGTCTGGAAGAAGTGAAGCCTGTGGTGGAAGTTCACCATCAGAGTGAGCAAGAAATTTCAGTGAGGAAACGAAGAATTAAGAAAAATAGCCGAGTGCAGCCAGAGTTCTATCACTCTGTTCAAGGTGCTTCGACCAGAAGGCCTGTAAGTGGAGAATGGTCTTTCAGAGGAAATGTTACATACACGGTGTCGTCATTCTCTAGTTTTAAAATTGGTTAGATTAACTTGAAATAATTAGGATACACTATTGTTATCTCCAACAAGTAGCAGAGCTGTCATGAGTTTCAGCAAGGAATGTGGTTGCCCAGTGAGCCCTGAGACAGAGAGTTGTCAATGTAGCTAGTTAGTCACCACCAGATTTGAAAACTGAGGAATTCTGAGCACCATTAGAGTCAGGGTCTAGAATGAGGATGGGGGCAGAGAAACAACAAAATGAAGTTTGGTAATCAGAGTTGGTCAAGGAGGTATGAGTTCGGAAGAGGCCCGGAGGGGAAAGTGGGCCAGGGTGGCAGCTGAACCCTCTAGGAGTTACTCTTGAGAGAGTAAGAGTAAGAACTTACTTGAAAGAGAAAGACCTGTGCTTCACTGCCGCCGGCTAGGGTGACTCTAGGAGTGCTGAGCTTCTAGAGTGGGGCCTTTGTGTTGTACCAAGGTGGCAGCGTTCTTTTTTTCTAACCAGTGCCCTGTGTCTCTGACAGCACTGTGGCCTTATCTAGAAAATTTAGGGCTCAACTGAGAGTGGGTCTCCACCTTCTCCTTGCCTCCTACGCATAGCGTTTGGTGGGCTTTGATCTTTTTTCTTGCTTTTTTAAAGATTTATTTATTTATGCATACAAGAGCTGGGGTACAGGCCAGAGATGTGGGGGGTGAGAGGATCTACCAGAGACAGAATGGGGAGCAGAACATGCAGATTGACTGAAATACACTGCTGAGGGGAGCAGCGGGCGAGACAGGAGAGAGCTGCTGCACCGTGTGGGTATCTCCCTGTCCGGGGATCGAACTCATGCTGCAGAGGCTGTGGATTGTCTCATAGTGCAGTGCTTAATCCCTTGTGCCACCAGGGAGGCCCTGATCTTTATTCTTTTTAGTTGGGGTTCTCACACATGAAATTTTTACCAAAGCTGTGACAGTTACGGATTTGGGGCTTAGAAAGAGCCATTTTAAATCTTGAATAAAAGGGCCTCCCTGGTGACATAGGCGGTTGAGTGCAGCACTGTGAATCTCTCCACAGCCTCTGAGGTGTGGGTTCAATCCTGGCCGGCCGGGGAGCTACCCGCATGGCATAGCAGACCTTTCCTGTCTTGCCGGCTGCTCCCCTCAGCAGTGTATTTTGTCAGTCTGATTTTTCTGTTCCCCACTCTGTCTCTGGTGAATCCTTTCATCCTCCCACACATCTGACCTGTATCCCTGTTCTTTTGTGAATAAATAAATCTTAAAAAAAAAAAAAAACTTGAAAAAAATTTTTTTTTTGTAAGAGTATTTCATTCCTGTAATAGTTTTCCATTTAGCATTAAGAAGTTTTTCCCTATGGTTTACCCCTCTGCTGTGGGGAGCCTATCATTGTTGTTCCTCATGCCAATATAGGGGAGTCATTGAGATTTGATCGTTAATAAGTATTTGAGTATTTGTAAATTGTTGAGACAGAACTGCCCTTCTGTGGTGGGGGGCAGAGGGAGTAATTGTGGAGATTGCTAGAAGACCAGAAGAATGTCTGACTCAGTGACCAATGATAATGGTAAGAAGCTGAATTCCTGTACAGAAAAGGCCATGTTTATCTTTAACCAATTCTAAAATAGCACATATGTAGACATAAGTCTTCTTTCATGATTTAGTCAGACAAAGGCTATCTAAGTAGAGTTTGGTATCTGTGAGGAATAATATGCAGTGAAAGGACAATTTATTCAATAAGCATATGCTAATTATAAGAAATAAGGGATGCACAGATATATTAATAACTAACAATTACTGAGAGCTTAGTGTATTAAATAAATAGTTCTATGTGATTCACTTAACCCAATGAGATAGGTATTATTATTCCCATCCATCTTATGGATAATGATACTGAGGCCCAGAGGCAGTAAATAACTTGCCTAAGGTGACCTGGTTGTTTGGGGCAGTCCGGGATTCAGCTCTAGGCAGCCTGTCACCAGAGTCCAAGCCCTTGACATCTACAGTCTGCTTCCTATAGTGTCTTCCCGCAGTACCTGTTCTCTGGGAACTTACAGTTGAGCAATGGACATGCATGCAAACAAGTAAATGTAATACATGTGTGATGAAAATGCTATTGTAGAATTAGGCAGAAGGCACTATTAAGCATCTTGGAGGGCCAGAAATAGTTACAGAGAATCAGACGCCTGAGGTGAGCCCTGAAAGATAAGGCATTATCAGGTAGAAGGTGGAGGTAGGTATCCCAGATGAACAAGTGCAAAAGCACAGAGGCATTGAAGTGTATAGGGTACTCGGGGAACAGCTAGAGATGGTGCTGGTAGATGAGACTGGTTGGGCCAGTCAGGGCCAAAATCATTAAGGGATTGTATATTATGCTAAATCATTTGGTTTATCTCCTGTGGTGGGACTCCATTGAAGGTAGGGAATAGGTGTATGCATTCTTTTGCTCCAAATATAGCTAATTTTTTGCTTCTTTTAATCTCCTCATGTGGATCAGGTTGGAGAAATACATGATTATCATCAAAGTTTAGGAACTCTCAACCATTATTATTCTCTCATGAACACTACACTTATTCCTCATGTATTCCTCATGCATCTGTGACTTTGAATTTGCTGTTTATTTTATCCTTGAATGCCTATCCTCACTCTTTGTCTGGCGAACTGCAGTTCACCTGTTAAGACTGACCTATGTTCAAATGATTTGTTTAGAAAAGTCTTTTCTTATCTTTCTTATCAAAGTGCCTTTCATTTTGATCCTCAGCACGTAGCATGGACTTCTGCATAATAGTTATTAAAATGAAAGAGGCAGTCTCTGCACTAAGACTGACATGTGTTCAAATCCTGCTCTCCATGTGTGGCAGGAAGCACTTGGCATCTAAGAGGGCTTTCCTGAAGCAATTTTAATGAAGTGACCATTTACGGAGGTGTGGGCAGAACCAAGGGGCTTCACCAGCCAAGTGGAACCTATCTCCTTACCACTTCTGGTCTGAAGGGGCAGCGGAAGATGGTGGTCTTCCTGGACCCTGATAAGAGAAGCTGGAACTATGGATGAACCCTTTCTCAGGAGGGAGGCTGAGCAGTGCAGCCACGGCCAGAACCCAGTGAGCCAGGAAGGGAGCAAGTACTTCCTCCTGGCTACAGTGGTTGCCCTGCACTGGCCAAACCTAACTGGGATTCAGTGGGCAAAGGAGCTTGGGTGATTCCTATTTTAGAGATCGGCAAGGCAGAGAGGAGCAGAGAGTCAGAAGGCATGGGGGTAGTAGAGATGAAAAAAAAAAACAGCATACCTGGGTATCTTCCAAGTTGTTTAACTCTCTGAGACACAGCAGCTTTCTTATTATAAAAGTGATGATAATTTTTTTAAAGATTTATTTATTTATGCATAAAAGAGCTGGGCTACAGGCCAGAGATGCGGGGGGGCCGGGGGGTGGTGGTAAGAGGATTCACCAGAGACAGAGAGGATTCACAGAGACAGGCAGATTGACCAAAGTACACTGCTGAGCAGCCGGCGAGACAAGAGAGGTCTGCTGCGCCATGTGGGTTGCTCCCTGACTGGCTAGGGATCGAATTCATGGTGCAGAGGCTGTGGATTGCTTCACAGTGCAGTGCTTAACCCCTTGCACCACCAGGGAGACCCAAAAGTGATGATAATTATCTCCATGAGTTGTAAAGATGAACTGAGCTGACATGGAAGAGATAGCATCATGACCTGCTTAGAATAAACACTCAATAAATGGCATTCCTGTCTTTCCTTTCTTCTCCTAGATCTTGAGTTCTTTAGATATATATATATATATATATATATATATATATTTTACATCATTCTTCATTTTTGTGCAATGTATGCTTTCTCCTCTCAGGTGTAGTCCCTGTGAAATTCCTACTACTGATTCACCCATGTGAATCATCTCTATAGTCCCTTGTGCTCTTCCTACCCCTGTGTGTAGATCTTGAGTTCTTTAGGGGCCACATTACCTGATCTAGATTATCTGGTATCAGAACACACTTATTGAATAAATGAATGGATATTTATACATGATATACAGCTTATGAGATGAGTGGTCCAGGTGGTAAGCACTACAGGATTCAGAGAACTAAGAGAGCTTTTTTTTTTTTTCCATCCTAGATATCTATTCACAGAAGAGATGGAATTCAGTCTGGCTTGAAAATTTGGCTAGGGATTGAATAGGCAGCAGATGTTAGGATTGGGGAGTAGAGTAAGCAAAGGTCCTGAGAGCCATTTGCCTGGATGTGGGGATTTATGCGCCAGAATACATTGATTGGGGCCAGAATACATTCAAGATACCCACTTTGCATAAACTTGAATTTCTGTGTTTCATGGAGATTCTGGTATAGGTAAATAGACTATCATAGCATGATTAAACATTAAAATGAGCAGGGTGAGAGGGGAGCAGGAGAAGGGAGTGGTGAATAGCTACTATAGTAGTCTGGGTATGATGTCATTAGAATGTGAACTTGGTCCTAACCCATGACACTCTGTTGGCATCTGGTAATTACTGCTGATGGGAGACTCTAAGAATGGCCTTCACTCTTTCTTTCTCAGTAGGATCAGTTGGAAGGGACAAAGATTAGAGGGTAGAAAATAGTGTGGAGGCTAGTCTTTTGCTTAGAGCAGTAAAAACATTCTGGGGAGTATTACCTGAGGCAGGTAAAACTTTACTTCCTCCATTTCACTGCATCTCATTGCACTTGGTCTTGGAGGCTAGAAATTGTCAGAGTTGATAGTGAGGAGACTGTTAGTTCTTTGTCTCATGTGATTTCTGCTCAGCCTCCTGGAATCCTTAGCTGACCTTTTTGCATACCATGTGTGGACCTGAGCTGAGGCCTTGTGTCCTCTTTTGGGTTCGAGTAAGTGCAGTTGGTGTTATCTGCTGGAGCTGCAGTATTCATCACGTGCCCAGCCTGTGCATATTCTAGATCACACATATGGAGAAAACTAGTGTTACTACAGGTTGTCGTGAAGGCAACTCTGACTGTGACTTGTTGATGGAGTAAAAATAAATCATCTATGTGAGTCAGGATTATTTAAATGACTTTATGTGAAGTCATTTCTAGTGGCAATCGGAGTAAGAAACAAACCCACAAGTGAGAAAGACTAAAACATGATGTAGCTGTGAAGGAGAAGAATCTGAAAGTGATAATGCAGTTTCAGCCACTTTCAGTAGGACTGTCCTCTGGATGGGGTGGACCATGTGCCATGGGGTCAACCATTATACCTTATTATCTTCAGCTGTTCTAGAATATTTATTTATATTAAATTCAACATTTATACACAAATGTGGCTATAAGAATTTCTAATGGAGATCACCAATATAAAATTATTTTTATTTCTTTATTTTTTACTTCTTTGGGAAATTAGGGTGAATAAGTTAAAAATTTATCTGCATTTTCTCTTAGTAATACTTATCTCAGTAAATATATCTTGGGATTTATACTACATATTAAGACACATCACTGGGATGCTGGAATTTTCTGCCATGCTCGAGCAGATAAGATAACTAGATCCCCATCTCCATTTGTCCTTTTGACATTACAAAACATAATTTTTTGTATTTGTGGGATATTCTCATGGTCGTGTGAGGTATTACCTCATTGTGGTTTTGATTTGCATTTCCCTGATAATAAGTGATGATGAGCATTTTTTCATGTGCCTTTTGGCTATCTGTATGTCTTCGTAGGGGGACGTATTGAATATTTAGTTTTTCCACCGGTTTTTTGGATTAGGTTATCTGGTTGTTGAGTTTTATGAGTTCTTTGTAGATCTTGGATTGTTGTCAGATGTATGACTTGTAAATATTTTCTCCCTTTCAGTAGGTCTTTCTTTTCATTTTACTGATCACTTTTTTCTCTAACCAGAAGCTTTTTAATTTAGTATAGTCCTATTTGCTTATTTTTGCTTTTGTTTCCCTTGCTATTGGAATGGAGTCCCTAAAGATTTCTGTGAAACTAATGTTGTGGAGTATTTTGTCTGTTTTCTTCTTCGTACTTCAAAATTAAAGGTCTTACATCTAAGTCTTAAATCCATTTTGAGTTAATTTTCGTGTATGTCGTGTTTCATTCTTTTGCATGTGGCAGTCCAGTTTTCCCAACACCTTTTGTTGGAAAAGACTTGACTTCTCTAGTGTATACTCGTGGCTCCTTTGCTGCAGATTAATTATATATATATTTGTGTGGGTTTATTTCTGGGCTCTCAATTCTCTGTATGCCTATTTCTATTCCATTACTATACTTTGATAACTGTAACTTTGTAGTACAGTTTGAAGTGTGGGCGTGTGCTAACTCCATTTTTAAAATTATTTTTTATTGTTAGCATTTTTTTAATTATTTGGGATCTTTTGTGGTTTCATGTAAATTCCAGCAATGCTTGTTGTATTTCTTTGAAGAATGCTATAAAAAACCTTAATAGGGATTGCATCAAATCTGTATGTTATGTTGGGTAAGGAGCCATGACTTCATGAACAGGGAATATCTTTCCATGTCTTTGTGTCTTCTTTTATTTCTTTAAACTATGTCTTACAGTTTTCATTGTATGGTCTTTCACCTACTTTTTAAAATTTATTCCTGGGTATTTAATTTTAAATGAAAATTTAATTTTACTTTGTTAAATTTATTCCTGGGTAATTAATCTTGTTAATGTGATTGTAAATGGGATTGTTTTCTTCATGTCTTTCTTTCATAGTTTGCTATTTGCCAATGGGAACACAACAGATATTTGTATATTGATCTTGTTACCTGTCACTTTATTAATTGTTTCTAATAGTTTTTTTTTAAGATTTATTTATTTATGCATACAGGAGCTGGGGTACAGGCCATAGATGCAGAGGGTAAGAGGATTCACCAGAGACAGAGTGGGGAACAGAACAGGCAGACTGACTGCAATACACTGCTGAGGGGAGCAGCAGGCAAGTCAGGAAAGGTCTGCTGCACCATGTGTGTTGCTCCCTGGCCGGCTGGGGATTGAACTCGTGCTGCAGAGGCTGTGGATTTCTTCATAGTGCAGTGCTTAAACCCTTGCACCACCAGGGAGGTCCGGTTTCTAATAGTTTTTTAATGGAGACTTTAGGATTTTATATGTGTATTATGTTGTCTGCAATTGGTGACAGTTTTACTTCTCTCCCAATTTGGATTTTTTTTTTTTTGTATCTTTCTCTTGCCTGATTGCTCTAGCTAGGACTTTGAATACTACTAAAGTGAATAGTATTGGTGAAGTGGACATGCTCATCTTACACCTGGTCTCAGAGGAAAATCTTTCAGTTTTTCATGAAGCTGGTGGGAGAATGAACCTGGAGGGACCCAGCTACTTGTGCAAATGAGCTGTGATGGGGGCTGGCTTGTGTTTGTGGCATCACCAATACCCTTCCTCTCTAGAGTTGGAGATCAGAGACTCAGCAGTCTGTGTGCTGTTAGTGACCCTCACAAAGTCAGCACCAGTTTCAAGATACGAGGGGGGAAAGTAGAGTTCAGAGTTCCTTTTCCTATCTTTACTGGGGACCTAGCCTGTGGGGAGCACCTCAGTTCCTCTGTATGTGTTGCCCCTTATTCAAGGCTGTGTGTCTTCACCCCATTTTTACTCTCCCATCCCAGTACCCCTGGCTGAGCTAACAGCCCTGCCTGCAGCCTCTAGGTCTTTCTTTCCTATCTCCTGTTCAGTAAAGTGTGAATCTCCTTAGTTTCTTCTCTGTTAAAGTTTGCATTGGTTTTCAATGTCCAAAGGGTGATCAAGTCTCACTCCTGACCATGGGACTCTCTCAGTGCAGTGTCCCTCCAGTTAACTGTTACACATTACTCTTCGACCCCTAGCCAGGAACCTCCTCTATCACCATCTTAGTGACCTTCTATATCCTAGAGTTTTTAAACATCATTGTCCTAACAGGAATGCTCACATTTTTGCATATGCATCACATTGAAAACACATCGACATTGTTCTCTGTGCACTTCCCTGCTTTCTCTCACTTGATCTCCCAGCAATTTTCTAGGATAGGTGCTCATTTTCCACAGGAGGTAATTGTCAAGGTTACATGAATAATAGATGATGGAACTAAAATATAACCCAAGAATTCTGACTGGAGCAGTTTGAGACTGGAGAAATCGAAATGATCATATTTTTAGGGCCGGATGTTTATTCTAATCAACCCTCCTAAAGTTTTAAATATTTCTTTGAGTCTAAATTTTCCTGCCTACATAGATGGTAGATATAGGTGAGATCTTAACATTCTTTCATTATTATATTGATCAAAACCTTTAAAAAAATGGCATTGAAGGTCATAGATAAATCCCAAACCTCTGCACCATGCGTTTAGTTGATACTTTCTTTTTGTAGCAGAGCACTGGAAAGTAGCAAGTATTTCTACTCTATTGCCCTGTCACGAGAGCCTGTTAATGTATAACAACTCTTAGGCCCAAGAAGTATTTATGCATTTGATATTAGAGATAGGGTAAAGGGATATAAAAATTTTCGAGCACTTGAAAATATCAGGCACACTGATTCTATTCTTATTCATTTCACAGATCCTAGTTTCCTGTGCACTGTAATAACATCACCTACATTTCCTCATGATATAGAATCTGAGACTTTTTCAAAGAGCTGAAAGATTACCTGACTGAAAATGGCTAGCTCTCCCTGGTCATTGCTGAAGCTATAGCTCGCTCCCCCTTGTTGACAAAACATTGATCCATGAACTTCTGTCCTCTTACTTTTGGGCTCTCACCATAAGTAACAACCTAATTGTTAAGCCTGACAATTTTGATTCAGAAGCTGGAGGACAAAGATACTGAACACTGATGATTAGTGGTTGTGCTTTTTGAAATGATGAACAGTGAGGAAGAAACAGGTATGAGTTGAGGAGCAGAAATCAAATATCCCATTTGATATGTTAAGTTTGAAATATTTCTTCGATATGCTATTGTTAGGGTTTCATGAAAGACTTTGGATTGGATAGTCACAAGTACTTGGTTGCTATCAAATTCATAACAATGAATGAGATGACCAAGAAGCGAATATTGATAGAGAACAGAAGAGAGTTGAGGGCTGACCCTGACCTTTAGTGTTAAGAGACTGGGAAAAGATTAAAAGTCCCTTATAACTTCTATCTAACACTTTCTAGAGAGAACAGGAATGGGCTCAAGACTCTTGACTTTTATTCATGGATGTTCCTCTTAGACCAAGAAAAGGCAACTCAGATAAAAACTAGAGAAAGTGGAAGAAAAGGATTTTCCAATACTCATTGCTCCCTCCCTTCCCTGCTCTTTCCCCTACTGAACCATTTCCTTGACCTCACCCTGTTTTTCCTTCTGTTGTTGGATTTTGCTTTTGAGCCTTGGGGAAATGTTCTTTTCTGGTTGCAGTTTAGGTCATTGTAAGGCTGTTAACTTATTATGGCATGTTGCATAATTTTAACTTTTTAATTGATATTAGCAGAATTTTAGGTCATCTCTGAATTTGGGAGCTTGCTGCAATGTAGGAAAGATTAATCAGACATTCTTTTTTTTTTTACTACTTATCTAATTTATTTCCTTTTTAAAATTTTTTAAATTTTATATATTTTTTACATCATTTTTCATTTTTATACAATGTATGCATTTTCATCTTGGTTATAGTCCCCATACAATTCCCACCCCCCCTTGTTTTGATCAGACATTCTTCATCTTGTTGAAAATATAGTAGGATGTTTCTCTGTTCCCTTCCTGCTTGGATTATTGAAAGGTCTGCCTTTTCCTTTTCAAATATGTAGGACCAGGCAGCTTTATTTGCATAACCTCAGGATACTTCCCTTTCTGTGCAAGACTTGACTGCACAACTCATACCTTACTTTGTTCTAATTAATTGGCACATGCAAAGTTCCTAAAGGAAATGTTTGTTTTCTTTTTTGCTTTGGAATTCTAGAGAATGCATTGAATTAATAAAGTCAAATTTCTTTTGCTAACTTCCTCAGAAAGACTTTATTGAATACTCTTTCAACTTACAGAGTCTTTGCCATATATTGGTATGAATACCTCCTGGAATCTTCAGAAGGATTCATTTATAAATTTACTACCAATACAAATGAGTAATTTGTGCACAAGAGAATATAAAACGGGGCCACTATATTAAATGAACTGTGCAGATATAGAGTTTAGTCTTTCAAACAATTTATGAGTCCAGGATTAACTGAATGAAGGCATTCACATGCTACACCTGGATAAAAGTAAGCACATCTTCTAGCTCATCATTCTCAAGTTCAGCTTTTGATTGCAGCAAGGCTGATAGACATTCTTTTTATGTTTATTGTCATTCTGACTCAGGGTCATCTATTGTCTTAAAAAAATTTAAGTCTTTTAAGTTACAGGCAAGAAAACTTGAAGGAAAAAAAAAACTTTGGGATACCCACTTATATTTTCAAGTACAACTGTGGATCAAAGAATTGAAATAAAAGAAGTCCCTTCAAAGGTGGTCTTGTTTATTACTTTATTTCTTTAAATTGTGGGAGGATACATTTCTTTTAAAGGACATACTCATAGCTTCCCTTGGAATTTTGTTTGGCATTTAACAACCATTTTGCCTAAATGACTCCTTGGTCTTGACCATAAATCCAGGGGTTACAGCTGAAGACCATATCCTATTCTATCATCTGTGAAGAGGGTGAAGCTCCTACTGTGTTACAGTAACAGAGTGGTCCCCAGGAAAGGGGGCGGTTCCCTGCCCCACCCAAGGGAGGGTGGAGCTGAGCAGGGAGAGGAGAAGCTGCAGAGGAGACTGAGGAAGGAAGCAGGATGGAGCCATAAGGAGACCTGGAGGAGGTACATGGAGCCTAGAGACACGTGAAGAAACTGAGCTTGTCTTTTGGTCATGGACTGGGTGACAGAGATGTGGGTGAGACCCGTGGGGAGGTGACAATGGCAGCTTTTATCTTGATTTTGATTTTGCTCTTTTCCTTCTGGGCTTGTCTGGTTGTTTCTGACCCTTTTCTGTGGGTCCCCACTGGAAGGTGCTTTAGACTTGTGGCAGGCTTTGGGGCCTTGCTCTGGGCCAATCCCATTTGGATGGAGTTTTACCCACGAGGGGACGGGTAACTTTGGGTGCTTGATTTAGAAACTATATTCTTTGCCTTTCTTGTATTGTTTCCTAATTGTATTAAAGTTCCTTCCCATTAAAGTCTCATATGTTTTGTGTTGATGCAGCGGATGGCAGAACCCATTTAGAATAGGCAGGTTTGCCGGGTTTGGGCTGCCCCTCTCCCTGCCCTATAACATTACCATCAGTACTTTCACCTTAAAGGACTGTACAACTTTTTGACTCAATGTTATCCTAATGCCAGATTCTCCTTCGCTCCTGTACTTTAGTGATAAGATCCCCCCTCTCCCACCACATTGTTTGCTACCACCAATTAGTAGCAAGTTAATTGTACTTGAAGAATAAAAATCTTTGTTTTCTAGGCTTAAGGTTTCATCTCTGAATCTCTTCTCCTAGATCTAGCTCTCACTTTTTCCAAAAATTACCTTTGTTGCACTTCACTAAACCACCTCTGTCAGTAGCAAAGATTCCTCTGATTTCTATCAGCAGTTCATCTTTTTCCCCCTTAAGTTGTGAGGCACTGAGGGTAGCTCAAGAAAACCTTGTTGTTGGGGCCTCCCTGGTGGCGCAAAGGGTTAAATAAACAGCACACTATGAAGCAATCCGCAGCCTCTGCAGCACGAGTTCGATCCCCGGCGGGCCAGGGAGCAACCCACGTGGCACAGCAGACCTTTCCTGACTCGCCTGCTGCTCCCCTCAGCAGTGTACTTTGGTCAATCTGCCTGTTCTATTCCCCACTCTGTCTCTGGTGAATCCTCTCACCACCACCCGCCCCCGCATCTTTGGCCTATACCCCAGCTCTTGTATGCATAAATAAATCTTTAAAAAAAAAGAAAACCTTGTTGTGGAAATTGAACATACACAAACTGAATTCAGTTTGTGCCTTGGAAAAGGAAAGATCAGCTTAGGATCTTTTCAAATCTTAAGTAACATTTCAGGAAAGTTACTGCTTTGCTATAACATATTTAGTTAAGTCGTATTTCCTATTTTTCAAAGCTTGTTCATATTCAATATCTCAATCTGCAAAACCACTCTGTGCGTTATGTATATATTATTAACCTGATTTGACAAAGCTGGGTCTCAGAGAGGAAAGGACTGGCTCAAGGTTTTAAGTCTAGATAGAGGCAGACATCCCCCATCTCTTTAGAAAAGCTCTCAGATAACATTCAGGGAATTGGCTGAGAAATCAGGGAGAAGAGTGTAGTTCTAGCAAACTGGGGGAATTATCTTCTCAACCTGACTTGTTCCCAGGGAAAATCTATATATCTTTGAAAGCCTGCTTACAGCTTGCATTATCTGTACTGGCCACTCTATTGTACCAATGTATTGGCAAGTCCACTTCGGTCTAATACTACCAAGTCCATGCCATAGTCTCCATACATTCATAAAATAGTTAAGTAGGCAGTCAGCTCTGATGGTGGGAAATACCACTGACTGGCCAGCATCTATCCCTTACTATTTGCTGTTCAATATGACTAAGGTGGGTGAAGGTCAGGTACCTAAGTAAAAATTATATTTACATACTCTTGTGCATTGTTGTTGGGAAGGTACAATGGTATGGTTGCTATGGAAAATAGTATATTTCCTCAAATAATTGAAAATAGAATTACTATACCATCTAGCAATTGCACTTCTAGAGAACAGGGTCTTGAAGAGATGCTTGCATATCCATAGTCATAGTAGCATTATTCGTACTAGCACATGTAAAGACAATCCAAGTGTCCATTGACAGATGAAAGAATAAACAAAATGAGGTATATACATGCAACAATATATAAATTCAGTCAGAAGGAAACTCTGTTACATGTTTCAATATGGATGAGCCTTGAAGACATTATGCTAAGTAAAGTAAGTGAGTCACTAAAAGACAAATACTGGTCTGCCTGGTGGCACATGCGGTTGAGCCCAGAGCTGTAAAGCTGTCTGTAGCCTCTGCAGTGCCGGTTCGATCCCTGCTGGCCTCGGAGCAACCCACATGGCACTGCAGACCTCTCCTGTCTCGCCCGCTGCTCCCCTCAGCAGTGTATTTCGTCAGTCTGCCTGTTCTGTTCCCCACTCTGTCTCTGGTGAATCTTCTCACCCTCCCGCACATCTGGCCTATACCCCAGTTCTTGTATTAAAAAAATAAATAAAATAAATAAAAGACAAATACTGAATGATCCAGCTTCTATAGGTACTTAGCATAGTCAAAATCATAGAGACAGAAAGTAGAATGGTGGTTTCCAGAGGCTGAGGGGAGAAGGAATTGGGGAATTGCTTAGCAAGTGTAGCATTTTAATTTTCAAGCTGAAGAGTTCTGAAGACTGGTTGCACAACTGTGTGAATATACTTACTATTTCTGAACTGTACACTTAAAATGGCTACAGTCTGGCCTGGTAAAGTTTATGTCACATGTGTTTTGTTAAAATTAGAAAGAACTTAATTTGAAACAGAATACTGCTGAAAAGCAGGCAGGATAATAATAAGTTCATAGTCTGAAGGCCTCAAATGATAAGAACATTAGAGAAGATGTAAATTTAGCTTATTTTAAATAGAACTATTATGAAGTATGAGAGGTACTAGGTAGACATGAGGTAATTATAAGTAGCAAATGCTAAATAAAGGTCTTAATTACAAACTGGAGTTGATGTCCTTATTCTCAGTGTTGGCCTGACTCTGGATTGAGTATCAGTGGCAAGACATGTTGTTTCATGTGAATAAAATGGCAATAGGTATCATTATTCTTGAAAGAGAGAAACTACTTAGAATGTAAACTTTTAGTTGACATTTTGTATAAATATTTGTAAAGTTAAAACATTATGCTCTAAAGTAAACAATATTTCTCTAAAATAATGTAAATTTCAATATTAATTCAAAAGATTTTATTTCATGATCAATTTGTGTTCTTGTGTCCAAAGCTTTCAGAAAATTTGTTTAGTTAATAGGTATGTTGATCTTGTTAGAGATCAGAATTTTCAGCGGGCGACAGAAGAGATGCAGTTATAAAATCAGCACTTAACTAAATCACAATTATCCTAAAATTGAATTGGCAATCTTCATTTGTATTCATAATGAATTTTTATCATTAAAAATGGTATTTCCTAGTTCTGCTTATTGATAGTATAGAAACAATTCCAATTCAATAGTCATGCCATATTATGCAATATTAATGCCACATATGGAGGCTGCGTCTGCTTGGGTTCCGCAAGGGAAGCAGGATAAGGGTGGAGGCAAGAGCTAAGAAGCAAGGATGTAGGCTTGGCCGGAGATTGTGCACAAATTTCACCACAGCTGTCCTCAACTTGAAAGCAAGCCTTTAGTCCCCCATCTCTGTTAGAGATCAGCCATTGACTACTTGGGGGGTGTAAGAAAGCTCAGTGTAGCCAGGGGAGTTCTCTGAAGAAGGGGCAGCTGTGAGTCATTATGTTGAACACTGGCAGCAGGTGAGAGTACACTGACTCCCAGAGGCTTTGCTTGGGGCACCTGCCCACAGCGTTCATCACAGGCTTTGGAGAAGTGACTGATTCCTAATCTAGAACAGGAAATGTCTAGTGAGCTTGACACATCTTAACAAACCAGAAAGCAAGAGAGTATCACAGAATGCCGTGGTCCTGTCAGAAGGATGAGGAGTAAATCTAGGGAGGCTCCTACTGTCCAATCAATAAGAATCATGATGGCAGTGGGTTGAGACATGTCAGTATATTTGAAAATCCGTGAATTTATGATATTTTTCAAATATTTCATTATAGAACTTTAGAGAATGCTAAATGAACCAACTCACTTTCTTGGAAAATGGTAAAAGGATAGAGTCAAGCATTACCCTATCTCTGCTGTAAGAATTATTCTACATAGTAGTCAAATAATTGTTGCAGGAAGAAGGAATGATGACATTAGAATGTCCCTGTTTTGTAAACTGTAATGAAATGACGAAGCTAGGCTGTGGTCACTGATGACTGCTGACACCCAAAGAGACACAAAGACAACATGCATTGTGTGTCTCCTGAAGAAAGTACATAATCACATTTATGAAGTATTCTTACTAAGAAAATTGAACCTAAATCAGATCAAATTGCTACTTGTAATTGGAGATTTACCCAAAATACAGGGGAAAGAGGAATATTTAAAAAAATATGGTAAAGATACAGGTAGCAAAATTCAGTCTGTGGAAATCTTAGGACAAAATCTTAAATTTCTTCAGCAAAAAAATTGTAACGGGGTGGTGGGGGGAAAGGCATGAAGGGTAATCTAGAGATGAAAGGAAATATAAGGGGCCTAACAAGCAAAGGTAATGTGTAGGCACTGTTTGGATGAAAAAACCAAGGGTAAAAAAAAGAATTCTTGAGAAAATTATAACTCATCAAGTAGTAGATGATTTAGAACATTTATATTAATGTTTTTGGTTGGTAATTGTATTTTGATTTTGTTAAAAATAGCCCTTATCTTTTAGATCTTTAGTAACAAACAATAAGATCCTGAGATTTGCTTCAATATAATTCAGTGGGTGGAGGAGGAAATATGCATAGGGATACAGTTGAAATAACAGTGAAGGACTTGGTAATTGTTAATGCTGGGTAAGCTGTGAATGGTAGTTCTTTGTATTTACCTATTGTTGAATAATCTTGAAATAGTCCATAATTTTTTTCATTAAAAATAATCCAAATCTTTTTTGAAGTTTATGTCATTAACAGTTTTTCTCTCATTGAGTCCCTCTTCAACCTTTGGTTTTCCATAGAGTGAGCCTAAATTTTTGTTAATAACATTTCCAGATTTCATATAGTAGTAGATTTTAGAGAGGCAAAGGAGGCAATATTCAAAACATGGCTATTCTTTGATGCTTTTTCTTTCTCTGGGTAAAGAACTATTTGTTTACTTACTGACTTTTTGCTTATAATGCCATGTTGGTGAATGATGAGTAAATGTACTTATTATTTAAAACAAATAATGCAAAATAAAGAAGAAATTATGTATGTTTATTCTTCCATTTTTCAATCTAAGAACTTCCATTTTTAATCTAATCCCTGATATTACTGTTTTTGTTCTTTGTAAATTTCATATGAAAATAGAAAATTATTGAAACAAAACTGATCCAAATGTAATATGTCATGACAGTGCTTAATTTTGTTTTGTTGAAACTCAAATATTTCCTAGTTTTATAGTTTTCCCATAGTAGTAGGATTCTTCTATTCCTACTTTATTCTAGCATACTGCTCTAATATCTTCTCACAGAGCTCATGAAATTTTAATGATGGCTGAAATGCAAGCTATTGAGTTACCCAATCGATTTGAGTTAATCTTTAATATTGACATCACATGCCATTAACTTTCTTTTTAGGAGATGGTTTTCAGAGGTAGACTATTTGCTTTCATTTTGATGCGCAAACTTCCACCTTCCTGCTGCTAGCCTGGGAGGTGAGCTGGTGATTTATGCATTTCTAACTCTGTTTAAAGCTCTGTCATGAGAGTGCTTTAGTATAACCTGTGAATTTTATCTATTCGCCTTATTAGGAATGGACATGAATAACTGAAGAGAGATTATAATTTTTAGCTGTTTTGTCAATGCAAAAAAATATTTCATTTACTTTTGCTAAAATTAGAGAAGCAGTCATCTATCTTAAAGAGGCAATGATGTCCTTATAGGTCACGTGCCTTTATGCTATTAATTTTTATAACTTGCACTCACAGAAAAAAATATTTTTGAGTAGGCAGCAAAAATGATCTCCTTTTTGTTTGCTATCAGAGTAACCTTTTCCCTTGAATTGTAATAATAGTCACTTATGATATAATGCTGCCAACCTTTTCTCCTCGTTCGCATTCCAAGAAGGTTAAACATTACTGAGCATACACCTTTGTCCAAGAGCTCAGAAGGACAAAAATTATACATTTAACCTGAACATATACTGTTAGTGGAGTTTCATGTGCTCATTCAACTCTGATGTTTGAAGAAGGTATATCAGGAAAGTTCAATATCCAAGGTTCTTGGTATCTTCCTTCATACTTTTCTTTGTTGCTTTTTTCTTTTTTTAATTTCTTCCACAGATAATAATTTATAGAAATTTGTGAATTTCATCAATAAAGAAAAACCACTTGGATTAAATATCCAATCATTGATCTGTTTTTGAGTTATGCTGTTGTCTATTCTTTTTTTTTTTTTTTTTTTTTTTTTTAATAGAGGCATGCTTTATTTATTTGTTTGCTGGTTTGTTTGTTTGTTTTGTTTACACATGCACTGGGTACAGTCAGAAGCGCGGGAGGGTGAGAGAATTCACCAGAGCCAGAGCGGGGAGCAGAGCAGGCAGAAGGACCGAAGTACACTGCTGAGGGGAGCAGCGGGCGGCAGGAGAGGTCTGCACGCCATGTGGGACCCTCCTCTGGTGGCCGGGGAGCAGCCGGGGATCGAACCGGCGCCGCAGAGGCCGCGCGCAGTTTCGCAACCCAGCGCTCAACCGCTGCGCCACCGGGGAGGCCCGCTGTTGTCTATTCTTAGGAGGAAAATAATGATTATGGTTGGAGAGTTTTAGAATTCTGTGGCCCATGGCCTGCTCCTAAAACCTGGGTGGTTCTTTTTTTAATATAAAAATAAGCTGTGGATCTAAAGGGCAAAAGCAAAGTAGAGAGATGAATCAAGTGAATATTAAGCATCGTTGCTTTATTTAGTGTTTGCTTTATATTCTTAGTTATTTTCAGTGGTTCTTTTCCTTTACCTAAGTCTATAGTACTTTGAGTAACAGAGTGTTTTGTATTACTAGACACTGTATTTTATTAGTTCATATTTATAAACATATCTTTCACTAAATTTAAAAACATATCTTTCACTAAAAACTTATCTTTTCACTAAACTAGGTAAATTGAAAGACAGCAGCACTGTTTTCTTAGAACTATCCAAAAGTTTTTTCTCTGAAGTAATTTCTTCAGTTTAGTTCTGTCTCTTGCTCTGGCTTTTATAATGAGAAGAATTGTGTTACCTTAGAAGAAAGGACTATGCCTTGTGTTTTAAACCTAGGCCTAGGGAATTGTGGATTTCCATACATTTTTAATAATAAATTTCTGGTTTGCTTTTTCTAAATAGTTATTGTTTAGCGCCATCATGGAGTAAGAGAAAATTGTAAAAGGTGAGAAATATGAGTGGAGAGGAGTAGGGAAAAAGAAAATAACAGACTCAGTCATGGTGGCAAATGGCCAAGATTATAGTTTATATGTCTCAAAGTATTTTCTTGATACTCTTGAAAGTTATCTGTTCATCATGGAATATAAATCAAAGTTTTTTACATTATATGCTACAGTAGCACTTGGTTTATTAAAGGACTGGGCCCAGTTTAATTGTACTTGAGCTAAGACTTAAACCTTTCAGCAAACATAAGCAGTAGAATGTAGTGGCTAAGGTTTAGTCTAGTGCCCCACAGCCTGTATAAGTTCAATTTCTGGCTTCAATACTTACCAGCTCAATGCGTTTAAGCACTGTGAGTTATTTAGCTTCTCTGTGGCTCAGATTCTTCTACTGTAGATGGTTACCATAACTTCATACTGTTCTTATGAGGATTCATCTTTTTTTATAGTGTTTAAAACAGTACTTGGCACTTGATAAGTGCTGTAACTGTTTACCATTATCACTTATCTACAACCTAGGAATGGGATAAGGTTCTGGATGTATTGAAGATATGGAGCTCTGATTAGTTTGAAAAGAGTGAGAAAACTGGGGAGCCAGTAATTTGAGGTCACATTGTTGGATTAGAATGAGAAGTTTCAGAAATGGTTCCATTTCAGGTGACGTAATCATCCAGAATGGGGCCAGGAAGAGAAGAAGAGATGGTGAAGATTATTTGAGTTTGGGAGATTTGGAATCTTTGAGGCTCAGGTATTGGATGGCTTATCCAATTGATGTGGGGATATTCTGAGATGATAACTCTCAAAGAGGAGAAGCAGTGAGTCAGATGCCAAAGTTCTCAGTGAATGAGTGGGTGTGGCCAGAGGCCAGGCAGTTCAGAGAGGGGAAGACAGTGGTGTTGTATGGTGACTTGAATTTCACAGAGTGCGTCTGATGGCGCTCTTGGAAGAAGAAGCAACCTCTGCTAGAGGACCAGAAGGGTGCTGAGAGCAGGCACTGAATAAATGGCGAAGGTAAGACAGGCAGTGGAGATGGCACTTTAAGTGAGGACGTGGAGCTTGTTGACAGTGAAATAAAAGTTCTAAAAGGCATCTAAAAAAAATTGGCTAGGAGGGCAGCAGTGAAGGAGGTACAGATAGCAGGAGGATGATGGTCTTTGAGAAGACAGTTGCCTCTGGGGCATGAGTTTGGGGCAGTAGCCAAGGATGGCAGGAATGAGCAGTGTGGTGGGTGAGTTCATCTGTGCTGAGATCCCAGCAGCTCTAGAGATGCATGACAGAGGTAATCAGAGGCAGCCTTGTGCCACTCACATCAATTGTCTGAAGTCTTTGCTTCTGGTCACTAAACACTTAGCTGTTCTGTGTCCATTAGACACTTAAAAGTGTGAGCTCTTCAGAAGCCTTTTGGAATGACTGAGATCTAAATACATTATTGAGTCCAAAATAAAAAGCTAGGAACTTGAACTTTAAAAATTATCTTTAATTAAACGATGACAAACTATATTATTATTTCAACTGGGCACCTGCAATTCAACTTTTATAAAATTGTATGTAATTGACATTTAAAATTACAAAATGTTATTTTAGAAAAATTTACATAAATAACATAGCCTTGGGCCTCCCCGGTAGCGCAGCGGTTGAGTGCTGGGTTGCAAAGCTGCCCGCAGCCTCTGTAGTGACGGTTCGATTCCTGGCTGCCAGGCGAGGGTCCCACATGAAGTGTAGACCTCTCCTGCGGCCTGCTGCTCCCCTCAGCAGTGTACTTCATCAGTCTCCCTGTTCTGTTCCCCGCTCTGGCTCTGGTGAATTCTCTCACCCTCCCACGCTTCTGACTGTACCCAGTGCTTATATAAATAAATAAATAAATCTTTAAAAAAAAAAAAAAAACATAGCCTTTCCAAGTATTTAATGTGAAATGTGTAAAATGTGTCTGATTGTGTGTCTGATGTGATGGGATAGAACATGGTTAGATGTGCCTGTGTCTAGGGCTTGGTGAGTATTATCTTAAAACATCTCTGGCTTGTGTTCCAAATGGAACCTCAGGGAGAGAAGTTTTTCAGAAAGTGTTTGCATGCAGTTGAAAATGGCCTTAGTAACTATAGCCAGGCCTCCACTAAGATTCTATTCAGATGGTTGGGATGGAGAGCCACTATTCTGAGGAATCTTCTTTGTTAAGGGCACTAGTTCTGGCATCTACCTTTGGTAATCTGGAAACCCAATTTTATTATTTCCTTACAATGTCTTGAATATCACGTGATTTAAGTGGGGGTAGAGTGAGAGAAATTAGAAAAGTTAGGCATTCTTCGGGTTTCAGGAGAGAATAGAGATGTTGGATTTTAAGACCGATTGAACTGGAATAATTACTCATCTCTGAGTTATAGTTTTCTTTGATGTAGAATGAAAATAGCAGCAATATATATTTCTTCATATTGTTCCAAGGATTAAGTGAGACAGTATTTGACAAGGCTTTATGAGCTATATAGTACCCCACAAATATAGTTGTGATTGACAGGAGGTTGAGGAATTATGATGGTGGTAAAGAGGATGAAAAGAAAGTAAACTGACTGATTCATGATCACCAAAATCATTGGCTCTTGTGTGGCCAGGCTTTGTTAATTAATTGATCTAAAAAGAACATATAAACCTTGATTCAAAACAGAAGCAACCATCTTAGTTGTGACCTCTTTCTAAACACATCATTTCCCCCTTCCAACCACCTTAATCTCTCTGCTGAAGGTAACCATCATTATGAAAGCCTTATATTATTTTCTTATTTTCTTCTTCAAAGTTAATTGCATCTCTATATATTCCTAAAAGTTTATATCTTAAAATTTTAGTTGTTTTTAGTAAATAAAAATGCTCATTCCCCCCTTAAAATTATATTACTAACATTCAACCATATCATTGCATGCCACTGTCATGTATTCATTTAACTTTTGTGTGTATGGACTCAAGCGTGTTCAGTCTCTTGTACGTGGGCATTTGTTTCCAAGCCTTTACTCATTTGAGTTGCTAACTAAGTTTTCTTGTGCTTGCCTCTGACTCTTCATGGGCAGGAGATTTTTCTTGGATGAGTGCTTAGTGGAATCACCGGATAATAAGGTATATATGTAAGTTCAACTTCAAGAAATAATTGCCAAACCATTTTAAAGTCTTGCTTTGCTTGTACCTCTACCAGCCATGTGTAAGTCAGTTTGTAGGAGCCATGCCTTTACAGCACAGGGTAGTGTTAAACTTAAACAATATTTGCCAATTGGATACGTGTGGTATGTTATCTCATTGTGGGTTTGATTTGCTTTACTCCTATCACTAATGATGCTAAACATCTTTTCATATATTTATTAGCCACATGTGTTTCCTGTCTTGCTGCAAAATGTCCATTTTACTTATACTTATTCCAATTTGTGTTTCTCTTAGGCATTTGTTGGAGTTTATTTTATATTTCTGTTCACTGGCTTTTAGTTTAAATTATTTATATTTTTCATTGGTTGGTTATTTTTGATACTCTCTTGTTCCTAGCTTCTGTTTTTGGTACCTTATTTCCTTTCTTTAAACATGTAAAATACATTTATTTTATATTTACCATTTGATAATACTCCTGAAACTTTTACCAATGGGTTTGTATCTTTGTTGTTTCTCTAGTCCCACCACTTCCTATTTCACTGTATGTTTTGCAACTTTTTATTACAAACTTTTATTTGATGGAAATTTGTGGTAATTTGGAACATTGGATTGAAGATACACTTCTTCCGAGAGAATATTCTCTTATTTCTGCCAGGCTTTCCTGGCCATGGGAAATCTAAAACTAAATTCTTAGTGTCAGAGCTTTTCAAACTGCATAAGTAGCATAATTCACCACAAAATACACAAGAGGTGGATGTGGTTGATTTGGTGGTGGGAGTGACCTCAATTAAAAAATAAATTAATTAAAAAAATTCTCAGAACTATGGATCAATAAAGCGATTGTTGTTGTTGTTTTAAGTCAAAGGGGAAAAAGCACACACGATACTTGGGGTTAAGAAAATATTTTTCCCATTCCGTCTATCCTCAGGCTTGAGATAGACAAGTGTCCTTGCTATCTCAAGGCAAGTTGTGTTGTTATCCTAATTTAAACTTTCCTTGGCTTTGTTTATGAAGTCCATCAGACTTACTTGTCTTTGTCTTTTGTCCCTATCCAGGTACTTGGCCACCCAAGTGACGCTTTAGGTCAAAGGGATCAGTGTATCTGTATCTGTGTTTGCTTCTCTAGCTCTCTGACTTCTGAAGATTTTCCTTTACTTTCCTGTCATCTCACTGATGCATTTGAAAAAAAAAGAATCTCTGTGTGTGTATGTACATATATGTTTGTGGGGTGTATTTTATTATTATTTTGAATGGAAGCTTGAGCCTCATGACTACATTATTGTGACTTTGAGTTGGCTGCGCCACAAGTTATGTCTTTGTGGTTTGCATGTCCTGCAGTTTGCTTGGTTGACTACAGGTTGTCTGTTGACTGAGGAAAAAATTCCAGTCATATTGACCTCCAGTTACCTCCTCCTTCAACTTTCCTTGTCCCCTCCTGACTCCATCCATTTGCCACTCCCCTGCAGGAAGGATTCCCTTCTGCACTCCTTCACTTCCCACAACAGCCATCAATCAGGATCCAACTCATTACCCTAAATGTCCTCTTCAGATGGGGGCTCGGTCAACTCCTCTCCCAGGAAGCCTCCCATGATCATCCTGACTAGGACTAGTTGCTACCAGACAGAAGTTATCTGTGTTATAGACTTTTTATTAGTTGAACCTTTTAATGTGCTATGTGTATCCTCTCAATGATAATGAGGATCCATGGAAGCAGGGAATGTGAAGTTCTCACACTCTAAAGCACCCTGCATGCACTTCCTGTGTCTAGCAGGCAGACAGGACAGAATTTCTCAGGAGACAGAACAAAGAATAATCCTAAACAGTGTGGAGGTTCTAAATCTGCCTAGTCAGCTCAATGCCCAGTTCTGACACTCGTGCCCTGGGGTTCAAGAAGCAACATATCTGAATCATCTTACTCATCTGTAAAACAAGAGCACTAGCAATTCCAGCACATCCTCAAGGGGAATTTGTGAGGATAGAAAGTGTAAGGTCCTTGGACCATGTCTGCATGTCTGTTGTGTTACCATTTGTTAAATATGTGTGTGTGTATATATATATCATGGATATTTTATGCAGCATTTTTAAGTATTGTGTCATAGGAAGCTTGCTAGAATATCATGTCTACAGTATTTTTGAAAGACCCTTATTTTCATATGACAAAAGATAGTTCCCCAGAGTGGGTTCTGTCAGATCAGAGCTATGTATACCCCCAAAGTTTTAGCTTCTGTCTCTAAAGCCATGGAAAATTAAGAAGTCTGGCCATTATTGTCATAGTATACTCATACCCCACCAACCAGGGGATTGAGGCAGGACTTTCAATTAATATTTCTAGTATAATTTCAGTCCTACTTAGGACTGTGCAGTACATTGAGCTGAATCCTCCCAATGGCTAGTCTTAGCAGTAGAGGACACAATACTTTCACTTCCTGAGATGGTAGAATTCATATTCATATGGAGTATGGACAAGTATCCTAGTGACTCACTTATTTTCAGGTTTTGAATTTCAGTGCATAGCTGTCATTTCACCTAAACCAAGTCAACTTGCTAATTATATACTAAGTATATAATATCTCCAATTCAGTAGTCTTTAAACTTAATTTACAGTAAGTGCGAAGGTCAGAATTTTAAAAGTTTGAAGATAAGACATTAAAGATATAAAAAGAAATTTCAAGGGCCTCCCCGGTGGCGCAGCGGTTGAGCGCTGGGTTGCGAAGCTGCCCGCAGCCTCTGCAGCGCCGGTTCGATCCCCGGCTGCTCCCCGGCCACTGGAGGAGGGTCCCACATGGTGCGCAGACCTCTCCTGCCGCCCGCTGCTCCCCTCAGCAGTGTACTTCTGTCCTTCTGGCTGCTCTGCTCCCCGCTCTGGCTCTGGTGAATTCTCTCACCCTCCCGCGCTTCTGACTGTACCCAGTGCATGTATAAACAAAACAAACAAACAAACAAATAAATAAATAAAATAAAACATGCCTCTATTAAAAAAAAAATTTAAATAAAAAAAAAAGAAATTTCAAGATGATGGACTCATGGACAACTTAGAAACCTCAAAAATTTTTGAGGTTGGTCTATATGCTAGACAACCTAGATTGTCACTTCAGGAAAAGAAGGCCTGGAAAAGCGACCTGAGATGCCAAACACCATATATCCTGGGACTTTCCGAATCACAACTGAAAAGAGGATCTCCTAGTTGAATGTACTTTCTTATGTGCTGTGCTGTTTCCCTGTTTGTAAGCATTAGCAAAGCATTAACACCTTTTTTTTTTTTTAAAGATTTATTTATTCATACAAGCACTGGGTAAAGTCAGAAGCGCGGGAGGGTGAGAGAATTCACCAGAGCCAGAGCGGGGAGCAGAGCAGGCAGAAGGACCGAAGTACACTGCTGAGGGGAGCAGGGGCAGCAGGAGAGGTCTGCGTGCCATGTGGGACCCTCGCCAGTGGCCAGGGATCGAATCGGTGCTGCAGAGGCTGTGGGCAGCTTCGCAACCCAGCAGCGCTCAACCGCTGCGCCACCAGGGAGGCCCCATTAACACATTTTATACCAATAAATTAAAAAAATCCATTTATGTTTTATAAAATGAACTGACCCCCTTATCCCCATGTTTAAAATTAATTTAGAGAACCCAGACATTTTCATTAAAAAAGGGTAGTCTTAATAACAAAAACAAAGAGAAACCCCACCAACTGGGAGAACATTTTTGCACCCAACACTAATGATAAAGGACTGATCACAAAAATCTGCAAAGAGCTGATGAGACTCAACAACAACAAAGAAAATAATCCAGTCAAAAAATGGGCAGAAGAGCTTAAAAGAAACTTCTCTGAAGAGGAAATGCAAATGGCCAACAGGCATATGAAAAAATGTTCAACATCACTTGTCATCAGGGAAATGCAAATCAAAACTACCATGAGATACCATCTTACACCAGTGAGAATGGCACATATTAAAAAAACTAGCAACAACAAATGTTGGCGAGGGTGTGGAGCAAAAGGAACTCTTCTGCACTGTTGGTGGGAGTGCAAACTGGTCCAACCACTGTGGAAAGCTGTGTGGAGATTTCTGGACCTACTAAACATAGAGCTTCCATATGACCCAGCAATTCCACTCCTAGGTATTTACCCAAAGGACACAGAAACATCAATTCCAAAGAGCACCTGCACCCCTATGTTTATAGCAGCACTGTTTACAATAGCTAAGCTTTGGAAACAACCCAAATGCCCAAAAATAGATGACTGGATCAAGAAGATGTGGTACATATATACCATGGAATATACTCAGCATTCAAAAAAGATAAACACATGCAATTTGCTGCAACATGGATGGCGCTGGAAGGGATCATGCTCAGCGAAATAAGCCAAAAAGAAAAAGAAAAATACCGGATGGTCTCACTCATAGCAGGAATCTAGAAAACTTAAATAATGGACCAGGAAAATGAATAACTATAAGAAAGTGAAAATCAAAATCAACAAAAAACTATGAACCAGAGACACTTTTAGGGGGGCGGGGGCGGGAGGGGAGGGATTGGGGTCAGAATGGGGGGGCTGCAATTGTATGGGGAATATAACAATAAAATTTATAAAAAAAAAAAATAAATAAATAAAAAAGGGTAGTCTTGAGAATTTATGAGTGTTAAGCAGACAATACAGATTTCTTATGTTTATTTCTAGAATATATGTAATCACCATGGCTGCAGGCAGACTTGTCTATTTATTAGAGCAAGGCGATCAGGAAGTCTGAGATGCAGACGTTTCTGGATGAAGGGGAAGTGAAAAATAACTTCTTTGGAAATGAGAATGCTCCTTTTTATAAACAAGTGTCTTTCATTATTTCCTGTTTTTTTCTTTTTTTCCATCCTAGAAACATTATCAGCTCTTTATTGCTCTAGAGATAACCATGAATAAATGAACTGTACAAGAAAAGAAGTTATAAGGACACAAACATTTTATGGCACATTTTTATCATTGTTAATTAATAGTAGCATTTTTTAAAGCACTGTGAGCAGGTATTGTATTAAGCAATGAGCATTAACTTGTTTAAGCCTAACGACCTCCCTAGAAAGTAGATTTTCATTAAAGATTAGAAAATCAAAGCTCAAAAAGGTTAAGGACCTTGTCCAAAGTCCTGTAGCTGGTAAGTGGTGAGGCTAGGTGAAGAGGCATATGGCCCTGTTACACTCCAGGCCCGTGTCTAACCTCAGTTCTGTCATCTCCCTGTTGACCTTGCTGAGAACAGTTTCATTGTCTGGTGTATGCTTAGGAGAGTTTTACTATGGGTTATGAAACAATGCTATGCTTTAAACCTCTTTTTCCAAGACAAGCTTTAGGGTATAATAGGCAACGATTGTGGGGAGGAGGATACAGAAGAAGGAAATAATTGTTATTGAAGGAAATCAATGCTTACGAGGTACCTACTGTTTGATAGGCAGCACAAATGCATTTGCAAAATTCATTCACTATTCATTTTTCTATCCCTCAATTATATACTAAGCACCCGGGTGGGTTCATCACTGTGCTAGGAACTGGGGATACAACTGTGATGAAGACAAGGTCCTTGTATTCATGGAGCTTATTTTCCAGTGGTAGAAACCGACAACAACAACAGATTAACAAGTACATTTATATAACATCTGAGGTGGTGAATAGTGCTCCAGGGTAAGTTGAAGAAGGTTAAGATGATTGGGGAGGAGGTTAATGTTATATAAGGATTTAGGGGAAAACATGGTTTGCTTTTTAATGTTGAAATAAAATTATGTGCATTTTACCATTATGTAAGTTTTCAGCATGCTTCATTGAAGAACTTTCTTTAGTAAGGTGTTATTTAAACAGAAATCCAAAGACAGGGGCCTGGCAGGCCATGGTAAAGGCTTTGGATTTCACCCTGAGTGAAGGGAAGTTATGAAAGGTTTGGAGCACAGGCACCATATTCTCTGACCTGTACTATTAAGGCCTTAATCAAGCTTGTGTGTGGAGAATAGACAGAGGGTGAGAGAATGTGACTTGAATAAGAACAGTACAGCACTCATTTATTATGCCTGCTAAGCACTTTATATCATTTATAATCATTTCAAAATCTAGTTGAATTAAGTTATTCCTGTGCAGCAGATGATTAGTCTGAAAAGCTCCCCGTGGCTTAGAAATTTGCCTAAGGTCACTCAGCACTGACTGTAGGAATACTCTATCAAGGGGATAATTTGGGTACAGCTCTTTAAAATGACAACTGTCATCTAGGGTGTCTTTTCTATATGCTAGATTTGGTCCTAAGTGCCTTGAATATACTGTGACAAGAACTTTGAAATATAGGTATTGTTCCCATTCGTGAATGACGACTCCAAGGTTCACAGAGGTTGTGACTTAATGACTTGCAATAAAGCCACATAGCTAGTTAGTGGCAGAACTGGACATCGAAACCCTGATCTTTGGACCTCCTGCTTTATTATAGTAAGGGAAAGAATTTATAAGATTGTAAACAATATTTTACTCTTCTTCTCCTTTCTACCCTGGTCCTCTTAGTTTTGGTTACTGTAGGTGATTACTACCATTCCTTTTTAAAGGAAATTATGTAAGATGCCAATAGCTTAGGATATCTTTACATATTTGTATTTTATCTCTCATATAAGTTTGGTCATTTCACAAGCCTTTTCATAGGGAGGGAGACATTGAAGAGTGAATTTCTAATGGGAGCATTTCAGACATTGTGGCAACAGTTCTTGGTAGCAGATCTTCTGACTTCATCTACCACATGAAAGATTATGTTCTCCCTGGAGATTTGGGAAGGATGGTGAGAAAATAAGGCCATCTGTCTCCCTGACTCAACAGAGCTATAGAGGATGGATTGTTATGTTTACATTAAAAGCATGTATCCCAGGCATTCTTTCTCTTGAGTACTCCGAATTAGGGCCAGTCCATGTTTCTTTTAGTGCAGAGACTCATTTGCATCTCTGTCTCTGTGGTGATTAGAACTGATTCTAGGAAAAAACGTGAGGTGGGCAAAGTTTATCTTGTTTAGCCTCTAGCAGCTCCACTGTTCCCCTAACTTTTATCAAAATATTTCTTCAGAATATAGTCTGATATCCTTATTCACCCTAAAATGTAAATGACTGATATCACTTGATGTCTACTACTTATGAGAAGCTTGGTTAGGAAAGAAAATCCTTAAATTAAAAAGAACATATTGTTGGGGGCCTCCCCGGTAGCGCAGCGGTTGAGCGCTGGGTTGCAAAGCTGCCCGCAGCCTCTGCAGCGCCGGTTCAATCCCCGGCTGCTCCTCGGCCACTGGAAGAGGGTCCCACATGGCGCGCAGACCTCTCCTGCCGCCCGCTGCTCCCCTCAGCAGTGTGCTTCGGTCCTTCTGCCTGCTCTGCTCCCCGTTCTGGCTCTGGTGAATTCTCTCACCCTCCCGCGCTTCTGACTGTACCCAGTGCTTGTATAAATAAATAAATCTTTAAAAAAAAAAAAAAAGAACATATTGTTTTCTTCACATAGAAGAACAGGGGGATAGGCCAGAGGTGCAGGGTTGAGAGTATTCTCCAGAGACGGAGTGGGGAGCAGAACAGGTGGATTTGAAATACACTGTTGAGGGGAGCAGCAGGTGAGACAGGGGGGGTCTGCTGCCCCATATGAGGGTTAGCTCCTTGGCTGGGGATTGAACTCAGGTTGTAGACGTGATAGCGCTGAGGTAGGGCTAAGATACCAGGGAGGCCCCCGAAAGAACATATCATTTTAAATGGAATTTTTGGGGCCTCCCTGGTGGCGCAGTGGGTTGAACGCCACGCTGTGAAGCTGTCCACAGCCTCTGCAGCGCGGGTTTGATTCCCGGCCAGCCAGGGAGATTCCTACATGGCGCAGCAGACCTCTCCTGTCTTGCCCACTGCTCCCCTCAGCAGTGTATTTCGGTCAACCTGCCTGTTCCGCTCTCCACTCTGTCTCTGGTGAATTCTCTCACCGTCCTCTGCCTTTGACCTGTACACCAGTTCTTGTATAAATAAATAAATAAATCTTTAAAAAAATAAGGTTTAAATGGAATTTTTGGCAACATTGTGTAGGTCGTTAAAAGGGACGTAAAAAAAATTGTAAGACCTCAAAATGATGCAAATGATGAAAATTTGCAGTGACCTCAAATGTAAATTACAGTAGGTATTTCTGCTTCCCTGAAATGTAGTAAAGGTGAGTCACAAAACTCTTATAAATAATATTGTAGTAAATTGTATTAGTTAAAGTGGTCCAGAGAAACAAAGCCAATAGGACACACACACACACACACACACACACACACACAAGATTTATTTTAAGAAGCTGGCTCACACAATTGTGGGAAATTGACAATCTGAAATTCAGATGAATTGATGTTGCAGTTTTAGTCCAAAGTCTGCGGTATATTTAGCTGGAAACTCAGAGTTTCTATAGTTCAGTTTTTGTTTTTGTTTTTTGTTTTTGTAAATTATTTTTTAAATGAATGGTTCTTTTTTAAAAGATTTATTTATTTATACATACAAGAACTGGGTACATGCCAGAGTTATAGGGGGGGTGAGAGGATTCACCAGAGACTGAGTGGGTAACAGAACAGGCAGATCGACTGAAATACACTGCTGAGGGGAGCAGCGGGTGAGTCAAGAGAGATCTACTGCACCATGTGGGTAGCTCCCTATCTGGGGATCAAATTGTGAAACTTCATAGGTTGCATCTTAACCCCTTGTGCCACCAGGAGGCCCTCTATAGTTCAGTTTTGAGGAAAACTTAGTTTTTACTCTGAATGGCTTCAACTGCTTGGATGAGGCCCACCCACACTATGAAGGGAAATCTGCTTTACTTGAAATAATAGCTATCAAAAATCTTCAAGCAGCATCTAGATTAGAGTTTTGCCAAAATCCAGGTTCTGGGACCTAGCCATGTTGACACATGAAATTAACTATCACACCAATAAACAATGATTTTCACTGAATAGGTTTTTTAAGGTACCTAGATTCTTTACCTGTTAACTTTACAGCTGGTTTCTGTGCTGTGGATACAGACACAAGACCAGCTCAGGAGGAGAATGAAATGGACATAGGGAGCAGCTATTCAATTATCCTTTGGTATATATTTCTGATAAGAATTCATATTGTTTTATGGACATAGATATATATTTAGAAAAATTCTTTTTAGTTTTATGTTATTGTTGGAGGAAGCTATCATGCCTCAGTTGAGAAAGGAAACAGGGAAAAAGCCCTTATGCAATATCAGGGTCAGGAGTATGGCTGGGAAGGGGAGGAAGATCAGAGGATTGGAATTCGCACAAATCGTAAGAGGAGAGGGGTGGGGCTGCAAGGCCAGAGCACAGATTATAGCTGATGAGAACAATGCGGTGGGCACCATGAAAAAACGAATGGATGTGCTTCATAAGCACAGTGGGACCAGTTTACTATTTGCTTGTTATGGACAATTAAAAGTCATAAAAATATGGGTATTGTTATTTTTGTGTTTTCAACTCACAAAGTGTTACAAGAAATATGTGTAGATTTGGAATGTCTATTTTATTCTCCAGTACAACTCCTGTTTGAAAGGGACAGTAGACACGATGGTTTACACATTCTTGTTCTCTGTATGTATGAGAAAAAGGCCAAATGTAGGAATGTTGCTCACTAGTGTCTCGGTACCAGCATGCCACCATCTCTGACCCTTGCATGACACTGACCAGCTGCAGCTTCTCTGAGGCCAGACTCCAGCCCTGGGCCAGTGGGAGACTGCAGGAAGTGACTCTCTTGAAGGCTGGCGACTAGTCAGGATTTTACCTGCTGCCCTTGTCTGGCTACTCACTATTACACTGCTACCTAATTTCCTACCTCCTTCTAGATGCTTTTAGGTAAACTCCCGTGTCTTCTTACCCTATCAACCACAGCCCAGCCTTCCTCTTGCCTACTCTTTTTCTAGTCTCTAAATAGTTCTCAAATTCCTCTTCTCCCTTCCATTTCTAATATCAGTGAATTACTTCAGACTATTATAATTTTCTGGACTACCACAATAACATCCAATTAATCTTGTCTGAGGTTGACCCCTCTCTATTCCATTCTGTCCATGGCTGTCAGAGCCTCCCATCTAAAAGGCAAACAACTTAAAAGACTTCAACATCTAGCTCCTATACGATCAAGTTCAAGTTCTAGCATTGCATGCAAGGCCTTTCATGATCTCCATCTACCACCTGCATCTCTAGCCTCATCTGCTGCCACTCCCACCTTTTGCTTTTCCTATGTCTCTTTCTGGGGTGCTGGTTAGATAACTCATACGTCTCATAATCCTTCTCTCCTCTTCCAACTATCCTCTTATTAGGTGCCTTAATACCCATTTCAGAATAAGGTGGCAGCAAGCAAGTAAGCAAATACATTCTCCTTTGCTCCTGGAGCAATTCAGAGTAGCCTTAAAGTGAAAATAATGCTGGGGAGAGAACGAGATGGAGGGGGAGGTAAATGCTGTGGTGATCTTGTTGGTGGGTTCTGTGTGTGTATGTGTGTGGACAGAGACACTATATTCCAAGTATTTTTTAGCCCTTGTTGGCAGAACTTTTCTGAATCTCTGCCCATGGGACCCAGCTGCTGAAACCAACTTCCCAAGCCGATAGGTTCATTCAGCATATAATCATTACGGAACCACTCCCAAGAAGTGGGATTCTAAAGTGGCTAAGAAACCGTCACTGCCCATACAATGAGTTTGAAACTTTGTAAACACTGGTGGAAGATACGTCACTTTCTCCTTTCCCTTTCAGCTTAGGTTCTGACTTGCAGTCTTCCAGGTTACCTCCACCTTGGAGTTGTGTTGCGATTCTGGAGGTGTCAGTGTTATGCTAACGTGTCAGTGTGTAGAAGGGAACATTTTTGCCTCCAGCTTATGCTGGTATATCTTCTATGATTGCCCCATAGGACTCTTCAGGATGCTTTTGAGTTACCCACGGCACACAGAGGTCTTTTCAGAGGTGACTCCTGTGCCCTAGACATAAAAGGCAGCCATTTCTTTGGGCTCCTCCTCTGGGATTTAGGAAGTCCTCTGTTCCATGTATGTCCCCTCTAGCCCAAGGAGACCTCTTTTTAGGTTGGGAAAAGTGCTATTCTCTAGAATCCTGTCCCTTTCTATAAGCATATCAACGGATTCAGACTTGTGGAAAATAAAAACCAGAAATTTTGGCAGGCTGTTGCTGCTTCTGGCCCTTACACACCCCTTTCCCAAGGAATAAAGTAAGGAGACGACAACCCTAGATTACTTTCTGAAAGAGAGATCTATTACAAAGGCAGAGTGAAGCCTGAGGTAGCCCTTAGTGTAGATCCAGGAGCTTTGAGTCACATAGTTGTTCCAAATGGATCTGAGGTGTTCTAAGACTGGGCTGTACAGCTGATCTTAGAGAAAACCCAAAGGTTGTTAGCTAAGGGCATTTGGAATGCATTTAGCACTTATTACCCAAAGGGGAGACTGCACTTGGACTTGGTTGCTTCCATCCAGTATGAAGCATCCCAGCTGGGTAGTTTTCCATCAAGCCAATTCCCCCAATCTGGCCCCAATCTGGCATGGATTATGGTCTTTCACTTAAATTCTCATGCAGTGCCCTGTGTTCCTCAGACAGAAGCAATGTAAGCACCAGGAACTTATGGTACATTATGGATTTCTGTGCAATAATAAAAGCTTTTTTTTTAAATAAAAATATAAATGTAATTTTCTTCTTAATTTAAGTGGTAATTGGTTGAATGTGAGGGAATAACTATGTAAAAGGTATTATCAAAAGTGATTTTCTCAAGTCTCATTAGTGAAGAAAATTAATGAAAATGGAAGCATAAAGAATGCATAAAGATGTATAAAGATGTAATCCTGCTTATGTTTCAACAGGGAAGAATTGAGTACGTGTAGTTGCTTTTTTATATACTAATGTGTTTGTCTAAGTTTTGTTGTGGTCTCAAGAAATGGAAGCAATGAATTTAAGAGAAAAAAAAAAAGGAAGGTATTGGAGAGATATAAGGGTATCCCAAAGTCTTGAAGGTAATAAGCTTTGACAGCATAGATATGGGAACTATATCACCTTGCGTCCTGAGAGTTGCTATTAATGTGACCCATTTCTCAGAACTGCTAGTCTGTGTTTCAAATTTCCAGTCATGACAATCATATGCTCTCAACTAGAGTTAGTCATCTACTCCTGGATCACACAAGTGTGACTAGGTAACATCAGTTAATAGCTAAAATTTACTTAATACCTTCTCTGTGCCAGGCTTATTACCTAAGCACCCCACATTCAACTAATTACCACTTAAATTAAGGGGAAAAATTACATTACTTAGTCTGCCATATTAACCTGGTGTCTTATGTACTATTATGTTTCTCATTTCTTTGACAAGAAAACCAAAGCTTGGCGAGGCTAAACGGTTTTCCGAAGTCATGTATCTTTTACCCAAGCTTCATTCTTGAGCATGGCATGCACGTACCTTTGAGTTTACGACCAGAGAACCTAGATAGTAGTTGGGGTTTGGTCCATGCTTATTACCTAAGCACCCCAAATGAGTGATCATAGCCCACATCTTCTTTCCAACAGAAGTCATTTGCCATATGCTGGTTGTTCGAAGTGCTTGTCATCAAAGCACCCTCCATGACATGGCCCAGGAGAAACATGTGGGGATCAGGGTTGAGGATGGGCTGGGAGTCAACAGCAAAAAACAGTTGGGAATCAACAGCAGTAGTGTTAGGTGGGTGGGCCAGCTAGATTCATGGAGGTCATGAGCCAGCATTGCTGAGTCATACAGTTTGTTTTCATTTCCTAGACCTTTGAAACATTAGCCAGGGTTCTTAAGGCTATAGCAGAATGACATCAGTGCTTGGACTTTGGCAGGAATAAGGTGTCACTGATTTCTGATTGACATTAATTTAACTGAGATATTTTCGTAGCGCTCTTTTTGTTTTGCTTTGTCATTACCTCTCTATTGATTACCATTAATGTGCCCCCACCCATCTCCCCTCTGTGTTATATCTTTAATCTCTGAATGCAACAATATCTCCTAGCCTTAATTTATGCAGGGGACCCCCAACTTATGCTCATGGGGCCAGGTACTACAAAGGAGGAAGTGGGCCAGATGAAGACTATTTCAGTATGGAAAACATTTGTCTTTTCCAAAAAAGGAAAAGTGCTAGTAGGTCCAGTAATCCACATCTAAATTTTTAAATGTTTGCCAATAGTTAGTTTTTTAAAATGTGTAGACCGACCACAACATATCTGCAGGCTCTATCAGCAGCAGTCTTGGATAGGATTCTGTTGGATGGGTAAAGAAGGTGGAGAAGATTTGCATCCATCCTGGCTTCTGTCCAGGCCTTAGCTGCTCCAGAATATTGTCTGAATCAGCCTCTCTCTCCTAATTGACTTCATATTATAAAACACATTTTTATGTATAAATTTAAAGACATAACTTTGAGTCACCATCAGAGCACCTGTGACTATCACCATAGTCCCTTGTGCTCTTCTCTCCCATTTTTGTCCCCTTTCTCCCTTCCATCCCTTTGCCTCAGATCTGTGGTCAGCTTGCAAGTTTTGTCTTTTCCCTGACCCTTTGTTCAGTTTCTCTATGTTGCACATATAAGTGAAATGATCCAATATTTATCTTTTCCTTCTAAAAGAAGATGTATTTTTCAGCTTGGTAAAGAAAGGTATAAGTTGGCTATTTTATCATCGCCTCTCTCCCAGTTAATTTTTTTTTTTTTAAGATTATCCATTTATTTATACAAGCACTGGGTACAGTCAGAAGCACAGGAGGGCGAGAGAATTCACCAGAGCCAGAGCTGGGAGCATAGCAGGCAGAAGGACCGAGGTACACTGCTGAGGGAGCAGCGGGCAGCAGGAGAGGTCTGTGCGCCATGTGGACCCTCCTCCGGTGGCCGGGGAGCAGCCGGGAATCGAACCGGCGCTGCAGAGGCTGCGGGCAGCCTCGCAACCCAGCGCTCAACCGCTGCGCCACCCGGGAGGCCCCCAGTTAATCTTTAAACTCCTCCAAGGCAGAGGCTTATTATGGGTGCTTAAGACATACTTTTAGTTGATTGATATAAATATCTGTTTTAAAGGTAATCGTTAAGATTCTTTTGTTAAGGAGATGTTTCTAGTATTTGAATTTATTTTTCTAATGTGTTTCTGTTTTGTGGGTATTTTTCAGAGTTATGTTTGCTTTCCTTTTAGGCAAATTAATTAAAATGTCCTTCCTCAGTTTGGAAAGACTGTTTGCAGAGGCTCAAATGCAAACTAGTTTTTGATGTCTCTATTTCTGTAATTTTAATATGATTGAATTAAGGTGGAATTGCAAAAAAAAATAGGTGTCTGTGCTATATTTGAAGGATTTTCACAGTTTTAGAAAAAATTTGATATTTATTTTTTTAAGATTTATTCATTTATGCATAAAAGAACTGGGGTACAGGCCAGAGGTGTGGGGAGTGAGAGGATTCATCAGATACAGAGTGGGGAACAGAACAGGAGGATTGACCGAAACACAATGCTGACAGGAGCAGCAGGCAAGTCAGGAGAGGTCTGCTGTGTCATGTGGGTAGCTCCCTGGCTGGGGATCAAACTCATGCTGCAGTGGCTGCAGATAGCTTCATAGGTTGTGTCTTAACCCCTTGTGCCACCAGAGAAGCCAGAAAAATTTGATATTTAACATAGTTTTTCTTTCATCTGTAATCTATTCAGAGATGTATAGGAAATCAGGATCAAAGAATTTTTGAGCTGGTCTGTTTAGTGAAGCTTGGGTCCCTTGGAGTAGGCAGGAGCTCACTTCTATGCAAACTACCTTTCCACCTTCGAGTCGTTGTATATCTTTGAATATCTTTTTTTTTTTTTTTTTTATGAACCAATAACCTGATTCCTGGTATTTCCATGCTTTGGGCCAGGTACTGAACAAGTATAAAGAACAAGTATAATCCGTTTCGACTCCCCAAGTACATGGTGATATCTTTGAGAATGTTACATGGTCCTCCCAGAGCCCAAGATCACATTTTAGGGTGTTTCATAATGTGTGGTGGGGGTCAAATGGACCCTAGATGCAAATCCTGGTTCCCCCTTATACTGACAAGGTGACTGTGAGCAAACTATATAATCCTTCCTGAACATCTGTTGGGTTGCAATGAGTAATAAATATGATAAAGAGTAAAAAAAACTTAGTAGAATTCCTAACTACAGTTACTCAATAAATGATGCATATAGTTAGGGCAAATTGGTTAACTTGAAAGGCAGTCTTACAGAACACCTCAGAGGTAACAAACTTCCTGGTATCTGTTCCTTCTGGAAATGAGTCTTTGATACTTACTTTGTAAAACCTCTTACAGTTAGAGCAAAATGGAAATGTCCTCCTTCCTGTGGCCCATCAGCAAGCTCACTTTCCCTAGGGATCTAACCTGCATTATCTTTATACCCTAGATAGAAGTGTCTTCTTTCACAGGCTGATGAACTGAGACTCTACATTTGGAAAGAAACCACTTACTTAACTTTTTGCCCCAAGCCTCCTGCCTTGAGTCAGATCTAAGAGCCTTCCAGCTTCAACTCTGACCGCCCTTTCCTCTCTAGCTCCATCCAGGCTTCTCTTCTCCCAGCGAACGACTCCCACAAATCTCCCCTAAGAGGAAAGTGAGCCAGATTAGACCTCACCTTAAACTTCCCCACCCTGCCAGTTCTTATTTAAAGATGGTTTCTGTTAGAAAGACTAAAAGCTGTTTATTTAATGAGAGAATACTTGAATTGTTCAACTTGGTTTGAAAATTAATTTATCTATCTACTTATGCAAACATTTTAAACTAAAACAAGCACATGGTCCACAAAGCTTATTGTAACTTATTTTTCCTCAGGGGATTTATTATATTTTCTTTTACTGTTTTCTTTATAATCCTAGAGATTATTTTCTTAGAGATTATTTTCCCTGAGTTTTCTGGTTTTGATAATGTGACTTTGCTTTTTGATTTATTTCCAAATTAAAAACTAGTACATAAGGGTAGTCCTAGACCATACCATGTAAAACGCAAGAAATTAATAAATGTTTGTACTTACTTAATCAAGGGGGTCTTCAACAAAACGGTTTCTTTACTTTTTCTAAATGTTAATGTCTTATTTTGGTTTATATAAAACAAAAAAGTTTTATGATAATGAAATAACTTTGTCTTCACTGAATATTAAATGGGTAAAACAGAAGAGCTTCTTTTGTATTCTTCCATCTAGAACTGTGTGTAGAGCTGAGACAAGCAGATCACCTTTTTCTGGTGTCTTGTTGACACAGGCCTCTGTTTCAGTGCTTTGCTAAGTGTGTGTGAAAAAATGCTATGCGAAATTACTTAGATGGGCGCTACACTATTGCTGTAATTCTTGCAATCTGGAGGGGATCTTAATCTTGCTAGACTAGGCAGCACTTTAAAAAACAGAAAAGGGGGCCTCCTTGGTGGCTCAAGGGGTTAAGCACAGCACTATGAAGCAATCCGCAGCCTCTGCAGCACAAGTTCGATCTCTGGGACGGCCAGGGAGCAACCCACATGGCACAGCAGACCTCTCCTGTCTCACCCACTGCTCCCCTCAGCAGTGTATTTCGGTCTATCTGCCTGTTCTGTTCCCCACTCTGTCTCTGGTGAATCTTCTCACCCCCCACACCTCTGGCTTGTACCCCAGTTCTTATATGCATAAATAAATTAAAAAAATAAAATAAAAAACCAGAAAAGGCTATGTGTGCCCTTTTGCCTCTCTTCATTTGGAAAGTATTGAAAATTACAAAAAAAAAAAAGTCAAAGGAGCAGTGCAGTGACTAAATATTATTAGCCTATTCGCATGTTTACAAGTTTTCTCAGTTTTATTAAGTGCAGACGTCATGAATTTCTTCACCTTTCATCTCCTTGGATCAGGACACTTTCCCACAACCACACACCCATTATCACAACTTAGAAAACTCACTGTAATTTCCTAATATCATCTAACAAGCAGCTCGTGATCTATGTTTAGATTTTCTTAATATCTTTTTAGACGTGTTAGAATAAAATACAGGATCCCATCAAGGTTCATAAATGTATTGTTAGGCTTCTTTTGTCTTTTACATTTTCAGTCATTGCATTTTTGGCCTGTATGTTTCCTGATATTGACCTTCCTGAAGTTCTTGGACAGTTATCTTGTAGAATGTCCCACAATCTGGATTTATCTAATTGTTTACTCACATGCTTTTTATTTTTCAGTTTTTTGTAAATTTTTGGAAATATACTTAAAGAAATATGTGTAAGTGATAAGTAAGCTGATTTGAGAAAGTGAACTTCCTAACCTGATGAATTGTAAAAGTACTGCTATTTTACAATCCCTTATCTCTATGCTTGTTTTCCATGGCAGTTAGGGAATGCCTTATACAGAGACAATTTCCTGGCACTTTCCTAAAGATCAGGGTGCTAAGGCTGGACGGCTTCCAATTTAGGCAGTTCCATTGTACTTATCTCAGATCCCCCACCGGGGTTTCAATTAGAGAAGTTATTGTTTAGTTCCTCTTCTAAAAATGTTGCATTATGTAATTATCCTGGCTTTAGGAGATTTGGGTTGTTTTTATAGTATGTGAATGAGTTGGCTATAAGGAAAGTCATTTTAAAGCTCTTGGTGATCTAATTCAATTGTTAAAATGGCTTTAATCACTAGGTTGCAGCAAGACACAAAACAGCTTTTTTTTTTCTGTTTTCTCACAACCTGATGTTTTTTGGTTGTAGAGATGCAACATCAGTTCAGCAGTGGCTCATATCATTTATTTTTTAAAAAAGGCCAAATGTTAAAAATATCATGGCCCTAGGTCAACTTTGTCTTAGCTGTCTTGATTACCCTTTTCCCCTCTTTGGTGCTTGAAATCCACAGCTCTTTCCCATTTCTCTTGTTCTTAACATGCATGCCAAATGGTGATGACAGATGATGGTGTAAATTGGGGTCTTAACCTGGAGTCAGTGGGTCAGTGAACCCTATAAAATCACATGCAAAGTGTGTGTGTATTGCTTATGTGCTTTGTTCTGGAGAGAGGTTTCATAGATTTCATCTGCTTTTCAGGGATGTCTGAGTCTCAAGTGGTTAAAAGCACTGATGTAAATAATTATTGCTTTCTAGGGCCTTTGATATTATCTTTACCCCTTGATTTAATATATTTTTCTATTTTTTTGAGTATTTAATTTTGTTTATAATTTAGAAGGAGTAAAATTAAATCCATTCATAATATTAGTCATCACCCATAGATAACCTCTCTTAGCATACTGGTAAATAGTTATATGTCTATCTATACCTACCTACGTACTCTACCTATTTGTGAACCTGTCTGCTCATTTACAAACACACATACACTGATTTTTTAAAGGAATTAGTCTATATGGACTCTTTCCATTCTGCTAAGTGTAGATCAACAACATTTTCGTTTAATTGCTTCAGAGCAGTTTATTTTATGGATATACTTTAATTCCCTATTGTTAGACTTAGGTATTTGTATTTTGACAAGAATCAAACCTTAGGCAGCATTAGATAGGAACATGGGGTTTTGCTGTCATAGGAGCCATCTTCCTTTGTGTTACCTTTCCAAACTCCACATCAAATGTTTAGGCTCCGGACTACAAGTCAGAGAACACACTTACCTTTTCCAAAAGAAAAGAAAACTACACTCTTACTCTCTTTCTTCTAACTCCCAAGATAGTGACAACTCCCAACATAGTGACATGAATCAGCACTTCAAATCAATAAAGAATATAATAGTTTTATAGGATTGCTTGACTTCAGAGTTGCTTCATTTAAATTTATGAGTTTTCAAGGTTCAAATGAACCTAATTTAGAAAGTGTACCATATATTTCTTAAAGTGTTGATGAAAATTATTGTGGAAGAAAATCTAATGCTTTAATTATTAAAATTCTTGACTCAGAGCTAAGCTTATCATATGTGAATATGTATGATTTTCTTCAGTTTTCTGTGCTATAGTGCTGAAAGAGGTGTTGTGGATTGTCTTTTCTTCCTTTTTTCTCTTATCTGTTTACCAATGACATTGTCAGATTAGAGGCTTCACCACTCAACACCCTTGGGTCCAGGGTTGGTAACTGTTCCCATCTGGCTACATGTGATTAATGGTGTTTATGTCATGGCATAAATCACATTTTGCTGTTCAATCAGCTGAGACTCTGGGCATTAAAAAAATTTACTCTATTTACAAAAATCAATAGCCAGTGGTTTTTGAAAAGGAGGAGTTCTTTAACAGTTATTTCGTAAGTCTGTCTTAAAGATAAACAATCAAATTGCTCAGCTCCTGAAACAGTGTAGACAACAACAAGATATATAATCTGACAATAAAGGATGATCTTTAGTAAGGACAGGTAAGAAGCCATTTTAGGGAAGAAAGAAGGCAACCAAGGAAACCCAATACCCTTTTAAAAGTCTTCAAGAATGTCACCCTTTTTCATGGACCCAGTCAATAACACAACCTCAGAGAGCTCAAGATGAATTTTCAGACACACATGGAAAATAAATTAGGTTGATAATAGCATACTGTGACTAACTTAATGCCACTCACAACTCTCTATGGATTCTAGAAAATCAATTTTTATTTATTTATTTGCCTAATACATTATTACTAGTAGGAAAACATACAAAACCTAAATAAATAAATTAGCTAAGGCAATGAAATTTCATGTAAAATGAAGTGGAAGACTGCTTTTGGGAAAGAATGGGCTAAAGATAAATCTTACATGCTTTACTTTGTACTTTCAAAATGATGGTGTCAACCGTGTATAGCAACATAGCTGAATAGACCAAGGTAAGGTCAATAGTCCAGATTCATTTATAGTTTATTTCACAAGCTTTGGGTGGGTGCTTTCACAAGCTATGTTATTCACACAGCCTGTTTTTGCTGCAATTGCTTTTGTGAGCAGCCCAGTTCTTTTGCTCAAATTGGAGCATGCCTCACTGATTCCTGCCTGCAGCTTGCTTCTTAGGAGTTTGTGACTGCAAGTTACATTTCAGGAATTTAAGTTATACTAGTTTGCCTCTTCCCCCATAAGGTGCAACAAAGTGGAATTCTAAGTGGGAAAGTGAAGACTTCCTTTTGATACTGATAACCCTGTTCTCAGCACAGGATAGTTAGCATTCTTGTTTCATCAGTAAGGGGTGGCTCCCGAAATAATCACAAATATAGTCCAGTAAAGAAAGAAGGAATAACTTCTTGTGCTTTTTCCCTGTATGGAACATGGATTCCTTTTATGCGAAAGGTGACCCTGCAGCTTTGTCCCCACTAGATGAAAGGAGGGCTAACCTTCAGGCACAGTGCCTTGGTGCAGGCCTCGTGTTCTCACTGCACTGTGTAATGACCAGGAACTGAGAAGGACTCTGTTTCCTGTCACTGCACTGCATCATTCTCATTTACATTATTGGCAGCTGTTAACTTTGCTAGAAGTTTAAATTATCTCAGGAACTCTAAACTGAGTTCAGATGTTTGTTTATTGGAGCTGCCTTGGGCTCCAGAAAACTGTCTTTTGTGTTCTTCTGGTCTTAAGAAAAGGCTCTTCTTAGAAGTGACCCTTCCTCCCACTCCTTGCTTTTTTCTGGGAACCTGCCTCAATCTTGTGAAGAAAATTAAATAAAGAGGACAAGGCACTGAAAGCTGGTCAGAAAAGCGACTACAGTGGTGAGGCACTTGAAACGGAAAGAACTTAGGACTCAACATCCTGCATTTGTGTTTTGTTTTAGAAACTTGGAGTTAGTTGCATTAATGAATTAACCAGCAGTCTGGTGGTGGAAAATGTTTCTCCTGTCCTGGTGGGGGAGCCAAATACTATAGATTAGTAACAGGAAGGCTGTTGATTCTGGCTTCATTGTTGGGCCAGTCATTTGTGAGCTGGTGGCCGGACCGCAGGCCACACACTTCTGTGCAAATCTCCCATGTATTGCAAATCCCTGGGTATTGTTTCTGCTGTCCGCGAGCCGGCCCAGAAAAGATGGTGAGTCCTGGGTTTCGTTTCTGGCTTGTGTAGCCCCTCTGCGCTGAGGATGGTGCAGGATGCCAGACTCAGTTTGGGGACAAGAGGAGGGGGTCGTGGAAATCGATCAGCCTATGTGAGTGTTTTGCCGTTAATGCTTTTTTTCTGTGTCATCCTCTGTAGAGTTCCGGGAACGCGTCCTATCGCTGCTCTATGTCTTCCTCTGCGGATTTTTCCGATGAGGATGATTTCAGCCAGAAATCTGGCTCGGCATCTCCAGCTCCTGGAGACACCTTACCCTGGAATTTGCCTAAACATGAGAGATCAAAAAGAAAGATTCACGGGGGCTCGGTGCTGGACCCTGCCGAGCGGGCAGTGCTTAGGATAGCAGGTAAGCGCTTGGGGGGAGGGGTGAAGCCGGGACCAGAGTTGCGGAAATTCACCCATCTGCGCCTCAGCCATTATCTGGGAGCTGGTGCGCGGGTGCAGGGATTTGTGCTCTAGGTGGGGGAGGAAGATGACCGTGTTTACTTTATGCCCCGATGTATCGACGGAGCGATTTGCCCCAAATGCTGGTGACTAAGCTGTTTGGCCCTGTCTTCTGGTTGGAAGAATCGATACCTTTGAAGTGCGAGGATATATTTACAATCTGCATTAAACTTTCCTATATATGTGCGGTGGCCATCGTGACTATCTGAAAAGTATTAACGCCAATGATTCCTAGCCTATTTACTGGAAACTGTGAGAGAGTAGCCTTCATTTTAATTTTTGCCCAGGGATACTGAGCCACGCATATTTAACCGAAGGAGATTCGGGCAGTTTGGTACCCAGGATTGCAGAGCATATTCCAGCAATTTGAATACTATTTTTTTTTCAATGTGCATTTTTGTCATCTGTGTACATAGCGTTTTTCTGTCCCTAATGCCTTTGAGGGTTTAGCTATCAAGCAGTTTTGATTAATTAATATAAGGGAGGTGCCAGTATTTCTGTTCTGTGTTACCTGGTGTTTCCTTGCACTGGCTGTAAAACCAGAATCAGAAGTGATGGCTTGTTTTTACTCAGAGGAAAACTGAGAACGCTGTGGAAATCAATACTCCAAACATGCAGTGCTTGTGCTGTGTGCCTGACAGTTGCTTCCTGGGGTGATGGTTTACTCCTTTTTTCCCTCACTAAGTTTTTTCCTCTTGGAAGTGGTAATGGGATAGGATGAAGTAAGTCCTGAGGGTGCCCTTGCAAAGGCCGAAAACCAGTTGGTTTCTGCAGCCAGCAGCTGGGCCTCCTTTCCAGCCTCCTCCTAGGCTCTCAATTCTGGGAAGGCCCCTCCCACTCAGTTTCTTTTGCTTTGCCACTATAATGAAAAGTTGGTACTTTATCTTTCTCAGCTACTGGGGACTAGCTCAGATCCCAGCTCCGAGGCTACTGAGAGTCCCCCTAGAGTCCCCCCAGTGGAATTTTCTGATTACTGGAAAAACAAACAGCGCCCAGCCTAGCCTTTCTCTAGTCTGGGTTTCTGGGGCAACAGCCTTGAGCTTCTTTTGGCTTCTGTTGTGAGATGCTGGCTTGTCTCACCCAGGCCTTTGAAAGCAGGGGTGGAGCTGGGAGGAAGGAGGAGAGAGGATGGAGAATGGAGACTGTTTGGGAGCCAAGTGAGAGTGCAGAGGGTAGCCTGGGAGAGGGCTGGACAGACCTGGCCTTCACCACTGTTCTCCAGTATCAAAAAAGTGTTTAGTCACCAAAAAGTGTTTAGTCACTTAGGCCTAACTCCTTGCCCTTTTGAGACCACCTCCCCCCCCAACTCCTCTCCCCACCCCCCCATCACAGCTCTGAAGCATAAGGGAAAGGATGCCAGTACCAGATGTTTGGCTTAGCCAAAAGGGAAGGTAGGTTTGTGAGAGAAATTGTTGGGGCTTTGTGAAAAGGCTAAGACATCAAAACAAGATGCCTATTCAGTGCTTTTTTACGGAAGGTAGAAGGTGCTTCTGGCCTCAGAGTTTTGGTAGTGGTTTCAGAGATGGGTATTTTGCTTTTTGGTAGTGAAGGAAGAGCGATGAGAGGAGGACAAGGCAGATGTTTGTCAGGGAGAATGAGATCATAAATTGGGAAGACTGTACTAAGCAGGAAGTCATGAGAAGCTGGTGGTGGTAACTGTCAGTATATACTGTAGGTGTAGAAATGGATGAAGCGGGGGTTCAAATGGGATGCAGTGGAAGTACACGTGATATCTGTATACTGTAGGCTGAGGGCTTGGGGCCATGTCTTATTCCTTGTAAGATATTGGCTGAGTGATTTGTGGGGCTAGCTGTAAAGTTGTTGGTAGTGAATGCACTTGAGATTTCAGAGTTACTTACTTCTAAGATTATGCGAATTCTTCAAAAGCAGAACAAAACAACAAACAGAATAAGTATCCCTATTAGGGAAGTATACCACTGTGTTTAAAATAAATATTGGTAAATTGGCTGTTTTGCTACATAAATCATAATCTATAGTCATACATGGAGCATAGACTCGGGGGGCCACAGTTTGCTCATAATGAGGCTAAATTATGAGATCAGATATAATATGTATTAAATTGGCCACTGCTAACTCAGTGTGACAATAAGGGTACAGGGTACTGAGGGAATTTGGTTTGGTGGATAGTTTGAAATGTACCATGAAACTTTCGACTTCTAACTTTATTAGACATTTCTAAAACTTTGCATGATACTCAGCGCATCTCTGAAACTCATCCCCGTTCAAGACATGGGGTAAGATTCAGACAGGGGGTCTGTCAGGAGGTCTGTGCTGTTCATTGCTTGATAATAAATTAGCTGAAAGTGTAGGATTTTTGTTTGCTTTTAGGCTTATAAAAATAGAGTTGAATTTAAATATGTCTAGAGTTAATAAGACTATATGATCTGTGGGATACCTTAATTTAGTTACATTTAACAGATATTTATTGAGCCCCTGGAATAAAATCAAATCCAGCTCTGCCTTTAAAGAAGTTGTAGGCTAACATGAGAAATAGATGTGTTAGACAATTACAACATGGTTTGAGAGATTAGTTGTAATGACTGTTAAGTACCTAACATCAAAAGACTAGAGAGAGGGAGCGTCTCATTAACTTGGAGGGAGAAAGGAGGTATGGGAGGTTCCTAAAAGGTTTCTAAGGGGAAGTGCCACTTGAGGTGAGATTTAAAGAGCTTGATGGATTTAGGGTGAAAGGGAAGGCCACTTCAGAGGGATAGAACTAAAGGAACAAAGCTAGGGAGATGAGTTTTAATGGGAATGGCAAGCCCTATGTGTGGCTAAAGCATGGGACTGGTAAGGAGTAGCTGAAACTGTAAAGAAGCTTGCGTGTAATAGGGGGTTTTGGACTATTTATGCTATAAGTGGCAGGGAATCATTGAAAGATTTTTAAGCAGTGCAGTGGCATAGATTTACATTTCAGAAAGTCTTACTGGTATTGGTGTCACATGTCTGACACTATATTTTTAAAAGAACTTTAGCATTTATTGTCATTTCCTCATTTTAAAATCGCAGGGTCAATGTGAGAATAAAGCAATAAAATATAAAGGAAACGGCTTTGCATTACCCACTGTATAAATACCTTTTACATAAGAACAAGACACATCTGCTGTTCTTACAGAATATTTTAAGTTTTTTTTCCTTTCAGTCTTGAAGTGCCTGTAAAAGTAAATGGTTTGTTAGTGATCATATTATTTCAAAATATCGATTTTGTCTCATGTGAATTCTTTGAAAGAGCTAAGCAGTCAGACTTTGGAGTTAGACAAACTTGATTTTAATTCCACCCTATCACTAATCAGTTGTGCTTTCTTGGATAATGTGCCGAACTTTTCTCAATTTCATTTTATCAATCAAAGGGTCATGTTGTTGTGATTAAATAAATGAATTAAATTTATTTAAATAAATGTAAAACATTTTTCAAACTCCTTGGCACATGGAAAATACTCCAAATCACAGCTACTGATAGCTAGATGCTCTTATAAATGTCTTAATAATCACTTAGTGTGTGCTTATAGATCTCACTTATGTTCCCCAACAGCCCTATGAAGTAGGTATGATTATTTTCTCCATTTTTCAGTTTAGAAATCTACTGGGAGAAGGAAAGATTTTCTCCAAGGTCATCCAACCAGGGAGTGTCTATGTAGAGCTAGGATTTGAAGTCATGCAGTCTTGACTCTATAGGCCAAATTGTTGATGACTGTATTTTTGCGGTTTCCATAGGGAATACACTATTATTATTAACAGACTGACCCAATAATACCATTCCAAGACAACCCCAAATGCTGCCTTTTTAAAAATATTTTATACATTTTTTACATCATTTTTCATTTTTGCACAATGTATGCATTTTCATCTTGGTTATAGTCCCCATACAATTCCCATCCCCCTTGTTTTGATCCTACTCCCTTCTCCCTACCTGCCGCCCCATGTGTTTCTGGTTTATAGCTGCTTCTTGATTTTGATTTTTACTTTATTATAATTAGGTTTTTTGCTGGTCCTTTATTTAGGTTTTCTAAATTCTTGCTATGAGTGAGACTCAGTAACAAAAAAGATAAACTCATGCAATTTGCAGCAACATGGATGGAACTGGAAGGGATCATGCTTAGCGAAATAAGTTAGAAAGAAAAAGAAAAATATCGCATGGTCTCACTCATAGCAGGAATTTACAAATGCTGCTTTCTAATGGACAGTTTAGCTCCTTAAATGGACAGTTAAAATCACTAACTGTGCACTTGTTATATTTATAAAACTGGGTGCTCTGGGTGTGTTAAGTCCCTGATGAAGACTCAGACTATTACCTCAATGATCTTACTCATTGTGAGGGAGACCAGACCATTTTGAGGGATCCTCTGTACATGTGTGGTCTATAAATGGATCAATTGGCTAAACCTTTCATTTCAATTAGGTGGCCCATCTGTTTGTTACTTCATGAACTAATGTGTACTTACATGCTTATGAAGGATCTAGTGATCCTAAAGGCTTAGTGGGACATGGGATCATGCTCACATAATAAGACAGTGGTCAGGATAGAAAAGAGAAAATGTGGTCTTACTTTGTAGTAAGAAAAGCAGGCTGATTACTGAGAAGTAAAGTTTTCAAGTTCTAGTTCATTTAATTTTTTTTCAAGTGTCAACAATGTTTTTCAAAGGTACTCACCCCAATTAAGAATGGAAAATGGTCTAGATTTCACAACACTGAAAAAGACCAAAAAAGCCATAAAGGGGGAAAAGGTCAGTATATGTGAAGAGACAAAACAGGGAGAGACCATATGGGGAAGAGGTGAATTGACATAGTTAGATGGTCAACAATGAGTTGTCATTTATATAATAATAATAGGGAACACAAAGCTATTTAGTATCACAACCTCACTGTTGAAGCGACTCAGAGAGGTGAAGTTACTTGCCTGTGTCACACTGTAAGGAGCCAGGACTACATCTGGGTTAGCCTGACTTCTGGCAGTACCCTGAAACACAAACACTTACATGCCTGGCTACCAACTGGTTTCTCGAGAGTATTTTTTTTTAAAATCTTTTTTATTTTAGATATTTTTTTACATCATTTTTCGTTTGTGCGCAATATATGCATTTTCATCTTGGTTATATTCCCCCTACAATTCCCACCCCTCTTATTTTGACTCTGATCCCTCCTCCCTCCCCCAGTGTGTCTCTGGTTTATAGTTGCTTGTTCATTTTGATTTTTACTTTATTTTAACTCATGCAATCTGCAGCAACATGGATGGGGCTGGAGGGGATCATGCTCAGCGAAATAAGCCAGAAAGAAAAAGAAAAATACCACATGGTCTCACTCATAGCAGGAATTTAGAAAACCTAAATAATAAGGGGCCAGGAAAAAGACTAATTAAAATAAAGTAAAAATCGAGTGGACTCTGAAGCTCACCCAGTTTAGAATATTACATGCCAAAACCAAGGGAACTGGACCCATCTCACCCACATTCACCAGCAAGTACTGTGTGGCGTGAATAAGGGGCAGCGAGGGGAAGGAGTTGACAAAGCAAGCTGGTGGTGGTGGTGTGTGTGTGTGTGGGGGGGCGTTGTGAGCTGACTGGGACTGTGGACTCCCCCGCCCGGCGCTGCGGCAGCTGCGCGGGCCGGCTCTGGGGGGCGGAAGGGAGGGACCGCGGGCTGGTCCTCGGGCCTCCGCGGGGCTGCCGGGCGCGCAGGCGCAGGAGCGCCGGGGCTGTCAGGCTCTGACGCGCGGGGCCACCTGCCGAGGCCCCCCCGCCGCGTCCCAGAGAAGTGTCCAGGGCGCATACCCCCGTCCCCTCCCCATCCCGCGCTCGCCACAGAGTGACCCGAATCTCTCTGTGCCCGAAGCTGCTTTGAAAAAGTATCTCCTCCTCTTCTTCCCTGTGGAGAGCCGCGGCCCCTCCGCGGGGGGCTGCGCGCGTCGCTGGCGAGCCCCGCGGCTTTGTTTCCCAGGCACCTGTTGTGGGTCCCAAATAGAAAGCCCGTCCTTGGGGATCCGGGGCCGGCCCGCTGGTGTCCGGGGGTGGGCGTGCTTGGCCGAGCTTCCCCCCGGGGCGGGTGGGCCCGAGCAGGGGCCCGGGGCGCCGCGGCTCGGCGGGGAAGGGAGGGGCCGCCGCGCGCCGGGGTCGGAGCCGAGCCAGCCCGGGCGCTGACCGCCGCGCGCCCCCCCTCCCTTCCGCCCTCCGCCCTCCTCCCTCCCTCGCTCCCTCTCTCCGGGGGCGCCGGCGAGTGTCTGCGGCGCGGCGGCCAGGAAATGCCGCAGATGCGCCGCGCAGCATCCCGGGCGGAGGCAGCGCGCTGGTCCTCCCGCACCGCCGCGGCCTCGGCCCGGCCCGGAGCAGGCGCCCAGGTCCGCGCCACGGTGCGCGCCGCGCGGGCCGCAGAGGGTCCCGCCGCCCGCCGCCCCCCGCCCGTCCCTGCGGCGCGCGCGGCCCCTCCGCTGGGCCTGGCGCCGCCGGTCGCCGCCCCCGGGCTCGTCGAGATTTGAGGCCGCTGAAACCCGAGAGGGATTCTGGCTCGTCGCGAGCCGGGCGGCCCAGACCCGCGGCCCGACTGGGGGCCTGGGCGTTTCCTCCGGCGGCTCCGGCGCCCGCCGCCCCCTCGCGCGCCCTGCTCTGCGTCTCCGGCTTCAGCGCTCTCGCCCCCGGCCGCTTCTGCCGCTGCTCGCCGTCCCCAGGCTGCGTCCTGCTGGCTGCGTTACTGCCCCGGGGTGACAGGGGAGAGGGGAAGCGGCCGGGCATCGCTTAGATAAACTTCGGAATGGCGGGGTACCTCTCCCCAGCTGCTTACCTGTACGTGGAGGAACAGGAGTACCTCCAGGCCTACGAGGATGTCCTGGAGAGGTACAAAGGTATGTGGTACCTGCGCGGGGGCTGCGGGGCTGGGCACCGACCGGCGGGGTAACCGTTCACTTGGGTTCATCGGAGCTGCGTTGGCTTGGGCACAAGTAAACAGGTGTCTGGACCAGTCCTGGGACCGGACCAGGTCTTTTTGGATGGGACTCAGTACCCCCAACTCAGGGACGCTGGCGGGGTGGGGGGCGGTTTGGAGACGCCCTTGGGTGGGCGGTAGAGTGGGGGGAAGGGGTTTGGTTTCCAAGGAGCACATTTCATTTTTTCATTTTCTCTCGCTTATGAAAGCTGTTAGGCACTATGGATAATCATAATTCTTCCGGGGTGGGGGGGATGGATATTGATTAATTCGCCATGGGAATAACCGAGGCATTGCTACTCGTGATCGGCATGAGGCATGATTAACTATTAAACAGGTTCCTGGGTTCTTTAATAAATGGGCTCTTTCACCACTGAGATCATCACTAAATTTTTGTTAAGATGACTTTATTTGAAAGAAGTTTGTGGTTTGTGGCTATATACCTATTTTAATGTATCATAAATGTTATTTATTGGTGTGATGGATGAAAGACCTCATTGTGTTGTAAATTTAAATATAAAGGAGTATATTTTGAGATGTTTTTCTGTTTATCTTTTTCGAAAAAATACTGAGCTAATCCATTAAAAATGATATTTTAGTAATAGGTTTACTTTGTAGTTATATATATAATATATAATATTAGACAAAGTGCACCTTTTTATCTTTTTATCTTTGAAAATTATTTTTCAGTGTCTCCTTACTCTGGTTCCTAAAACACTCGCCATCTAAGGATAGCTCTCAGAGCTTTAATATATTAATAATGAATTGTCATCTATTTCATAGGTTGGTTTCAAATAGTATTATATCTTTTGAATATTTACTTTGGGTTGGGAAACTCAGTTTCTCTAAGCTGAGGGGGGTTATATGTTTAAAAATGAATGTGTTAATAGTTTTTTATTAGTTGAAAGTAGACATAGAAACTACTGAACTAAATAATTAAATTCCAAATCTCCGAAAGCTCGAAATCCACCCATAATATATGCTTTATCTTTGTCTAGAGCCTATTTTAGTATGGACATTCTTTTAATCCATGTAGAATTTTGTAAACAGCACAATCAGAATTTCTTTATGCCAAGACTCTTATCACTCTATTGTATATATTGCAAGTGCAATAATATTTTAGCTAATGCACATTTGTGTGTGTGTGTGTGTGTGTAATATACTCATCTTTACATCCATCTTTCCATTTTTGAAGTAAGGACCTTAATCAGTTGTCTCTAAGAACATTCAAAATGAGAAATATTGCAGTATATACTAGTAAGCTTTATTGAAAACGTATACTTGTGCGCATTAAAGTTAGGAAGAAAACATCTTGTATATACATTTTATACCTTGTTGTATGGATTTTGTCCCATCAGGTTTTACCTTTGTGCCAGTAGGTTATTTCGGGTGACTTTGAAAACAGAAATAATGAAAGTGCTAATCTGACTTGTCATGAGGAAGCAAACATTATTTAAAAGGTTGGCTTTACTTGCCTTTGGAAATACAAGGAAATTAAAAATCTGATGACTGCTGTGTGACTTACTGCACTTCATTTTAATTACAACCTAATGATGGGTATGCACTGAAACATACACTTTTTCAAAATTTCACTGTCAAAGTGAGGATTGTTTTCTTTTTCTTTGTGTTTTAAAATGCTTAGGTCATCAAGTTGTCCTTGGCTTTATAGATGTTCTATGTTTCAGTTAGTCTTGGAAAGGAAAATGAGTGTTGGCCAATATATTACATGAAAAGCTGGAGACCTGGAAAACTCATTGTTTCCCCGTGTGTTTTGAAGCCAGTTATGATTTCCCATCAGTATCCAACACGATGACTTCACTGCAGTGCTTATCCTGATGACTTGCTATGGAGACTGATCTAATCAGAAAAGAATTGTAGGCTTTGAATAGGGAGTGTCTGCTCACTAAACTTTCAAAGTGCAGTTGCTCGTTTTCTGAAATCAAGCATTGTTCAAAACATTTTACATTCCCATTTGAACTTAAGCGAGGTTATTCTGATTTTTATTTCTGATGAAGTTCCATGGTTACAAAATGAGTTTGCATTCATCTAGAGTGATATCAGGTTGTGATATCAGGTTGCCAAGTTATCATATGCCCCAGCTGTTGAATAGTGTAAGTGGTAGAGTCAGCTGAAACAAATTCAAAATCTGTCAGATATGTAGCATTGTAATAATCTATGATGAGTATTAGATTCTGAAGTAGAGAGTTTTATTGGACTTAGTTCTCAGATGGACTTGGAAGAATTTCAAGCCTAGTCCTCTGTAGATAAACAAGAAGAGTGACAAGAAAGTGAGCCCTAATTATTTATGGTGTGGTCTATTCTTGTGTCTTGCTTTGGTCCTTCTGAGTGAAAATAGGCAACTGCTAAATTAGAATAAGACAGAAAGAGCCATTTGCTACAGAGAAGGGTGCACTGTTCCGATTTGTATGGATAGATTTATATATATGTGTGTGTGTGTATATATATATATATATATATATATTCAGGGCATCTGATTAAAAACATCATATTACTTCAATTGATACTGCAGTCAGGGTGAATAAAGTAATTTAATTATAAATAAGACCTATTTCTTTATTATCATTTATGGTACAAGTTACCCAGGTCAGTGGCTTTCTTTTATATCTATAATAAATTATCCAGTATATTTACTCTCTATTACCAAATAGTTTTAGTAGTTGAGCAAGAAAGGTACAGAAGGTTTCCTCTTGTCAGTATAAGGAAATTAAGACCTGTGCATTGGTGTTATAGTGATTGTATATTATTAGCATTAATTGCCACTTTACGAAATTTCACTACTTGAGCCTGTCATTGGAAGATTTTATTTTCCTAAATGTAGGGTAAGGAAAAATGTCAGGCTTTTCTGCCCTCCCGCCATCAGGATAGATGATGGATCCTTGGGGTCCTGAGTGCATGCCTAATGGCGGGCACCTGGAGTAGGGTGTGGGCCTAGGTAGATGGGATTCACCTGAGCTGAGACTGGGCTTTTAAGGGCGGCGTCACGGGGACGCCAGCAGAAGCCGAAAGAGAAGCCAAAGAGAAGCCAAAGAGAAGCCGAGAGAGAAGCAAAGAAGCAGAAGCAGAGAACACCAGAGAGCCCAGATAGAATGAAGATTTGCTGGTGGCTGGGAGGACTGCCAGCCCCCTCGGCCCTCAGCGCCCTGCCTGCCAATAAAAACCTGCAAAACCACTGAGGACTCTGACGACTCCTTTACCCGGTCTGCATGGGATCAGAAAACCTGCTCAGTGGGCCATTCCTGACCCTACACTAACACATTGTTACTTTCTAAAATATGATGTTAAGTGTGAAAATATCATTATTGTGAACGCATTGATGCTATTCTACAGTTAAATTATTATGGTCCCACAAAAATGAATATTTTTTTCTGTTGACCTGGAAATTAATGAACTCTGGCAGACAACTGTTAAAAGTGTTTCATTATCATTCATTATGAAAGTTGAATGGCAGATTTGTTACTTGTCTGCAACATCATTAAAAACCCCTTTTTAGGGGAAAAAAACCAAAATTTTTTGATTTTTCCTAAAAACTTTGATTAATTGCATTAGGACTGTGTAATTCTGCTTTATGTGTGTGGTGATGAAAGGAACTGAGAATCACTCTTAAGTGTAGTTTTCACATTCACTTCAATTTTATGGTCTCTTAGATATGTGATTGGTAAAAAGTCCTGTCTTTTTTTTACCATGTAAACCAACTCTGGTATTAGTTGAATTGAAAGTTGGTATATAAAGTCCCTTCCACTCCCCTAAAGGGTAGTCTTTGAGGATCTCGCTCAGTGGTTTTCAGTTGATTTCCAGGAAATATAAGTGATTAAAAAACAAATGTTTCAATATATTTCAACATATTTTTCTGTAAGAACTTTTTTTTTACACAAACTTTGACAGATTTAAATGGTCAGTTTTGTTTGGTATATAAGAAGTTCCCTGGTTATGTGATCTTTTAATGTAAATTCTTATCTTGAATTTATGATTATATGCTTTTAATTTTTAACTTAGGAATTATAAAAATAATAGCTATCACTTACAGGCCTAAATACTTTTATGCCAGAGAGAAAGCTGGGTGCTGCAAAGGGAAAAAAACATAGGCAGATTTTAATTCTTATAATTACTTATCTTGGCTACAACTACTGTTATTTTACCAATATGGAAATGAGGCACAGAGAAATGAATTTTTCTGAACTCATAGTTACCAGCTACGAGTCAGTGCCATTGCATTGACTGGGAATGCAGAAGTAGTTTTTTTTTTTTTAAATGAGAATTAACATACTTTTTTTGAATAGTAGTTTAATACATGGTCTTTGGTAACATTAAAAGATGTTCACTTAGGATAGTCACCTAAAGGTCCCTTTTTTGTCCTCAAAGGTGCTATTTTATATTTTTAAAATTCTGTGCATCTGCCTACCTACCTACCTACATCATTGTTAATTTTTGGACAGTATTTGATTTCTCTCCTCAGGTGTAGTCCCCATAGTTCTCCACTATGATAGCACTTTGATCTACCCACCATAGTCCCCTGTTTTAACCTGTCCTTCTCCCCCTTCCTTGTTTGCCTCAGATCTGTGACCAACTTGCAAGTTTTGTCTTTTTCATGACCCTTTGTTTGGTTTCTCTATATTTTGCATATAAATGAGCATTATGGTTTGATTAATACTAGAACTTTGAGATTTGTTGAAAGGATCCATGAAATAAAAAATAGTTTAAAATTCATAGATATTTATTTAAATTCAAATATTAAATAGACTTTGGTCCTTGAACTGTTGTATCTTAGCTAGCTTATAAATTCTAATGATTAGATACATCCATGAAAGGAAAACAAAATTTTAATATGAGTACTTGGCGATGTGTATTTAGGTTGAGAAGATTTTGAATAGAATTAAGCCTTTAAATGTCACCAGTGAATGTGACTGCTTTGATACATGCCTGAAATGTTTCCTGGAAAGAATTGTCAAAGGGAGTTTACAAAGTCCTGATTTTTCTCTAGTGGGTGAAAATATTTTCCAGTGAATCCTGGCATTAAAGACACTATACAAAGATTCCATTGTCCAAATGAATTAAAAACATGCCCCTATATTCAGTGTTAATAGTTCTCCATTCTGACCATGTGTTCATGACACTTTGTATTCTTGATCCCACAACTTTTAAAAAATTTAATCATTAGACTACTTTCTATAGAAGTTTTAAGTTTTTAGAAAATTTGAGCAGAGCGTTTACATGTATTTGCACCTTTCCCTCCTTAGTTTCCCCTTTTGATTTCTTTTTTTTTTTTTAAAGATTGATTTATTTATGCATACAAGAACTGGGGTGTAAGCCAGAGGTGCGGAGAGTGAAAGGATTCACCAGAGAGAGTGGGGAGCAGAACAGGCAGATGTACTGAAATGCACTACTGAGGGGAGCAACGGGCAAGGCAGGAGAGGTCTGCTGTGCCATGTGGGTCACCTCCCTGCCCGGGGATAGAACTCATGCCATGCTGCAGTGGCTGGCTATATAGCTTGATAGTGCTGTCTTTAACCCCTGCACCACCAGATTTCTTTTTGATTTCTTGTATTGGTATGGTACGTTTGTTACAATTGATGAACCAGTATTGATGCATTATTTGATTCATTATTTGTTTATTTATTTAAAGATTTATTTATTTTTATGCATACAGGAACTGGGTATAGGCCAGAGATGTGGGGGGTGAGAGGATTCACCAGAGACAGAGTGGGTAACAGAACAGGCAGATTGACTGAAATACACTGCTGAGGGGAGCAGCGGGCAAGTCAGGAGAGGTCTGCTGCGCCATGTGGGTAGCTCGCTGGCTGGGGATCGAACTCGTGCTGCAGTGGCTGCAGATTGCTTCTTAGGTTGCATCTTAACCCCTTGCGCCACCAGGGAGGCCCTAGATTCATAATTTAAATTAGAGTTCACTGTTGTACAGTTCTGCGGGATTTGATAACTGTATGACATATGTCTGTTGTCACAATATCACACAGAAAAACTATACTGCCCCCTAAATCCTCTATGTTCTACCTGTTTATCCTCCCCTGCCTTTGAACCTCTGGCAACCACTCAGCTTTTTATTGTCTCTATAGGTGTGCCTTTTCCATAATATCCCACTGCTGGAATCATACAATATGTAGTCTGGCTTCTACACTTTGTAGTATGTACTCAAGATTCCTCTGTCTCTTCATGACTTGATAGTTCAACTTCTTGTTATTGCTGAATAATGTATTGTCTTTACCAGTATGTTTATTCACTTACCTATTGAAGGACATCTTAGTTACTTTCATTTTTTGTCAATTATAAGCAATTATCATTATTTGGTGATCTCAGTATTTTGGATTTTAGACATTCTGATAGGTGTGTAGTTGTATTTCATTGTTTTTATTTGCAGGTTCTTATTAGTATGTGATTTTGGGCATCTTTTCATATACTTATTTGCTATTTGTAAACTTCTTTGAGGAGGTGTTCATTCTAATCTTTTGTCTAGAAATATCGTTAGATCTTTGTTTATTTTCATTGTGCTATAATTGACATATAACATTAATTTCTGGCATGCAAGATAATTATTAGATATTTGTATATATTGTGAATTGATCACCACAATAAAACTAGTTAACATCTGTCATCACAGAATCACAATTTTTTTCTTGTGATGAAAGCTTTTACTATCCGCAGCAACTTTAAATATACAATACAGCATTATTAACTATAGTCAGGAAGCTGGCAATATATCCCTATGAGAATTATAAGTGGAAGTTTGTTCTTTTTGACCCCCTACCCATTTCACCCCCACTTCTGCCTCTGGCAGCCATCAATCTTTATTTATGTAACCCTTTTTTTTCAAGATTTATTTTGTCTATTTATGCATACAAGAACTGGGGTATAGGCTGGCGATGTGGGGGCGGAGAGGATTCACCAGAGTCAGAGTAGAGAGCAGAACAGGCAGATTGACTGAAATATACTGCTAAGGGAAGCAAAGTGCAAAACAGGAGAGGTCTGCTGTGCCATGTGGGTTAGCTCCCCGGCCAGGATCAAACTCATGCCACGGTGCCTGGTGATAGCTTGATAGCACCATAAATTTAATCCCTGCACCACCAGGGAGGCTCCTTACCCACTTTTTAATTGGGTGTTTTTTTTTGTTCTGTTGAGTTTTAAGAGTTCTTTGTGTGTTTTAGGAATAGTCCTTTATCACATCTATGTTTTACAAGTAGTCTTTTTTTCTGTTATCTTTATAACACTTTTGAAACTTTGCATATTACAGATATTTAAATAAGATTCTGATTGTTTCCTTTTTAATGGTCTTATTGTCAGTACTATTTTGTTTTGGGCACATATATTGTAAATAAAATTGCATGTGGTAGCTCAGAGTTCAGCAATCTGACAGTTTGCTTTAGGATCTCTATATATGCTGCTGCTGCAGTTCAGGTATCCAGTTAGTTGGCAGCTATGATAACACTTGGGTCTAAAATTAGTTGAACTGTTCTATTTTAAGGATAGACTGAAATTAGTAGTCCATGTCCTGTAAAACATGTGAAAGTTGAACTCTTAGGATATTGAATTACTTCTTTTAAAATGTAATCAAAAGTTGGGTTACATAGAAAGTAGTTTTAATATTTTAGAAAGTTTTTATGATAGTATTTGATTATAACTTGGGTATAATGCTATATGTGTGTAATATCTATGAACACAGAGTTTTACTCTTGCAACTTAGAATTATGAATGCTTTTATGTAAATGATCATGTTTCTATTTTAAACGCATAATTGAGAGGTAGAGTAAGATTATTGAATTTTTTTAGCATGTTTTAGAAGAGTTATATCCCAGTGGCTGAATGCAATTGACTGTCTTTGCTAGGGAAAAAAGTGAATGATTAAAGGAATATTTGGTTGTTCATTTTGTGATATTTGTGATAATTTTCCCTATAAAGCATAAACTAGGGAATATTGAAAATTCTTACATGATAAAATGCTGAGTGATTAAAAATTCAGAGTCTGATTTTGCATATAGTGTGGACTTATGGTAATGAAGGTGTTTGCGTTTTATTTGAATTTGTCCTTCAACCAATCAAAGAATCTATCTATAACAGCTTAGCTACTTGCAGATAATTTGCAGTGGTGACAGTGTCATGAAACTAAGTAGTCTGTATCCTGAAGGTTATAGCTTAATATTATTACATTGCTATATATTGATCTTATTACAAACTTCCAAAATTCATAAACATCCTTTTCAAGATAAGGAAGAAGTTTTATGGGTTACGTAAGCCACTGAGCATGGAACTATTTATACATACTAATTCATGACTGAGTAGATTGTTGAGTTATATATCTGATTTCAAAATTTTAATCACTCTGAATTCTAGAAATTCACCAATCAAGGAAGCAATGACTGCTAATCAGGAGATCTGGTTTCCATTCTTGACTTAGACCAACTAGTCTTGGATGGGATTATAAATTAAAATGAATGATTGCCAAGATCACTTATCCTATAATATTTGTCATAATGACTTAATTCATTTAGAATACATTTATTATTTCTTGTGTGCCAGCAAGTATGTTAGAACCTGAGGGTAGTAGTAGATAAAAAAATCAGTGCTCTTATGTTTTTTTGTTGAGTTGTTAGTGTATCACTCTATACTGAGATGATCTGTTTGGTTGTCCTTGATATCACTTGCCAACATACTTTTCACTTATTGTTTATGGCATACACTTCATTTTTATTTTGGAAATTATCATTGTATTCATTGGGTTTCTTTTCCCCAGAAATATTATTGATTACTTTAAAATTCCTTTTTAAAATGCCATCTGTGCTTTTGATATAGGTTGGAATCTTTGATTGCATTGTTTCATGGCTTTTGCTAGTCTTTAAGACTTACTTATTAATGGTTCTGAATTAACACAGCTGTGGGGAATTAGGTTTATGTATAACTTTAACTGAATAAAACTATGAAAGTTTTATGAAAGAAATTTTATGAAAGAAATTTAAACTTTTAAAAGTTTTCTGCTCTTATTACATGTGGTAAGGATATATAAACCTGCTGGCTTTGAGTATGTGCAAATGAACACTTTTGGGAAGTTTTAAAGTTTTTATCTATCTTACCACTGTGTGTTGTTCTTGCATGTCTGTGGGGTTTTTTTTTTTTTTTTTGACTTTAATTAAATTATTACCATATACAATCTTGAGGAAATACTTAAATGTTGTCTTCATCTGAGCCTACTCTTTCTATCTCTGGTTAAATGGAAGATTTCTTTCATGGTGCTGTTAATTCTTCACGGGCAATGAACATGAACAAACAATTGCTGGTTGGCCATTCTTTTCTCAAGAGTTTTAAAGTAGTTCTTTGAGTCTCAGAGATTGTGGTCTTCATTTCTGAGCCAACCTCATTCTTGGGGATTGCTGAAATGTTTCAACTTGTTTTTCCCTTTCCCTGGCTTCCCCATCTTTACTCTTTCCATTTCTACTGCTCCCAATTAATAAAACTATGGGATAGTTCTGCATCTAACCCTGACTCCACTCTCCTACTTGTCCACCTTTGAGAATTACCATTATTTGTAGTTGATATAGTGAAAAGATAAAAATATTCAGTACAATTTTCAGTATTTTTTTTAATACTGGAGAAAACTGAAGTCAAAGAAGTGGGGTCAAAAAAGGAAAAAGCAAAAATCTAAACTGAGATCTTTGGATTTCTGGTTCTTCACATAGCTCAGTCTCCTTTTTTACTTACTGCTGGTTAGAAGGGTTATTTTCTTACTGGTTAGAAGGGTTATTTTTACTTACTGCTGGTTAGAAGGGTGTATCTCACTTAGTAAGGAAAATACTATAGAAGAAAAGAATAGGAAAAATGAAGCAACAGCAGAGACAGAAAATGTAAATTGCAGTATTATTCTAGACATGCAATGAGAGGAATGATAAGTCTTCCGTGTTGCATTGACATATATGGATTTGTTGGGGTGCAACATGATGTCAGTGATGATCAAGTGCATGCTCATCAGTGTTCTGAGACTTTAAGAAATAGATTAGTCTCAATATATGTTGGAATTCTAACATAGCATTAAAATAATACTCTACCTTGAAAAGTTCAGTGACAGTATGACTACAGCTTTTGAATCAGGGTGTGGGTATCTGACTGTTTTCTAGTTAACTACAAGATCTGGGCTCCAGACAGGTGGTTCCAGGCTACTGACCACCCCCATATTCACCCATTCCCCATGACCTGAGGGTCTGCTGGAACATGGAACTTAATCTTCTGCTCTTGATCAGAGCTCAATAAAGGTGAATAGGATGGTATGTGACCTCAGTTCTTGCAAACTTAGATTAGAAAATAGGAGTGGCAGTGGAAGGGATCAAAAATATTTGGCATATGGTATATATATGTGTATTGGGGGTGTGGTAGACTGTGGAAAAGGGAGCATTGAGAAAAGGAGAGAAGACTTATTTCTAGATGTCTGTGGGATATTTGTTGGGAGACAAGAGCTTCTTTCGGTGATGAATGGTGACCTGTATCCATTCCTTATCTTTTGGGTCTCTATGCATACACACCACTCCTCCCCTGCTCAGTTGGGTTTCTTCTGGCTGTCCCAGTCAGCTCAGTTCCTTCTGTGATAGCAGCAGGTAAGTATACCTAAACTTCATTTTTACTTTTTAAAAAGATTTATTTAAGTGTAGGCCAGAGGTGCGGTGGGTGAGGGGATTCACCAGAGACAAAGTGGGGAGCAGAACAGGCGGAGCTACTGAAATACACTGCTGAGGGGAGCAGTGGGTGAGACAGGAGAGGTCTGTTGTGCCATGTAGCTTAGCTCCCTGGCCAGGGACTGAACTCATGCTACAGTGGCTGCCAGTAACCTCATTGTGCTGAGACTTAACCCCTTGTGCCACTAGGGAGGCCTTATGTTATTTCTTCTGACCAAGTAGGATAAATCTTCAGGTCCCAACCTGCCTGTTTCTTTGCACGCTTCAGTCTGTGCTATGTAAACACTGCCACACTTTGTACATGAATGTCATTCCTTTGAACAAACTATGTATGTATGTGTTGCATTGTGACCTAACACAAGGGATGGATTGAACAATTGGAAGGCAGCTGAGTACTTGACCATTAGTTTGAAAGTTAATATTTGTGTTTCATGTAGAGTGTCTGTGGGTATATTTGACATTGACTTGAGTTGCTAAGTAATGTCAGAAGTTCAAAACAGTTTTAAGATTTGTGTGGACTATATCTGATGACAGTTTGACATTTAGCATTTATCTCCTTAAGGTGACTCCCATATTGAACTATGGCAGAGTAGCCTTGTTATTTTTAAGGAATACTAAATCTTTCTGGCTTTAGCAATACAGAAGAGGTAAGACCCCTCTCTCTGGCACAGTTATAGACAAAGAATGTGGACACAATTTTGAAAAGGAACCAGAATTTGGCAGTGAAGTTTATATACCCAGTGCTATATAAGAACAAGAAGTAGCTAGAAATAAATAACATTTGATTTGTTCCCCTTTCTTGTTTTTCCTGTGAAAAGAAAGAAAAATAATCACTGTAATAATAAGTATTGATGTGCTGGAAAATACTTGACATCCAGTTCTTTCTGGAATAAAGCCTTCATTATAGCATTTGCTCTTTCCTATATGTAAGTACTTTTTCCATGGTTAGTTTCAAGCTACCCACTTGACATCACTAAATGGAGAGCTGGAAAGAGATGCACATTAGCACACCATTGTACAAATGTAATAGGTGCAAATAAACTCAAGAACATAGATAATAGTAAATGTAACAACATAATTAGTGATGAGTTCTGAATATTTTTTTGTGTTTAATGTAATTTATTTAATTGAGGCTTTATGTAATTTAATTGTAGTCATGACTGCGCTTAACAACTGGCTAATAAAATTCCTAAAATTCAGCAGCTCACTCAAGTAGCTCTGGGGTTCACAACCAGGCCACCTGTTCCGTAGAGCCTGTGCTCCTAACCAACCACCTTGCAATCCTGTCCCCTGAGGTTAAAGGTATTCTTGAATATGAGGCAGTAGTAGCTATGATAAATTTTAAGTAAATTACTCATACTTCAGAATTACCTTATGACTTGTTTCAGCAATTGTTAAAATTTTAATTTACTTGAATTCTGTATGACAAAGTGTTACATCCTTAATATAGGAAATTTTTATATAAATAACAAGAAAAAGCAGTGCACTCTTAAGTAGAAAAACAGACCAGAGACTTCAGTAGTCTCATAAAAACTAACAATGATCCTTAAACATTGAAAGCAAAGTAAGTGTCCCTTTTGTTCTTCATAATATAGACCCAACTGTTGCAGCGTGTCTGACACACGCAGCAGGGCTCCATAAATATTAATTTAATACCAGTTAGTTTTACCATATCTTGATGAAGTGTATATAAATATTTATTGACCTCCTGCTTATACAAAGCTATAGTCTAATGTTACCTTAAATAATTGAAATAAAGTATTTCTGATTGTATTGTTGAGACATTTTACATTTTATTATTAAAGTCCTAAGTTTAAACAAAAATGACGATCCCAACATATTCCTTTTTCATTTTGATTAATTTGCTATAATTATATATATTTTCAGTAAGTAAAATAGATATTCCTAAATTTATGAGACCTAACTGAATTATGAGAAATTGCTGTGTAATTCCTAGATATTTAAATTAGAAGTAGTGATGTTTTAATGCATTGAACTCTTTATCTGTAAGCCTTTTTGAGGTCCTGTATAGTCTGGACCATATAGAGACTGATGTTTTCCTTTGTGACTTTTTCCAGGTTTGTCATCTTTTCCTTCTCTCTGGTAGATGTTTTGGCCATCTTAGCTCATATATTTTTCTGAAGGATGTTGTGAATTACTTTGAGAAATGATGAAACATACCAGAATAAGGTTTTTGGTGCTAATAACTGAATTTTGGAGATTGGAAATTTAAGATTTATGAAGTGCTTTTAAAGAACTATATTGATAATGTTAACAAACTTTTCATCTCTTGGTATTGGAAACCAAGGACTTGCTGTATGTGATACTTTCTTCTGAGGATGGAAAGGCAGTGAGGGAGGAAGGAGAATAGGAAAAATGACAAACCTTGATTGAATGATGATCCAGAGTCAGATCCAGTGCTAATTGTGTATATGTATTATTATCAAAGTAAAAGTTTTTTTATTCAGCAGTTGTGAAAAGGAGGTTGGGAAGGTATAGAAAATTACTAGTTCCTTTAGAAAACATGCAGTTCATGGAAATAATCATATTGTACTGTATTGCTAGTTACATGTCAGAGTGCTTGAAATCCTTAGGAAACAGGATGGGCCCTTCTCTCTATTTCAAAAGCACCCTAAATTTCTTTAATAAAGTTAGCCAGACTATCAAGTTCTTTTATTTTTGGCTGAAGTTGTATTAACTTATTCTGAGTTTTATGTTAATCAACATATCTGACTGACTGTGGAGTATTTGTTATTAAAAAGGAAAATTAATGTTATTTTTAAAGGTGCATTGATTTTTACGAGTTCACACCATGGGGCATGTGAAGAGTGGGGTCTTTTAGATGGAGTAAAAGAGCTGTTTGATATTGAAAAAGTTAATCACTTGTTCCCTTCATCTGTCTTCTGACTTCTCATGGTGTCAGAGAAATAACACAGAAATAATATAGATCAGTCTACATTGCAGAAACTCTAGGAGGCAGAAACTTATATCCATCCTGCCCTTATTTTGCCTCCCTACATACATTCCTCCCTCACTCCCTTTCATAATGGCAATGGTTCTTGTTAAAATAAATCACAATTTGCCCCAAAAGGAGATTGTATTAGTTTCCTACAGCTGCTGTAAAATATTATCACAAACTTAGTGACTTTATTAACACAAATTTATTATCTTGCTCTTCTGGAGGTTACAAGGCCAAAGTAGGTCTTTGCGCTAAAATTGGGGTGTCAGTAGAACTGTTCCTATTGGACGTGATAGGGGAATATCCATTCCCTTCCTTTTTCTGGCTTCTAGAAACTGTGCTTATTCTTGGCTCATGTTTGCATCATTTCCACCTCTGCTTCTTTGTTTTATCTTCTTTCTCTGATCTGCTGCTTCCTTCTTAAGATTTTTGTGATCACAGATATCCATTGTGTATACAATAATGGTCCCTTATATACAACCTTGGTGTGTAGTAGGCTATACTATCTAGGTTTGTGTAAATATACTACTAAATTTCATACAGCAACCAAATTGCTTAGTAATGCATTTCTCAGAATATATACCCGCATTCAGTGATGCATGACTGTACATTGGATCCACCTGGAAAATCCATGGTAGTCTCCCCATCTCAAGATACTTAATATAATCACATTTGCAAAGTCCCTTTTGCCATGCAAAATAACATATTTAAAGGTTCTGCCTATTAGGTGGTGGATCTCTTTGGGGAGACTATTGTTCTACCTGCCACAGAATTTTTTACAAATTTCTGGTAAATTAACTGAATAGCACAGCTTTTCCTTTATTAGTTAGAGCTAGTATCTCTAAATTTAGAAAAATAATTTCTTCTAACACACACACATGTATGATTCAACAAAAAATCTGACAAATTTGGATAGTTTATGTTACGCTATTTTGAGTAAAAATGGGGGACATATTCAAAGGAAACATGACTTGATATTTTGCTATAGAGTATAGTAATGAAATACTAAGGTCATTGAGACACAAAACCCATTGTGGTTTTTATTTGCATTTCCCTCATGATAAGTGATAATGAGCATTTTTTCACATGCCTGTTTGCCATCTGTATGTCTTCTTTGGAAAGGTGTCTGTTTAGCTCTACTGCGCATTTTTTGATTGGGTTGCTTTCTTTTTGTTGAGTTGAGGTCTTTGTAGATATTGGAATTTAACCCCTTGTTGCATGTTTAATGTACAAATATTTCTGTGAGAATGACCCATGTCATAAAGACCAGAAACAAAAGTGTTGGTATGGGGATGGAGAAAAAGGAGTCCGCACACACTGTTGGTAGGAATTTAGACTGGTCCAGCCCTAATGAAAAACAGTATGGAGGTTTCTCAAAATAGTAAAAATTGATTTACTATATAATCCAGCATTTCCATTCCTAGGTACCTACCTGAAGAATGTAAAAGCACTAATTCAAAGGGACATACAAACTCTTAAGTTCATTATAGCACCATATATAATGACCAAGTTACACATATAACCCAAGTGCCGAAAGGCAAATGAATGGATAAAGAAGATATGGTATAATACACACAGTGGAATGTTATTTACCTATAAATGATGGACTTCTTGCCATTTATGACAGCATGATAGAGATGGAAGGGATGGTCAGTGAAATAAATGAGAAAAAAGAAAAATACCAGATATTTCACTCATATGTAGTGAAAATAAAGAAACAAAATAAAGCAACAGACAAAAACCAAACCAAAACAAACCTTAGAATTGAGGCTACTAGAAGAGGTGAGGCTGGGGTGCCAGATGGAGAGAATACCCAAAGGACTGTGGTGTAGGATTATGGGTGCTTTGGTTGTGGTTGTGACGTGATTACGTAGGTCTGAAGAGGTGTGAAGGTGTCACATAGTGTTGTGAACCAATGTTACTGCAATAAAAAGTGATAGAAAAAAGAAAAAGAAGCCAAAATATTTACCCCACAGTATCCCATTCAATTTTATTTTGAGAATACTTTTCCTTATATCCAACCTCTATATATAAAGAACATCTTCTGTCTTCATCTGACCCTTATATTCTCTTAAAAAGACTGTTGTTTTATCAGTGGGTTTGAGTTGTAAAGTTGCCTTTAGAACTATTTAAATTCTTAGTCAGCCAAGAACATGATTAGCTCATCAGGGTTACCTGAAGAGAACTATCTTTAGAAAGGGAGTTGCCAGAGTGACAGGTGAAAGTCAAGTCTTTTTTAAGCTTCCATTTTTTTTATTAGTGGCTTAAAACAACACCTTATAATTATCTCACAATTTCCATGGTCAGCAGTACAGGCATTGCTTGGTAGGTGACTTCTCTGCGTAGGATCTCACACGACTGTATTTGTCCTGGCTTTATAGAACAGTGTGAAATTATAATTGGGCAAAGACTACAAAGATCTTTGGAAGGGGAGAATTTAAAAGTTAAATATTAACGTCATTGCTAACTAATTACACTTTGTAAAACTAGTTTCTACTTTGTAGAAGTGGAAATACCCTGAAAAGTATATAAAAAAACAAACAAAAAATTAAGTGTATTTAAGACAGTTTTGCTTTCACTTAGAATATTTCTGGACATGTAAGGTTTAGAGGGATGTAGACAAGTCATCGCACTGGAAACTTTGAGGCTTGTTGAGTGTTTTCTGCCAACTGCCAACACCTACCTCAGCCCAGCAGGGGATAGGGGATTCCTTTGGTACTGTTTATTTCATAGATAAAGCCTGTTAATAAACTGCCAGGATGCTTACAGTGAGCTACCAGAGCGATTACAATAGAGTGCTGTTGCTAAGCAGCTGAACCATAGACCCGTAATAATACTTCAGGGACAAAGATAAGTGTCCTTATACATGCCCTAGCTCTTGGGTGCTCTGCTAAACCTTTCTACTTGGCTGAGTCTGTAAGTCGATACAGCCTCTTCTGTATGCAAAGTGGAATATATCTATGGGACTGTAGAAACACAGCTGTCATCATTGCCCTGAAGGAGTACTAAAACTATTTGTATTAGTTTGGTTTTACACAAAGTGAAAAATAACAAGTAAGCACTTTCCCAATATTTTAAAATTTCCATCAGTTTACTAACATCTTTCTGTGATTTTAGATTCACTTTATACTGTGCAACTAGATTAATTAAATGGGGATATAAAACTAGATCTAAATCAGCAGACAATTTTAGAGGTAAAGGAGTGGGAAGATGACATTAATGAGACTGGGAGAGGACCTCTTTTGAAGTATTTATTTTTCTACCCTACAGTTTCCCCTTTGAGGATGCCCTGTATAGACATTTTGTTACTAGAACCACAAGTTCTCACAGAGGCAAAGAAAGAAAAAAAAAGCAAAATAAATTACTTAACCCTAATTTTGTTCACGGGCCTCCCTGGTGGTGGTGCAAGGGATTAAGCACAGCACTGTGAGGCTGTCCACAGCCTCTGTAGCATGAGTTTGGTCCCCAACCGGCCAGGGAGATGCCCACGTGGTGCAGCAGACCTGTCTCACCTGCTCTTCCCCTCAGCAGTGTACTTTAGTCAGTTTGCCTGTTCTGCTCCCCACTCTGTCTCTGGTGAATACCCTCAAACCACACCCCCTGCACCTCTGGCCTATACCTCAGTTTTTGTATGCATAAATAAACAAATCTTTAAAAAAGATCCTAATTTTGTTCTAAATCGAAGCATACGGTCATAAATTTTAATCATTTATTATGAAATTATATGGATTATATTATAGATTATATGGAATAATAATTGTGTCTTAAATGTCTATATCTAGTTAGATACTGGCAAATATTAACAGAAGGTTAAAATACTTGTTACGTAACAGTTTTACAGTGCTTTTCTTTTACGTAAAGTTGATAATATTTGAGTCATCTTTGGCTAAAATACTTAAATTAGAATTAAAATGCTTAAATTAACAAGTGGAGAAATGAGCTATTTATGGTATTTTGTTATGTATTTTCAGGGTTAGTTGTTCCAGTCCAACCTCATTTGTACTCTGGTTGTACTCTGAAATGGCTTCAAGCCCTAAACTTACGAGAAGTAAAGGTGCTGGGATTTGGGCTCCAGAGGTGTCTTCCTTTCCTTTTGTGGGGATCATCTTTAAAGAGCATGTACCCAGACCTTTCACCCAGTTCTAAAAGTGGAGCACTTCTACTGTGTTGTAAAAATTGCTTCAATTGGTCATACTCCTTTTTGGAAAGCTGTGGCAAATTCATGCCAGATAAATACAGTGCTTAATTAGTCAGTGTAGACATCACATGCCAAAGCTGTGTTACCCTGTAAAAATAGAATGGGTGTAAATGCCCAAAATATAAATTTGGATTTTTGTACCTTGGTATAATGGGTAATTATGAATAAAATAAAAACAAATCTTTTTTTTTTTTTTAAAGATTTATTTATTTATATAAGCACTGGGTACAGTCAGAAGCGTGGGAGGGTGAGAGAATTCACCAGAGCCAGAGCGGGGAACAGAACAGGCAGACCGATGAAATACCTGCTGAGGGGAGCAGCGGGCGCAGCAGGAGAGGTCTGTGCGCCATGTGGGACCCTCGCCTGCGGATGGGGATCGAACCAGCACTGCAGAGGCTGTGGGCAGCTTAGCAGCCCAGCGCTCAAACACTGCGCCACCAGGGGAGGCCCTAAAAACAAGTCTTATATACACAGCACATTATAAAACAGTGTTCATTGGCCTTATTTATGGACCTGTTTTCTATTTTTGCCCTGTTCTGTTCCCCACCTATTCCTTTTAGGGTAACATATTTATAAAATCTGCTACGTACCAGGTACTGCTTATATATGTTAAATTTGCCCAACAGCCCATGAAGAAAGTGTCATGATTCCCATTTTACAGATGAGAATAAGGTGCAGGGAGAGGATAAGTAATATGCAACAAATTATGCAAAGTCACACAGGGTTATAGTGAGTTTCAGAGCTGTCTGTGCTGCCTGTGCTCCCTTATTTTCCACCTGTGCTCTGCTGTCTGGACCACAGTCCAGCTTCTAATATGTAGTATCTTGCTGCAATTCTGTTTGTAACTTCAAATTATTTTTGGAACATGGTGAAGGTGCAATAAATAAATAGATAAAACCTCTCAACATATGTCTTGCTTCTATTTTTGTTCAATAATGTAGAGCAATTTAACTTATAAGATATGAGATACCATGACCAAAATATACCTCTAGAATTAGCTGTGGCCTCCATGCATTCTGGCAACTGTTTTATGAGTAGAAAAAAATGTTTTTCATTTTTCAGCATTTACTTTTGATACTTGTGTGGTGTAGCTAGGTTTTCTTTCTCTGAAAGCTCAGACACAAGTGTGACTGTGACAAATGCTGTTGGAGAAAACTGCTATATGGTGAGCAGGTTTGACGAAGAGATGATTCAATCGTTTTCTTTGGTCTGTCATAGACTTAGGTCAAATCCTGCTCTGAAGGACTGTTGGTGGCAGGTGCTATTTCTGTCATCAGGATGGTCTCTGCTAATTTTTAATGCAGTGACATCCTCAAATAGAAACATTCTGTCATTCTTTCAATCCTTCCATTTGTGGATTGATTCTGATCAAAGAGTGTTTTTCTTGTTTTTTCAGTAAGACACAGCATCATACTTCATGTAAAAATGCCTTGTGTAATGGTAAAAATAAAATTTAACCGAACTTTGCACCATCCACGTACATGAACATTGTACCTTAACAATGAATTTATAAAGAAGCACATCTTCCCTGTACAAACCTGTATTTGTATAATAATGTAAGAATAATGAGTGATTTAGTCTGTTTATTGGCACCATAACTGTTATCACATTCAGGTCTTAATTGTTTTCTCTTTGGGAGCATCAACTTATTTTGAGCTAGTGATACATAAAGCATTTTCAGAAATTAAAAAATGAGTAATAAGATATTGATTTTATTTATTGTACTGTAGTATAAGGTCAGTTGTTGGGATAAAAGAACTGGAATATTTTTAGTATTTGTACTTAATTTAGCATTATATAGCATTATATAGCATTAGCATTAAATCTTTAAAATAGATTTGAAAAAATATTTGCTTCATGAGTGAACATCTCAAGTAAAATGAGAATAGCTTCATCAAGGGCTAGTCAAGTGTAAGTTATTCTGAGGTTTGAAGACAAACAGGTTGTGATTTTCATCCAACCTGTGATTTTCATCCAAATCAAGGTTGTGTTTTATGGTGCAGTGTGAGGTTTTTTGATAATTTTTCTCTTTTAAACATTGTGCTACTTTGTTTGTATACATATTTAAGTTATTAGCAAATAGATATTAGCTTAGATCTGCCCTTTGAAGACTTTTACTCTTCAAAGGAGTTGCCTTAGGATATATGCTCCTTTCTGGAGTTTTACATTTTCTCCTATTTTCATGAAAAAAAAAAAAGACCATTTTAGACTTATTAGAAATTCTTATCTTTATAAGAGTTCATTATGCTCTTTACTTTTTTGCTTTTTAAACAGGTAAAACATTTGAATTTATTTTTTTAAAGATTTATTTTTTTATGCTTTAAAAAACTGGGGTGTAGGCCAGAGTTGGGGGGTTGAGAAGATTCACCAGAGACAGAGTAGGGAGCAGACTGGGTGGATTCACTGAAATACCCAGCTGAGGGGAGCAGCAGGCGAGACAGGAGAGGTCTGCTGTGCTGTGTGGTCCAGCTCCCTGACTGGGGATTGAACTCATGCTGCAGTGGCTGTTGATAGCTTGATAGCGCTGACTTTAACCCCTGTGCCACCAAGGAGGCCCCCCTAAATTTATTTTTAAAAGAGTAATTTTAACTTCAAACAAGCAATTAAAAAGAAAAGCCTATTTGAAATTAGGTGAGCTAACAACACATCCTTCCACACTGTATATGTGCTGAGAATTTTTTTTAGACTTACATCAGTTACCATAATCAATTAAGAAGTGCAGGATATTTGTTTTTTTCTCACCAAGAAATTCATATTCCTAAGCACATTATCTATTAGTCCAGAAGTGAATGTTGTCTTTTATTTACAAAAACAACACTGACATTGATTTCACTAGGTCTGGCTTCTGAAAACAAAGACCTTTGACAGGTCACTATTTACCTGCCAAATGGGAAAATGAAGTGAACACATTTCATTATCAATTCCGGATCATATTTTTCCCCTTCCATTTTATTTATTTTATTTTTTTATTTTTTTTTAAAGATTTATTTTATTATTTATTATTTATACAAGCACTGGGTACAGTCAGAAGTGCAGGAGGGTGAGAGAATTCACCAGAGCCAGAGCGGGGAGCAGAGCAGGCAGAAGGACCGAAGTACACTGCTGAGGGGAGCATTGGGCGGCAGGAGAGGTCTGTACGCCATGTGGGACCCTCCTCTGGTGGCCGGGGAGCAGCCGGGGATTGAACCGGCACTGCAGAGGCTGCGGGCAGCTTCGCAACCCAGCGCTCAACCGCTGCGCCACCGGGGAGGCCCTCCCCTTCCATTTTAAAAGAAGAACAGTCAATATCTAATTGACAAATAGGTTTGTTTCAAAGTTTCTGTTTAAGTTGTCTTTTTGGACCTCATAGCAGGTCTCCTCAAGGTTCTTTAATAGGAAGCCAAGAAATTACGTTGATATTGCTATTACATCCATGGTTTCCATGGAAAAATACAATCCTTAGTTCCATTCAGAAAATCAGACACCTGGATGTATGACCTTTCCTTCACCTCACCCTGACAATCCGTTTTCTTCTGGTAGCCTGGGAAGAAGAACTGGCTGTTTCCTGGATCCTTCCCTGTTTTCAGTTGAGATTCTTGGCTTCTTTATACCCTACTGCTGCTTTATACCCCGCTGGCCCAGTACTTCCAGCCTTGTGTCTCAGGCCTGGGCTCAGAAGTGCTTCCCGCACTGCTTTCCCCCAAGGTAGAAATAGCTCCCTGCTATCACCCCAGCAGCTGCAGGGCTGCAGGACTTCTTGCTGGGCAGGGCCACTTATAAACCAGAGGCTCTCTGGCCTGAGTGGGGCTTCCTGTTGTATTTAATGAGGACCATATGATGTTGCAGGAGGAATAGGACATGTGGAGTCAGGATACCTGGAGTTAGCCTCTTGCTGTTCCTTTACTGTGAGACTCTGGCAAATTCCTTAACTCTTTTTGGTGGTGGTAGTTTAGTGTATGTGGTGAATAGATTACCTGAGTTTACCTCTAACATTCGTTCCTGCTTTAACATTATATGCATATTTCCAAAGTGGATTTATCCACTGATACCATATTTCCAAAGTGGATTTATCCAAAAGATGTGGTATCATGTTGTATAGAATTATGTTAACATTCTAGAACCTTCAGTGTGCTCTTTTTATATTTACTAAAAGTACAGGGTATCATTTTTTCATTTTCTGTAGCCTAACACATTAAGTGCTACTGGGAGACAAATATACAAGAAAGTGAAATAATATTGATAAATAAAAAAGTTAAGAAATTTGCAAATTTGAAATGACTCATGGGAATGCATGGGAATGTGAAACAGACACAAAGATTTTAAAAGATTATGCAAAGATTTTATAAGTTTAGAAAGTTTAGATTTTATAAGTTTAGAAAGCCACCTAAACTTTATTGGTCTCTTTTTGGTCTTAGTTCAAGGTATTTAACATAACTGAAACTTGTAAGTATCTTGCCACAGAGTGAATCATCTGTGGGGACATTTACTGTGATTTTACCAGCTGTCCATGTAGAAGGTAGGAGGTTAAACAAAGTAAGAGCTGACACATCCATTCTACTTCCTGATGTTTCCAGTATTTTGGAGCCATTAGACACAATGGAGCCTATACAATGAGTTCTCACCTGTGTTGAGAATATATCATGCAGAGTTTGTATTTCTCAAGTTACCTATCTTCCTAGGTCCTATTGGCAACTTTTTGGTAGGACCATTTGGTGGGGTACCTTCTATCAATAACAGTGAAACCAGGTCATGCCCACTTGTTTGAATACATATGAGACTCCGCTTCTCTAGTTGCTTTATATATATATATATATATATTTATTCATTTTAGATTTATTTATTTATGCATACAAGAACTGGGTACAGGCCAGAGGTGTGGGGGGGGGGCGGTGAGAGGATTCACTGGAGACAGAGTGGGGAACAGAACAGGCAGACTGACGGAAATACAGTGCTGAGTCAGGAGCAGCGGGTGAGACAGGAGAGGTCTGCTGCACCATGTGGGTAGCTCCCTGTCCAGGGATCAAACTTGTGCTGCAGAGGCTGCAGATAGCTTCGTAGTGCTGTACTTAACCCTTTGCGCCATCAGGGAGGCCCAGCTTTTACATTTTCCAATTTCACTGCTAGGAGAACTACTCTTCACTGTTCTCTTTCAAATTATGACTGCATTTTCCGTGGTTGACACTAGATGATATTAAACAAAATGGGTCTATTACAACAAACAAAAACAAGCAAAATAAGAGCTGAAACCAACTAGCAATCCATTTATATTTTAATTATTTGCTTTATTCTTTAAGGTAGAGCTATGAGGGAAGTACATGGGAGGCTCTAATTTACTGGGTTTCTAAAGTTTTACTATGTGATTAATTATAACATGGCAGTATTTTAGAATTTAATTTGTGCTACCACCCAACTGGGTAGGTTTTGAAACAAAGTTGTTTAATGTAGTATTGAAAAGTTTGTATACCACTTTTCAGACTCTGGAAAATACTCCTATACCCCAAAAGCAAAATTTCCTAAGAGCCTTGCTGAACTAATGCTTCACCCTGGGAGGGGTAGTTGAGGTTTGTTCCCTGAGACCAGCCCCATTCCTTAAATACTTGTGACTGATGAGACTGACTTGGAGTGGGAGAGTTTGAAGGAATTTAGGGTGGGGTAGTATCATAGAGACATAAGGGAGAGCACAAAGGAGCAAATCATGGGGGCAAAAGAGGAATTAGTGCCTTTTAAGAGAGGGTGGGGCTATTTGGAGGAGTGAGCCAGTAGTGTAGGTGGTCCTCACACAAACCTGCTCCCCAGCTGTTCCCTTTGCCATCAGATACTGAGTGATTTGACATTGCAGGAAGCTTTCGAGAGCCAGGAGGTGATTGGAAGGCAATGTAGCATCACGGGATTCACATCTCAAAGTCTGGCATCTGCCGTCATGTTGGGCATCATGCAATAAATTTGCCAACCATCCACTATTCAGAAATTACTGAGATCCTATCATTGATGAATAAAGACAGACTACCAGCAGGTGTTATAAAATGTCCAGTTTATATTATTAGATTGTGCTTCTATCTGCTAATTATAAAAATGTCAGTGTTTCAGTTTTTTTTTTTTTTTAACTTCTCAGTTAAAGCTTATGAAGGGAAAACATTGTAGAATATTTCTGGTTGTGGGAAATTGGTTTAATTTGAATAGCAGTTAGCAAATTGAATCATGCTCATTCTAAGTAGCCACATTCATAGGTTTTTTTTTAATTAAAAAATTGGTTCAGGGCCTCCCTGGTGGCGCAGCGGTTGAGCGCTGGGTTGCGAAGCTGCCCGCAGCCTCTGCAGCTCTGGTTCGATCCCCAGCTGCTCCCCGGCCACCGGAGGAGGGTCCCACATGGCACACAGACCTCTCCTGCCGCCTGCTGCTCCCCTCAGCAGTGTACTTCGGTCCTTCTGCCTGCTCTGCTCTCTGCTCTGGCTCTGGTGAATTCTCTCACCCTCCCGTGCTTCTGATTGTACCCAGTGCTTGTATAAATAAATAAATCTTTAAAAAAAATATAGGATCTTATTTAAAAAAAAATTGGTTCAATTCAGTTTTTCTTCTTGAAGTTTAATAGTTTTGTCTTTATAGTTAGGATTATGGCTCATTTTAAATTAATTTTCATGTATCTTGCTGGGTACATATGCTCATTGTGTATGAACTTGTTCCAGTACCATTTGTTGAAAAGACTATCCTTTCCCCATCGAATTACCTTGCCATCTTTGTTAAGAATCTATTGACCATATATGACTGAGTTTATCTGTGTCCCCTTCTGTACCATTGACACATGGGCCTAATTTCACACCATTACCACATGTTTTGATGATTTTAGGTTTAAGTGTTGAAAGAAGGTTGTGTGGGTCCTACAGTTTCATTCTTTTACAAAATTATTTCTACTCTTCTATTGATTTCTATATCCATATAAAATTTTCAATCAGCTTGTTTACTTGCTGTATTTTAAATTGTGATTGTATTGGATGCATAGGTTAGTTGGAGAAAATTGAATGTTAACAATATTGAGTTTTTCAGTCCATGAATATATTTATTTAGATCTTTAATTTCTCTTAGCAATCTTTTAAAGTATATTATTTAATGATTGGCAGAGCTGTAGGCTCAGCTCTGGGTTTAAATTATGATTCTGCCTTGACTATGCATGTGACTGTGGGTAGACCACGAAGTCTCATCTACAAAAGAGGAATAATACCATATAAGGGTTAAATGAAATAATGCATGTAAAGGGCTTAATATCACGCCTGGCAAAAGTTAAGTGCACAATAAAAGTTAATTGTCATCATCATCATTGTGTCTACCAGTAAGTATTGTTAGCTGGCACAGCCGTCTCTGCCAAATTATTATTCTTGCCCAGCAACCAGATGGTTGTAGCAGCTGCTCTGGGCTCTTTTTTTTGTCAACATGGCTAGTGAACCCTGCCAAACTGTTCTCTTTGAGGTTCTCTTTTCTCTATCCCACACCAACCATTCTCTAGCTGTGACTGGTATATATTCTTTCTTTGGATTATATTAATGCCATCACTTAGGCCACAGCTTTCCTTTGCATCCAGTCCAGTCTTTTTCTGCTTTTCCAGTTTTGCTTTCTACTGATGCTTAACAGATTTTGTCCTAAGTGTTCTACCGTACTAAATTTTCTACTGAACTTTCCCTATTCTGTGTTTGTTTTATAAGTTTAACTTAAAAAGTTTTGGAGCTCTCTTATTTACAATCACCCATTTCATTTGAGTATTTTGTGATTTGTGCAATAACTTAAGTTTATTGGGATAGCATATTTTCAGTGTTTGCACAGCTTACGTATATGTATATTTTGCTTCATTTATGGGAAAATAGGGTAAAAGGATGACATTTTATTTATTTTTCTTTTTTAATGTTTTAAAGATGTGTTTTATGATAGAAAATAATTTCATATAGTTTAAATCAGCTTATAGTTGTACTGTTGTTCAGTTATACTTCAGAAAATCCATCCATTGTTTGGAAATCAGAACCTTTATTCTTAACCCTGTTCCCAGAATTTTTCCTGGTCAGCACTCTCCCTTTTAGGGAACAGTAGGCAAATGGAAGTTACTTTCTTTTTTTTTTTTTTTTTTTAATTTTCTAGAGGCATGTCTTATTTATTTATTTATTATTTGTTTGTTTGTTTGGTTTATACATGCACTGGGTACAGTCAGAAGCGCAGGAGGGTGAGAGAATTCACCAGAGCCAGAGCGGGGAGCAGAGCAGGCAGAAGGACCGAAGTACACTGCTGAGGGGAGCAGCGGGCGGCAGGAGAGGTCTGCTCGCCATGTGGGACCCTCCTCCGGTGGCCGGGGAGCAGCCGGGGATCGAACCGGCTGCAGAGGCTGCAGGCAGCTTCGCAACCCAGCGCTCAACCGCTGCACCACCGGGGAGGCCCGGAAGTTACTTTCTTATGGGAAGATTTGGGCCTTCTATCCTGTGTCTATAAGGTTTGTACATATTTGCACATTTGTGACTTAGCTTCAGAAAGAGTATTCTGTATTTAGCACTAAATATTTTACTCTGCTAAATATCAAATATTGTTATGTTTCATTTAACATTGGTTTTGGGGCAAAAGATTCTACTTCTAAACATATAATTCTGGGCAAGGAACATACCTAATCTGTACATTAGTTACTTTATCATTAAAAAGGAATAGTATTAGTACCCATTTTTTTTGAAAATTAAAATAAAGTCAAATTCTCAAACAGTGCTAGAACATGGAATATACTCCATAAATATTAGCAAGCTTTTTTATTCTAGTTCTTTGAAGAGTGACATCCCATGCTTCCTTTGTTTAGTAAAAATCATCTGGCCAAATTCTTATTTTTGCCAGTTGTTTCATTCTTTAATCATCCTGCTTAAATAGGAAATATTGAAAGTTTTTGAAAACAGAAGTATCATTGTTTTTACTTATGACCCGATATAACTATTGTGGCAGCTCAGAGACAGTTCTTTGACTCCATGGTGATATTTCAGATGAGTGGTAACTTCAAGTTCAGTTTTATTTTCAAAAGTAATAAAAATTTTATCTTCAAATATGAAATCTTGTTTTCCAAAGATCCTGTGTTTTACCTTGTTTCTACATAACCTATGTCCCAGGGAAGGTATCTGATTTGCTGGCAACCACATAGGAAATCAAGACTTTTGGCTCCTACTTTGTTTCTTTAGTCCCAGATGACTCCGTTTCCTTAGAAACTCCGTGATACACATGATGTATGAATTATATATTGAGGTAGCTTAAGATTTGTCTCAATTGTTTGGAATGTGTTTAAAGACAAAAAATAATCTGAGTAATTTTAGCATATAAATGCTCACTTATGAATGAGTACTATATTTATTAAAAGATTTTAAATTAAAATATAAAATTAAATTATGGAATGGTCTATATGTATTGAAAACCCTTAAAATTTTGTACTCCAAGGGAAAGTTGATGAAAAATAATTTAGAACTCAAAGGGATCAATATAGTTTTTATATTTTTGGAATGTGTATTGGGAAATCACTTAAGCTGTTTCTGCTTGAATGTGTTATGATATAAGCAATGTCATTTGGATGTGATGACAAAAGAGATGTTCATTTAAGACTACAACATTTAAAAAAAACTAAAAATAACTCTTGGGAAAAGTATTACACAAAGAAAAAGTAAAAAGGGAATAGAGAGCATTAGAGGTAGGGAAAAAAATCACTTTTTTACATGCAAAAATACAGTAGCAAAAATTGCTATTTCTATTCCTTAAGAATAAGTCATGGGGAAAGTATTCTTACTTATAAGGGGTTACTGATAATTCTTTTCACTAGATTAAATGGCTGGCTCTAACAAGATCTGCAAGGAATCAAAATTTGGTTAAATACAGTTATAATCATCTCCTTTCTGATGATGTAGTTAGTGGACCTACTTCAAGGGGGTAGTAAGGGCATGGTCTCTTTGATGAGTTTTATGAGGAATGAACTATTGCAGTGGAATTTCAGGCAACTGTAGTTGCCTTTTCAAAATTTTAATTGTCAAAATTGCTGAGAAACATTTAAAAGCCCCAGGAGAATTAGATTTTTTTTTGAGTAAGCAATATATTATTTCATACTTTTTGCTTCTCTTTTAGATTAGTATATCAATGAAAAATTTCAATGGCACCAAAACATTTATCTCTGTATGACTCGGGCCATAATTACTTTTAAAGCTGTCTCAAATTTTTATTTTACATTTATTTTTTCCTTATTTAATGACAGCTTTTCCCATAACTGAATTTCAAAGTCACTAAAATAACCTGGCATTCAGAATTTGGAATTTTTCTAAATCCATTTGATGACAGAGTTGCAGACAATCTGTCTGATTACCACCCATTCAGCCTTAAGGTAAAAACTGATTTTATTTAGGACCCTGAGCGTCTTTTGTTACCTAATTATTTGATATAAACACATTAATGTAGCCTGTGTATTGATAGCTTGGTTTCATGAATCAAAACTGTGATATAGTAGTACGAAAATGATTTGTTCAAATCTATGCAGTATACGAACCAGCTGAATTATAATAATTTGAAAGTCTGAATTTGTTCACGAGTTTGGTATTCAGGACTTTGGGAGATTCAGCAAAATGAAATCATGACTTCTGGTCTTTGCATTTATTTGTTGGGAAATGACTTTTATTTCCAGCCCTATGATTTCCAGTTTAGGAGAGTAGGTTACAAAGAAATTGTACCTGTGTACCCAGAGTCCCTACAAAATGCAAATATACCGTGGAACTGCATCCTAAAAATTTGTCTTAGAGCTTTAACAAAAGGAGAGTGACATAAAATATTCTGAAGTTGTGGGTCACCATACTGTTAATCAGCGTTTGAACTCTTGTTCTGTTAGGCTGGGTGGTGTTTTTATATAATTCATGTTAGGGACTGTGGGGGGTGGACAATATTTCATAGCTTTCTCACTGAAAGGGAGTGTTCCGGCAGGCAGGTATTCATGAATATGCCTGGTAGATGTTTGATAATTATATCAAAAGAAGAAGGCAGTGGTAAACTGAAATAGAAGATGCTTGTTCTATTAGTTTCTTGAACACTTAAATGACTGAAGGTATATTTAAACAGTAATGTCGCTTTGTGGAGATTGAGAAAGGAAGGAAAAAAAAAAAACCCTCTGGAAAACAATGAAAAGTATCAAGTAAGTCTGAACCATACATTTTAGAAGTGATTTTTAAAGGAAGAGGCTATTTCTAAGCCCATGGTTAATTAACATCATTGTCATGTTCTAGAGTTAATGGTGGGTAGATCTTTGGATTTTATGAGCGTAGGAGTTCTATAATTTTGGCTCTGTCAGTTTATCTAGCTTTTACTTTCCTTACCTGTGAAATATGTATAATATTCACTCACAGGATTTTTATGCAAATCAAATGGGAAAATACATATAAAGCATGCATCTTAGTATTTAACACATAATGAGCAAATTGGCATCTATCTATTAGATTTTCATGTCAGCTGTAGTAGAGCATTTTGGATCATTTGACAGTAGTGTACTATACTGTATGATATTCTTTCTATATTCTGAGTCTGCTTAAATATAATGATTTTCCTCTTTCAAACTGAATTTTGACCTTTTCAAAAGTCTGGAATTCACTGAAGACAAGGAATTATCCAACACTTCATGAATGGTGATGTTTATATTGGATTGGCTGGGATCCAGGTGGCAAACAACATTCAAAAGCAGACATAAATTTTTCCCTTTACAAGAGGCCACATGGTGCTCCTTCCTTGCATAAGGCTGCCATGGATATCAATGGGTGTTATGTGTGTAGAGCAAGGGAAAGGTCTTGCTACTAAAAAGTAGGGCAGTGTACTATATGAAATAAATTAGTATGTTCCCATGAGCTCATGTTTGTGCTAAAAGATGTCTTTGTCTTGAGGTCCTTCGACTCTAGCTAGCAGTAAAGAATCAATATTTGGTGTAATTCCAAGTGGTTGAATATTATTACTAGGATGTTCTAAGTTTGTAAAAAACTAGTGGTATTAAAGCCCTACAAAAATATTTATTAAATAACCTTGTTATAGTGGTGTTTGCTATTTATTTTTGCCATCAAATTTAAAAGATTGATTGAAAACTTTCCCCAAAAAGTTATAATGTAATTAGTCCTTGAATTCATAAAATTAGGAAATTTTGCTCATTGTCCATGGGGATTAGACAATGTAATTCTAATTATTTATAGTTATATTTTAAAATTTACGCATATTTCTCATGTCATTTAATTCGTGTTGTAATTCTACTTACAATGCTCAGTTTTTCAAATCTCTTCTTGATTATACCTGAAAGATGTAAGACAGGTTAATGAAAAAAAAATGTAGAAACGGGAAAAGATATTTAGAAGTTAGAAATCAGCTTTACTTCCCACCTTAGGATTTATTACGTGATACCTATCAGTAAGATAGGAACATTAAAAAGTTTTACAATATCATCTTTTGACTTACTATGAATTTTTTCCTTAGCATTTATCCACAATTTTATATACAAGGCCTATATAACATATCAAGAGTCTTTGGTTTCTCCACTTAATTATAAAGATGAATTTTTTTACCCTGTGGGAAAATTATTTTAATTCTTTTCTGGACATTTCTGATCCTTGTCTAGCTTTTGAATAATAAATATTAATCAAATTCACACTTTCAATATGAAAACCAAGTTTTTATGACTTTTTCGTACTGTTAGATTTTCTCAAATAATGTTTTTTTCTTTAATATTTTTTTATTTTTTTATTTTTATAATTTTTATTAAGTAATCATTTGAGTCTTATGTTACATATATGTTTATACATATATATACTATAAATATGTATGTTTACGTGTGTGTATGTGTGTTTATGGGTATATTACTGTTTCTATTTTTATTTATTTATTTATTTATTTTAGATAATAAATTTTATTGTTATATTCCCCATACAATTGCAGCCCCCCCATTCTGACCCCAATCCCTCCCCTCCCGCCCCTGCCCCCCTAAAATTGTCTCTGGTTCATAGTTTTTTGTTGATTTTGATTTTCACTTTCTTATAGTTATTCATTTTCCTGGTCCCTTATTTAAGTTTTCTAGATTCCTGCTATGAGTGAGACCATCCGGTATTTTTCTTTTTCTTTTTGGCTTATTTCGCTGAGCATGATCCCTTCCAGCGCCATCCATGTTGCTGCAAATTGCATGTGTTTATCTTTTTTGAATGCTGAGTAATATTCCATGGTATATATGTACCACATCTTCTTGATCCAGTCATCTATTTTTGGGCATTTGGGTTGTTTCCAAAGCTTAGCTATTGTAAACAGCGCTGCTATAAACATAGGGGTGCAGGTGTTCTTTGGAATTGATGTTTCTGTGCCCTTTGGGTAAATACCTAGGAGTGGAATTGCTGGATCATATGGAAGCTCTATGTTTAGTAGGTCCAGAAATCTCCACACAGCTTTCCACAGTGGTTGGACCAGTTTGCACTCCCACCAACGGTGCAGAAGAGTTCCTTTTTCTCCACACCCTCGCCAACATTTGTTGTTGCTAGTTTTTTTAATATGTGCCATTCTCACTGGTGTAAGATGGTATCTCATGGTAGTTTTGATTTGCATTTCCCTGATGACAAGTGATGTTGAACATTTTTTCATATGCCTGTTGGCCATTTGCATTTCCTCTTCCGAGAAGTTTCTTTTTAGCTCTTCTGCCCATTTTTTGACTGGATTATTTTCTTTGTTGTTGTTGAGTCTCATCAGCTCTTTGCAGATTTTTGTGATCAGTCCTTTATCATTAGTGTTGTGTGCAAAAATTTTCTCCCAGTTGGTGGGGTTTCTCTTTGTTTTTGTTATTGTCTCTTTTGCTGTGCAGAAGCTCTTTAATTTGATGTAGTCCCAGCTGTTTATCTTTGCCTTCACTATCACTGCTTTGGGTGATGTGTCTGTAAAGATGTCTTTGATGTGTAAATCACGTAGTGTTTCGCCTATATTTCCTTCTATATATTTTATGGTTTCAGGTCTTATGTCTAGTTCTTTAATCCATTTTGAGTTGGTTTTTGTGTATGGTGTGAGGTAGTGGTCAAGCTTCATTCTTTTGCATGTAGCGACCCAGTTTTCCCAGCACCATTTATTGAACAAACTTTCTTTGCTCCAATGCATAGTCTTTGCTCCTTTGTCAAAGATTAGTTGACCATAAATCTGTGGGTTTATTTCTGGATTTTCTATTCAATTCCATTGGTCTGTATGTCTGTTCATGTTCCAATACCATGCAGTTTTGATGATTATGGCTTTGTAGTATAGTTTGAAGTCTGGGAGTGTGATGCCTCCATTCCCTTCTTTTTTTTTCCAGGAGAGCTTTGGCTATTCAGGGTTTTTTTGTGATTCCATATGAATTTCATCAATAATTGTTCTATTTCTTTGAAGAATGACATTGAAATTTTGATTGGAATAGCATTGAATCTGTATATTGCTTTTGGAAGGATGGCCATTTTAATAATGTTTATTCTTCCAATCCATGAGCAGGGGATGTCTCTCCATTTCTTTGTGTCTTCTTCTATTTCTTTTAACAGTGTTTTATAGTTTTCTTTGTATAGGTCCTTTACCTCTTTTGTTAGATTTATTCCCAAATATTTGATTTTTTTTGTTTCAATAACAAAAGGGATGGTCTTTTTGATTTCTTCTTCTTCAGATTTATTGTTTGTGTATAGGAAGGCTACTGACTTTTGCGTGTTGATTTTGTATCCTGCCACTTTACTGAACTGATTGATGAGTTGAATTAGCTTTTCTGTGGAGTTTTTGGGGTTCTCTATGTATAATATCATATCGTCTGCAAATAGTGATAGTTTGACTTCTTCTTTTCCTATTTGGATTCCTTGGATGTCTTTCTCTTGTCTTATTGCCCTGGCTAGGACTTCCAGTATTATATTGAAAAGCAGTGGTGAGAGTGGACATCCTTGTCTTGTTCCAGATCTTAATGGAATTGCTTTCAGCTTTTCACCATTGAGAATAATACTGGCTGTTGGCTTGTCATAGATGGCCTTTATGATATTGAGGTATGTTCCTTGTATCCCAAGAATTTCAAGGGCTTTTATCATGAATGGGTGTTGCACTTTGTCGAAAGCTTTCTCAGCATCTATTGATATTATCATATGGTTTTTATATTTCTTTTTGTTGATGTGTTGGATAACGTTGATTGATTTTCGGATGTTAAACCATCCTTGTGTCCCTGGAATGAATCCTACTTGGTCGTGGTGAATTATCTTATGGATACATTGTTGGATTCTGATAGCTAAAATTTTATTGAGGATTTTTGCATCAGTGTTCATTAGGGAGATTGGCCTGTAGTTTTCCTTTTTTGTGTTGTCCTTGTTCGGTTTTGGTATTAGTGTAATGTTGGCTTCATAGAACGTGTTTGGTATTGTCCCTTCCTTCTCAATTTTTTGGAAGAGTTTGTGAAGGATAGGCACTAATTCGTCTCTGAATGTTTGGTAGAATTCATTTGTAAATCCATCAGGTCCTGGGCTTTTGTTTTTGGGGAGGTTTTTGATTACCATTTCAATTTAGTTAATTGTAATTGGTCTGTTTAGGTGTTCTATTTCTTCTTTATCTAGCTTTGGGTGATTGTAGAGTTGTAGGAATTTGTCCATCTCCTCTAGATTGTTAAACTTGTTTCCATATAACTGTTCATAGTAGTTACTGATTATTCTTTTGATTTCTGCTGTGTCCGTTGTGATTTCTCCTCTTTCATTGATGATCCTGTTTATTTGTGCTTTCTCCCTTTTTTCCTTTGTGAGCCTGGCTAGGGGTTTGTCTATTTTATTGATTTTTTCAAAGAACCAGCTCTTGGTTTCATTGATCTTTTGGATTGTTTTTTTAGTTTCAATTTCATTTATTTCTGCTTTGGTTTTTATTATTTCTTTTCTTCTACTGGTTTTGGGGTTTTTTTGTTGTTCTTTTTCTAGATCTTTGAGCTTCGAGATTAGGTTGTTTCTTTGAGTTCTTTCTTGTTTCTTGATGTGAGCTTCTATTGCTATATATTTTCCTCTTATTACTGCTTTTGCTGCATCCCATACATTTAGGATATTGGTGTCCTCCTTGTCATTCAATTCAAAAAATTTTTTAATTTCTTCTTTGATCTCCTCATTAGTCCAGTGGTCTTCCAGTAGTGTGGTTTTTAATCTCCATGAGGTAGGAAAGTTCCTTGCCTTCTTTTTATGGTTTATTTCTAGTTTGATGCCTTCATGGTCAGAAAAGATGGTTGATATGATTTCAATCTTGGTGTATCTGTTGATGTTTGTCTTGTGCCCCAGTATGTGATCGATCCTGGAGAATGATCCCTGTGCGCTTGAGAAAAATGTGTACTCAGTTTTTTTGGGGTTTAGTGTTCTATAGATGTCTGTTAAGCCCAATTGCTCTAGGTCCTTATTTAGAGCTTTGGTTTCTTTACTTATTTTTTGTCTTGTTGATCTATCCATTGTTGATAGTGGTTTGTTGAAGTCTCCCACTACGTATGTGTTTTCTCTGATGTCTGTTTTCAGAGAGGACAACAGTTGTCTGATATATTTTGGTGCTCCTTCGTTTGGTGAGTATATGTTAATGAGTGTTATTTCTTCTTGAAGTATTGTCCCCTTGATCATAATGTAGTGACCATTGGGGTCTCTTTTTATCTTTTTGAGTTTGAAATCTGTTTTATCTGATATAAGTATAGCTGTTCCTGCTTTCTTTTTTGGTCCATTTGCTTGTAGGATTGTTTTCCATCCTTTAACTTTGAGCCTATTTTTATCTTTTGTAGCTAAATGTGTTTACTGGAGACAGCAAAAGGTTGGGTTTTGTTTCTTAATCCAGGCTGCACCTCTGTGTCTTTTTATTGAAGAGTTTAGTCCATTTACATTTAGAGTTAATATTGATATGTTAACATCTGTATTTGCCATTGTGTTTGTCTTTCCTTTGATTTTATTTATTTATTCTTTTAATAACTTTTTTTTTTTTGGCCTTCTTTCATTGTTATTCGTCCCTCTTAGGTTCTGGCTTTAGGACTCCTTGTAGTATTTTTTGGAGTGGGGGTTTAGTTTTAATGAAATTCCGGAGTTTCTGTTTGTCTGGGAAGGTCCATATTCTTTCTTCAAAGAGGTAGGAGAGCTTTGCGGGATAGAGTATTCTTGGTTGGCATCTGTTTTCTTGGAGTCTGTTAACTATGTCCCTCCACTCTCTCCTTGCCCGTAGTGTTTCTTCGGAGAAGTCTGATGTCAGCCTGATTGGCTTTCCTTTGAATGTTATCTGTTTCTTCCCTCTTGCCAGCTTCATTATTTTTTCCTTGTCCTGGATTCTTGGGAGCTTTACTATTATGTGTCTTGCTGTATTTTTCCTTTCATCGTGGAAGTTTGGTGTTCTTCTTGCTTCTTGTATATCAATTTTCATCTCCTTCTTCACATTTGGGAAGTTCTCTTCAATTATCTCTTTGAATATTTTCTCTGTTCCTACTTCTCTCTCCTCTCCTTCTGGTATTCCTATAACTCTTATATTTCCTTTCCTCATGGAGTCAGATAGTTCCCGAAGTCTTTCTTCATTCTTTTTCCTTCGTACTTCTCTTTCCTTTTCTGTTTTGGTTCTTTTTATTTCTGTGTCTTCAAGAGTACTTATTCGTTCTTCCATTTCATCAATTCTGCTTTTATTGCTTTTCCCAGAATTCTTTAGTTCTTCCATTAATTCTTTGATCTCCTGCATTTCTTTTACTTCCCTCTTTAGGGACTCAATTTCATTCTTCTGATCGTTGATTATTTTTCCCTTATCATTGTTTTCCTTTATGACTTCTGTCAGTTTTTTAATCACGGCAATTTTAAATTCTCTTTCTGGAAGGCTCAGAAGTTCTTCCAAGTTACTGTCGTTGCAATCTGGGGGCTGGTTTTCTTTTTGTGGTGTGCTTTTTCTCTGGAGAGTTGCTAGGTTGCGTGTGGTTCTTCTCCTCCCTACTGTCTGTTTTCTAATTTGCCGTATGCGTTGGGACACTGTGTTGTTGGGACTGGCCGGCATCTTGGGTGGGCTTCTCTGCTCCCCTCTGGTTCCTCCAGGAGTCATCTGTCAGTTTCAAGCAGTCTTTACTGGAGAAAGGTCCCTGTTCTAAAATTCCGATGTGGGGACACACTCCCCTGTGTGCCTGGTCTGCCTCGGCGGTGGGTTCCTGCTCCCCCTCTGGGCTTGGACTGCGGGCCAGAGGGGGTCTGTCGTGGGCGAACTTCCCCTGCTCACCTCTGGCTCTTGATGAAGCCTTCTGCAGGTAGTCTTTACTGAAGAAATGTCCCTGTTCTAAAATGGCGATGCGGGACACACTCCCTGCGCGTCCGGTCTCAGGCACACTCTTCTGCACGCCTGGTCTGCCCCGGCTGTGGGTGCTCGCTCTCCCTGTGAGCTCAGACTACTGGTCGGAAGGGGCCTGGCGTGGGTAACTCCCCAGCTGGCCACTGGCTCCTTCAGGAGCCTCTGCTGGCTTCAAGTCGCTAGGTGGCGCCAGAGATCTCTCCTAGAGCCCTTGGGGAGCTGATTTTCCACCCCGTGGGACAGGGAAAAGAGCGGGGATGGTAGGGTACACCTTAACGGCTTTGGGGTGCTGTGTCTGCCTTGTGCCCCACCGTCGTGGGGAACCCATGCCCCTAATTTCGTGCCCCGGGTCTCAGTTCCAAAGCCCTCAGTTCCAGGACGCGGGCTGTAGCCCAGATCAGTGGCGCGGGAATGGCGCCTTTTGAATCCCGCTCCTGTGCCTGGGCGCCTGGTTCCTGCTCACTCAGGGAGGGCCTCCGCAAGTCTCCCCGCAAGCCTATGGTCGCAGGCGTGGGGACCTGCGCTTGCTTTTAAAAGGCACTGGCACTGCTTTTCCGTGCGATCCCGATTCCGGTCCGTGCTGCTTTTCCGTGCAATCCCGATCCCGAACGATCCGCGCCTGCTTTTCCAGTGCGCTGCTTTCCGTGCAAGCTTACCGGGCTGCCGGGGCTGTGTGCTGGTGCTGGCCTCCTCTGGGGGGCGGGGCTCTCTTTAAAGGTGCCCGGAGCTCACCTCTGTGGCGGATCCTGCAGGGTTTGCCTCAGCTCCCGTTCACGGGGTGTGGTGGCTGCAATAGTTCCTTTCCACTCACAGTCCCGCTTGCTGGGTCGTTTGTTCTTGTTGGCCGTTTTGGTTTGTTGTTTTCCTCCTCTCTGCCAGTCGGAGAGTGCGGCCTCTGTGGGCGGGGGAGGGGAGCAGGGTTCTGCGCTTCCCTCCCTTCTAGTCCTCTTTTATGGCCACTTTCTTCTTCGGGTAGTTTGCTGGAGTCACCCGTTTATCTTCCGTGTCCCAGTTCTCACTGGGACCTGCCGCTTTTCCTCCCTATTAACTTTTTTTAATGGGAGATCTTACTCGCAGGGTCTCCTCGCCGCCATGTTGCCTTTTTCTTTAATATTTTGAACAAAGGAACCTGAGGCTGAGAGGCTAAGATGATTTGCTTAATAGTTGACATTGCTTTAACAATTTTCTCTTGAGACTAGCGAGATGTGGCAACTAAACCAATGCATTGTCATATTCTGGCTGGGATTCTGTCACAAAAAAGAAGACTAATGGGAAAATTCATGAAATCTAAGTAAAACCTGGGATTTTTTTTTTTTTTTTGACAAATGTATAACAAAGTGGTAAAAAATTCTTTGGGAAACATAAGACAAAAAGTTTGAAGACAACTGAGCAGATGAAAATCTTGTATGTGTGCAAGTAGTATGAATTTTTTTAATCATACTGTTGCTTTTAATAGAGAAACTTTAGAAATAACCTAAATGCCCATTAATGTTACAATGAATGAAAAAATAGTTCTGTCTATTGGACAGTGAGTACTACCTATCAATTAGAAAAATGAAGCAGAATTGTACCAACAGGATTAACTCTAAATTTAATATCAGTAAGTAAAGCCAGTTATCAATTAAAAAAAAAAACTTCCTTCTATGAATAATTTCTAAAACACTTTATTTTTTTTAAACATTGTACTATGCAATGTAGTTACAAAATCAAGCAGTACAGAAGGATTTAGACAGTTGAACTGTCTAAAATGAACTGTATTGACTCCACTTCTCCCTTTTTCCTATTCTGCTCTTAGAAGTTATTTGGAATCATGTTCTAGCTTTTCTGGTAGTGACTGCCATGTATTTTTAATATATTGTGTATATTCCTACTTTAAAAAAATACTAACAACATGCATTTTCTATTAATTCGTTTTATGATGGATAAAGATTTACTCTGCTTATATAATTCTTTTTTATAATTTAGTTTTAATATTTATCAAACTACTCCTGAGTATAGTTTAGAAGTAAAATAGTCTACAAAAATAAAAAGCAGCAGTCCTTTCCATAACCACTTACCATCATCACTCCAACTGTAGCTTAAACCCCAGAGACAAATACTTCAGACTTTGACTCTTTTCTTTCTGTGTTTAAATTGTAAATAACATATCTTTAGATTTGCTTTGCGATTTTATGTTTTAATCATTGGATTCTTTCTCTGGAAGTGGAGCATTTAGTTATTCTTTCCCCTTTTACTATCAGACTTATCAGACTACCTATCCCCTGTCCTTCCAAATGTAGTCACACCATTCATTTGTCTAGATTAGAATTCTTTGTTCACATTATTGTGATTCTGTTAGTCCTATACATAGTTGAGATATGGAAAAGATATGATGACTTCTCTTGTACAGTTTTTTGTGTCCTGTGGAGTTAATAATTGCCTTGCTTCTTTGCTGAGTTTTCTATGTACTTATCACAAATTCATCCCCAGATCTCCTCCCAGTTGAAACATTTTATTATTGTGAACACTAATCTCACCTTTTGAGCTATTCCATTCCTTTTTCCCTGGGGCATTTAGTCATCATTCTGGGGATTCCATTCACTTGTCTCCTGTTTGCCTTCCCTCTTTAGATCCCTGTTAGATCCCTGTTTGCCTTGCTTTTTCTTGCTTTGCTCCGTTATTTTGGTTAACTACTTTCTTCTTATGTAGTACACTAAGGAAGATGAATTTTGTGAGACCTCAGTGTTCCAGAAATCTTTTTATTATGTGCCTGCACTAAACTGATACTATCTTCATTGAAAATAAGTTTCCCTTCAGCATCTGAAAGTGCTGATCTGTCATCTTTTGGGTTTTGACTGTTAACTAACACTTTTATGTTAGTATCTTAAGGTCTTTTCTCCTGGACTGCACAGAATCCTCAGGAAATACTGTTTTCAACTCTAGCTGAGGGAGCGAAATGGGTTGAAATTGGTTAGAGGATGTTCAATTTTAGTATATGAACTTGCACTTGCTGCCTTTCTCATCTTGTCATGCAGATTAGAGATTCATCTCTCTTTTACTTTTCTCCAGAAAATAAACCTCCAGCTTTTTCCAGGGCTGGACAATCATTTGAGGTAGGAAATGTACTCCTCAGAAGACTTTGCCTTTTTGTTTCAAAGCCCATCCCTACTTCAACTTCTAGAGCTACCTGATACCCTGAATTTCTGGTGGAGCTAATGGGGATTTCAAAGTGTGAATCAGGTTACTCCTCTCAGCTTTCATCACTACAGGGTTAGAAGTTAGCCCTGTCTTTTAGATCAGGTACCATTCATTCTTTTGTGTCTTACCTCCCATATGTTGTTCTTAACAATTCCTTTTCCCCCTTCTCTTATTTGTAGGGATCTATTCTAAAAACAAATCTTATTTCTGTGAATGTAATGTCTTTTTTAGGAGAGAGTAAAGGTAAGCTTTGACTTGAATCTGCACTATTTAATTAGAACCACATTATGATAAGTGAAATATAGAGATGGTAAAAGGTCTCAGATTGTCATAATGATTACTTTTGGCATGTCACCTCTGAATTTTGGCCAGACTCCTTGCAGAGATCTGGCAGTAGCTCATGTTCAGTATTCTTTGGTGGTAGATAATTCTGTAATTAGTTGGACTGAAAGTTAAATTTGAAAAAGTTATTTAGACTCTTGTGCTGAGTGCAGGTTGACAGTCTGTATTAAAATAAAATTTTTAGTTTAGAAACCCTAAAAAAGACTGTTAGTTTCAGCCAAAAGAGTTTGAATTTTCTCCTTATATTCGTCATTGACTATATTAGCATTTTAAATATTGTTTTTTTAGTACCATGTATACCCCAACCAGATGCCACAAGGAAAATTTAGAAATTACAACTCATTTCTATTCTTTGTCTCTACCTTTAAAATAAAAACTATATAATATACTACTTCATTTTTGAGACCCTTTTTCATATAGGAAATTGATAATAGCATCTCAAGGGACTTTTAATAAAACTATTTTTTTGGTTAGGTTCATTATCATTATTTATGTATTAGGGATAGTCAGTACATTCCTCACTGCTTATTCATTTAAACTTATGAAACCAGTCTGAAATTAGGACATATTTGCAGGACTATGAAAAAGTCAGATTTTTCATGTTTATACTAACCAGAAACTACCTTTTAAAATAAATTTAAAAATAAATATTTTTTGGGCCTCCCTGGTGGCGCAGACGGTTGAGCGCAGTGCTGTGAAGCAGCCTGCAGTGCCTGCAGTGCCAGTTAGATCCCCGCCGGCCTCAGAGCAACCCACATGGCCAGCAGACCTCTCTTGTCTTGCCCACTGCTCCTCTCAGCAGTGTGTTTCGTCAGTCTGCCTGTTCTGTTTCCCACTGTCTCTGGTGAATCCTCTCACCCTCCTGCACATCTGGCCTGTTCCCCAGCTCTTGTATTAAAAAATAATAATAAAAATAAAAATAAATAAATAAATATTTTTCTCCTCTTCAAAAACACAAATTGTCTCTGTCAGAACCTCTTGTTTGAGTTCTCTATAGGTAGTTTAATTTTGGTCCACTGCTTTATTTAGAAAAATTAAAAGTCTATAGAAAGGTGAAGAAACAGTTAAATGAACTTGTTTACCCTTCACCTGGGTTCACTGATTGTTTTGGTGCATTTGTGCTCTCTCTTTAAAATAAAAAATATTATGTATTTTTAATTTTTCTGAACCATTAAAAATTAAATTTACCTATCACAATAATTTGTCCCCAAACAGTATGCACAAAATAAAGACATCCTCTTACATAACCCTAGTACCATTTTCATTCCTAAGAAACAGTTCTATAATGGCATCTAATACATCATATGTATTCTTTCCTATATAACTTTATGTATATGTTTATCTTTAGCTCCGTACTCTCCCTTACTTCCAGGACTCCAAGATCCAAATGAGGATCACATTTAGTTGACAATAATCTTAAATCTTATTCTAGAAGAAACTTCCTCATCATCAGTTGTCTTACAGAATGTCCCACAATCTGGATTTTTCTTCTTATTTCCTCATGATTGGATTTGGGTTAAACATTTGAAAGGTGATGATATGTATCATTGCATGATATCAGGAGCATATCCCATTAGTGATGGTATTAAATCTGATCACTTAATTAAGATGGTATCTGCTAGTTCTCTCTATTGTAAAAGTACCTTTTGGATACTTTTTCTCTCTTATAATTAATGCAGTATCTATGAGTTATTTGTATATAACTTGTTCCAAAATAGCCTTTTACCCAGTGAAAAGTATTGGTTGATCCAGCTATTCAGTTGTAAAACTGGTGATCATTTCTTTCTTACTTATTAGCTAGTATTCTTCTGTAAATAAGGACTTTCCTTCATTTTCTCCTCTCCACCAGTTTTTAAAAAATATCTCTGTTGATTCATGGATTTTTTTTTTTATTCACTGTGTTAGAATACATTATCATGACTATTCTTTTTGATGCTTAAATTATCTCAAATTTCACTACTGGGAGTACTTTGAAGCTGGTGTCTGCGTCTTTTTATCACGTTCTCATTAATCTTTAAGTGTTTCTTTGCTTTCTGCCACAACAAAATGTTTCAAGTTCACTTTGTGCTTTTCCTGCCCTAGATATGAAATCAGTTATTTTTGGAAGAAGTACCAATTTTTTTCAGTGGGTATTTAATTTAGAAATCAAGATCTGGGCACTACGTTACTGTCTGGTTATCACTGCTCCTGGGCACTTTTTGTGTCAATAGCTAGGAAATATTTATAAATTTTTCAAGTTATAAGTTCATTACTGTCATTCTTTCTTCAAATCTGATATCATGGAGTCTTACTGCTTTCCCATTCTAACTCTCTGGTTCGTGAAAGCATTAATACAGTCACTTAATCGCTCCCTCTCCACCATATGCAAAGTTGTGTCTTAGTTTCTACATCTCTATCCATACCAGTGTCACCTGATTTCAAGGTATAGAGATTCACTCAGGCTACTGGAAAATGGTAAAGGATATCCGTATGTAAGGATAAATAGTGGCCTGGATCTAAGGCAGCTTTTAGCCTTGGCTGTTACTCTCCACCCATGTTTGGCTTTGGTTAGGTTTTTTTTTTCATTTCAGGTGTCTCTGCTTCTCATCTCTCACATTCAGCCTCCCCAAGGGTGGGGAAATTCATTAGGCTGATTATTTACCTTCTAATATGTCATATTCTTGTTCGGTAGCTCTTGACAAAGTATCTTTGGCTTTGTTGACAAACAGCCCAACAGTGGAATTTCTTTTGTGAAACTATCTGACAGCCTTCTTTTATTTAGTCAGTGCAATTATTAGGCATTTTTAGGTTTCAGTACAAACTGTTTTTCATATTTCCATTTTTTTTTAGAAAGATTTATTTGTTTATGCATACTAGAGCTGGGGTATAGGCAGAGGTGCCGGGGTCGGGGATGAGAGGATTTGTCAGAGACAGAGTGGGGAACAGAACAGGCAGATTGACTGAAATATACTGCTGAGGGGAGCAGTGGGCGAGACAGGTGAGGTCTGCTGCGCCATGTGGGTTAGTCCCTGGCTGACAGGGATTGAACTTGCGCTGTGCTGCACTGGCTGTGGATAGCTTCATAGTGCTGTAACTTAACCCCTTGCACCACCAGGGAGGCCCTATTTTTTATATTTCTTAGTATAGTTGTAAATCCCTTTATGCAGAAGTATGGTTAATTATATTTTAAGTTCATGAGTAATTTAGAAAATAAGACAGTGCTTGGTGCCAGACACCAGTGTATTATCTCTTCCTAAACAAATGAAAGTCATTCACAAGATGGATACATTTAGATGAAATATATTGAGATGACATATTCATAGAGGGAGGCTCAAAGTTGGAAAAAGGCAAGATTTTGTGAATGATATTTCTAGATTTCTTGAATGGAAGAGAAAGTTTAAGTACCCAAAGTATGTAAACTTGATGTTCTGAGAAGATGTTGGGTAAATATGCAGCCGGTGTTTTTTTAAAATGGGTATAATACCATTACCTATCTACCGTGGTAGGTAGTAATGTAAGTGAGAAATCCTAGAGGATCGAACAAAAAAAATTTTTTTTTTACTTCCTGGCAATTCAGAAATCACAACTCTGGAGAAATAATCGAAAACCCCCCAATGTTAGCAAGTAAAAGCATGGTCAGAAAGAATAATAGGACAGTCTCTAAGAAGTGTGATCTAAAAACCTAGGAACAAGCTTTGCGTGAAGAGAGAGGCAGGTGTCCCTAGCTGGAGGTGGACTACTAGGACTCTGTGCGGTAGAGGTTGGTTCCAGATACCTTGTGAAGTCAATATAGGAAGAGTTTCTGCTCCCACTAATGACTCTGAGCCATTCCGTGCTTAATATGGAAGCTCAGGAGATTGGGAGAGGTAAGGAATGAACTTGACCCAACCCTAGCCTCTGAGTGGAGGTAGTGTTAATTAATTTTTCTTGTTAAGCATGTGATTTCCTTCTAAAATATATTGAATGCAGTTATAAATGACAAGTTCTGGTCAGTAAGGTGAAGCTATAAACTGTATAAAGTGAAATAATCCTATATCTTTAATAGAATAATTTAAGTTCTTTGTGCCAAAGACACCTAAAACATAGGGTTTTTTCTGTGCTTATGAATGTTTGTAAACAAGCAAATATTCTAGATAGCACTGTTCACAATAGCCAAGAGATAAAAAATGATTCAGGTGTCTGCAGTGGATGAATGGGCAGACAAATGTGGTCCATACATGCAAGAAATATTCTTCTGCCTTAAAGAGGAAATTCTAACACATATTACAACATAGATAGGTCTTGAGGACATTGTGCTAAGTGAAGTAAGCTGGTCCCAAAAAGACAAATACTATGCGATTTATATGTGGGATTGGTAGTAAAATTCATAGAAACAGAAAAGTAGGATGGTGGTCGCCAGTGTGGGGGGTAGAGATAGAAGATTTGTTTTATTTATTTATTTATTCACTTATTTATTTATTTAAAAAGATTTATTTATTTATGCATACAAGAACTGGGGGACAGGCCAGCGGGTGCGGAGGGTGAGAGGATACCCCAGAGACAAAGTGGGGAGCAGAACAGGCAGACTGAGTGAAATTCACTGCTGAGGGGAGTGGCAGGCGAGGCAGGAGAGGTCTGCTGTGCCATGTGGGTAATTCCCTGACTGGGGATTGAACTCATGTCGCAGTGGCTGCAGACGGCTTCATAGGTTGTGTCTTAATCCCTTGCACCACCAGGGAGGCCCTAGAAGAGTTGTTTTAAAAGAAGAGGGTGTCAGTTTTTTTTCTGATGAACAAGTTTCAGAGATTGGTGTCCTAGCAATATGAGTGTGCTTAACACTAATGAAGTATACACTTAAAATGGTTAGGGTGGTATATTTTATGCTTTTTGGCCATAATAAAAAATATTAAAAAAAGAGCAGAGTACAATACAACATGTCCTCAAATAATGTTTCATTCAATGTCATTTTGTTATACCCTTTATGGGGCAGTTGTCTCTGTGGAGCTTGCAAATTCTTCCTGTTCCTTCCTAGGTTTTCCCTGGTTCCTCAAGTTTTTTCCCAGTTCCCTGAATTGTACATTTTAGGGTCACTGCATGTATACGTTGTCCCCAGTCTGAATGAATGGGAGTATGTATGTGAGTGTGCCTTGTCAAGAAGGGCATCCTTTCCAGGGTTGCTCCTGCACTGCACCCTGAGCTGCTGGCACAGGCCCTCGCCACCCCTGAATTGGAATAATCAGGTTGGAAAATGGATGAATGAATTTCAATTATTGTATAATTTTAAAAGTGTTGGGTGTCTTTATTTATCAAAGTTTGGTGATGTTTTGTGACCAACAATATGTCATATAGACTTTTATTTATATCAGTTAGCCTGTGATATTCATTATTTCACTTAAAGTTGCAGTTTCCAAGGACCTGTTGATGGTGTTAAGTGAGAATTTACTGTATTTTAAAAGATGTTGTGTGAATAATAGAGGTAGGGGTGTGTGTGTGTGAACACATATACACAGGCACATAATATGTAGTTATAAATACAAATATTTAAAAATTAGTACACACATATTTCATATTGTGCTATTTCAAAGAATAATTCTGCTAAGACTAAACATGATAGTTTTTTTCTGTAGGACAAAGTACACATTTATGTTGCCTCTGAATTTTCACTCTAAGAATTTTATTATAAGGGAAAGATAAGTGTGCAGAATAGTTTTGCAAGGGTATTGGATACAATACTATTTGTTATATTTATAAAATAAATATATATTTATATTAAATATATAAAAATAATTAAAATATTACTGTATATTATATCAGTATATATTCTATATATTTATAATAATAGCAAAGAATTAGAAAATTATAATTGCTGCCTATTGAGGAATTGGTAAAATAGATTATGGCACACCCATCATTGTAGAGTTACAGAAATATCTCAACATTGAAAGATACCTTCGTTCTGTTAATGCTTGAAAGAAATGCAGGTTCCATGTATAAATGACAATTCAAGTTTCTTAATTCTATGTACTGTGCCATACCTACTTTAACAGGGTTTCTCTTAATTGTGCTTTTTTCCCTAGTTTTTTACAATTAAATATAGCTTTTACATTTGTTCCTCAGAATACTTGCTGAGCAAGAACTTAATACAACATTTTTCTTTATAACTAATAATTAAAGTTAAATGTGTTCAGAACCTGATTTTTAAGGGATTGTAAATTTCATGAAAATTGTCTTTCCTAATTTTCATTTTTATTAAGTTTACATTATAGCAGTCACTTTTAAAGAGAAAGGTTTTAAATATTCCATGTTGAAATCTATTAATAATAGTCATGTTTCTTTTTTTTAATCACTGTCTGGCAGTGTGGATCATTAAAAGCCCCAAATATGATGATCAGGAAGTATCTGTGGGTAATTAGTTGCCTTTGGTAAGCTTTGGCTTTATTTCTGAAGTGATCAAGTTTTCATTTGTGGTATATGTTACAATATTTCATATTTTCTCTGCAGCCTAATGCTGGTGAGAATTGCCGCCTATCTTAAATAGTGAAGTCCTTCAGTCCATAAATTACCTCAAGCTATTTTGTATCATTTTGAGCAGTGTCTAGGAATGCAAAACATTTAGTCTAGTTTGCCTCGGAGATTTGTACTTCCAAGTCAAGTCTCAGATTAAGTGGCTTTGGTTGATGATTTTCTCTTAGAGCATCAATTTACTCATCTGAAATTGAAGCAGATATGGTTAAATATGGACACACACTTAATTTTTATGAGTAGAATAATATTCATTCAAGTCTTATTTACCTTGGGTAAGTTGCACTAATACATGCCAGATGCCGAGTTCATTTTGTTATCTTGTGCTCTGATAGTTTGAACATTGTTGTGTCTTTGGTCCCTCACTAGTAAAGTTGGGAGAGGAATTGTACCTACTTCACAGAAATTATGAGATTAAATAAGTTATTGCATGTAAATTTCTTGGGTGGTATCTGGCACATGAACTCAGTAGTGTAGTGAATGTTATTATCTTCGTTCAGAATCTGTGACGGCAGTTTTGTAATTTAAAACTTTTAATGTTTCAGTAAATGAGACTTAAAATGGATATTTTTTCACTGTGCTGAAAGTCATAACTTCAAGGAAATTGCATTTTTGTCTAGATTCTGCTTTTCCAGGGAACTATTAATATTTCATTGTAATAGACTACCTAAAATCACAAAAAAGCAGAAGATTCCTAATAATAAGGATTGTGTCTGACCTTGCAGTTAAAAAAATTTAGGCAGTTTTATCCTGGATATTCTGATATACCTAAAACCTTACTGAACCCATTTTCTCATGCATATGTGGGTGTGGTAAGTGCTGTCTCATCCTCTAGTGCATGAATTTTTAAAAAGGCAGCTCATGGCCCGCAATGTGATTTTATTTTATTTTTTTGGTCTCATCACTGATGGATCATTGGCATCAGTGCACAGGACAATTAGTTATTCTTAGATACAGCTTGGATTAAAAATATGCCAGGGCTGGGATGTTAGGAGCATGATATCAAGGAAAGGAATGATCAGGGACTATGGGACTTGGTGACAAACACAGAAGTCAGCAAATAAGTCTTTGGCTCTCCTTATATGCTGATCAGGAACTCTGGAACAGGGTCAGACAAGATTAGTGTTAAATTCTTAAGAATTCAGCCTGAACTATCTGCTAACAAAACAGACATTTATCAAATGTAAGGGATCACTAAGAAATGGGATGAACCTGAATGTTCAGATGACTACATCCTTTCACAATGCAGGTCTCACAGGTGTGATGGAGAATGTCCTGGAAAGACTTGTTTGGTTTTTACAAAATTTAAGACATCCACACTTATTTTAAATCATATGTGATAGGCACTGAGAATGAGAAGTTGTTCTCAGGGAGTGAACTGTGGGGCAATCATAGTGTTAACAGAATGATAATGTTGATGTTTGAATATGGGTAGAAGAAAGGGGTCCATGGTTGCTCAACTTCCTGCAAATATAATAATAAAGTGAGATTAAGAACAAAAAAAAAAACCCAAAACAAAACAAGGAAGGCTCTTAGATCTGTAAACCTTTTGTTATATTCTTACCTTTGGGGAGAAAGAAGTGAATAAAAGTCTCCCAATTTCTTGGAATTCAAGTACTTACTTCACAGATTACTCAATCTTTTATATAGAATAAGTTTCTAACAGTGAAATAATGGGAAGGAATATGCATATTTAAATCATTAGACTTTTTTTTGCATTTTAATGTTTCTTATAATACCTAACATGACATAAATAAATGTTGATTGTTTCAGTTTTGAAATGGGGGAATGATTTTTCCCCATTTGTGCTTCATGAAATGGATTCCGTTAGTGTAGCTATTATGCCTCTTCTTTTAGGGGAGTAGAGGTGACTGAATCTAATTTATGAGTGTGAAATGAGACAGTGGGCATATGCAGCCCATCACTTTTTCCTCTGCCTCATAAACAAGCTCTTTTCATGAACTTAGCCTGTTCTGTGCTGTAAGTTTTATGGGACAGACTGCTCTACTCTCAGGACACTTTGCCATTGTGGCTGGGAGAGTAAGTCTCTTCATTTATGAGGTTCAGTAATGGAAACCCCCTCCTTGTCTGTAGAAAGTAATGTTATCCTGTTTAGCTTTTATTATTGATAATAAAGGTTACATTTTTCCCCTTTGCCTTATTTCTCCTATCTTTCCATTTACCTAAGTTATTTATATTATTGTCTGTTTTTATCTCATTTCTTGGTTTAGATTTTAGACAGGAACAGGGCTTCCTATTTGTTGACTCTCTATCACACAACCTCTTGTACTTCCTTTCCTTAGCTTTCCATTTCTGAGTTTAATTGCATGTCATTATTTGTGCAGAAAAACTGGATTAATTCAACTAAAGTACTAGGAGTAACTGCCAAGTAAAGGACAATCACCAGTTAAGACATGCATTTTCATCTCTGAATGAAGATGAGCAACATTTATTCTTAATTTCTGTTAAATTAATCTATAAAGCATAATGGGCCTTGTTTTAATGCCAAACAGTATTTGCATATGTTTTCTACTATTATAATTGTTAAAATTTCAAAGTAAGCTGTCACGATGTTTTTCTCCTCAAAACTTACTTTCAAGTCTTGATTTGACTGAATTTTAAATAGATAATTTGTTTTGGTAATGATATTCAAAATAAACTGTCAAGATATGCTAAAGAAGGCTTAGTGAGCAACAAATTCTTAAAAAAGATTTTGAAAATAAAATGATTTACTTAATAAAATGTCTTAAAAAATTAAAAGTGTATTTTTAGTATAAGACTTAAGTCTTTTCACTCAAAAAAAATTGAAATGTGATTACTTGGCAATTGTATAAAAAGTTACTTCAACATTTATTTAAGAATAGTTTTAAGTACTGAAAAGTTGCAAAGATAGTACATCTAGTTCCTAAATACCTTAGGTCCATTTTCCCCCATGATTAGCATTTTAGTACACGTATTTGTCATAATAAGTGAACCAATATTGGTGTGTTACCTTTAACTAAATTCCATACTTGTTTTTAATTTATTTTCCTTTAATATTTTTTTTCTACTCCAGGATGCCACATTATATGCCATTGTCATGTCTTTGTAGTTTCCTCTGGTCCATGACTTTTTCACAGGCTGTCCTTGTTTCCTGAGGGTCAGGAATCTAGGATTGGCTTAACTAGGTGTTTCTTGCTTTGGATTGCCCATCAGTGACAGACAAGCTGTTGTAGACACCTGAAGACTCAGCTGGAGCTAGAGGGTATCTATTACCAGGCTTTCTCAAATGCTTATTGGCAGGCCTCAGTTCCTTGCAATTTGTTGTCTGGAAGCTTCAGCATGCTCACAACACAGCAGCTTGCTTTCGCCAAAGACAGAGATGCAAGTGTAAGGGTGAGAGAGTGGGTCCCAAGGGGGAAGACTTTGTCATTTGTAACAATGACATAACATCTCCAATCTTGGACATATCGTTTCTGCCATATGCAAGTGGTCACATAAACAACTCTGGTACACTGTTAGACAAGACTATAAAGGGTTGTGAGGAGCAAGAGATGGGGGGTTATTGAAGGTCATCCTGGACTCTGGCTGACACAGTGACTCTGAGGGACCAAAATATTTGCAGCAACAGCAGCAGCCTTTCTGAGGGACCCAGCTCGTGTGTGAGATGTCACTTCAGGGCACCCTGTAATAAACTTATTTGTAGTTCTACTTTTTCTATCCTACTAATTGACCCTGATTTTCGTTGTTTAAATTAGATTTACTCACAAATTTAGAATATAAGTAATTAGGAGTTTTAAGAATTAGATACTTCTTTTTTCTTAATTTTATAATTTTTTATAGAATTGAGATATAGAAAGGTAATGACTTGATCAGATTAGCCATGTTCACATAGCCATGTTCACATGGCTAGTTCATTGCCATGGTTTTTGGTATATAAATTTGGCATTTGGTATTACCAAGTGCTAATGTACTTATGTAACAGAATTTGGCTTTAAAAAAGCATAAAACTTTACCTACTTTAAAAATTGAGATTTTGATAGGTTGGCTTTCTTTACATTAGTCAATTTTAGTGTTTAAAAATAGCCTGGAACACCAGTGCATAGGCTCTTAACTCTTCCCTACTTCCACTGCAGTTTCTCTGTCTTTTATTTTTTAATTTTTGTTTTTTTTTAAGATTTATTTATTTATAAAAGAACCAGGGTACAGGCCAGATGCATGGGAGGGTGAGAGCATTCACCAGAGATAGAGTGGGGAGCAGAACAGACAAACTGACTGAAACACACTGCTGAGGGGAGCAGCAGGCGAGCAGGAGAGGCCTGCCGGCCATGTGAGATTCTCACCAGCCGGCTGGGATCGAACCAGTGCTGCAGAGGCTGCGGACAGCTTCACAGTGCTGCGCTCAACCACCTGCGCCACCAGGGAGGCCCTGAAGTTTCGCTTTCTAAGTAACTTTTATTCGTAGCACTCATATTCTTTTATTTTCTCACCGGAGTATTAGCACTTTGCTTATGAATCATTGTTCCAGTGTCTTAGAGACCACAGTGCAAGTCTAGAGTCTCTTAGATGCAGTCTTGTAATGGATTTTTTCTCCAAATTGGAAAATTATAAACTGAAGTTTAAAAGTTAGACACATCCTAAAATTCTAGGTGAAATTTCGCATGCATTTATATGTACTGTGGATAAAAGCTCACAGGTTTTATCATATTCTTGAAGCATCTATCATCCTAAAAACTGTTAATGAATCCTAGCGTTTGATGTAATTTTGTCTTGTGGTTGAGCAGCTTGTGTTCATGGCAAACAGTATGAGAGACATTTCTAATTTTTTGGATAGGAAAATGGAGTCTCAGCATTTTCCCTACAACCAAAACAAAGGCATATACCTAATATTATGATCCTAGGCTTACTTGATGAGTTATGTACTTTGGATTATTAGTAATAATTATATAGATTAATGTTTTACAAACATTTTAATACTCAACATTCATTATAAAAAATGATTGTGTCTCCTTAAATGACACCACATTCTTTAACTATTACATTACAGACAGAGTCAGAATGTCAGCTGGACAACTGCTGGTGGTGAGCAATTTTAGTCACATACCAGTTGAGGATTAGCATTAGCCTAAATTGGGGACCCTGAGTAAAAGAATTTATGAATTTCTGAAGTAATACCCGGTTTTCTTAAGGAATGTTTATCTTTCTGTTCTCTTTTGAAGTGATTATTATATAATAGGAATGTAGCTAAACTATCTCCTGATAATCTTATCAGATAGGTTATTCTGGGATTTGGTATCTCAATTGTGCATATATTGAGATTTTTATAGAACCTATCCTGTTCTGCAGTTCCTACATTTCCCTTCCATTATTTAGGTTCCCGGCTGGTTATTTTTGTTTATATTTTGGAATGTAGCAGGTTTTACTGTGAATCATATGTTAAGGGTATAGTCTTCTTACTAGACTCACATTTAAGGGTATAGCAAAAACTGAACTGGGGAAAATCCTAGTTTATATTTTCCAACCCAATTTCTTGATAGCAGTTAAATAAACTGAGTATGGCAGAGTTACATTTTCTCAGTAGTGGGTCTGAACCTCCAGCTCTGGGCAGAAGCTCGGAATTAAAGAGGGCATCCCACTTAGTTTTAATTTATGAACAGGATTTGAAATTAGGACCAGTTAATCTTTTTTGATTGTTGGGCTGTTTCCCAGCTTAACCACTAGACTATGTTTATTCAATTGCTGTCTTTGGCAGCTTAAAGATAATATTACAACAATACAAAATTATAACATGTAAAAATTATAACAGTAAAAAAAAATTATAGCATACTTTATGTTGTACTTCCAAGACCAAGGGGCCATGGGGTCATTATTGGTTCATTGATTATTTGAGAACTCTGTGTAGATGAGAAACAAGTGTTGAAGTCCCAACTATGCCATTTTCGAGTTGGGAACTTTTTGTTATTGTTTAACTTCTCTGTACCTCTGTTTCTTTATCAAATTTATGGTTTCTTGGTTACTGTTGCATCATTAAACTTCAGTCAGTGCTTTAAAGATGCCTAATGTGGGGGCAGACATTGATTACATTCCTATAATTTGCAGTAGGTATTATGAAGGGTGTGGAGCAATGAAAGAATATAATGGAGTTTGCTGGAGGGAGGTCAGCGAAGAACACTGAAAAGTAAATCTTAAGCTTTGATTTTTGGTATAGTCTGTTTTCTTTACACATGTTTTTTGGTATATTTCTACATTTAGTAACCTTTTGCTTTGTGCCATCTTAATTCCATTTTGGAAATAGGCAGATAAAGTAATGAGAAACTTTTTGAGGACAGTAATTTTTTTATTAATAAACTCTTATGTTACAGAGGGATGTTCCAGAACTCTCAAACCTGCCCTCTCTAAATAGGTTCTGCCATTCACTGCATCAAGACAAAACGTACTCTAGTGTGGAAGACCTTCAGTGGAAAAGAACTTTACTACAATTAGTTGTGCAATACAGAAAAGGGAAGGAATAAAGTTTCCAAATCAAGCACTCGAAATTACTCATCCCCTTATGGGGAAATGCCCAGTGAAGTAGGATTGGCCCAAAGCAGGGCCAGTGAGGCCTGAAAGCCTGCCACAAGTCTGAAGTACCTCCTGGTGGGGACCCATAGAAAAGTGTCAGAAGGGGCCCAGCATGTCTGGAACAGAAGGAGCAAAATCAAAATCTAGATAAAAGCACCCATTGTTGACATCCCCATGGGTCTCTCACCCACATCTGTTTCAACCAGTCTAGGCCCTAGAAGCAAGCACAGTTTATTTACAGTCAATCTGTTACAAGGCAGGGAGAGGTGCACCCCAGACCCCCCAAAAGCTGCCTGTTCTAAATGGGTTCTGCCATCCGCCACATCAACACAAAACATATGAGACTTTAATGGGAAGGAACTTTAATACAATTAGGAAACAATACAGAAAAGGCAAAGAATATAGTTTCTAAATCAAGCACCCAATGTTACCCGTCCTCTCGTGGGTAAAAGTCCACCCAAGCAGGATTGGCCCAGAGCAAGACCCCAAAGCCTGCCACAAGTCTAAAGCATCTTCCAGTGGGGACCTACAGAAAAGGATCAGAAACCACCAGACAAGTCTGGAAGGAAAAGAGCAAAATCAAAATCATGACAAAAACCACCATGGTCACCTTCCCATTGGTCTCTCAACCACATCTGTGTCACCCAGTTCACGACCAAAAGGCAGGCGCAGTTTCTTCACATGTCTCTCCATTCCATGTGCCTCCTCCAGGTCTCCTCCTGGCTCTCCATCCTGTTTCCTTCCTTCTTCATTCTCCTCTGCAGCTTCTTTTCTCTCTGCTCAGCTCCACCCTCCTTTGGGTGGGGCAGGAAACCTGAAACCTCCCCCTTTCCTGGGGACCACCCTGTTACATCTCTGCTCCCTGTACTTCTTCCAGGTCTCCTTCTGCTTCCCATCTCTCTTCCTTCCTCCCCCAGTCTCCTCTCCTCTCCAGCTTCTTTCTCTGCTCAGCTCCACCCTTTCTAGGATGGGCAGGGATCCTTAACCTCCCCTTCCCCTGAGGACCACCTTGTTACATTTAGAGCAGTTTTAGGTTTTCAGAAAAATTGGGAAAAGTATATAGAGTTCCTATATACTCCTCCCCCACAGTTTCTTTCATTGTTAAATTAACATTATGCATTAGTGTGGTACATTGATTAAAAAGGGTGAACCATTATTGATAAATTATTAACTAACATCCATAACTTTCACTAGGGTATTGTGTAGTTTTGCGAGTTCTGAGAAATGCAGCATGTTTTGGAAACATTATTACAATACAGATGAATTTCACTGCCCTAAAATTCCCCTGTGCTCCACCTATGTATTCCTCTCTTCCCTCTCCCCAACCTGTGGAAACCTCTCATCATTTTGCCGTCTCTATAGTTTTGACTTTTCCAGAATGTCTTATCATTGAAATATTGCAGTATGCAGCCTTTTGAGAGAGGCTTCTTTCACTTAACAATATGCTATTACTTAACAATACGCTATTAATATAGCATATTAACAATATGCTTATTTTCCTAGGCTTGGTAGCTCTTTTCTCCTAATGGTTGAATAACATTCCATTGTCTGGATGCACCAGTTTATTCATGTCCTAGTTGCTTCCATTTTTTGTCAGTTCTGAATAAAAACTGTTATAAACATTCAAGTGCTGCTTGTTGTGGATTATAAGTTTTTGGTTCATTTGAGAAAATACCTATGAGTGTGGTTATTGGATTCCATATATGGTAGTGCTATATTTTGCTTTGTAAGAAACTGCCAACTGGCTTCCATTGTGGCCATTCTGTTTTGCATTTCTATCAATAATGAATCACAGTGTCTGTTGCTCCACATCCTTACCAGCATTTGTTGTTGTTAAGTGTTTTAAATTTTACCCATTCTAATAGCTGTGTAGCAGTACTTAATTGTTGTTTTAATTTGCAATTCCTTAATGCCAAGATGTTGAGCATCTTTTCATATGCTTATTTGCCATCTGTGTGCTCCTTTGGTGAGGTGTCAATTCAGATCTTTGGCCTCAGTTTTAATTGGGTTGTTTGCTTTCTTATTGTTGTGTTCTTTGTATATTTGGGATAATAGTCCTTTATGAGCTATGTGTTTTGCAAATATTTTCTTTCAGTCTGTGGTTTGTCTTTTCATTCTCTTAACAGTTGATTTTGTGAAGTTTTTAATTTTAAAGAAGTCCAGCTTACCATTTTCATCTTGATGAATCATATTATTGGTATTTTATTTTAAAAGTCATCACCAATGCACTATCATTTGGATTTTTTTCTGTTATCTTCTAGAAGTTTTATACCTTTGTATTTTACATTTAGGTTTGTGATTCATTTTGAGTTAACATTTGTGAATAGTTTGCGCCTAGATTCATTTTTTTGCATGTGAATGTTCAGTTGTTCCAGCACCATTTACTGGAAAGATTATGCTTTCTTTGTTGAATTGCCTTGCTTCTTTGTCAAAGATCAGTTGACTATTCTTGTGTCAGTCTATTTCTGTGCTCTCATTCTGTTTCATTGATCTATTGATATTTGCCTATTCTTTTGCTAATTCCACACTGTGTTTATGAATGCAGCTTTATAGTAGGTCTTGAAGTTAGGGAGTGTCAGTCCTCCAACTTTTGTTGTTCTCCAATATCATTTTGACTATTCTGGGTTGTAATAATTTTTTTTTATACCTCAGAATAAGCACTTGGCAAGTATTCCTTGTTGGTAATCTCTTTTTCTATATAGTGGCCATAGTGATCTTACTAAACCTACGTTAGATCTGTTATTCTTACGGGAAAAATCCTTCCAAAGCCTTCCCATTTTAGTGAGAATCACATTGAACTGGCTTATATGGTCCTCCATTACCCTGCTCTTCGGTTACATCTGTGGCTTCATCTCTTAATATTCTTTTTTCTCTGTCCCTTGCTGACTAACATGACTGACTTTATCTTGCTTGAACATACCAGGCACATCTGTCTTCAGGCCTTAGCAATAGCCTGCCTCTGCCTTGGGTGTCTCTTTCCCAGCTATATGCATAGCTTACTCCTTCATCTCTTTCAAGTCTTATTCAAATGCCATCTTCACAGTGAGGGCTCTAATCATTTTATTTGAAATTCTAATTTTCCTTCCTCCTTGCCCTCTGCATTCTTAGTCTCTGAACCTGCTCCTGCTTTTTTCATAGCCACTATGAAATATAGGATATATAACATCCTATACACTTATTTGTGTTAATTGTTATTGCTTATTGTCTTTCTTTTTCTGCTAGAATTTAATTCCAGATGGCAGGACTTTTTCTACTTTGTTGGCCAATATGTCTTTAGTTCATGAAAGATAGTATGTTTTTAATAAAAAGATGGTAGATTTTTTAGTAAACCATTCCAAAATGAATAAATAAGTGAGTGAATGAATAAGTTGGTAATTGCTAGTGCATTAGCTGTATGACAGGATGTTGGATTCCAATTCATTTATTTTGAATACCTCATCCTTTAACTCAGCATCTTTTAAATAAGGTTAAATTTGAACCAAGCCAAGATAATGTTTTAGAAGATTTGTGGATTTCTAATAAGTTGTACTGTTTGTGATGGTAATAATAGTTTTTTCTTATTTTTTTTATGGGTTGCTTAAGGACATCAACCAAGTGAAAATGGAAGGAAAAAAAAACTGGATCAGATTTTTTTTAAGGATTTATTTATTTATTTTATACAAGAACCGGGGTACAGGCCAGATGCACGGGAGGGTGAGAGGATTCACCAGAGACAGAGCGGGGAACAGAACAGGCAGAGTGATGAAATACACTGCTGAGGGGAGCAGCAGGCTAGACAGGAGAGGTTTGCGCACCATGTGGACCCTCGCCAGCTGCCGGGGATCGAACTGGCGCTGCAGAGGCTGCGGGCAGCTTCACAGCACGGCGCTCAACTGCCTGCGCCACCAGTGGAGGCCCTGGATCAGATTTTTTAAAGGCAATTTGGCTACTTGTGTTTCTCAGTTAAGATAATTGGAATTTCCTCTATAATCAGGACTATTAAAAGTACTGCAATGTTTGCAGAGAAAGCTGTTTTAGCTGAGAGACTGCAAGCTTTAGAAAACCAGTAGTGCTATCTTCCTAACAATGATGGCCAGGATTCCAGTACCTGATGGGGATACCTCAATGTTACCTCAGTTAAAAAAAAAAGGTAGTATATGCACATGTTGATTCTCAATAAATGCACACTGGAATTTTATGTCATGTTATAATATATTGTTATTTAAATAAAAAAATATAATTAAAAAGAAAAGAAAATCTTTTTATACTTTGCCATAACAATTTAGTCAAGTTGCCTAAAAGTCAGGTATGTGAGTATTCATAAAATGTGCAACCATACTTCAATTAATGAATCTTTGGGAAACAAGGTTCAACTTTCCAAATAGCATGGATGGGTTGGGTTTTTGGTCTCATGAAATTGTACCATTGCTAACTTGTGCATGTGCCTAAAATAAGTTCTGAAAGAAATAATATTTATTTTTTTATTTTAATAAGATTTTATTATTTTTTATTCTGGTATTGTATTAGAATGCTTTGAGTTTAGGTGATTTTTGAAGGAAGAGATGGCTTCTCTTTTGCTCCGACTCTTTGAAGATTTTTTCCCTTCAATTGTCAGACACCAAAAGTTGAGCTCACACTGTCATCCTTGTAGGCTTCTTCCAGACAACAGTAATTCCTGTAACTTGGATCTGTCAGGCAGTGCTTCAAGATCTCTGTTAGATGTCCTGATTCATACTTCTCTATCATCACCACACTCTCTAAGAAGTTTTCTATTTTCTCTGATCATTTTTGCCTCAAGACTCAGGTCTGAAATCTCTTTTGCATATGTGACTTCTGCATATACCTTTATTCTTTTACTTTCTGTTTTCTGTCATCCTTGCATCTGTTTCCTATATTATTTCTACCAAAGTCAGTTGGAATTCATTCTCTTTGTTGGTAGTTCTAGTTCTTACCTAACTTCTTTCTGCAATGACTTCTTACCATAATTCTAGGATAACACTCACAAGTCTAAGTTAGTGCATTTCAGTGTTCAGAGCTATTGTGAAATGAAAAGTATTTTGAAACATAGAGGGAAAATGCCATCTGTAGAGATATAAAGTAGTCAAGATGGTAGAAACTTTGCTTTTGAAAATCTCATTGAAAATGGGTGTTTTTGGACCTCCCTGGTGGTGCAAAGGGTTAAGACACAACCTGTGAAGCTATCTGCAGCCACTGCAGCCCAAGTTCCATCCCTAGCCAGGGAGCTACCCATATGGCACAGCAGACCTCTCCTCACTTTCCCACTGCTCCCCTCAGCAGTGTATTTCAGTTATCTGCCTTTTCTGTTCCCCACTCTGTCTCTGCTGAATCCTCTCAGTCCTCTCACTGTGCCCTCCCCACACCTCTGGCCTGTACCCCAGTTCTTGTATAAAGAAATAAATCTTTTTTAAAACATTTATTTATGCATTCAAGAGCTGGGGTACAGGCCAGAGATGTGGGGAATGAGAGGATTCACCAGAGACAGAGCGGGGAACAGAACAGGCAGACTGAATGAAATACACTGCTGAGGGGAACAGCAGGCAAGACAGGAGAGGTCTGCTGCGCCATATGGGCACTCCCTGGCTGGCTAGGGATCGAACTCATGCTGCAGAAGCTGCGGATGGCTTCATAGTGCGGTGCGTAACTCCTTGGCCACCAAGGAGGCCCAATAAATAAATCTTTAAAAAAAAAAAAAAAAAGGAAAATGGGTGTTTTCTATAGTGATAAGCCTGGTGAGCGTATTTAGAAGACAATAAGATATTAGAATGTACAGACAGGTCACAGGTTTCAGAGATTTTAGGTCATAGACAAGTAATTTTACAGAGGAAGAAACCCAGTGTTTGTGCTTATATAACTAGATAGTGATAGGCAATCATAAATAGATTTGCTGATTCTGAATTTAGTGTCTTTGGTTCTTCCTTTTTTTTTGGCCAAAAAAAAAAAAAATGTTGACTTCCAACATCTTTCTTTCTTAATGTACGTCCCATCCCCTTCCTTTCCTAATTTTCTTCTTTTTGGTAAATATCTGAGTATTTTCTCTCTCTTAGGCATTTTCCTAGTTGCTGGGAATATAAAGTCTTTCAAATTGTACCTCAGTAGTGAGGAACTTGGACTTATAAACTGAGATTTGACTGTGCAAATAGAGGATTCTAGAGGGATCCAGAAGTGCAAAGGGAGCATAGCATGTTAAACAGCATGTGATTGGGCCCCGGAAGTTACAGAATATTGCCAGTGACCAAAGGAGGTGAAAGAAAATGCATATCAAAAGAGACCAGAAACAAGTGCTGATAAGGAGAAAAAAAAAACAACAACACTTGATGGGAATGTAGACTGGTGCAGCCCCTGTGGAAAATTGTACAGAATTTGTCTTTTGCTTCTTCCTTCCAGAACTACAGATCTGCCTTATGATCCAGCAATTTTATTCCTAGGTATCTACCCAAAGATTGTAAAAACACTAATTTGAAGGGATATACAGCCCTATGTTCATTGCAGCACTATTTATACTAGCCAAATTATGCAAACAATCTATGTTCCTAGTGACAAATGAGTAAAGAAGATGTATGTACACATAATCAAATACTACTCAGCTATAAGAAAAGGTGAAGTCTTTCCAATTACTACAAAATGGATGGAACTGGAGAGAATTATGCTAAGTGAAATGTCAGAAGGAGAAACACAAATACTGAATTTTTCACTCGTGGAATATAAGGAGACAAAACAAAGGAACGGATAAAGCTAAACCAAACAAACTCTAGGGATCTTTTATAGAATTGAGGCTACTAGAGGAGGAAGGCAAAGAATGGAGAGCAAAGAGAAGAGGGGACCAATGGACTTCCGTGGAGGGTTATGGGTGCCTTGGTGGGTATGATGTGGTAACATATATCTCATGAGTTTGAAGCTATAACCCTCGATTATATACAGTGTTGTAAAACAGCATTTCCTCAACCAAAAAAAATACAATTTTTTTTAAAAAGAAAAAAGTGAAGGCTGATGGCCAATCACAATAGCAAACATTATTTGCTACTAAGTGGTTCAAACCAAAATTTTGGAAATGTGCTTGTTGGTTACTTGTATTTTTCTTTTTAGCCACTGGGGAGCGCAAGAGAACTGGATAGTGTTCACAGAGGCGCCTAGGTCTAGGTAGAAGTGGTCAGACCAGTACTGCTATCTTTTCTCAAGTCATTTGAAACTGTGTGTGTATATATAATCTGTACATATAAAGTGTTCAGTTAGAGGGAAACTTCCATATCAGATAACAAAAATAATTCCAAACCTTAGGTAGTTGTGCTGTACTTAGTCTAAGTACATACCTGAACAGTAAAAAATATAGTTGTATAGCACTAGAGTTCCTTGTGAGATTGGTCCAATGTTTCTGGAGGTAAATAGCAGTTTACTAGGTGAACCTAACTCCCTCTCCCTCATCCCCCACTTCTTTTTCTCCTTTTCCCCTCCCTATCTGTTGATCTTAGAGAAAAACTAGGACATGTTGACTTGATCTAGGCAGAGAAGAAGCTCTTTGATACGTTAGATAAGACATCACAAAGATGAGGGGTGAAATGCTTATGTGAATATGCTTGACTAGAACATATAAGGAGAAAATTAAAACAGATGGCCACAGATACCATATCCCTAAAGATAAATGAGGAACTGCTTTCTGTAAAGGTGTTGTTCTCATAAATTTGGTTTACCCTTGACATGGTATATGATAGGTATTTTTTAAAAATGCTTGAATCAATACAATGAATGAAGAAAACGTCACTTTTCTTTCACTTAAATATATGTACAGTGGCAGAAAGAGATAATAGGAAAATAGTTGGACATGTATGTAATGGTTTTGTTAACCATATTTTTATTTGGGTCTCTCAAATGAAACTGTGCTAGACTCTGAAAAAAGGGGAATCTAAAGTAGTTTAGGCAGGATTCCTGTTTTCAGAGAAGTTTTTAATCTAGGGAGAGAGACAGAAGTACAAAAATTGTATTAGGAGAGGCAGCGCTAATTGTGAGTGGAAATAACCATCCACAGGGTTTCCATACAGCAATTCTATTGTTGGAGTCCCTAAGAAATGCTTTTAAAGTCCACCTCTGCTGTGTTAAGTTTTTGCTGGGACTAGGGAAAGGTAAGCAGGGAACGTAAGATGGGTTCTAGAGTCCCTTCTCACTTTCAATTTATGTGAAACTATTTTGAAATTTCTAAACTATGGCTTAAAGTTGACATCTGCGTCATGTCTAGGCAGAAGACTGGTTAACCAATAGAAATTGTTTTGGGGGTTTTGCAGAGTCAGCTGTAAGGTGCATTAATTGTATTAAATAAGAGTAGCAAATGAGTGCTGAAAGTAAAAGCTACAAAAAATACAGGCGCCTGTATTTTTTTTTTAATGATCCCCCCTCAGGTTTATTAAGATATAATTGACATATAATATTGTATAAGTCTAAGTTGATTTGATAAACTTATATATCACAAAATGGTTGTCATCATAGTGTTAGTTAATGCTTGCAGCATATCACATAACAACTTTTTTTGTGGTTATTCTTTTTGAGGATCTACTTTGTTAGCAACTTTAACATATATAATATAGTGTAATGTCTACTATAGTATAGTATGATGTATGTAATATAACATGATATATATTACATATATAACATAGCCTTATTATAACATATATAATTTACAATAATGTGTAAATTATTAACTATAAGCATCATGTTGTACATTACATCCTCAGAACTTATTCATCTTATTCTTACAACTTGGAGTTTGTGTTGTTTGACCACTTCAACCTGTGCCCCTGAAAACTACCACTCTTCTCTGTTGCTATGAGTTTTTTTTTTTAAGATTCCATGTATTAAGTGATATTGTAAAGTATTGTCTTTTCTGCTTGACTTGTTTCACTTAGCATAATGCCCTTGAGGTTCATCCATGTTGCAAATGGAAGGATTAGGAAATCCTTCTCGTTCTCTTGGCTGAATATATACCAGTGCCTATCTAAACATTTTCTTTATCTGTTTACCAGTAACTGGGCACGTAGATTGTTTCTACATCTTGGCACTTGTGAATGATGCTGCAGTAGGAACATGGGAGTGCAGATAGCTCTTAGACATAGTGATTTAATTTCCTTGAATACTCAAAAGTGGGCTATCTGGATCATATGGTAGTTCTATGTTTAACTTTTTGAGGAACTTCCATACTTTTTTTTTTTTCATAGTGACTGCCTAAATTTACATTTCCACCAACAGTGCACATCATGGTTATCTCTTGACTTCTGGGTGATAGTCATTATTAACAGTGGGAGGTGACATCTTTTTGTGATTTTGATCTGTAACACAAATGCTTTTAATTTCAGAGTGACTGAGAACCATTTTGCTATGCCTGTTCAATTTGTCTAACTAGGACTTATAAACATTTGTGGTGTCTGGAAAAATATTAGTTTGCCTAAATTCCCAACTACATTGTGTGCATTTAGCTGAAATAGTAGCAACCTTAGGTACTATTATGCCTGAATTTAATCCTGGTTTGACCACTTCTTAGCTGTTAGTTATTTATAACTGCATAACAAATTTCTGCCAAATTAGTCACTTAAAATAATAAACTTTTTTTTTTTTTTTAGAGAGGCATGTTTCATTTATTTATTTGTTTGTTTGTTTGTTTGTTTGTTTGTTTTTGTTTATACATGCACTGGGTACAGTCAGAAGCGTGGGAGGGTGAGAGAATTCACCAGAGCCAGAGCGGGGAGCAGAGCAGGCAGACTGATGAAGTACACTGCTGAGGGGAGCAGCGGGCGGCAGGAGAGGTCTGCACGCCATGTGGGACCCTCCTCTGGTGGCCGGGGAGCAGCCAGGAATCGAACCGGCGCCACAAGGGCCGCGGGCAGCTTCGCAACCCAGTGCTCAACCGCTGCGCCACCAGGGGAGGCCCTAAAATAATAAACTTTTATTGACTTTTTTTATGGGCCAGAAATTTGGGAATGGATTAAATAGGTGAGTTGAAGTTGAGAAGTTCCCCAAGGCCATGGTGATCTGAAGATTTCACTGGTTGGAGGATCTGCTTCCAGGATAGCTTACTCAGTGCCTGTGGGCAGAAACCTGTGCTTCTTGGGCCTCTCCAGAGTGTTACTTATGGGTCATTTGGCTTTCCTCAGAGTAATTCTGCTGAGAAAACGAAGGGTGCCACATTGCTTTTTTATGACTTAGTCTCAGAAGTCTAATACTGTCCTTTCAATTGTTTCATTAGTTAAGAGCCCCCACTCTCATGGGGATTGGCATTAGCTCCATCTTTTGAAGGGAGACATGTCTGTTGTGACATATTCTAATTCCACCATGTGGATTCTGTAATCTATTAAAACCTTTTGAAGTCTCAGTCTCCTTATACATAAAATTTAATTTTAATAACCACTTTATATCATTATTGAATGATTCAATGACTTCAACACAAAAAGTCTTGAAAGTTATAGTTACTAGCATATAGTAAGTGCTCATATCTGTTTTTGCTTTCAAGATATCTTTAATCGTGCTTATGGTCATCATGCCTATACTGAAAGAATAAGGGACATTTAAGGGTCTGTTTTCAACATAATGTGGGAAAGAATATTGCACAACTTTGACAGTGAATGATTAAAAATACCATTTAATATAAGAGCTATATCTTTGTATCTTTTATAATATTTTGTGAAAGATGTGGAAATACATCTCTGTATCTTTTCCTTAACCTTTAAGCCATTTTATTTAAAATTAATTTTCAGCTTCCCTTGATCCTGCTATATTATTTCATGTGTCCCCATCTCCATCTACTGAATCCAAATAAAGCCCATTTTGTAATAATGCTTTATCATCTTCCTTTTTAAACTCTAATGTGTTTCAGCTTTCAGATAGTTCTGAGCTCAGGCCTTTTTGGTAGATTTGGTTAAGAAAAAAGCAAGCTGCTCAGGCTGTCTTTAAAGGTATTCCGTGCCAGGATGATTAGCAATAAAAACAGGTTTTGTTTTTGCCCTCATCTTTTGCCTGTAATGCAGCAGTGAGATTTAATTCCCCAGACTGCAGTACTTCCAAGACATCTTCTCTGATCAATACCTGACAGCTGCATTAGATCTACATATACAGTTAGGTTTTCCATTTAGTAATTATCCAGGGAGAAACCATTAAAAGGGTAAATTGCCATTAAGAACCATGTTGACTTCTCAATCTCACTCTGCTTGCCAAGAAAGGTTGTAATGTATGGGAATGGAGCATTTCTTTCTGACTTTTTGCTCTTTCTGTTATGTTATTTTAGGCTGGAGCTGTGGGTTGCTAATCATATGATGGAAAAGGATCTTAAAATTTGGATAATGTGGATGTGGGAATTCTTTGTACTATTTTTGTGACTTATTTGTAAGTGTGAAATTATTTCAAAATAAATAGTTAAAAAATAAAAATTGCAAATGTATTATTTATAAGTGGATTTACAACAAACAGTGACTGTACATCTTTATGGATTATGATGAATTTTACTTGAATTTAGGGATCTAAATTCTGTTATGTTTTAAAAACAAGTGTCATTTTTTTCTTTTGAAGGATTTGAGTCTTTTTTTTTTTTTAAGATTTATTTATTTTTGTACAAGAACCGGGGTATATGCCAGATGCACTAAAGGGTGAGCATATTCACCAGAGACAGAGCAGGGAACAGAACAGGCAGGCTGAAGAAATACACTGCTGAGGGGAGCAGCAGGTGAGACAGGAGAAGTCTGCTTTACCATGTGGGATTCTTACTGGCCGGCCAGGATCAAAACCACGTTGCAGAGGCTGTGGACAGCTTCACAGTGTGGCGCTCAGCTGCCACGAGTGTCATTTTTTCCTATGAAAGAAATTAAGAGAATGCTTTTCTATATTTACTAAAATCATCAACTAAGCTTTTCTTTAATCTTGTTTGGAATTGCCATCTTTCTGTAGTTAAATTTTTATTTTAAATGTAATTTTTTTTTAATAATAGATGATTTTTTCTTTTTTTTTAAGATTTATTTATTTATTTATACAAGCACTGGGTACAGTCAGAGGTGCAGGAGGGTGAGAGAATTTACCAGAGCGGAGAGCAGAACAGGCAGTGACGAAGTACACTGCTGAGGGGAGCAGCGGACAGCAGGAGAGGTCTGTGCGCCATGTGGGACCCTCACCCGGTGGCCGGGGATCGAACCGGTGCTGCAGAGGCTGCAGGCAGCTTCGCAACCCAGCGCTCAACCGCTGCACCACCGGGGAGTCCCAAATGTAAATTATTCTATATCTTAATTTCTATAAAGAGCACATGTTTATAGAGAGCTTTTCTGGGGAAATATCTTTATTGAGATGTAATCCACATATCACATATCTCATCCATTTAAATTGTACATTTCAGTGATTTTTAGAATATCCATGAGTGTAATAACAGTATAATGAAGTTTAGAATATTTTTATTATCTCCCCCCAAAGTAAATCTACACCTTTTAGCAGTCACTCAATATTCTTTCTGTCTCCCACCATAATGCCAACCACTAATATTTTTTTTGCCTCTTTAGATTAGCTTCTTCTGGCCATTTCATAATAATGTGGCCTTGTGCGACTGAATTTTTTTATCCCCTAGTTTGTCAGTCTTTATATTTTATGGAAAAGGACAAATTGGTCCTAGGACACAATTGTCATAACTGTGACTTCTAAAATCTTGGTCCTTCAGTTTGAAAGCATGTCTAAGATGGAAAGATCAAAGATCCACATAGAGCATGATATATAGCACCACCTGAAGCTCCCTGCATGTAGGAGGACCAGCCTTTGAGTTTGTTAGTCATTTTTTTAATAGTTGCAGTCATTTGATTCTTTTTTTTCCACTTAAAAAAGTGGTTTATAGTTTATATTATACTGAAGTTTATTACTTGGTAGATAGGTATCCTTAATATTAATGGTATAGAGTTTAATCTGTACCTGAGTTGTTATTTTGCAGGCTGTATTTGCATTTGCGATGTTTGTATGATGCTTTTCTTTTAATGTTTTCATGTTTGAAGTTTGAGAATTAATATTCACATGATTTTTTTTTTACTGTTAGATTAAGTAAGATTCCTTTTGGTTTGAGTCCATTACAATGGAAAGGGATATCTCAAAACTGTGGTCATTAATTCCCATCTTCTCTTTTTGGATACTGTCAGGATGGTGACTAGAGGCCAGAAATGCATCATGGCTTCTGGCTTCCTTTTTGTCATTTTTTCCTTAACCTTTTCTAACTCCTTCAGTAATCACAGCCAGTGGTTAGAGATTTCTTGTTCCATTTAGGTAAATAGCCAGAAGTTGCTTTAGTTCTTTGAAAAACCCTACTTATTTAATTACCAAACAATTTAGCAATTTAAGGACATTGTGATACTATTTAAGAAAGGCAAAAGAATTTCAAAGCTAATGGTGTGTACCTCTTTGGGATATGGTGTATACTACCTTTTTGGGATCTCCTCAAGAGTCAGTTCTTCCTTTGAGTACTATTCTTGCACAAAATGGAAGATACTAGCTTATTATCTTCCTCTTTCATGTTTGTATGACTTGATTTTATAGTCTTTTGTTACTTGTCACAATTGGCTCGTCAGCATGGGGCGGTGGGGTGGGAGCTATGAAGCATCTGATGATCCTTTTCCATGCCTTGTCTGAATGGATATGAGGAGGTAGAAATCCTTTTGTCTCTTAACTAAAAATATATAAAGGATAGTGATATATCCCCTGCATACTAAATGATTACAATATAAAACAATTTCATGAACCTCTTAGATTCTTCAAGGATTGCTTTGCTTAATTATGAATAGAGGATGAGACGGACTTCTGTAACAAGCCCTTTACTGGGCCTAGAGCACTGTCTTTGGTGGAAATTAACTATGAAATAAGAGACATTAGGGCCTATTGAATCATATTTCACACTGTGAATCTGGAACTCTTTGTTTTTCAGGTTGCATTTTCTTGGCTGTGTCAGCATCTTTATTGTCTGGGCTTAGAAACCCCCTGTGCACCAAACCAGGAAGGGAAATTAGCAGTATGCATGTTGCAGAAGGATTGTACTGTATTAGGGATTTCTGATTTCCTTAATAATTTTGAATATAAGAAAATATGCAGTAACTGGTTATGTATAAAACTATGAGGTCATTCCACTAGTTAAAAGATTAATTTTTTGAGATAGAGACATTGTTACTATTTGTGCTTGGTGATTTTTAAGAAAATAATGGGGCATAAATATTTTCTAAAAATTTGGTTCAAAGACCCATAATAACAGGCTTAAAATTGATTACTTGTTTCCATTCATGGAGTAGTTCAGAGGTGAGGAGTCCAGAATGACTTTGCCTCTCAGCTCCCTGAGTTTGAACAGGGCTGGTATAAGACAGGGCTCAGGGTCAGGAATGTGGTGCATTTTTAAAACACATGTGCAGTTTATTTACTGTTTTTCCATTAAAGTCTGGGGTCCTTGTCTCTTCCCCTTGAATCAGGTTGGATATCTGACTCACTGCTAACTACTAGAATATAGAGTTAGTGATGCTATATGACTTCCGAGACTTTTTTGCTTTATTTTCTGGGATACTTGCTTTTGGAATCCTGAATTACTACAAAAGAAGTTTGACTGTCCTGAGGTCACCATTCTGTCAGGCCCTATAGGGAGGCTACCTGTGAGTGACCTGGCCGTACCGCCCCAAATGAGGTTCTAACTGATAGCATCAATCACTTGGCATGAGTGAAGTGCCTTCAAATGAATCCAGCCATTCTAGTTGTTGATTTTTACCAACTGAGGCCCAGACACTGTGGAATAGAGAGAGACAAGATCTCCCTTTGTGCCTGCTTTGAATTTCTGCTCTGTCGAATTCATGAACACAATAAAATGATTGTTTCACACAGTTAAGTTTTGAGGGGTTTGTTACACAACTATAGTGACTGGAGGAGGTATTCAGGTTCCTTCTGTCATACTGGATTTCCTTCCAAGAATCACCCTTACATGGTTCTTGTATGTTTGGCTGCCATGTCTGCAATCCAGCCATCTGCACTGATGAAGTACAGGAGAAGGCATTGTCTTTCTCTTTAAGGACACTCTAGAATATTATTGGCCAGAACTTAAGCTAGAACATAAGAAAAGACCAAGAAATGAGTTTTTATTCATGACCATGCTGAAAATTAAGGAATTAAGGATTTTTACATCATTGAGTAAGAATCCCTTTATTGAGGGATATGGGGAAAAGTCCTAATTTCTCTTATAGTTGTGTTGATTTGATTATGCCAGATTCTTTATTTTGTACTTTGTAAATGCTACAAATAAATGTAAATGGTACTTTCATTTCGAAGAGCTCTCAGTAACAGATTTGCTGGAAAACACTATATTTTGGTTAGGGTTATAATCCTCTAATAATAATTCTATTTTTCAAATTAAACAAGTGACTTAAAGAAAATGAAGTTTACTTCTTTCTATGTGAAAGAATCCAACAGGAAAAGTCCAGGGCTGGCTAAGAATGACAATATAAATACTGGTTAATATCACTATCATCAGCAACATTGGCCCCTTTTTTAATTTTATGTATTTTTTATATCATTTTTCATTTTTGTACAATATATACATTTTCATCATGTTTATAGTCCCCATACAACTCCCACCCCCCCTTGTTTTCATCCTACTCCCTCCTCCCCCTATATTGTGTCCTGGTTTATAGTTGCTTGCTGATTTTGATTTTTACTTTATTATAATTAGTCTTTTTCCTGGTCCCTTATTTAGGTTTTCTAAATTCCTGCTATGAGTGAGCTTGTTCTGGGAGTCTTAGGATGCTACCAAGATGGCCGCTTGAACTTTATCTGCCAAAGTCAGCCTCCCGACCTGTAGAAGGGAAGGAAGAAAAAATAAGGTGTCTTTCATTGAAAATTTGTAGAAGTTGCCATATTACACTTCTGCTTTTATTTCATTGACCATAACTTTATCATCTGACCAAGCTTGCTGAAAGTAAGTTTGGGGAAATGTGGTTTTTATTCCAGGCATCCATGTGACCCGGAGCTTCTGTTGTTAAGCCGTATGGCATGAGTCTGTATCAGTTTGTAAGGAGCTCTTTGTTTTGCTAGATTATGTAGTGCAACATGAAGAATGGTTAGAAAATGTACAGCAAGTTAAAACATGTTTGGCTTACATTTGTGTTCATATAAGATGTGCAGCCATTCCTTCCTCATTATTTGGGTTTGTAGGGATGTCTGATGTTTGCTCACAGACTAGGCACGGTAGTATGCACTTTACCAACTCCTTTAGCCCCAACTCTCAAAGCCTTTCCTGAAAAAGCACAATCCCATTTCTACTGTATACATAATGGGGCCGTCTGTTATAGTTTCTCAGTCGTCCAAAGTTAAATCATTTGGTTCTGCATTTCTAAAAGTGTCCTTTTTTTTCCTTCTTGAAAGGATTTTTCCCTTTTGTTTTAGAGTTGAAATAGTCTGAATATTTTAGCTATTTCAGGTGCAAGACTGGACTAGTTGTGAGGCATTGATTCATCCCTGTACCACATACCGTTGCTATAGAGTTTTGTCTCAGTAATACCTCTCTTGAGGAATACTGTGACTCTTTGTTGTTCTCCATATAAAGAAACTCTTCTGCCTTGTATAGTAAGGATAAAAGATTTAGTTCACAGTTCAACTTAAAAATGTGAAGAAAATGTTTTATTTTATAGTTACTATGGTTGTTTTGAGTTCCACCTTTTGATTAGTGAAAATGTACTGAAGTCGAATCTGTTTTAAAGCTTAGTTGGATGTGGTACTTTGAACGATCTCTCTCTTTATTCTGGTAGGTAGCCTCCCTCTTTCTCTCTTTTTCTCTGGGCATCTAGGGGAAAGATGTGACTTCAGTGACCTTACCTCTCCGGGTAAGATGCTCACACCTATCAGTGTCATTACCCTCCTTTGTAGTACCCCCTGACTTTCACTCAGGTAATGTCTTTTTTGCTGCCTGATGCCTGATAACCTGTTGAATTTGGGGCCCATTCTTGTGGCTTAGTCATTTACTTGACTTCACCTCGGTTCAAGATGATGCTTCAAAGAATACTGAGGTGTGGCTGGGATGCTCAATTGTTCCTTGTCCATATGTTCTCTTCAGTACTTCATACAGAGCCCTCCCAGGAGGTCCCTGCGGGCCTGTGCTCCAGCCAGACTCACAGCAACTTCTGTGTCTTGCCCATACTGTTAAGTAACAAAATCCAACTGAATTAATTTCAAAGATCTAATTGGCTTTATTATATGACTCATGAATGGGGCAGTGTCCCATCTAGCAAGTAGAGAGTGGCTCCAAAGAGCTAAGCAAAGTAGCAAGGTATTTGTCGGTAGAACAAGGGCAAGATAATGGAAAGAGGAAATTATTTCAAACTTAGATTACCTATCTGTGGGGACCTGGAGAATAGTTAAGATTATCTTCGTTGGTGCTGACCAGAAAATTCTACACTGACCAGTAAGGACTGCGTACCTGGGGGAGTTTGAAACTGCAGGGAGCTTGAAATTGCTGTTAGGTTAGGTATTGAGTTGTGAACTTAACACAAGCCATCTCCATTTCGGCCCTCATTTTCATTTTAACAATTCCAAGGAAGGAGAACCAAAAATTAACCTCTTTCCTAAGCTCCCAAATTTGGAGTGGGACCAAAAGGCCCCTCTGTTGTCCATATACTCCTTACTCATTGAGTGCCTCTTCTTTTTTCAAGGTCAAAGGGAAAATTGTTTCTAGTTTCTAGACTTTTGTTTCTCCCATATCTGTTTCATATATCATAATAAGTTCCTTTAGCTGGTCCTGTGGCTCTGCTATCATAGCAGGAGAGAGCATCTTTTCTACTCTAGAGAGTTCTGTGAGCTACATCAGGTCCCTAATTAAAGGAAGAAGGTAGGGGGAAATGAATTAAAAAAAAAATTAGTAAAATTCTCTCTAAGTAATAGCACAATTAGCAGAATTACATAGTTTTGCTTAATAATCCTGTTTTGAGAGTAGAAGTGATTATTCATCTTTTTATAGCATTTCTATAATTTCTCAGGCTAATGAACATATTGTGCCAAAAGACAAAAAAGAACTTTGGACTAATTTTTAAAATACTGTTTTATTACACTTTTAATGTATCAAAATTTAGTTTTAAACTTTTATCACCTAAGTCAGACTCTTTGCTGACAGTATTTAGCCATGGAACTTGGCAATTCAAAGACCTGTGTTCAAGTTCTGCTGACCAATTCAGTAATGTTGAGTAAACTGTTCTCATTTGTTAATGCCTTCATTTTTTCTTCTTTAAATGTGAATTAGTATTTACTTTACAAATGTATATGAAAATTATGTGACAGTACTCTGCAACTCTGGAATCAACATGAGTATCAATTCTACTTTTACCATCTCACATTATGCTCATTCCCATTTGTGTTACTTCACTGTTGTTCCTCCTACCTGGAGCTTGCAGCCCCTACATGCCCACAAATCTGTCATGAGTACTCACGATCTCACTGACCATGCTGCCCTCAGTTACTTTTCTACATGCAGTGGATAGATTTCCAATTGTGTCATATTTCTTATTTTTTTAAAAATTTCTTTTGTTAGATTTAAAATTCCTCAATGACAGAAACTATATTTTGTATGCCTCCATTATATCCCATAAGATCCCTATGTCATACACTCCTTTTAGCTAGTGTTCTCTACTTATTAGATATTTAATGCTTTTGGAGGGTATTAGCTATAGTCCTAGGGCACACTTCAGACCTGGAAAAAAAGGTATTGCTTTGTGTGTTACCATGAGCCAGTGGAGTAGGAAAGATAATCTATTATATTTATGTTATAGTCCTATTTCCTATGTGATCCCTTTCTGATTCTCAAAAGTACCTAACTTCCAAATAACTGGTAACTAACTGAAAATGTAGTTTTAAGTGTTAGAGAAATTTTTAGGTTTTAGAAATTTTTCTTAGAATTCTGAAGTAATTTCTTTTATCAGTAATATTCATGGCTCAGCGTTGGTTTTTTGTTTTTGTTTTGTTTTTCTACTGTTGGTTTGTTTGAATAAAGATCTACTGTATGTGACATTTTGATTTTGGTGGCTGTGTTTACATAGCTCTTGGATCTTCTCAAAAGCTACATCCTCAGTTACAGTATTTCAGCCATAACCAAGTTCACATATATTTAGCTAATAAATATGCATGAGATTGCCAGGAGAACTAGTAGTTACAGAGGAGGTCGCCTGTAATCAGAATCAATTAAGCACATTTTTTCTTAAGGCCCTGTAGTAGATGACATACTAAAGTAAAGAAAATCTGGATCTCCAGTCAAAAGCACAAATTTAAAAAGAATGAGTCCTGTAGATTCCCATCTGCAGAAATAGAATGTTTTTAAGATAACGTGTCATGCAAAAATATACCTTAACTATAAATATTAGTGTATTTTGCTTTTACCTCCTAAACTCAGGATAAACCTCCTATTTACTTTAGAATTTATATCCATGTAGATTCTCCATATGTATGTCATTTAATTTGTTCTCTTGTCTTGCTAATCTGTCTCTTGTAAATTTTCTTCTTTTTTTTTTAAGATTTATTTATTTATTTATACAAGCACTGGGTACAGTCAGAAGCACAGGAGGGTGAGAGAATTCACCAGAGCCAGAGCAGGGAGCAGAACAGGCAGACGGACGAAGTATACTGCTGAGGGGAGCAGTGGGCGGCAGGAGAGGTCTGCGTGCCACGCAGGACCCTCACCCGGCGGTTAGGGATTGAACTGGCGCTGCAGAGGCTGCGGGCAGCTTTGCAACCCAGCGCTCAACCACTGCGCCACCGGGGAGGCCCATCTTGTAAATTTTCTTGACCAACCACAGAACCTTGACTGGTAGGGGGAAATTTTATCTCTGCCTCTAGGGGGCATTTAAGTGGCTATGCAATTCCACCATTACTGTAATGAGATTATCAGAGTTGTTTTTATTATAGTAACAACTGTGAGCAAGTGTCTAGTTGATGAATGTGTAGCCATGAAATATGTCCTGTTGCTACTTCTAAACTTCATATTGTTAACATGTGCCCAATCTTTGCGTATCTCCCTAAAAATCTTCTTCAGAGAAAACTGGTTAACTAGAAAATCAGTAACTAGAGTTCCCATGGATAAATCTCTTTTACTGATGTAGTGTGATTAGCAGAAACTGTTACAGAGCAGCCCCGATATAAAAATGGGTTGCAAAACCATTAACGATGCTTGCGATGTTGCCATTACTTAGATTCCATGAAATGTTTGAGATGAGTGCATAAATCCATCAACTAGCATTAAGAGTAGCTAACATTTTGTGCTGAACATTCAGCACACCAATTAGTATTTCTTTTAGCTGCTCTAAATGTCTTCACAGAAGAGGAAAATAAATCATAGGGAATTTTACTAATTTGTTCTAGTCCACAGAGAGGTCAGGTCTTTCTGGGGTTTAAGTTGGAGCTCTCTTCACTGAGGTTGTAAGGAAAATGAGTCTGCAGCACTTTAAAAACTTTGTTCATTGCTTTCTGTTGCCTTTCCAGTAGAATCCCAACTCCTTAGTATGGCATATGTATTATAGGCCTTTTAATCTGGCTTAATTATTCATGATATTGTGTACATCAAATACTTTTTCCATGCCTCACCACCTTTAATTCTCTCATGATTTTGCCTTCTTTTTTCCTCTATTCATACTATTCATTCTACTTTATACTCTCCACCTTCCCTGCACCTATGTAGGGTGCAAATCAGAGAGACGAAACAAAACAGATTAAATTCAACCTTATTCATGGTAGCACAAATTGTGGGTTAGTGCTCATCATCCATTATCAAGTGAATGCACGAACTGGTATATCTGCACAACGCTGTGCCTCTCTGTAATCAGAAGGAACACATCACTGATTTATACAAGAGCGTGTATGAACCAAAAAATTATTATGCTAAGTGAAAGAAGTTAGATTAAAAAGACTATGATTCTGTTTATGTGAAGTTTTATAATAAGCAAGAGTAATATATAGTGAAAAATAAGATTGTGGGAGGGAAAAAGAAAGATCAAAATATGCTTCTTTTTTGCATAGTCTGTTAGAGTGTTTATCAGGCAGTTCAGTAAATTCTGACTTCTTAGTTTCTCTCTTGCTGGACTGAGAGGAATGTGTGACTCATCCCTTTTTGTATTGTCAGTGCTTAGTACTTACTTGCCCAGTGCTTAGCAGGGAATCATTCTCAAGAGATGGTTATTGAATGAATAGAATGTTACCTTCTGAAAAAAAGCTGGCCCATTAAAAAAAAAAGTTGACTTGGAAATAGTGGGCTTGCATGATATTTAATATAACCTTAATGGGTATGTAAATCTAAGTTTCATAGGAGTTGCAAATCAAGCTATTATTGTTTAACTTATGGAAATTTGCATACTAAAATGAAAACTGAACTTGAATAGTTTTAGTGGATTGCTTTTTTTTTTTAATCACTATCAGGTGATGCATTAAGTTTAACATTATTTATATTTACCATCCCTCTTTCTTATGAAATGGGTTTAGGCTGAAGGATCCCTGAGCTGCACCTCTGACCTCAGAAGTCTTCATTATTGAAATAAATTTTAGTTTACAAATTTCATTTCAGTAGCTCTACAGAGGTTGCTCAAGGCTCAGTTGGTTTATAGTTGATGAGCCATAGGGTGGTGTCCTGTTCTCTGAGGAAACCCAGTAGCTTGTCTCTTGGAAAAATTCCTCAGCAATTTAAGTGGCTGTCTGAGTCTAGTATTTCAGTGTTGGTTCCACAGGTTAAAGATATTACCAATAGCCAGGCAGTTTTTGAAGATATTTTTAAACAGTATTGTATAAATTAAGATTTTTCTCAAAACAAAGGTATAACAAGAATGCCTACTTTGTATCCCCCTTCTATTTATTTGTTTTTTAAAGATTCTTTTCATTTATTTATGTGTATAAGAACTGGGGTGTAGACCAGAGGTGCAGGGTGGGGGAGGAATGAGAAGATTCACCGGAGACAGAACAGGAGGATCCACTGAAATACACTGCTGAGTGGAGCAGAGGGCGAGACAGGAGAGGTCTGCTGCGCCATGTGGGTTAGCTCCCTAGTGGGGGATCAAATTCATGTTGCAGTGGCTGGTGATAGCTTGCTAGTGTTGAGACTTGAATTTCTGCACCCCCAGGGAGGCCCGCACCCCTTCTATTTATAAAAAAGATATATATGAATGTATATATTCCTTGAAGGAAAATTGGAAGAAAATATTGCTGTCATCATAGGCATTTTCCATGTCACTAAAGCTCTTCAATATTTATTTAATGAATGTATAATCATTTTTATGGTTATACTATAACTGATATAATTTTTCTAAACTTAGATATTATTTTATATTTATACTAAATAGCTAACAATATATTATGACATAATATTGAATATTTGTTTTCAGACAAGAATTGTGTTTAATGTTGAAATGAGTATTTTCTTATATTACTCTTACTCTGAATGTTGGATTTTCTGTAGATTCTGTTCCAGAAGCAGTGTGGCCTCAGGAGTTAACCATGTGGATTGTAGGGTTAACTGCCTAGGTTTAAATCCTAGGTTCTCTACTTTCAATTTTCTCATCTTGAATAAAATAATTTAACTCCTTAATGTCTAAGCATCTTCATATGTAAAATAAGAATAACAGCAAACCTCCATTGTTCTGAAGGTATAAAAATGCATCCTAAGTGCTATATGAGTGTCAAGTACTGTACTTACTATGTCAGAGTATGTGAACATTTTAGAAGTGTCCTTTTTAGTAATCCCAAATTTGGAAAAGGTTACACTAGTGGAGTCTCTCATCAGCATTACTTCAGGTGCCTATTTTACCACATAGAAGTAGCTATTAGCAAAAGTTCCTGATATACATCTGTTCTTATTGACTCATCATCATTCATTTTCCTTTTTTTGCTTTACCAGCCCTGGTTTTGTTAATTTTTCTACTCATTAATAAAAATGTTGAAACAGAACAAAGAAATGCATTAACTATTTTCTTTTTATTTAAGGAGCTAGGATGTAATGTTCCTTTCTTGTGAAGACAGATGGGGGAGGGGTTATGGAGTTTTTGAAAACTTGAGACCATTATTCTTATAATAGGCAATAGAGGTGCATGAGTGTTTTTTTCAATGTTTAGAAAGGGTGTCTAAGAAGAGTATCTTTTTTTTCAAAAATTGCCTTGCTTTTCAAGGAAAAGCAGTAAGTGGACAAGACAAGAGTTCTAAAGAAAGTTGATATTCTCTGAGGGGTAAATCTAGGGAGAAGCTCTTTTCTCCTCTAACTTGTTGGTCCTATTTTATCTATTATGTCCAGATATGTTATGTTTTGGTTGGGAGAATGCTTCCCTGGCTAAAGCAAGTTTGAAGATCTTTTCTGCCTAAAAGGAAATAAGCCTTAGGGAGAAGTCTTCAGACAACCCAGATTTAGTAGTATGTGTGTCTTTCCTTTTGCTCATCAGTGCTCATGGGAGGGGATTCCTTGCTGGAGGTGGGTGCGATGTTGGTGGAAGTGGCAGCAGAGCCCTTTTGGGATTGGTTTGGGTCACGTGGTATGTGGCTTCTGAAGTCTACTGGGTCATGGCTGGTGGCCTGTAACTAAAGCAGTTGCCACTACAAAGTGAACTACATTTAAATAAAAAAACTGGTGTGGTGACATATCTGAAGAGGTGTGACCCTGTATCTCTGAATCATATACAGTGTTGTGAATCAATTTAAAAAATTATAAATGAAAAATAAAGAAGAATGGAAAATAGTAAAGAGTAATCATTGACTAAAACATAAGTGTGACATTTAAAACTTGAAATATGTCTTAAAATGCCATTAAAATGAGGGTATCTTAAAACTAAAAATGAAAAATATTGGGTAGGAGGCAACCTCATTATGGAGCAAGCCCAGGCTGAAGTTTATTTCCAGTGGTTCAGAGTAGTTGTTTTTGGTTCTCCGCCCATTCGTCCCTGCTGCTGACTCACTCTGGAAAGTGTTATGCTTGTGAATCACTTTATAATTTCCATTTGCTTGAGAAGTGTAGCCTCACAACCCGGAAAAAAAATAAAAACCCTCTTCAACCCTTCGTCAAAATAAGAGGCCACAACTGTATGAAAGGAGTTACTAAGAATTCTCAGTCACTCTTTCCTGAAAAACGAAATTTGTTAGACAAATACTAGATCTAGTATGAAGGTATATTCAATTTTATTCCTTGGATCACTGTGACAAATTCTTGATACCAGCAACACTTATCAAGAAAGACTGATTACATTCAAGGTAAATTCAGGAAGAACATTCCATTGTGCCTTAATGTACAGAGTTCAGTACCAAAGAGATCAGAACTGCTAGGTTCTTATTTTTGACCTTGTGTTGATTTATTCTCTCACCTTGAACAGAGTGAAAAGTTTCTCTGTAAGAAAATTTACAGTATAGAGATTTTTTTTTTGTAGTTTATTTAGTGAAGGAATACTTTCTTCAACAATTGAGAACATTTTATTCTTCTTTCTTTTGGTATTTGTATGGTAAGAAAATAATGCACTTATTTATCTTATCTCCCTTTTTAGATTATTTGATTTTTCAGAGTGTGTAAGTTTGATTTACTCTTGTGACCTGTTCCTGTACAGTAGAAAGGATGTTAGAAAAACTAGGTCAAATTATAGCCCTTCTGCTTCCTTGGTTAGAGAAACCTGGGCTAGATTACATTGAAATGTTTTTATTTTTAATCAGTAAAATTAAGATGATGATACCTGAATGCAATAGTAGGATTATTATGATGTGATACAATTTTTTTAATGTATAGCATAGTAATATACTATCTTTGATACTGGTTGTAGATACTCCATATTCCATATTTGCTAATGGAATTAAAATGACTGGGAAACCAGTACATTTGTTGAAAGCTGACTGTCACATGTGTTGGTATCTAGTAAGCTGTCTGAAGATAGTGACTTTAATTTACAGATGAGGAAGCTTCAGTTTCAAAAGAAATTAAATAATTTCCCCCAGCTGAGCTTACTAACTAGTATTAATGCCAGGATTTAGACTCACATTTGTGTAGGTCTCTTATTCTGTTAACTCCTAAGTCTGTTATCTGTCCTTACCACAGCACCTCCCAAGGTCCACCAAATGGAGGACATAGACAATACATTTGTTGTCTGTCCGTCCGTCCGTCCATCCATCCATCCATACATCCAACATCTCACCACCACCCACCCTGCCACGCACACACCCGCCCATCCATCCATCCATCCATCCATCCATCCATCCATCCATCCATCCATCCATCCATTTCTTTCTGTTTCTATGTCTGTCTGTCTATCTATCTGGAATTCCTTTTATGTTTCAGTCATCTGTTATCTAGATAAGGTCATAGGGATGAAGCGGAAAATTTCCCTTACCACTCTATACTCTTGGGTGTGTTGAGTAGTCAAAACATTAGACAAATTAGTAGAAGAAAAAGAACAAATTTAACTACATATGTATGGAAAATTTACATAGCTATAAATTCTAGACTAATTAGAGGGTTTTTTATCCTTGTTCTTATGATGGGGATAGGGAGCTGGAGTGTTAAGGAGAAAGGAGGGGGGATAGATTCACATGACAATGAGGGGGTGACTTAGGCCAAATATAGATGCTTTGTAAGTACATTTCTGTCATATATGTAGCTTTCTCCAATTGAAAGTTTATTTCTAGAGATGACCCCAAATCTTTCTTTCCCTCTTTCTTCTAGGAAAGCATAATTAATGTTAGTAGTTTCTCTTGAAGCCTGCAGAGCCTTGACTGACCATTAACCATGTTTTGGACAAAGCCTGTTCTGACATCTTGGGGATGCCTGTTCTTCAGGGTATTGAGAAAGGAAAGGGTGTTAAGGAAAGAGGGTATGAATTTCTCAAAAGCTAACAAGTAATAACATTTCAGAGAATTCTGAGAAATTATGTGTTCATTAAAATTTGTTTATATTTTTCATTCAGTTACTGAAGTTGCTACTTCAATATTTTTTTAGGGTACCTTAGGTTCATTTTGAAGTGAACAGTTGTTTTTCCTTGTGTATAGTAATCATTGTAAAAGTTTTCAAAGCACTTTAAACCCTAAAATAGTTTAGTGTGTTCATAAGCAATAATTTTAGCTTATATATAAATGCAGTGGAAATAAGGTTTATTTAACTTGTTTTAATCAACTCAGGTAATATTTAGTGACTTTAAATAGATCTCTAAATCTGGGAAGAAAGGATAAGTTACTAACTTAAAACAGCATTCTAATTTCTTTAAATTAGTGTAATACAAATAAAGAAATACAAATAAAGAAATACAGAGGCTTTCAGTCCTCAATAGTGACTCAGAACACCTGCAGTTACATCACATACATACTTACATTCTACCGATATAAGTATATTGGAAGATTCTTTATGTTCTTACATTTTTTAGGATACTCAGGTTGGAGAAAGTAGTTAAAATCAGATTCTAGAAGTTTCATATTCAGTTCTTGGCCAAACCAGTAAATTCCTTTTCAGAGCAGAACCCAATACCTCTTTGTTCCTAGCTGCAGATACTATTGTTCCACAGCCTCACTGACACCACACTGACAGGAAAGCAGGGGATCATATAATTGATGGGGAGGAGAGTGATGGTGCAGTGGGGGAGATACACAAAAAGCGTTTGTAGGGAGAGGTTTATGGCATCTATTGTTCGCCACCATTTATGCCTCCGCTTACATAGCACATTCTACCCTTGTCTTATTTCTGGATTCCTAACAAGTGAGGGCAAACTGACTGCCTTTTGTTCTGTGGCAGTTAAACTTCAAACAAAGATATCCTCCAAACAGTAATTTCTGAATGTATTTCTCAGTTATTGATTCTATTTCAGAGACTTTCTACAGCTTCATCATTTTGTATCCTAGTTAGGACAATCATCCTGTGAGCAGGAATCCATCACACGTTGTGCCTCAGTGTCCTCCTTTTTTTTTTTTTAAAGATTTATTTATGCGTACAACAACTGGGGTACAGGCCAGAGTTTTGGGGGGTGAGAGGATTCACCAGAGACAGAGTAGGGACCGGAACAGGCAGATCGACTGAAACACATTGCTGAGGGGAGCAGCGGGTGAATCAGGAGAGGTCTGCTGCACCATGTGGGTCACCTCCCTGGCCTGGAATCGAACTTGTGCTGCAGTGGCTGCAGTGAGCTTCATAGGTTGTGTCCTAACCCCTTGCACCACCAGGAAGGCCTACATCCTCCTTCTAACCTCTCTTTTCCCTCCTTCTCCCTGTTGCTCTCCTTTCTCAGTCCCTCTTTCATCTCCTCTCCCTAATCCCTCCCTTCTCCCTTTCCTCTGCAGCCTAAGAGCAGACCATAAACACACCTGAAGTGCTTGACTCTTTCCTCAGATTTAAGTGGGAATACTCTGGCCGGTGTCTTAATCTTTTACAAGAGTATTGAATACATAAATGAATAAAAGAACTTGGAACACTTTCCCCCTCTTGGTTATTGTTACTGGTAATAAAAACATCCATCTTGTAAAACGTTCACTGAACCTAGAAATATGCAGTATAAAATGTGATATGTACTACACAATTCCCCATGGCCAGCCTCTTTTCTCTTCTGATAAACCACCCTCTCGCCTTCCCTTCCTCTCTGCCTCCATTGCTTCCTCCCCACTTTTGGAATCTTTCTTGTTACTATGTGCCAGTTTTCCCTTATTCATAATCTATAGAATGGGGGGAATAAGTGTCATTCATCTAGTCCCTGGGTTTTACATATCAGCATTTCCTACAAGTGGAATTGTTGATTCAGAAAGTTACGTGCTTTTTAATTTACAATGGGTAATGCCAAATTGCCCTCGAAAAAGGTTTTGCCACTGTGTACATTCACCAGTTTTATGACTACCTTTTTTTCCTCCCTGCATTAGTAATTGTCATTCTTAAAAACTTAGGCCAGTGTGAAATCATCTGCTGTATTTGCCTTTCCTGAGAAGAAGGTGATTGAGCTCTTCCCTGTATCTATACTGACCATTTGCATTTCTTCTTTGAATTCTACTCTCACATCGTCTGTTACTAAGAAAGGGCTATCTTTTTTTCTTATTGATTAATAGGAGTTATCTGTTTTGGATGATTTTGGTGTGTGTATTATATGTGGCATATAATTTTCTTTCAGTAAGTTAACACTTCATTTATAGTTTTTTCTATTACATTAATGCATCATCATATTTGTCAGCCTTTATGTTTAGTTTCTATTAGGTTTTGTAATTTGTTTTGATACATTCTTCATACCCAACTTTTTTTTTTAATAAAACTGATATCCTTTTACCTAAGGCCTCCTTAAATGTTTTCCAAACTTACTTTTAATGATGAATGCTTTGATGGCTTCATTGGAATTTTCCTAGTAAGAACCTTACTTTTGACAAAATAGTGCAGTAAGGGGGAGGGATTGTGGCGAAAGCTCACGTGTCAAATATTTTCTCCTATCTGTCATTCCACAGAGGTGTGTCATACAAACATATGGGGAAAAGTTGGGTTAACTGATAGATGAACATCAGTTGTAGCTCTGTACTTATTGAAATAAACCTTAATGATGGTTCTATGGAATATTTGGTAAGATTTTTCAACAAAAATGGGAACATGGATTCCCTCCTACCCAGGTTATATACAACCTCCAGTCAGTCACATTAGCTGAGGTCAGTGTCGGTCATGTCAAGTTGGCAAGGGGATTGTGAGACTAGGATGAGGGCCAGAGCTCTTAGGTGATGACTGGGTGAGGGCTGCCAGCTCACAGGTGACCTGAGGAGGAGGGGGGGCAGGTTATGTGCTCCAGGTCTGATCCATTTGCACCCAGCACCCATGTCACTAATTATACATTGTTCATCAGTTTTAGGAACTGGTCTTTTTTCATTACTTCATACTATTCCATTTAGTTTTCCTTCCATAATGGCAGAAACTTTAAAACTTACTTTTCTGTGTTGTACTCAGACCTATTTCTGGGCCGTGGTGGAGATATACTGACTGGATACCTTCTTCTCTTTCCTATCTTTTTTTTTTACCACACAACCGCAACACTGCATAGTTTCTTTTCATCTTTCTTTTTTAGATAGAGCCTTTCAAAGTGTTTTACAATCTTTTAAAACTTGCACATGATCCTTAATGAAGCCAGAAATCTCATTCCTGCCCTAAATTCTTAGTCTAGCATTGTGCTACTCTTAGATTTTTTCACTCTTTAGATTTGCCAAAATCTGTAAGGTAAATTCCATCGTTTGTGTATCCCTGGCACTGAAGATTTGGTCAAGCTTCACATTTTACTTTTTGTGTTTATTTTTTGAAAGCTAGCATTGTTTTCAAAGTCTGAAATTATAATATTGAATGTCATTTTGCAAGCTATATCTTCTTCCTACCTCCTGCCCTTAGTAACTGTGTAGGTAAGTTATTGACCCTGTGTTTCAATGTCTTTATTTTTTTTAAAGATATATTTATCTATGTATACAAGAATGGGGTAAACACCAGAGGTGTGGGGGAGTGAGAGGATTCACCGGAGACAGAGTGGGGAACAGAACAGGCGGATATACTGAAATACACTGCTGAGGGGAGCAGTGGGCAAGACAGGAGCAGTCTGCCTCGCCATGTGGGTTGTTCCCTGGCTGGCCGGGGATCAAACTTGTGTTGCACAGGCTGCGAATAGCTTCATAGTGCGGTGCTTAACCCCTTGCTCCGCCAGAGAGGCCCCACGTAGTAAGTATTAAGTGGAATAGGCTCAGACTTTTTCTGTAGTTGAGGAAGAAGCTTTAATACAAAGACAAAAAGAAGAGAAATAGATACTACTAAACAGACACTTTAACCTTATCAGTAGGTGAAATTATTTTTTTTTCATTTATGGTATATTTAGAATAGAGTTAGAAACCACATATGGGTATTTCCAAGTGTATTGGCAAATATTAATCTGGCAGTGACTTTTCCTTTGGCATGATTAAATTTGCTAATTCCCTATTGCTGAAAATATGTAATATTTATTTGTAGTATTTTGGAGTTAATGTTCATGCAGTTTCTATTCAGGCAAGTCCATTTGTCTGATATTTCAGACAAACATAGGAATGTTGTAAATACTTGATCTGTTGCATCTTTAGAATAAGGGTCTCACTTCTTACTGTTTTTCCCCATTTTTTCATTCACAGAAGTAAAAGTTTCATAAATTGGAGACTCCTTGTTTTTTTCTGTATTATTTGTTTAGGGGTTCTGTTGCTTGGTAACTAGAACAGAATTAGATTTTGGAGTAAGATTTAAGATTCTGTTGTGGATTCTTAGGCTAGTTTTTAAATCTCTCCGCACATTGGTTTCTACATCTTTATAATGAGGCTAGGACCATCCAACTCAAAGAATGATTGTCAGATTCAAATGAAATTACATGCAAAACACACTTAAAGAAATTGTTGATAGGATATTCCTCCTGAAGGATATGTTTCTGGTTTATCAAGTGGAACTTTTTAAATTACCTTTTTAAATTAGCATGAATATCAGGGATGAGCTAATAAACAAGTTAGTCTAGATGTTATTTTTTATTCCAAAGGAATTGTGCCTGGGGTGTTAAAGTAGAGTGTGATGAGCTAATTCATAGTGAAATCTAACATTCTCTTTCTTTACCTCCTTGCAAAAAAGTTAGGAAATCAAAACTTTTTTTTCCCCCTATGACTTTATGACTGAAGCAGAAATAGATAATGTAATTTTATTTTGGTAGCAGTTTTATGTGCTCTACAAAGCAGTGGAGAAGGCTGACTTTGCTAATGTTTGTTTAAAAGGGGGAGTTGACTAGTTTTCAACTTGCCAGTGGGTGTGTCTACTCAGTGTTTCCCTTTCTGCATAGAAAGTTAACAGACACATCAGAGTTTGTGCTGAAAGAGTTTAGGGAAGAAACTGTTGGATAGATTTCCTACAGAATGATGGGGCAGCTCATGAAAAATGATCAAGATTGGAATGCAAAGCTGGTGGGACTGATGTGCTGTATGGGTTAGTACTATCACCTGTAATATCACTTTCATCTTTTCAGAAATGAAAAAGGAAAGTCACATTACCTGTGTTGGTTTGTGGGGTGGGAGTTCAGCTGACTGTCCTGACTGTCGGGCACCTTTCAGAAATCTGGAGAGGCTCTCAAGCTCACTTCCGAGGCTCCCTGCACAAAACTTTCCCCTGTTGTTGTGCATAGAATATGCTTTTAAATAATCTCTATTTATTGTATATGATACTAACTGGATTTAGCTTTAATAGGATTTTACTGAAAACAGGTCGGTGTAGGCTGTAATAACCAATGCTGTATTTGAACATTTTTTCCCTCTAAATCCTGTTACTTGCATTCTATGTCATTATTTTCAGCATGTTGTATTCTATAAGGTGTTCATATATGTTTGTTTTCACTTAAAACTAATTCTAAGAATGAAATAATTTTTAAATAGAGGAATGTTATAAACTTTCATTCAGAAAAATAACTGGATAGTCTATAAAACCAGTAAAATTGGTTAAAATGACAGGGATGATTTCCCCCTTTCTGTTGTCATAGCAACATTGTCCTAAATATAAATTTCAGAGTTAGACCTCTCTCACTGAAATGAAATAAAGAACCATTATGAGACTTGTAATTGGAAAATTAGATGTTGTAATCTGGATTACTCCCTTTTGAAATAACTCCCTTTTGAAATAATGTATATGGACAGTGGTAAATCACAGCTTCCCTACACTTAAATTATTCCCTGATTGTTAATTGCTGAGGGGAGTTGAAGCTCTCACAGTCCACATTAACTCTATTCTTATTTTTGTAGCATTGTGGGAGTCATCTGGTGCTAAAGAACTTTCTTTGGTTTACTTGAATGGGACTCATGTAGATTTAGGGTTTAAAAGAGAAGATTTAGGTTATTCCTATTAGCAAACACTGTGAAAATGTATGAATGATATTATTAAGTCCTAACCTTGCTGATATACTTTCATTATGGATCAAAATCCCCAAATATTACATCTGTATTATCTACCCATTTTACGTTTTCATCAGTACTTTTAGCAACAACCAGCACAACACAGCCTCACTGACAAAAATAACATTTTCATATTTGCATTTAAATGAATCTCTCATTTGTACTTGGAGGTGAATTATTTCATTAAATCAGCTTTCTTGATAGAAACCAAATGGATAAGAAATCAACCAGTCAGTGACCATTCTTAGAATTTGTTTTGATTCTTCATGTTGCTTAAAATATGGAACCAGTTTTTTTTATTAATTCAGAAAATAAAAAATATTAAATATTAGTACAAAATATAAAAAATAGTACTAAAAATAAAAATATTAGTACAAAATTAACCATTTTGTACTAATAGGAGAGGACTTTATATAATGCATAGTATGTTAAGTTTAATGAGACAGAGTAAATTCATTAGAGTTCTTATGTGATAATTCAATAAATTAATAAAATTTTGGAATGTAACTATAGGAATACTTTAATCTCATATCTTATAACTTGATGTGGAGGCTACTTATTCTTAAATTATAAGGATTTGTAATAATTTATTGCAATTTTCTTTTTAGACAATTTAGCATTGTAGCCCTAGTTTATTAATTGGATGGGGATAATATGGATATTGCCTAAGAAGTAATGCTTTTATTTTTTCACTCTGTTTTCCTGTTTTGCTGGAGAGTTAGAAAAGCACTGTTGAAAGTGTGATATGAGTACTACACTTTCACACAGAGGTTCCATTGTTTGCACTCATGTGTTCAAAGTTCACTTCACACAAGGCAGGGCCAGATTCCACAGCACCCTCTCTGTGATTGCCATGTGTTCACTTCCATTTGAAAGATGATAATAGTTTGGATTAAGGGAAGCAACTATGGAGGGTATCATAACACTTGGGGTCTAACTATACTCTTTCAATCTTAAATTAGTAAAGCAGTGTTTCTTTGTTAATGGAGAGGTCTATACCTAGTTGGTTTCTATATTGCTACTCAGCTTCCTCTCCATCATGCTCCACCTGACAGCCCTATGGCAGGGTTGGTTTTTCTTTTTTTGTGTGCTTTTGTACATGATGAGTACCACATCATTTGCCCAATTGGCATGTTTATCATACTGCTTTCATGTGAGATGTCCTCTCTAGATGTTGAGCTCCAGAGAACAAGGGCTAGTGCTTTGTGTCTAGCCTATAGGTCCCAGCACCACTGTGGCACAGGGCTCATCAAAGTACTGGTAGATGCTAGAATGAATGAGTGAGTAAATGAGGGAAGTATGGAATCTGCACTTTTATTACTTCACAGGGCTAGTTGATTGCTTTTCTTTTCTGTTCTTGCTTGTACTAATTAGTAACAGGTTCATTCAGAACTCTTTAGGAATAGTAAGGCAGAAAGACATTGAAGACATCAGTATAGCTTTAATAGACATAGTATTATTTACCAAAGTATTCAAGTATATAAGTGATTATTTTGTGTTATTCTGAGTTGGAGTGTCCTCTTTGAAACATAATTCATAACATAGACATTTGTTTGTTCAGTGCATCTACTATGGTGTCTACAAAAATGAGTGGGGTATAGATGATACCCGAAAGTGGACAGCAAAGGTGCTAATCATTTATGAATGATAATGTTGGTTAGCAATTAAATTATCGATGTTATTGACCTTAACAGAGTAGTTATAGCACAGTGTTTAGGATTTTACACTGGGAATTAGGCCAACTTAACAATTTTAGGATAACTTCTGAGCATTTATAGTTAGACTTAGCAAGCTTCTCTTAAATACCTTCTCCAATTTTTTAATACTCAGTGTTAATTCAAGAAGTAGACTAGAATTTTGGTGTACTCAAAAGCAGTTTGTTATAGACAGAGCTAAATGAAGGCTATTTTACGTACCATTTTGTTTCTCCTTGATGATGGTAGTGAATAGGAAGGATCTCAAGGAGATATTTTGGAGAAGAAATATTTATAAAATACGAACTAGGTTATGTGATCCCTTCCCCCACCCTTTCATGTTGGCATAAAAATGTAGGAGAACTTTAGTTAATATGCCTTTTTGAGTAGCTTGGCAAAGGATTGAATCTATTGGATTGCTCTACTAGAATTTATTTAACTATTTCCTTATAAATGTTTTTTCAAAACTTTTATTTTAAATATGGATTTATATTCTCTTACATACTTTTTATGCCCAAGTGTGATAACAGCTTTAGCATTTAGAAGTAGACTTACTGGAAAAGGACACATATATCTAAATATAATATTAGACTTTTGATATTGATTGGCAAATCATTCTAGACCAGTGCTATCCATTAGAGATTCTTATGATGATGGGAATGTTCTATATCTGTTCTGTATCTGGTATGGGACATTTGAATTGTGATGAGTATACCTAGGAAACTGAATTGTTAATTTAATTTTGCTTTTAGTTAATTTTGATTTAAAGTTAGCCATATATATTTGGCCAGTGGCTACAGTATTGACAGTACAGGTCTAGAAGATTCAAACCAAATTTCATTTCCATTAGCATTCTATGGGAGTGTATATCCCCTATACTCTGGTCAACATGAACTTTTTTCATGAAGTTTTGGCAATTTTATAGGTTAAAATGCTTTATTTGTGTGTTTTATGTTATTATTATTTGCTTCCGAGGTTGAGTACCTGTGGACATTAGGTTTTTTTTTTTGTTTGTTTGTTTTTTACCAATAGATTTCCTGTATGTTTAGTCAGGTGTTTATCTTTTTCTATCTTATTTTTGTTTTTTTATATTATTATAAGTAACCCTATCTCATATTACAGATGATTTTTCCCAATTGATTTATTTTTTTAATATTTAAATGATTGTAAATTGCATAAGTATCTTTAATCTGTAGGGCAAGAATTTTCAAGGAAACACTAGTTCTATTAAAATAGTGTAAGGGGATTCAAGGATAAAAATTGAAGAGGAAAGATAAAGAGAATGAATATGGCACTATGATTAGTAATTAAGCCAGAGTCCACTTCAAGCCAAAGGACCTTCATATAACTCCTGATTTAATAAAAACTTTGATTTGCTGAATAATTTGGGAGAAGTCTCTTTACCTCTCCAAGTTTTGGATTCCTCTTCTATAAAATGGAAATGAGACTGTCTACTCTCCCTGATAGCATTGTGAAGATCAAATGGATGTAATATGAGGTACAATGCTTTGTGAAGTTTCAGTGCAGGTGTTCACCTGAAGCTAGTAGAATTCAGGTGAGCAGCTTCCTGGTGGTGGCAGCAGTGAATGGTATGGGACCATGACTAGGGGGTTTGTATGTAAGCTACAATAATGTTGGCAAATATAGGACTGGGAAGAAAGTGGTTTGATAAGCAGCTCTTTAACACTTTCTTACAGATAGCATAATGTTGCCAAAGTTTAACAGAAAAATTCAAATGTAGTGAACAGTATCTACTGAAAATCTGATTTTTTAAAAAATACGTATAGCAACAATGAAAATCTCCTCTTCATAGATTCTACAACCTAATCTTAGATCTTTTTTCCTTCCCTTTCAGATGAACGGGACAAAGTTCAAAAGAAAACGTTTACAAAATGGATAAATCAGCATCTCATGAAGGTCAGTTTATGGCATCTCCCCACCCCCCTTCTTGAAGTTGTTTTGTATACTTTAATTTACTGTGCAGTAATTGATTGTATAGCTCTGAAGCAAAACTTTTTGATATCAACTTGAAATTCTAAATTCTATGGCACTTCTTATGTATTTTAGGTATCTGTAATTATTTGGTAGGAGGCATGTGGGTAATGATGGATTTGGAAAGGTAAATACCTAGTCATTATGGTACATTCTGTGACATAGTGAAAAAAATTATTATTCAACTTTAAAAAAGCTCAGCAGTTTAAAAAAATTGTAAATATTTATGTTAGGATGTAGAAAAGCTGTAGTTCTCATTAAAACTTTTTTTTCCTCTCAAGATTCAAGCCAATTTCTGGCATCAGATTTATGTAGGTATAGAGGGCTAGAGGAGAGTAATGATGGATTACAGATTCAGAAGTCTAGACTCATTTTATTTCTTAGTTTAGTGACTCAGGCCTTGGTGCTTATGCCTACATTTCTCTGTGAAACACTTAATGGCAGCACTTTCTAAAATTTTATTTATTTGTGTACAATGGGTCACTTTGAGAATGTGATATAAACTCCCCAGAAAATGCAGATTGCATTGAAGCTCTTTGATAAATCTCAGAACTAAAGAACCTTTAGGGTTTCACAATTAACTCCTAGTTACTTTGTCCCCCTTTAATGAACAGCACTAAAATTGGAAATACGTAATGTTTTAAGTCTCTTGGACTTTTGAAAGAGTTTCCTCCCAAATTTTATTATACATTATTTTAAATGTGATTATATTCTTAAGCTATCTCATAAATCCTATTTTAAATCATCTTGTAGCATTTAAATTCATGTAGCAGTGATTCTTATTATAGGGGTCATATGGGAATTACTGAGAGGTATTTTAACTCCTCTCTCACCACCTATTAAAAAATGCTTTCCCCAAATTCTGACATGACCTTCAGACACTAATCATTTCTGTAGGAAGTTTCTGTTACTACAGGGAACTCAATCCCTTGGTATGCTAGCAAATGATAAAAAGTTGCAAACCTTTGCAATTGCCTACTCTTTTCCAAACCTTTGTCTCATCTTGCAGGTACCATGCATATTGTGTGAATGGGATTCTTTTCTATAAACTGGGACAGAGATGGACTGAGATGAGATTTGGGTGTAGAACTTTGAAGCTGATAGCTCCAAAAGGATTTTTCTATTTCTGAGGTGAATCTAAGGAGCAAGGTTCTTGATGAAGAGGTGTCCCTGTTGCAACTACTGTCTTGCCAATCTTTGTATTTGTGGCTCTTTTTAGGGTGATCAGGTGGTAGGGGGCACCTGCAGGTGGTAGGGGGTACCTGCCCCATGTCTTCTGGGACTCATAGTACTGGTACTGTACACACAGGTATTTATTGGGGGCCTACTCTGTGCCAGGCTTGTTGGACTAGGCCATTCATCTCTGAGTAAGTAGTTCATAAATGGAATAATTGAGTATAAAGAGTCTACGTTTGCTAACTATCAAAATACTTGAACTGTTTGAGGACAAAGGCTGTATATTACTCACTCTGAGGGCCCATCATAGTGCCTAGCAAGAGTATTTGCACTGTGTATGATCAATGTGCATGCCCTCCATCAAATCATTTAATCCTCTGAACAACCCTCCATGGTGGTTTAATTTTATGGGTATTCACCCATAACCTTTAGAGTCAGATAGCAAGGGCTCAAATCCTTACGTACTCAAATATATCACCTCTTCTTTTGTGATGAAATGACAAAAATTAAAGGCTTAATGCTTTTGCAACACCATAAGAATTGTGAAAATAAGTATTTTAGTTAAACACAGTAGCCAATAGATGGACACTAGTCCAACTGATTAGGCTTATAATCAAATTTGCTTATTTATTTCTTGGAGTCTGTTATAGGTCAGAATTTAAAATTATACTCTCATTAAATGAAGAACCTAATTGCTCTAACCAGGACTTTCGATACTATATTGAACAGTAGTGGTGAAAGTGTGCACCCTTATCTTGTTCCTCATTTTAGAGGAAAAGCTTTCAGTTTCTCACGATTGAGTATGATGTTAGCTGTGGTTTTGTCATATATGGATTTGTGTTATGTTTAGATGTGTTTCTTCTGTTCCTGTTTTTTAAAATGAAAGAGAAATTGATGCATAAGAAGAGAAAGAAACCAGGAATAAAAATTAGATAAAATCTGAATAATTCTGCATGCATTTTGTTTTGTCAGTTTTTTTTTCAGACTATTTACTTATGCATACAAGAACAGAGGTTCAGGGGATGAGAAGATTCACCAGAGATAGAGTGGGGAACAGAACAGGCAGACTGACTGAAATATACTTTTTTTTTTTAATAGAGGCATGTTTTATTTATTTATTTGTTTGTTTGTTTGTTTGTTTGTTTTGTTTATACATGCACTGGGTACAGTCAGAAGCGCGGGAGGGTGAGAGAATTCACCAGAGCAGGGAGCAGAGCAGGCAGAAGGACCCAAGTACACTGCTGAGGGGAACAGCAGGTGGCAGGAGAGGTCTGCGCACCATGTGGGACCCTCCTCCGGTGGCCGGGGAGCAGCCGGGGATCGAACTGGCGCTGCAGAGGCTGTGGGCAGCTTCGCAACCCAGCGCTCAATCGCTGCGCCACCGGGGAGGCCCTGAAATATACTTTTGAGGGGAGCAGCGGGCGAGACAGGAGAGGTCTGCTGCGCCATGTGGGCAGCTCCCTGGCTGGCCAGGGATCCAACTCATGCTCCCTGCTTCCCTGGAGTTGTGCATTGGGATGATCCTAAAGGACTGTAGGCCCTGGAGATGCCACACTTCCCCTTGGCTCAGCTGCCCAGAGTATTGACTCAGGCTGGGATGCATCCCCCTTCTTTTGAAATAATTCTTAAAAATTGTGTCCTCTTTTAATAATTTTCTCATTTATTTATTTAAATTTAATATTATGTAATTACCCCTGTTCTCTTTACCCTTTTTGGCTCCAAAGAAAACTGGTCTTGGAGTTTTTGTTCCTTTGGCCAGTCAGGTGTTTAAAAGGTTAGTCCTACAACAGAATTTTCTTCACTAGAATTTTTGTTTTATAAATAATATATTCTGTTAACTTAGAACAAATTGTCTGTGAAAGAAGAATGTCTTCTGCAAGGTCATCAGTCTGTGATATATAAACCAAAGATGGGAGGCAGCAAGAAGTCAGGCAGTTTTGTGCAGGCTTTACAGTTTATTGTTTGTGCGACCTTACCCTTCTTAGGCCCTCATTTGTAAGATGGTAGAATGATAGTTTAGTATGAGGCTTTGAATGACACAATCTTTCTTAGCATAAAGGATGGTACTTGGCACATTGTAAGCAGTCGATAAATGAGAATTTATGGTATAGAAGAGTGGGTGGACTTGGATGATTTCTAACACAGTTGTAAAGTAGGTAGGTGTGCATTTGCTGTTGGTGCCCTTCTTCCTATGTTAGCCAAATCCCTTTTCTTAACCTGGTTATTTCCAATTTAGCTTCTTCATTGGCTAAAAGCTGGGGTTTGGAGATCAGAATCTATTGAAGAGATCGATTAGTTTATTGCCTCTTTCTCTTAGTCTAGCTGGACACTGAAGAGTTAAGTACTGAGGTAATCCTATAAAATTATACCTTCCCTGTGCCCATATACCTCACCCAGCAATTTATGAATTGAGCATGGGCCTAAAAGGCCTTTTTTCCTTCTTTTTGAATTCTTTCTGCCATCCCCCATCTCTTTAGAGAAAGTACGTCCATGAAGGCTCATTATACTTTTCAAAGCCTGGCAGCTTTTGGTCAACAGTGGTAATTTCCCTTAGATTCACACTTGGAAGGTGTCATCCAGTTCAGTTTCCTCATTTAACAGAAGGGAAAACTTGCTGGTAGAGCTGCACTAGAAGTCATGAAATGAGAATGAGTTAGAATAAGGGAATGGGCCTAAATTTGATTTCTTTGTGCACAGTGATGTTACAGATTTGCTGGCAGGTTCCCCTTGCTTATGTGCTCTGCTTAATTTTCTCTACCTTATATTTTCAAGTATGTGCTAGTTAATCCCCATGACATAAGAAGTTAGGATTTATGCACCTGTAAATGTCATATACCCTGTGTTCAGGGAATAATTCTGGGGTGATAGATTTCTAAAAATTTAGATGACTGGAAAAAGTAAATATTGTGGCACTTCTAAATGATTCTTCTGTAAATATACTTTCCTTAAAATATGCGGTTAGGATTTTTAAAAAAAAAAAAGATTTATTTATTTATTTATACAAGAACCGGGGTACAGGCCATATGCGCATATGCGTGGGAAGGTGAGAGAATTCACCGGAGACAGAGGGGGAACAGAACAGGTAGACTGATGAAATACACTGCTGAGGGGAGCAGCAGGTGCAATAGGAGAGGTCTGCTGCACCATGTGGGACACTCGCTGGCCAGCAGGGATTGAACTGGCGATGCAGAGACTGTGTACAGCTTCACAGCACGGTGCTCAACCGCCTGTGCCACCAGGGAGGCCCAGGATTTTTTATTTTAATAGTTTATTCTCTAGAAAGTAAATGTAGCTTTATTTCCTACTTCTCAGAGCTAAAATTGTATTTGTTTAAAGTAAACATTTCTTCATGGAAACATATATTTGGTGAGCAGATGTATCTGGCTTTTTTCCAAATGTACTTAAATTTCTTGTTCTGTTTGAGTTATATGACTAAGTCTGTCTTTAAATTGTTCTGGCAGGAATGTTTTACTTTTGATTCATCATTTTTCAAAATACTTTAAAGAATAAGTCCGGTTAATACATTGTTGTCTGCAGCCTGTAGGAATCTCTTCCACACCCTGAGTAGATCAGACTGTTTACCTCTCAAATTGTGGTTTCTAGGTAACCTATTGATGTCAGTAACATTTACGTCTTTAGTATAATTTAAATCACAGTGCTAAAAACATGAGTTGCTATTGAAAATACCTGAGATGTTGGGTAGTTGTGTTACCCAGAGAATTGTTCTGAAACATAAGATTAATAACATTCTTTTATTATTTACAGTATTTATTTATGCCTATTCTAACTATGCACTTGAAAAACTAAAGGTCTCATATCACTATTTCATTTTTGTTATTACTGGTCATGTGCAATTCTGTCTTGATTTCTAGAAGTTTTTAAGACAGTATTATAAGAGGTTTAAGTAACTATGATTTGCCCTGCATGGAGGGGAAACTTGATAGAAGGAAGCCCTTTATCTTCTGAAGAACTTTAAAGATTAGAAGATTTCTTTTTAATTGTCTACTTGGACCCAGAATTAGAACTTGAACCATGAATGAGAGACTGTATTCCAGAAGAATAATTTGAAGGGATGAATGATTTTCACAGAGATTAGAAGAAATTCCATATAATGTGTTTTACTTGCATAGGGTTTTTCCAGTTGGAAATTCATAGTTAAAATATATTGTCCAACATTCGTTAACTGTACTGTAAATTTATTCCTTAACATGTATAATAGGCTATTTGGTTTAAATTTTAATTTATTGATACATAAAGGCATTTGGGGAGAAAGAGGCCCTGGATTCCAATTTTGAGCCACACCCTGTTAGTAACATGCTTGGTTACTACATGGGAGACACCCAGGTGATGATCACATTTTTATATCTGTCCCATCATGTCTTAAGGAAGCTTAATTTACTCCTGACATAGATACCCTTATCCATTTTGTAAAGTTTGTGTCTTTGCTTTTCCACGAATTAGTCACACTATTTTATGTTCTGACTGGGAGAATGAAAGGAAATGGGAATCCCCAAGCTGAGGACACAGTGAGAATTTTAGAGAGTAGGAAAAAAAACTATGCTAGCTCTATGTTCTTGACCATTGTGTACTTATTGAGTAATTTTACATCTGCGGGACCATGTAAGAGAGAGGAATTTTTGTTGACTTTATAAAGGACTAATGAAAAATACTTCTTTGAAAGCATGTTGCAGTGTTTGTTTCTTAAAACTTGCAAACATGTAATTTTTTAATTATTAATTTTTTTAAATTTTTACATCATTGTTCATTTTTAAGCAATATTTGCTTCTCCCTACCCCTTCAGGTATAGTCCCCATAGAATTTCCTTCACCAATGCACCTGTGCACCATCACCTCAGTCCCCTGTGACTTATACAGGTTGTTCTTAAGCTTTAGCTGTATCAGACTTGGAGGTTTTGTTACAAAGGATTACTGGGGGGCCTCCCCTGGTGGTGCAGTGGTTGAGTGCTGAGCTGCGAAGCTCCCGCAGCCTCTGCAGCGCCTGTTCGATCCCCAGCTGCCGGGCGAAGGTCCTACATGGCACGCAGACCTCTCCTGCTGCCCGCTGCTCCCCTCAGCAGTCTATTTTGTCAGTCTGCCTGTTCTGTTCCCCCTCTGGCTCTGGTGAATTCTCTCACCCTCCCGTGCTTCTGACTGTACCCAGTGCTTGTATAAATTAAAAACAAAACAAAACAAAGGATTATTGGGCCCTACCTCAGAACATCTGATTCACTAGATTGGGGGTAGGGCCTGAAAACTTATTCCTAATAAGTTCCAGGAAATTGTATTTCTAACAAAATGCTGATGTATTGAGTTGGGACCACACTTTTCGAATACCTGTCAAAGATAAATAGGTAAGTATGATAAATAACCATCAGTTTCATTTGGCTTAGCCAAAAATATTCTCTTATGGTTTAGAAAATAATAGTAAGAATGAATTTAGATTTGTATATGTAAAGCCAAAGTGGGGAAGTTCACCTTAATTTAGACATTGGTGTGATAGCTTTACAAATATGATTTTTTTTTTAAGCTTTACAAATATGATTTTTTTTTTAAGATTTATTTATGAATACAAGAACTGGGATATAGGCCAGAGGTGCAGGGGGTGAGGGGATTCACCAGAGACAGAGTAGGGAGCAGAATAGGCAGCCTGACTGAAATATACTGCTGAGGGAAGCAGCGGGAGAGACAGGAGAGGTCTGCTGCTCCATGTGGGTAGCAATCTGGCTGGCTGGGCATCAAACTCATGCTTGCAGAGGTTGCGGAATGCTTCACAATGCTGTGCTTAACCCCTTATGCCACCAGGGAGGCCCCACAAATATGATTTGACATTTAAATTATTCCTGTTGTGATGTAAGGGATAACAGTCTATGCAGTAGAGAAAGGGTTGGAAGCTTTTCATGGAAATGTCTAAAGAGCCAAAGTTGAAAATTTAGTATTGCAAATCAGCTTTCTATAAATGTGACAAAATAATTGATTTGACAATACTGAAAGTTTCAAGATAATAACAGATACGTGGAAGAATATGAAGTGCTTCCATGTAGACAGGTAATAGTTTGGGATTGAGAAATTCTGAATGTCTTCTCATCATGAAGAATAATGATTTCTTGGTGACAGATTCCTTAGCAGTAAAAAGTTCAGAATAATGCTGTGCTTACTTTTAACAGACTGTACTGAGTATCTAGTATAGTCAGGACTGTATTTAAAATATAGTTTAGAAGTGCTCTGTTTTATGCAGTTGCTATTTTACTGGAAATTTTGCTTACACTGTGTAAAAGTATTAAACAGCGTAGAGGCCAGCATTAGAAAAGTGCCACCATGAGTGACAAAAAATAAGGATTTTAAGAGATCAGAACCAAGAGACTTGAAGTGCCACCAATTATGCCAGGCAGGGAAGTTGACTTAAGCTGGGAGCAGAGGGGCGAGGTCCCTGGGAGCACAGTGAACTGAATGTATAGAACTGCTAGCCTTTGCTGCCCTCCTGATCAGAGTAGATAGAAAATGGTGGAGTCAGGTGAGAAAGAGATGTGGTGGGTTAAGTAAAGATGTTGTTGAAAGCGTTTGAGTACTAGAGCAACATAATCTACCTAGCATTTTATGAAGAACCTTGAATTTCTTATATCTAGGCATTATGGAGCCAAATGTAACTATATTGCAAATTCTGTGACAGTACTAACTGTGTTTTATGAATTTGTGAACCCACAGTGAAGTGACTACTGGCTTAGCTCTGAAATCGCTTGTTGATTTTTCCCTTTGTTTTGTCCCAGAAAAGTCATCTGGATAAATGAGACTAAGCATGCTGGTGGTAATTGTAGATGGGAGGAATATTCCTGCCTAACAAATCAAAAAAGCTGGACCCCTAGATTCATCAAAACGATGAAATTTGATATTGGAAAATGTAAAGCTTTTTCTCACAGTTTTGGAGGTTAGAAATCTGAAATTAGTTTCACATGCTGAAATCTAATGTTCTCAAAGCCCTGCTCCCTCAAATGGTTCTAAGGGAGAAATTCATCACCTCTAAGCTTCCATTTGGCTGCTAGCATTCCTTGACTTTTGGCCACACCATTCTATTAATAGTTTCTGTCTCTGCAGTCATATTACTGCTTCCTCTTCTATGTGTGTCAGATTTCCCTCTGCCTCTGACTTATAAAGACACTTGTGATTGAATTTAGGGCCTGCTGAGATAATACAGGGAAATTTTACATCACGGTATTCTTAATTTCACATATCTTAAAAATACTCTTTTGCAAATAAGGCAAAAATCCACATTTTTCAAAAGATTAAGACCTGATATTTTTTGGGCTACTAATTCTGCCTAATATTTGTGTGAACAATTAAAATTGCCTGACATAAAATTACTTATGACTTTATGGGACAGGGCACTCCCTAACCATAAGTGAATTTCTACCAAAATATTGTCAAGATTTAGTTAGAGTCTGTCAGAGATGGACTAGAAATGATTAGTGCATTGGTAGAAGGGTAAATTAGATAGTATTTAAGATATTTTATAAGACCTGGATTATACAATCAAATGATTCTTTATGTACAAGATGTGTGAAGTACAGATGAATAGAAGGTCGGAAATTTATTTACATGTTTTTTTTTAATTGTTTAAACTACTGTTTTTAAAATTTATTTTTTATTTATTTTTTATCAGATTGACCTCTTGTTAACATTTACTCTGATTGTATCATTAACTTAATATCCTCTGTGTATGTACTTTTACTTTTTATGTGAACCTTTTGAGTGTAAATTATATACATCATGGCTTTTTACTTTTCAGTGTTTTCCCTAAGACAAGATACTATCTTTGGTATTTATGAAGTTAACCAACTCCACAAGTTTACATGGGTATAACATTTTAATCTATTGTCCATTTTTCCTTTTTGTTGGTTGATCCTTTTTAACTATTTCTCCCTAGGGCAGGATCCACTTCAGGGTCAGGTATTATATTCTGTTGTCATGTTTCTTTCACCTTCTTTAATTGAGTACAGTTTTATAGCCTTTTCCAGACTTTTAGGACATTAACTTTTTTTTTTTTTTAAAGATTTATTTATTTATTTATTTATTTATACAAGCACTGGGTACAGTCAGAAGCGCAGGAGGGTGAGAGAATTCACCAGAGTCAGAGCAGGGAGCAGAGCAGGCAGAAGGACCGAAGTACACTGCTGAGGGGAGCAGCGGGCGGCAGGAGAGGACTGCGCGCCATGTGGGACCCTCCTCTGGTGGCTGGGGAGCAGCCGGGGATTGAACCAGCGCTGCAGAGGCTGCGGGCAGCTTCGCAACCCAGCGCTCAACCGCTGTGCCAGCGGGGAGGCCCAGGACATTAACTTTTTAAAAAAGATTTATTTTTATTTATGCATACAAGAACCTGGGTATAGACCAAAGGTACAGGGGGTGAGAGGATTCACCAGAGACAGAGTGGGGAGCAGAATAAGTGAATCTACTGAGATACACTGCTGAGGGGAGCAGCTGGTGAGACAGGAGAGGTCTGTTGTGCCGTGTGGGTCAGCTCCTTGGCCAGAGATCGAACTCATGCTGCAGTGGCTGGTGATAGTTTGATAGCACTGATTGTAACCCCTGCGCCACCAGGGAGGCCCAGGACATTTTCGAAGAATAGGGGTTTATTTTATATAGAATGAAGGTGGATTAATAGCAAAATATATTTTGAGCCTCAAGTTATTTTTGACAAGAATGCTAACTTTTTCTTTTTCTTCCTATGAGAGTTGTTGAAGGAATTACAGTGATTTTAGTATTTGTTGATGAAATAATTAGCTACCTTTTAACATTAAGAACACCAAAATTTTACTCAAAATTTAATCAGATTACTTTAGTTCTATCTTGTGGTCAATTGCAACTTTCTCTTGATTTTCTGGTTCATAATTACTATTTTTACTCTACCTCTATCACTTCCACTTTTTCAGTACTTTATATGCGCCACATCCTGAGCTTAGATATATAGTATGTGTGATTTAATTTAATTTGCTTTTTACCAGTAAAAATAGAGGCTCAGGAAGGCAAGTGTTTTGTCCGACATGAAGTAGCTGAAATGGGATAAAGCTGAGAATAGTCCTGGATCCTTCTTGATCCAGTCATCTGTTTTGGGCTTTTAGGTTGCTTCCTTAGCTTATCTATAGTAAATAGTGCTGCAATAAACATAGGAGTGCAGGTTTCCTTTTAAATTAATGTTTTTGTGTCCTTTGGGTAGATTCCTCTGAGTGGAATTGCTGGGTCATAGGGTAGCTGTTGCAAAAGGATCTTTGTTGCTTCTTTGTGGGTGGATTGTGATGAGGGACACAACAGTAGTGGAGCAGGCTTGCAAGGCAAGACTCTACTAATTGAGCACAAGTTCTTGTACCATTTACTGAAAGCGAAAGTTTAATAAAAGGTGATCATGCAACAATGGTATGAGGAGTAAGGTCCGGGGAGAGGGGATGCAGGGGGACAAAGGTTTACAGGGAACAGAGAATGGGTCATTTGTGTCAGGAAAGTATATGTGCTGATGTTATTACAGGCAGAGTTATCCTGAGACCACCATGGAGGAAATCAGGTAAATGGCAGCGTAAGTGTCCCCAGGCCTGCCTTGTGATATGGACTATCCTCTGTAGGTAGTCAGGGAATGCTCTACTGTGATGTGCGGATAGCAGATAGGTCACAGTTGCATTTCCACCAGCAGCGTAAAAGGGTTCCTTTTTCTCCACATCCTACACAGCATTAGGGTTGTTGCCAGTTTTTTTAATATGGGCCATTCTCACAGGTGTGAGCTAGTATCTCATTGTGGTTTTTATTTGCATTTCTCTGAGTATAAGTGATATTGAGCACTTTTCATATATATACCTGTTGAACATTTGAATTTTGGAGAACAATAAATTTATGATGACTTTCTTCTTTTAAAGTTGAAAAGATCTATTTCATTGTAGGTATAGAAACTGAAATCCCAAGTCAAACAGGTTGTGATCAACAGGACCCAACTTAGAATCCATTATTCTGACCCTATTCCATGATCCTCCCACTGTTAAATTCAGTTTCTCCATTTGTGATTAGGTGGTGGGAAGTTAACTCATATACACAGATGATGTTCATTAATTTTTCTCAGATTGCTAATTGGCATTGCTGTACTCATCCACTATTAACCAGTTCAAGATTGAGAAGAATGTTGGCTAGAGCTAGATACTTTGCTGCACCCCGCCCCTGCAGTGACCCTCAGGGCTAATGGCTGTTGCCATGGTCCCTGAGGTCTGGCGTGGGCAAGGAACCATGCGCGCAGGGGGAGAACAGCAAACTCCCTAAGATGCAGAGAAGCCGAATGCCTGCCAAGAGATAACGACCACCAGAAGCTGCCACAAAGATGATTAAAAGAAATGCTGACCACCTGGAACCTTATCTCGCTTTCTCAAGGCCCACAAACTATCATTTGTAACTGTCATAATTAATTTTCATGGGTGAATTGATTGTAATAAAATGCAGTAATATCAAAGTACTAAAGGTAATGCACATAATAGAAAGATTATTAAACAATAAACACTGTTATAATAGAATTGTTTAATAATCTTTCTATTATGTGCTTAACTTTAGTACCTTTGATATTAACTGCATTATAAAATAAATTCACCCATGATAATTAATTATGAGTAAAAATGATAGTTAGTGCAACTAGAAAATAATTATATAAAACAGTAGAAAGAATTTATAGCCTGTCCAATTAGGAATGAGGCTAGGTCCAGATGTAACTTCGAACATAAATCACTGCCCTGTCAATTAAGCTAAGTCTATGAGCAAACTGATTTCTTTGATGTTCACTGTTCCTATGCTTTTGGAAAAACATATATATACTGACCACTAGCTTAATAAAAGCGCACTCAGATTTACACTCTCTCTTGAAGTGTGTCTGTTTGTCATTTCTTTAGCCGAATCCCTGACCACCCTGCGCAGTCTCTCAACCCTGAGACGGCCTCATCGTCTACTGCTGTGCTGGTCTGCGGCAATACTTCTTACTTGGAAATCTTCTAGTACATTGATAAACTTAGTAGATTCCCTGCAGTCTTGTAGCATGGAGGGGAGAAAAACATCTTTTCCTTTTTCCTTTCTTAAATTCTTGACTGGGCTCTGTAATGAAAGACAGATTAACAAGAAAAAGCACACACATTTATTTAATAATAGTCTTATATCCTGCAGAAGCCTTTATTAAGAACAGGAGACTGGAATGGTTAAACCAGAGTGTTTTATACTATGATGAAAAGTGGAAAGATGGAGAAGAATATGATAGGACCAAAAAGAATATATAAGCCCATATTAATAAACTGGGGGAAAGTCAGCAAGACTGTTTGGATTCCTCTCTGAGTCCTTCTGTCTTCAGAGCTAAGGACACTGCTTTCCTCCAGGACAAGGAAGGCACCTCTCACAGAAGGGTCCTGCTTTAGGAGAGGGAGAGATGAGGGGAATCAGAGAGTCTTCCAGAATCTGTTTTCCCAGATCCTTCACCTTGAAATATTCAACATGCCAGGGTGCCATACTTAGGGGAAGTATGTCCTAAACCCCCTCATGTGGATGTAGTTAGGTTTCTTTGAAGGTCTAAGATGTTCCTTTGGATAGGTTCAAACAGAAATCTTTGCTTTCAGGTCTAAATCAGGATTTGCTGAACTGTAGATCTGAGGGAGAATTCAGAAACTGCTTTTATGTAGTTTATTCATTTGCTTTGTTTCTTTATGTGCCACGCATGAGTGAAATTATATGGTGTTTTTCTTTGCCTGATTATTTCACTAAGTGTAATACCCTCTGTGTCCATCCATGTTATTGCAAATGGCAGAATTTCCTTTTTTTAATAGCTGAGTAATATTCCATTGTGTGTATGTACCACATTTTCTTTATCTACTCATCTGTTGATGGGCAGACTATGTCTAATTCTTGGCTATTTTAAATAATATTGCAATGAATGTGGGGAAGCATATATCTCTTAAGTTAGTGTATTCATAGTCTTTGGGTAAATACTCAGAAGTGGGATTATGGGATAGAGATCAGTTTTAAAGGGGCTGACAGATGAAGACAAGGAGCAAAAGAGGTAGAAGCCAGTTATCAGAAAGGGATGAGAAGGCCATGCTTTGCAGGGTTAAAATTTGATTGTGAGGGGCCTCCTTGGTGACTAAGGGTTAAGTGTCAGCACTATGAAGCTATCCACAGCTATTTCAGCACTTATTCAATCCCCAGCCAGGGAGGTGACCCACATGGTGCAGCAGACCTCTCGTCTCACCCGCTGCTCCACTTAGCAGTGTATTTCAGTCAGTCTGCCTGTTCTGTTCCCCACTCTGTCTCTGGTGACTCCTCCCCCCCTCTGACCTGTACCCCAGTTCTTGTATGCATAAATAAATCTTTAAAAAATTGATTGTGAAAGTATATAGTATGTCAGGGTGTCAGAGCTAACAGACCTCTAAAAATAAGTCTCCATTCATATGTTAATAGCTCTAAACATCTTTTCCAGAATGTTCATTTTCCATCTTGGACTTCTGGGCAGCTGGTCTCAGCTATAGTCAGGGGGAAAGACTGATGGTGATCTCATTTTCCATGGCCCATAAATGATAGAGCACCTTCTCATCCATCTAAATATCTTGTGGAATTTCAGAAAGATTCAAGAAGAAAAGTCAGTTGTGGTTTGGAAAGCCAGTTTGAAGGTGAGCTAGTTATACCCAGTCTGCCACTGTGGTTCCTTTTTCTAAGGTATTTTCTACTTTTTTGGAACATCTTCCATTGCTGTACTGACTGAGTTGCTTAGACTCTCATCTCCCATGGACTGTGTGCTATAGAGGCGACCTTGAATCCTTCTAAGCCTTTGTTTTCTTATCTGTAAAATAAGAGATTAAGAAGTGTGTCCTCTTTGTATCTACAGACCTTTAAGATTTTGAAAAATCTGAAGTAGTGGCAGTTGTGGTCCTGATGTTTGAAGTTTTTTGTTTCTAAGTCATAATTTTCCCCATATATTTAAAAAAGCCTTCCTTTAATATGAGACTGCTGTGTTTTTATAATATTACAGTAATGAATGCCCCTAAATAGTGAGCTCTAGGTGAGGAATGTGTTTATCATGTTCTGGCCCAGACCCATACCTGGTATTCCCTTCCTCTCTCCATCCCCCCATCCCTCCCACCCCCCCCCGCCCCCAAGAGGATGGCAGTTGTGAGATGCTGTGAGTATTTGGCAGCCCATTTTTGGATTGTTTGTGAGCCATTGGTAGTTGAGTTTAGCCTAGATAAAATAACTCACAGGAAAATGGCCCTGTAAGTAGAGCCTTGATCTCAACATAATATTTCAGCATTTCAAACAGAAGATCTGGCACTTAATATTTTCTACAAGAGCTGGAGCAGCCACTACAGCTATTTTTAAAAAAAAATTGTGCATGCCACTTCCAATAGGAGTTTAGTAAGCAATGTTGATATGAAGTTGAGAAAATGTTTCTTCTATCACTCACATTAGACCAGTTACCTAACCGGACCACTTGATGACTATTCCATTTCCTCTTTGCTCTCTTAGTATGTATCTCTTTTTTGGCTTTGATTAAACATTTTGTAGTAGTTGACATTTCCAACTTTATTAATATTATGATTAATCATAATTTTGTTAAAGCATAATTTTAAGTAGTTAATTTTCATTGGATTAAATTTTCAATAACTACAAATCATACATCTTTTAAAATGTGTTTTGGTTGTGTATTGATCCATGTTAGAAAAGTCTATTATACCATCTTCTAGATACTATTATTAATTCTTGTTGAATTGTGTTTACTATAAATGTTTCCTATGTATAGCCATTGCTGCCACTCATTTCAAAAGGAGTATCATAAAAAAAAAAACAAAAATAACCAAAAGGAGTATCATGAAAATATTTTCAGAACAGCTTTATTGAAATATTCTTTACACACCATAAGAGTCACTTTTTAAAATGTGTAATTTAATGACTTTTAGTAAACTTACAAAATTGTTTAGCTATCACCACAGTCTGATTTTTAAATATTTTCATCACCCCAGAAAGAACCATTTTCCCTGTTCCTGTCACTCTCCTCTGTCCTAAGTCACAACAGGCATATTTTCTATTTCAGTAGATTAGATTTTTACAAATATTTCATGTAAATAGAATAATACAGTGTTTGTACTTTTATTTCTGGTTTCTTCCACTTAGTATATTCTTCTAGAGGTTCATCAGCATTCCTTTTTATTGTCAAATAGCAGTCTGTTCTTTGGATATATCACATTTTGTTTGTCTATTTGGTAGTTGGGTTGTTCCCACATTTTGGCCATTATGAACAATGCTACTGTACATCTCTCTGTTTAAATCTTTGTATGGACATCTGTTTTCATTTTTTTTTTTTTGAAGAGGAGTACAATTGTGGGTTATATGGTAAATCTAGTTTATCATTTTAAGAAGCTGCCAAATTTTTCCCTATAAAGGTTATACTTTTAATATTTTTTCTAGCAATGTGTGAGGATTCTAATTTTTCTAGTCAATTTGCTAATACCCAAGGTCCATTTGCACATGATAGTATCTCTGCGTTTTTGATTTGCATCACTACTGATGAGTCTTTTTTCTTGTGCTTAATTGGTCATTTGTAAATCTTCTTTGGTGAAATGTCTTCACATTGTTGCCTCCTTTTTGTTTGGGCGTATAGATTTGAGCTCTTGCATTTAGTTGTCTGATGCATTTTGAGGAAGAGGTTAAGATGACTCCTTTTGCATTTGGATATTCAGTTTTTCAGCATCATTTGTTAAAAAGCCTCAATACTGAATTGTCATTGTTCTTTTGTCAAAACCAATTGTCCATAAATCTGTGAGTCTGTTTCCCAACTTTCTATTTTGTTCCCTTGATCCATATGTCCATTTTTATTAAAACAATTTATTTTAAAATTCATTATTAGGACTTGAAATTTGCCTTATCTCAACACCTTTGTTGGTAATGTATCAAACTCAGTTACATGGTTGGCTGGAAATACTTAGAAGGGTTGGCATGCATGAATGTTTGTTTTTCCAAATGTATGACAGAACATGATGTGTCATGTATTCTCACTCATAAACGCCATGATGGGTCCTGGGACAAAGATAAATCTGCTAGGATGTGCCTTGATGGACATGAATCTGTTTCCTGGGTTTCTCCTTTTCCCCTATAACAGGGCAGACATTCAAGGGACCTATGACTGAGAATGTGGCTAAGGTCACACACAAAGTGCAGATGGCTAATGTTTTATTTGCTGAATAAACCTTTCCTGAATGAAAGGTACTGTGCAAAGCTTGAGGCATTACAATGAGTCCATAAGACAGAGCTCTGTCCTTTTAAGGACTTCTGTTTAGGTATACCATATACATGCAATTGTTCTGTTAGGAAATTATGATTGGTTTCTTGGTATAAATCAAGCAATTTGGGAGTGCAGAAGAGGGGAGCCTTCATAGACTGGGTGACAGTAGAGCTTTACCTTAAAGAAAAAGTAAGATTTCAATAGCCAGACAAGGAGTGGACACAGAATAGCATTTCAGGTAGAAGGAATACCTTACATGCTAGCAGAGAAATATGACACTGATACTTTTGGGAATGTGACCTCAGCTATTCAGCCAACATTCTTTTTAAATTCTCTTAGTTTTGGGGATTAGAACCAAAGCTCTACTGTTAGCGTACTGCGAACTACTTATCTTGCAGTATACCTATAGTTGTACCCCATTTGGTTCACTTTTGCAAATGTGCAGTTTGATTTGCTAGCTGTTACCCCACACCCAGCTTGCTCTTGGTGAAATTTATCAATTAAAAGAGAGGGTGCTCAAAACAGGGGTCTCGGCGAGAATAACTTAGCGAGGTAAGTGTGGGAACTGTGACTCTGGTCCTGACAACTGGGAGGATTAACTATTGAGCATTTGTGGACCACAGGTCTCTGTTGAATACATTGAAATCCATTTGGCAAAATTGTACTGTCTTAAAGGAATCAATAACATCTTTAAAATCTTTAAATTTTCTATAGAGGATCCCATTCTGTAACAATAGCATAAATAACATTTGTTAATTTGTTTTCATTTAGTAGTTAATGGAGTCAACCTGTATTTATAATATTGCTGGAATGTATCAGTTTCCTAGATATGTTTTGTAATGGTTTTATTTTGGAAAATATTAAATCATGGTGCTGGGGACTTGGAGTTTAATCTGTATTTAAGGCAACATTTTTAACAGGGAAGAGGTTATTATGGCTTGTAGCAGAGGCAGTGGAATCTCATCATCTGGGGGTGTCTTTAAAAATAGTTTCCATGTTCATCTCTCTATGACAGTTGTCTTGATTATAATCCAGGGTTATTTCAAAGGTTTCATGAAGAGGATACAGCCAGTTGCTCTCAGTTGTCAATTTGTAAGAACTGGAGGAAATGGGATTATGTTTAAATAGTGAACTAGCATCAGAATATTGTGAAGTCCTTAAGGGTAAAATGTATGCTTCTAATAGACCCTGTAGATTTTTTAGTTCTTGAGATTTAAAAAGAAATAAAGCAGCCCCTCTGTTTGGGAGTCTCTTACCCTGGCAAGCAATTTTCTCTAAAAGGCACCCCAGGAAATGTTGGTGATGGTGTTACCAGCAGGTATTCCCACTCCCCAGCTCTACCTCCGCCTCCCCCAGAGCTTTTCCCCAGGAGGATTTATTACCTGCGAAGCACCTGCCCCTCTCAATGTGGACTTTGTTTGCTCCCCAGCTGAAAGCCTTACTCTTAACCATTCCAGCAAGTGACTTGCTGTTTAGTTAAGGGCAAAGAGAGTCATGTTAGAGATCATTCATGAAGCAACTGGGGTTACTTTTTGATGGTTCAGTTGATTTGATTTGTATGTGTGTGTATTGAGATTACAATGATATATATATATATATATATATATATATATATATATATATATATAAACAGCTATGTGTCAAAGCTATTTTAAATGGTCCCAGAAGCAGAAAGAACATTTCTTACTTGGGACTAATAACCACTTAATTGTTGAATCACTGTGTCAGCCATTTACAACCTCTAGCATATTTGACAAAAATTCCAAAATTGATTCAGTATAGAAGTATTCAGCGAGCCAAGTAGTTGCTACAACCAGCCCTTTAATCAGAATTGCAGAGTAGTTGAAAATTTTATTTGTTATTTCCTTTATCCCTTTCTAGGTTCTTCTGTCCCCACTTACCAGCTGCCTAGGGTCCTGCTGCAATTATTCCATCTTACCATGATTAAGGTTTCTTTGAAATTGATGGTAGATAGGTGTGAAGAAAATCAGTCTGATGAAGTGACTTAGCATTTAGGGACAAATAAAAGATAGTATGCTCCTTTCCAAGAACTGTCTTTATTTTTCATATAGGAACTGAATGTAAAGACAAGACTGCATCTCCAGCTTATAATTAATTAATCTGAATCTGGTTTATGTTATTGATATGCCCTTACTAGAAATATTAGTAGGGATTTAGTGAGAAAATACTAAATACGAAATACTAAATACTTTTTTGAACTAGTTGTAACTTGTGGTCATGACTATAATTTAAAATAAGCATTAAAAATTCTTAAAAATATATATATTTTTAAATTTATTCATTTATTTATTTATTTTATTTATACAAGCACTGGGTACAGTCAGAAGCGCGGGAGGGTGAGAGAATTCACCAGAGCCAGAGCAGGGAGCAGAGCAGGCAGAAGGACCGAAGCACACTGCTGAGGGGAGCAGCGGGAGGCAGGAGAGGTCTGCGCACCATCTGGGACCCTCCTCCGGTGGCCGGGGTGCAGCCGGGGATCGAACTGGCGCTGCAGAGGCTGCGGGCAGCTTGGCAACCCAGCGCTCAACCGCTGTGCCACCGGGGAGACCCTAAAAATATTTTTTATGACTTACTGAACAATACACAAAAAACTGCCAGTAAAAGCTAGAATTTGAAAATATAGTGGATTCTGTTTAAAATGTTGGTGGTGTAAAGGACAAGATTTTGATGTTATAGACTATCTTTAAGCAAGCTTATTTTATGTCATTTATATATTTTTGGCTTTGGCACAATGAGCTCATGGATATTATAAGAGTATTTTACTAGTTAGGATTTGTCTTGTTATAGTGTTATGGTCATATATTTATTTTTATATCCAAACTTAGTTTCATTGACTTGATTTCTCATTTTTTAATTAAAAGTGTTAAGTGATTAAAATCCATTTTTGCCCCATCCTTTTCTTTCTAGTGCCCAAATTGTGAGAAAGAATGGGGAAAAGATGAGCATAAAAATACCAATAATTGGTTCCTTTTTCTTCCTTATACTGTTATTGAAAACTGCTCTTGATAGAGTACACTTACTCTGATCCTTTGAAGTGATAAATTGTTTAAAGAAAGATTTATGTAAGTTATGAGCTACCAGGATGTCAAAGAACTTTTAAAGGGTGAGATTATATATCCATACCAAACATCACTGGTTTTATCCTCAGTGAAAAAATACTGTACAGAATCACCCTTTAGTCTCACCTAAAATACTACCTTCCCACCTTATTTCAGAGCCTTAATGGAATGATAATATTGATGTCTATAAACAAATGAATGCTAAAGAACAGTAGGAAGGATACAAAAAATTCATGTACAGATAATTGATTTTTGAATTTATTTTCCTCTTTTAGTATATGACTTATAATGGCTTAGCACCAAGATTATACTGCTCTGTAAAAGATATGCAGGCTGAGGGAAAAAATACAAGCAAAGATAGAGTTTTTGCCTGTCTTTGGTTAAAAAAAGGAAGAACTGGAAGGATAGGTAGACACAAATCTAAAGCAAACCAAAGCAGGCCAGACCAGAATCAACCACCCCAAACTCAAAGTAGATTGTTGCAGAGCAGAGTTACATGATTTAAATATTTTTTTTAAAGTTGAGATATTCTTTTTAAGAAGCTCCCTGTGGCAGTGGTGAAATGGTACAGAAGAGAAGATAAAAAAAATACTTAGGTGACTAAAGTGCCTCCCAGTCTTAAATTTTTAATCAGTAGTATAAGTCCTTTTACTTTGTTTAGCTACCTACGTTATGGTGAAAGACTAAAGAACTTTTTGTTTTTTCAATTGATTGTAGATTGTCAACTTGAAAACTTAAGAGAAAATTCTTCTTTGTCGAAGACTTAGTTAATTTTAGTATCAATTAGACTGATTGTTTACTGCTTAGGATCGCATTAATGTATTATTTATTAATGTCTTAAGATGTATGCTAAATATTTTGCAGGTAAGTCTTCTCTGTGCCAATTTAAAATTTATGGTTATTTGGTAAAAGCTGAGTTGTAGTTTTTTATTCCTTCACAATTCTTGGTGAAATTGTACTGAAATAAATTTGTAATGAACAAAGTGGTTCAGAGAGGACAACCACCAAAAAGGATAAATTATCTTAAAGAATTTCCGGGCATTGTAAGAGAATCAGTTTGCTTATCAGTATCCAATATGGTAAGATATTGATAGATTATTCTTGGTTTTTTTTTTTTTTAAGATTTATTTATTTATGCATACAAGAGCTGGGGTACAGACCAGAGATGTGGGGGGTGAGAGGATTCACCAGAGACAGAGTGGGGAATAGAACAGGCAGATTGACCAAAGTACACTGCTTAGGGGAGCAGTGGGTGAGTCAGGAGAGGTCTGCTGCGCCATGTGGGTTGCTCCCTGGCTGGCCAGGGATCAAACTCATGCTGCAGAGGCTGTGGACTGCCTCACATTGTGGTGTTTAAGCCCTTGGGCCACCAGGGAGGCTCTTGTTGTTTTTTTTTTTTTTTTTTTAAGTAGAACTTCTAAGGAGTTCTCCCAGGAGAATTTGTTAGCTTGTTTTTCGAAATGTGTATATTTGTTTAAAGTAAAAGAAAAAATGCATTGAAAAAAATTTGAATTTATAGTTTCCACTAAAGCCAACTGTTCCCTTGTCTTCATTCAGATAGTACAAGGCAGCAAGTGATCTCTTTTGGGACAAGCCCTCTTTTATTACTTATGTTCCTTTCTAAAGATAGCCTGTTGTTTTCTGGATTACTGTAGCCTTCAGATTTTGAACTTCTTTAATAAACAATTGTACATCCTTTATGTGGCTGATGTTTTGCTTCTTGCTGCAGTGCTTGGGTGCCTGTATTTTACTGAAGGTTCATTGACTCTTCTCTCCACTTCGTATTTACTGGAGGGACCTTTCCTCCGCCATTCCTGCATACAGATTAGGCCCTGGGCATTTTATCTATGATTTCAGTTTGCTTAAGATAATAGTTTACAAAGACACTTTTGTATTGGTCAGAGATCTGTATTCTCATTCTGCTTAAAAGCCTTCAGTAGTTCTCTTTGTTTAGGAAAAGTCTAAACTTATAAAAGTGGTATGTACAACTGCCTTGTCTCTTGGCCTACTTTTCGTACATCATCTTCCACTTCACATTTTATCAAGTTCCCAGGCTGCTTTCCTTTCTTGGAACTGATCATGTAGTTTCATGTATCCTTACCTTTCCCCCTTGACTCTTACTCTTCCCTTCACCCGAATCATTCCCATCTTTTTTGCTGGAGGGTCTTAAACCCCAGCCTTAGTTTAAATTCCTCAGAGCTTCCTGGGTAAATTCACTGCATACTGAAATTTGTTCTCTAAATTTCTATCATAAAAGACTGCAGCTTTTAAGAGGTGACATTCTGTTTTTGTTCATCTTTATACACTTAGAAGTTAAATAATAGTCTCTGTGTAGCAAATGCTCAATATAATGCTCAATATAATACTCAATATAATACAATGCTCAATATATAAATATAATATAAATGCTCAATATAATATAATGCTTAATGATCTGACTTTTACTGCAGCTTCTTGGTAGCAGTATCTTAAAATATAGAGCTATTTTTTTTTTGTGTGTGGAATTTGTTTAGGTTAATAACCACGACAAAGTTAGAGTTCTCAAAAAGGCAGTTTTAAACATTAAATAAGCATCTGTGTGATAATTTTATCTTCAAAGTTGAATTTGGTTTAGCCCATGTAAAACAAAAAAAATTACAAATTAACAAAATAAAATTTATGGAGTAGTAGTTTTGATCAGTTAAGGCATTTAAATGATACAAACCTGGCATAATTTAGTATTTTATTTCTAAAAATTGTATTTGAAGTATTGCGTATGTCATCACCACTAATACCTTGCTTGTAATCTCTTCCCCACCCCATGTTTTCTACTTTATTTCCCTTCCTTTAAGATACTCTCGTAAGCAAAAGATTAGCGCCCTCTAGGGGTAAACTGCAGGCGCAATGTGGTACACTTTCTAAAAAACTGCAAAATTCTGGGAGGATTGTATGAAATACAGACAATGACGCTTCATCTTTATTATGTAATTCAAATTATATAATTTATTCCCAGAGTATCTCAAAATGTTTACCCTTTGCTCATCACTTCCTCTAGCTTTATTTATTCAGTTTTTTGGTCCCACAGGAAGAAAATATCAAAAATGAGAAGAAAGAATGCTTTATTAAACTCTGAAAATGGAAGGTTGAGACTGTTGGCAGTTAGTATAGTCATCTGTGAAGGAAAGTTACCAAGCCAAATGCCCATGACTCACACTTCGGGCAAAATAAAACTCTTTTCTATGTCACCCTATTTAATTCCTTCTTTTCTTTCTCTTAAATTGGTTATTTGGTCAGATATTTCTCAAGAAACCCAGTTTTTCCCTCTTAGCTCTCATTACCCAAATGAATTTTGAATTTATTTTGAATTTACATTCTCTTTTATTCCATTCTATCAAGGTGAGGAAAAATGACTCAGTATTTAAAAAGCATTGAGGACACGGTCAGGTTCCTAATAACAACTCATTGTGTATATGTACTTTTGCTTCTTATTGTTAGAAATGGTACTTTTTTTTCATAGTGATAAAAACAATAATAATGTATCTTACATTTATTAGCATTTTCATATACATTATTTCTCTGGGCTCTCAAAATAATCACTGAGCTAGAAACATTAGACAGTATTACATAACTAATGTCTAAGAAATTTTTCCAAGGGTTATCTAGCAGTTAAATTAATCTATTTCTCTATTTTCTTCTAAAATTCTTAAAGCAATTAAATGACATGCCTGAAGAGCAACTTCCATTTTACATATTTTCTTTGGAGTGGATCCTAGGTTAAAAGAAAAACACAATTGTGATAATAATATTTTCAGATTGTAGAATTTTTGTTCTCTTGCTTGAATTAGAACATTGTTTTCAGATTTTTATTTTGTGGATGAGAAAGTTGAGGTCTAGAGAACTTAGGCAGCTAATACTACTTCTTGAAACAGGTGGCAGAAACAAGACAGAATTCAGGTCTCCTAATTCTTTTTCTCTTACAACTTGTTTTTCCCTTTCCTATCTTGGTTTTGTGTGTCATGATAGTATTCTCCTTCTCTAAACAGGCCCAATTTAATCTTTCTTTCCTGTTGCATAGGTATGATGGTGAAAAATGATACCTGGTTTTAGGACATTTTTGTGATATAAAAGATTTTAGTTCAATCTGGCAAAGCAAGTTGTGAAATTGACTTCGTATGAAATAAAGTGTTTAAAATCACACCCCATCTTTACACACTCTGGAGTGAGAACATAGGCACTGCAATAGGTAGTGAAATGTGATTCTGGAAGGATGTGGATCGGTATAGTGGGCTGGAAAACACAGCAGCACTGTTGATGCTGTTATGGGAGGCACAGTCACAATGGTGTGTTTGGATTGCACTGTCTCTTCTGTATGCTGAGGATGTCAGAACTGCATAATAAAGTTATTCATTTTGAGAAATTAAGCAGCTGATTATGAATTAGGAACTGAATATTGTTTATATAAATGTGATCTGTTCAGGCTCTGATACAGTGTGTCTACTTTCTGATTATATTAGAGTTGTACATAGTATTAAATGCATCAATGTCTGTGAAATTCACAAGATTAGCTTTTCTGCCTTGTGTTTAAGTAGGCCCTTGCTTTATGAATTTGAACTGATGGCTTAGAATGGGACTAAACTATTCCTTACAGTGTTCTAACATATAAGTAGAAAATTATCAGTACTCATTAAGTTGTGTATCTGCATTCACATATGTCACGTATGTAGTAGATATGTTGCTGAAAAATCCTTGAAAACTGGCGCATTTCTGAAATGTAACTGAGTCTTTGAGGCAATTGTCTTTTAATAGTATTCAATGGTAAACATTCTTAGAGAAGGGATAATCTCTTTGTAACTTACTTGATTATTGATTTTCTTTTTTTAAAAATATTTTTTTTTATTTTTTTAGAGATTTATTTATTTATTTATGCATACAAGAACCAGGGTGCAGGCCAGAGTTATGGGGGGGTGAGAGGATTCACCAGAGACAGAGTGGGGAACAGACAAGGTGGACTGACTGAAGTACACTGCTGAGGGGAGCAGCGGGCGAGTCAGGAGAGGTCTGCTGCACCATGTGGGTAGCTCCCTCGCCGGCCGGGTGATTGAACTTATGCTGCAGTGGCTGTGGATATCTTTGTATGTTGCGTCTTAACCCTTTGTGCCACCAGAAAGGCCCTATTTATTGTTTTTCTATTTAAGAATTACCTGAATGGTGTTAAAATATGCTCTTTTTAAATAAGAAATTAATTACTTTTAGATTTTCTTTTACTGTTGTATATTAATCTTGTGATACCAAAGATTCATATGCTATTCCTTGGGAAACAGGAAATCAAAATAAAATGTCAGTATGGAGACAGGAAATTCCTTGGTCAAAAGTAATTTAACTTCGTTTCAATTTTGCTGACCATTTTATTATAGTTTTGACAGTAACAGTTACTAAGAGCTATTGAGCTCTTGATATATATATATATATGATATATATAATGATATATAATTTGTAGTTTATAAAATACAGATGTGTAATTAAATACTAAAAGGACTATGACTTAGATAAAACTCCCCAAACACTAGGTATAGGGGCCAGTAAGTTTGATGGAAACTCTGAAGGCATTTTTTTATTAATTAAAAATATTTTCTGACATAATAAAAGATATTATAAAGTATATGTATGTATAGAAAATTAAGGTAAACTAATGGCATTTGAACTACATTTTTAGAATGAAAGACTTTACCATCAAACATTTGCTTCTAGTTTACGTTATGCCTTTTCTTACTTATTTTTTATGCCATCAAAAAGTATCCTTCCTATTTTAGATCTCTTTATGTTTTATGCTGTATATTCATTTGATATTTTGAGAATGCAGAGAAGTTTGACTCATGCATATAAAGCTGTCTGAGTTTACTTCATAGACTGACAAGCATATAGGACTTGTGCCATGTGTGATAAGGATGGGTTTATGGTCTCTGCGTCTTTCTAGAGCACTTTTTTGGTTTCAGAATCACTAAAAGATGAGAAAATGGAATTGTGCCAGCTTGCTGTGGAATATCCATGTTGATAGCTTCCTCTGACATTTGTCTGTCTAGCACAAACCTTAGAGTAGACCAGATATTAGCAGGAGACAACCTACTTAGCCAGTTGCACAAAACTTTTGGGAAATCTTTGATGGTTTGCTCTCTAAAATCACAAACTTAAATTAGGCCCGTGGAATGGAAAAAGAAGCTATTACAATAGTCCTCCCATAACCCTCTCTCACATCTTTTACCACAGAGGATTCATTCCAAATCCCCCAGTGGATACCCAAAACCATGGTTACTACCTAGCATTGTATAAACCTTTTTTCTCCCTTAAATATGCATACCTGTGATATGTCTAATTTTTAAGCTAGGCAAGATAAGAGATTAAAGTAACTAAGGCCAATTACAACTATATATATATATATATATATATATATATATATATATATATATATAATACAAGTTAAGTGCATGTGATTGTCTCTCAAATATCTTATTGGATGTATTGGATGTAATGTTTTCAGATGCAGATGACCATGGCTGTAGAAAGTGAATGGAGGATAAGCAGGGTGGGAGACTATATAGGTTTAATGTTAACTTCATGGAGGTGTTAATGTGGTAATGAGAATGTGTCAACACAAGACTTAGGCTATGTAGAGGGAGGTTTGGACGGAGGTCTTCTAACCTGACATATAGGAACTTCTAATTTTGAAATAATTTTAGGCTTGCAAGATGTTTCAGAAAATAGTATACAGAGTATTTTGTACCCTTCACCCATGAAAGGTATTTTGTACCTTTCATCTGTGTTTTTTTTAAACTGTGGATCGTGTGGCATCTTGAATCTTATGGCCCAGAGAGTAGGAAAACTAACTGGGGTGATAATTTGCCCCTCTTAGTAAGATGGCTCTGCTGGATCTATCAGGAATCATGAATAAGGGCAGAGCATTGCCTGCATTTAAATAATTGTAACCCCATGTATTTGTCCACTTTCATATTTATTTCATTCTGTTTTAAGTGTAATAATTCTACTTTTATTTATGAATTGTTAATCTGAAGTGTACTTTGTAAATCTAAAATTAACCTTTAATAAGTGAAAGAAAAAATTATTCAAAATTGCTACATAAATGGACACAGTACATGGAATGTTTTCTACTTGTCACCTTTTTTGTTTGAGTATTACAGATGATCTAGGTTCCAAGACCAGATTTTAAATTGTTTTTCTCTGTGCAGGTTCGAAAACATGTGAATGATCTCTATGAAGACTTAAGGGATGGACACAATTTGATCTCTCTTTTAGAGGTTCTTTCGGGAGACACCTTAGTAAGTTTTAAATTTTTTTATTTTGAAAAACATGTAATCCTTTCTATATAGGATGAGTGGTTTTTTTTTTTCCTCTCAGTACAGACTGTTCAGATTTTTGCAACATTCATCTTCTGAGCTGAGAATTTTGCCTGGAAAAAAAAAAAAGAGTTCTGCTTAAATTCCTTAGCATTTTCAGTCTTCAAATGATGTGAACTTGGAATACTGAAGCACTTTGATTACCGTGCTTATATAATCAGTTCTATAATTAAAATACTATTTTTGTTCTTGCTTCTTTTTTACCTTTGGGATTTTTTGCTTAGCAGGAGTTGGATGCATAATATAATCATATATTAAAATACTCACAAATAGCAAGGAAATAAAATCGCTTTCTGAAAAATGGTCTAACCCATTCCACAGGTGTCATTTTCTTTTTTTTTTTTTGTGAACATTACTTCCCCTTCTTGGTTACCTGTTCTCCTTTGTTATGTTCTGTTCATGCTATTCTTTTCATTTCTGGTCTGTCTTGTGTCTTTGCTGTCCTATCTTCTGTCTGTTATATTCATTAGCCAAGGGAGCGAGATATTTTGAAGACCTTACGATTGGTGAGTGCAACAGCAGCATGCGAATATGAACAGCATGAGGATGTGGAGGATGAGGATAAGGGGGTAGGTGTCGGCCCCCATAACTCGACTAACTTAGCCAATACAGTGCGGTGAGCGCTAACGTGATAGAGAAGTAACCCACGGGTTTGGTCTTCTTTTTAGAACACCATACAAAGGACCAAAACCCACCATGAGATAGATGTGTGTGTACCAAAAAACTGGATAAAGGAAATATTTTCTCTTTAGATTTATTTATACATTACTGTGCACTGCATGATAATTGAAGATCTGTACTTAAATTCTATGATGGCATCTTTGCTAAAGAATTTTAAGTACTTTTATATAAATGCCAAAATTGTACAACTGGTTGTACAACTGGTTGCTAATTTTTATGCAAATTTATTCCATTAAAAATTTTTTATTTCAAGTATGGTAACTACTTATTACTTTATTTGAAGAAACTTAAGAAAATTTTATTTAATATTTAAGTTTTTAATTTCAGTCATATCTATTGTCAGATTTTGATGGACCTTTTTTTACCTCTTATATGTCACATTTTATTCAGAATAGGAGGAGATTTTAAGACCTAGAGTCCTGATAGAACTCACAGAGCTGTTTAGTTTCTGTGACAATTAGTTGACTTATGCCCACCTTTATAAGACAGATGTGCTTCTTTTGTCATCTACATTCTTTAGTGCCCCCTGATTTCATTGCAAATTGTGCTTTATGTGATCTGGTGGGTGAATTTATCAACATCATTTTTACTGTTATATAGAATTTTTTTTTTCCCTCCTGTGGTCTTGCTGCCTGTTTTATCATGGTACCTTTGGCTTCAGCAACCTGTTCATATTTGAGAAGCTAAGCTGTCAGTATGCCTTTTTCTTTTTTTCTCTTGGAAGATTTTATGTGGTTAAAATTCAGCTCCATTCTTTGTATTTTTGTTAAGCATTCTCCTAGCTGTTTCCTTATGTTTTCCTTCTGCTAATTATTAACATTTCTTAAGGGAAACAACATCAAAGAAAAGAATTATGGTCTCTCAGTTTTCCTGAGGTAGTAGCTAATCATGTCCATACCTAAGCAGCGTAAAATGATTAGAGCCCACCTGATTTTGTGAAAAAAGCTAAAATAAAATAAAGAGGAAATATGTTATCTGATTTAATTGCCTTTCTCTCTTCCTCTATCATGGCTAAGTAAAACTTCACTGTCTTTCTCCTTCTTAGTGATTTTTATACTAATTGCATGCTAGTTTATTTTATTTTTTAACTTGCCATACATATGTAATTGTAAAAAAATAGAATTTGTTAAGATGGCAAAATGGGAGATGGTATTTATTTCTTTTTGCTTATCCATAGCTAAATAATCATAGGCTAGAATTGTAGTAGTGAATATATGAAGTATACAAAGTCTATATGCTTTATATTTTCACTTTTTGTTTAAATAAAGCATTTGGAATAAAGCATATGTTTAAATAAAACATATTCAGAAAAACCCCTACTTGTTTAAATTCAATTCTAGATAACATAAAAAATTTAAAGTATTTTTTTAAAAATTTAATGACTTTACCCAAGGAGTAAATACTGTTTTGACATAGGAAGATGAACATAAATTATATTTATTTACTTAGTATATTTAGCATAAATATATTAGCATGGTCAGTAGTTTCAGAGACTGTAGTGTGTTTTATACCCTCCATTTTTTTATTCTTAGCCCAGAGAGAAAGGTCGGATGCGTTTTCACAGACTACAGAATGTACAAATTGCACTTGACTATTTGAAAAGACGGCAGGTATGATGTTTTTCATGTAAACCTATGTAATGAATAAGTCTACATAGAAACTGGGAATGAAGGTGTTAAATTTGTGAATTACAATCATTAAATGTTTAAAAAGAGAAGGGAGCTAATAGTAGTTGTAAGCCTAGAGGAATTATAAGTGGCTAGATTCCCATCTGAATAAGAACTACTGATTTTCTTTCTGTTAGAATTGCAGTGCTTTTACCTAGGAAGTTAATGACATTTTGGTAGTCATAGAATGCTAAGAATTCATCTGTACCATTCTTAGTATAAGTGGGGATGAAATATTTTATTTTTTATACTTAGTTTATAAAATTATTTTTATAAAATTAGTTTATATAATGCTTTTTAAAAACTTGTATTTGTAATACTTTATAGTGATGAGCCACTATTTTGTTTTCTATGAGTCGATCATACCAGATAACTTTTAAGGGGTTAAAAATAAAAAAAAAATGTTTCTCACCACAATCCCCAACTTGCTTGAGGTTTTAGAATAAATCATAAAAAAGAATGAACACCATATCGGATATGAACTTGATTTGGTCACGCTGTGTTTTACAATGATATGAGCCACAATAGTAAATTTTCAGTTAGTAGTACAAAGAAGAAAAAAGAAAATCAGGAGAATCAAAGGTTAATAAATATGAATTGAAAACAAGACTTCGTAGGTAGTATCAATTTTGCCTTTTAATGTATTAGGGTAAAAAGGAAGGAAGAGAAAACAGGAGAGATAGAAACGTTGTATTTTATTATTCCTTAACTTACTATGTTTATGAAATAATTTTAATTATTCTTGTAAGTGCTCAGTCTTTAAACATTTAAATATTATTGGTATTTGCTTTAGTCTACTTCTAATTCTAATGAAAGTTGCCAAAAGGATTCATGGTTAATTATGTCTCCTTTTCTGAAATGATTTTGGCAATTTTTTATTCAGGAAGTAAAATGATTGCTATCATTGTATTTAATTTTTGGTATTTAATTCATGATACTTAATGCTTGTCCAGGAAATAAATGTTGATATTATCATTACATTTATTTGTCTGAATGCATAACTTGAGAGTTTGATAAGCTTTTAGTTTGATTATCATATATATATTTGAAAAATCTTGTAAATATTCAGTGACATATATTTATCTGGACAACAATTTATGCTAGACAAAAGAAAAATAATGCTAGTTTTTCCAACATGTGAAAAGTGTGAAATAACAATTGTAATTATTTCATGGTTCAGAACAGTTTATTTCTAAATTGTAGGATAAAGTTTATTTTCAAAAGAAAATTATTCTCTAATTTTAAAATATCAAGTATTTAGGACTTCTTTCTTGATTGTATTTGTTTTTAACAAATGAGCACTTTTAATACTTGCTATAGTAGACAGGACCAAAATAATACTCATTTTTCCTTTGTGAGTATTCTGTAACTTGCAGTCTAAAATGAGTAAAGGTAGGGAGTAAAACTTTATTTTGCAGATTATTGGTAATAAAGCCATTTGGGATTTTTCTTTGTATAATTTAGGATTGTTTTTATGTAGATAAAGGTAACTTATCAGCTTAATCTCTTCTTCATATATGTAACAGGTGAAATTAGTGAATATTAGAAATGATGACATAACGGATGGAAATCCCAAATTGACTTTGGGATTAATATGGACAATAATTTTGCACTTTCAGGTAAGCCAGTTTTTCTTAATTGTCATCGTTTTTAGCCTCTCATTGCTATTTATCAGTTGGCTCACATGAAGGGTGAGTTATACATTCATGTCATATGGAAGAAAGTAAATTTCAGGCTTCTTTTCTTAACTGATATGTTTAAATTGTTCTTTTCAAGTAACATACTGCTTATGAACCTGATGTCCCAACCCTGTTGTCAATAAACTTAAATATTTTCAGAACAGTGCTTGTAATCTCAGAGTTGGAAGACAACAATTTCATTTTATTGAATGTAGATGTATTTCTTTTGTTTACTTGACAGTATTACCTGATTTACATACATAGAAATTTTATGACTAAATCCTTATTTAGAAAGGTTGTCATTTAAACTGGTTTCCCAACTATGCAAATTATTTTCTATCAGTAGGCACTAGATGGCAGTATGATTATCATAGACCTGAAGTTAGTCGTATCCATGTTTGTGCAGGGATATAACATGTTTGTGTTGTTTTTGACAAAGTAAATACAAATTTATTGACTGTGAATTATTATTTAATAAGACTGTGCCAATTGAGGAATGATTCTGATTTTTGAATCCTTGAGATTCATAATGAAAAAGTCACTTTATGTGATTTAAGATGGTTCCTCACTTGGGAACTTGCTTTAGTTTATTAACCATCTGCCTCTTCATACAGTATTCTGTGTGCAGTGCAGAACTTGACTGTAAGTCAAGCACACAACAGACCTTACTGATTGAATTCTGTGTAATTGGACCTTAAAGGAGAAAGAGATAGCTTGCTAGCTTGGAAAAGGGACTGGGATTTTCAAACAAAATCTTGAGAGGAGTGAGACTTATTGTTATTTTTATAAAAATTTGTCATACATATAGTAAGTAGTTTCTAGGTAGATTCTAGGACCTGAAGAAGCAGCTGAGCAAAGTTGCAGCAGTAGAAATTTAGAGGAGACTCAGGTAAGCAGACCCAGGTACTAGTAGATCCAGGAAATCAGGTGTCAGCTAGCCAGACTACTGGGCAGCTAATATAGGTGAATGTCTACTCAGCAGGAAGATTCAGTAACAGGAACTAGAAGTAGAACCTCAAAAGCTTAAATGCCTCCATTACTACAGAAACCCATCCTTAAGGGACCTAGGGGACTGAACACTAAACCAAGGCAGGGATTTGGGCATGGAGCCATACATTGTTATTAAAAATGTGTTAAGGTCTAATTAAATTGACCCCAAAACTGACTCCACAGGCAGTTCTTTGGAGCTTCTTCAAGGGAACCTTTACTTAGCCCTAAGTGGATCAGGTCCAGAACTTTTAGTAGAGTTGAAACTGTGTGAATCCTACATGGGAAGGTCAGAGCCCTATTAGAAGAAGAGGGCACTAATATCATTACCAAAAGAGCTGGTAAGACAGATGGCTCTGGATTTTGAATGTCAGAGTGAAAATCACTGTGGGGCAGAGGGAAAGCAACTACACTTTGGAGACAGGTGGAATGAAGCATCATTGTTGGCTCCTATTTATGGCTGTATGGCATTGGATAAGTCCCCTAACCACTGAAATATAATGTTTTAGGAAATTGGATCTATCTTTGTAAAATAAATTGAAAAGAGGAGCATGCATAGTTGGGGAGATGAGCTAAGAAACTGAGGTGGTAACCTGAGAGTGGAATGATAAAGAACTCATACAGGGATGAGAAATTGAATCCAAGATACATGTTTTGAAGGAGAGTAGAAAATTGGTGACAAGAAAATATGATAAAGAAGAGGGATTCAAAATGACTATAAACAAAAAACCGAAGACTACTGAGAGAAATGGGAGTGATAATGAGGTTAAAAATGAATGACTATCTGGGTGGGTTTAGTGACTTGTTGGATTGTCCTGTGTATCTGTCTGCTAAGCAGTTGCAGATATGTGATCAGGGCAGAACTGAGAGGTCAAAGGTATAGAAAATAAAGTTGGGAGTTATTAGTATACAAGTAGTCATTGAACCTATCAGAGGGAGAGGATCCAAGAAAATACGTAGCAAAGAGTGAAAACTGAGGACAGAAATTTGGGAATGGCCCATCATTACCAATACAGGAGGAAGAAGCAGCATCTGAGCAAATAGAAAAGGAACATTTGGAGAGATGAGTGAAGCAACAAGAAAATGCAGTATTGTTGAAACCAAGTAGAAAGGAATTGTTGACAGTATGAAATGCCACTAGAGAAATGAGAAATTAAGACTGAATACAGGTTAATAGTTTTGTTTAGAAGAAAGATATTAGAGACCCTGGAGGAAACAATACCAAATTTCCTGGGAGCAGAAACTAGAAAATAACAGGGCTGAATGTGAGTGATTTGTTGGGAATTAGAAACTGTGTTTAGACCCTCAGTTTGAGGAAATATAAAGCAAAAAGTTATTTAAAATGTAATTTATACTAAGAAAGCTCTTTGGGCTTCAGGTGTCTTTGGAGGAGTGAAGATAACCAACCATAGAAGGACCAAAACAAACTTTGCTTTTAATATGATCCTGTAGCATATTTTATGGAATCTAGTATATTTTAGGACTCAAATTATCAGATTATGCTGGTTAAATTATCACCAGTATTTAAAAATTAGGCATCATCTGTCTTGGAACATATCCATACTTTTGGTAAAATGGAAATGTCTATTATTTAAATGAAGTAACTTTTCTTAGTACTATGATAACTTAAGATTAGAATGATTTTACAGGTTATGCCAACGTATCAGGTTATTTATAGTAGTGGTAAATTATCCTTACCCAATGTGACTGAGCTTTTTTTTTTTTTCTCTTCATACCTCATGTGAATAAGCAAAGTAATTTCAGAGGACCTATTTATTTATTTAAAAATAAGTGTTATATGTCTCACCAGTTTAATGTTTTCTTTAGTGAGTCTGTCTGAAGGTGAACATTATAATCACAGTAATAGTTGTCATATGTTAGATGCAGTGATACTAAACTAATGAAGTATGTTGTTTTGTGTATTGGGACACAATTCATAAAATTGACTAATGTAGAGTGATGAATCTATTGTATTATATGTAAAAATAGGGATATGAATGAGGGATTGTTGTGGTAAGGTTAGGAAGGTGTTAGAGAATCAGAAATTTTCACTGATTCTAGAGATAAGCTTTTAGGATGATGTTGGCTACCATGTGAAGATGAAAGCTGGGCCATCTCTGGGAGAGAGAGCAGTGTGCAGTGGCCTGAAATGGATTTTTGCACAGTTTAGCAAGAGTAGGAGGAGGAATGGGTGGGGACCAAATCAGTGCTTACAGCCTCTGTCCTGTCCGTATACATACCAATCGTTAAACTTTTCAATTCTCCAGTGTTCCATGCAATGTTCCATTGCATTTGAAGGTGTTGAAAATGAAATAAAAGGCAAACTCAGAGCTTCGTTTTTGCTACTTGTCTCTAGAATATTCAGTCTTTGCCATTGGAGAATGTTTCTTTTTCTTTTTTAATGCATTGGCAAGCATCAGAATCATCATTGCTAACTTGATTCTCTAATTGAATATTCATGTTTAGAAAAATGTAATGATTTCCAACTTTTGATCAGTTTAAAGATCTCCTCGAGAAAGGCAATTATCAATTTCCTTTATTAGTCAAAGATTTCTGCCCATATGTAGGTCTAGTCATGCTATACTAATTTCCTTTTCACTGTATCTCTATGACTCAGTGTTAAGAAATTTGCACCTTAGATAGTCAGGTTACATACTGATTAAATATTTTTACAGCAAGGCCCTAGTAAAATTTCATAATATTTAACTAGGATATGATTATAAAAGTTACATATAAGTTTAACTGCCTTAATTCGTGTATAACAATGTACAATTGTTTTGACTAAGTGCATGATTTAAATAATATTTTCTGTTTACTTATATGAAAATCCTAATGATCAGATAATGGAAATGACTTGGAAGTTTGTGGTATTTGAAAAATATTGCAAATTGTTTTAAAAAATTGGTTTTAGAAACAACTTAGAATATTTTAGGCATTTAGCATTTATTATTTCTCCAACTATTGAATCATCCTGTTATTTTTTATGACTGCCCTTTTTTTTTTGCAAGTAACAAAATTAGTTGGTGTTTCTTAAGAAAAAAATTTTATGGAAGAGACTTTCTAAATATAAATGTCAAAGGCATTTTAACGAAAATTTAAAGGTACTTTGCCAAATCTGTCCTGATTACTTGCTTTTTATTTGCTCTCAGATTTGCTGAGCTACCAGTAGTTTCAAAGGTTAATGCAAACTTTGGTAGTATAACTGCATTCGAGAAAACTGAAAGTTAAAGTGTGGGTCAGAATCGTCTTATATAGTAAAGCATAGGGTTTGCCTTGAAAACTCAATCAGTGTTGTAATTCGACAGTGAGCTGTACTGTTTGTCTAAGAGGATTGGTGGCCAGAAATAAGCCACGGTGTCTAATGAGACACAGGGACCCGGCTGGGCAGGATGCCATGGTATTTCTTGTGTGCCTTTCTCATAAGCAAAATGGCCTCATGCTGAAGAGAATGGTCACAAAGTCTGAGGAATTAAAGTGCAGAGTGGAATTTTCGGACTTAATGAGGAAGAGCTAAGTAAACCTGGATGTTGAAATGAGTGTATCTGTGGAACTGTGATTTCCTACAAATCAAATGGGGAATGTGTGTGGATGTGTAAGAGCTGAGAAAGAAGAACAATATTTAGATCCTGCCAAAACTCCTTTGAGCCCTGAAAAATACTCTCCAGGAAGAAAATATTTCAGAAGAAAATCGATCAAGAAAATTGTAGGTGACACAGAGTCATTGCAGCCAAACAATGAAAATGAAGGCAAGAAGAGTGGCATTCAGCTCTCAAAAGAACAGTTAGCTCTTTTATCGGGGAGACTGGTACGGGAGGAATCTGTTACCCCAGACCTCAGGCTGGAAGATGATATTCCACAAGAGAAGACAGAAGTTGTACTTGACGGTGTTAAACAGAAACTTCTGCCGAGTGCTGCAAGCAGTTGGTCTTACCATGTCAACATTTCTCGTGCTAAAGACAGTGAAACAGAAGTCAAAGTTAATGAACTGGATGAAAAGATTTCAGAAAAAGACAGCACTCCATATTGTGCAAAGAGGAAGAAATATTTAAGTGATGTCAACACAAGGGAAATAACATTCCAGAGAAAAACTGATGTTTTTTCTTTCCGAAAGGCAGCCAGTTTAAGTTCCATTCACTATGGTTCAGAGAGATCACTTGAAAAACGTGGGTTTTCTGAAGTCCCATCAAAAAATTATAGCAGTGTTCAAGAAAAGCTAAACCTTTTTGGCACTCATGCAATACACCATTTTCAGTTTGAAAAAAGGAGATGTCATTCCCTCTATACTAATGTGTCCTCTGCTTCCAAGGACACAAATGGAAATGGGGTAAGTGAAATGTGTGTTCTGAGTCAAAGGTTTAAATAAGTAGACCAGATGCTCTCCTCTGACTGAGGTCTGTAATTTTAAAAAGGTTCTGTGATATTAGCTTATGGGGAATACTCTGAAATTCTGGGTGCATTTTATTTGTATCCTTAGGTTTGATTATTGCGATTTTATATTTGTGATAGCAACATTCTTTTATCAGGCTTTAATTTCAAAGCTCTATACATTTTTGCCTTTGTTGGGAGACTTAAAGTATTACCCGAAGAGAATGTACATCTTTTGAATTCCTCTAGTTCATGTTTCTTGACTTTCCTTATGGAACAACCTTTGAAAAATTAGCTGCACTATCAATAAACGTCAAACCAGAAAGTAAGCATGGCAAGATACTAGCTTCATGATAAATGTAGGGAGTATACAATATAATTATCAGTTAATATAGAGTACTGATCAGTAAGTTTGAAAAGCCATATCCCAGTTTTCTATCCGTTTTCATGCATAGGAATACTCATATAATTGTTTTCATCTCTCTGTGTTTGTGTTGGGCTGGGAGGTTCATTTGAAATTGCCCAAATCTATTTGTCTCTGTGTTGTGAGTCACTTCCTGGCCCCCGTCTAAAATCAGAAATCCTTTGGGCAGCATGTCATAGGAATTTGAATATGACACAGACTGCCAGGAAGTTGAAGTCTTCATTCTTAACATTAATATTTAACTTTAGATCAGTTACTTCTCTTGGGCTTTTATTTATCTTTAAAATGTAAGTGGATATTTATTTACTAAGAAATACATTATACAAATAATCTCTACATGTTACTAGTTGATGATTGATGGCTTTTTCTTTAAAGTGTTCCTTTGTCTTTTAACAAAAAGTTTGGACATAAATGGTGTATGTGGCATTAAATCTTGGCAAGGTAGTTGTCTCATTAAACGGAAATCATATGCCCAGTGGAAGGAGATTTTATTAGGGTTAGTGTGCACAGTCTTCATTGGCTGTAGCCTCTGAGTTCTCCTGAGGTGTTCCTGTTTATATACACCACCACACCTTTCCCGTATTGTGGCACCTGTTCTATTTACATTTTACAGTGATTACATTTTTAAAGGGAAGCATGATATCTATGTCATTACCTACGTAGATCTGGCATAAAGGTCAGGGCAAAAGGAAACCACCAGCTTCCCCTGCTACACAAAAGAAAAACATGCCTATTTGGTATGATTTGGTAGGTCTTGGAATGCTTAAAACTTTTGGTCATATAAATGAATAGTAACAGTGTTCCCAGACCCTAAAATAACCCAGCAAATCATAATTAGGAAGATTCTACTTTCAGGTGGGGGATAAACCTGTGCTTGGCTGCTATGATTTTGTGAGTGTAACTACTTGCTTTGCTCCCATATGTTTTCCAGCTGTGGGTTTTTTTTTTTTTGCATAATTTGGCTTCAAGTAACCCTTGCATTTTTTCATTAACGGAAACTCTTAAAATCTGTTTAATCTGTTTCCTAATTGGTATATGAGCCTTCCCCCTCTTCCCTTTATATTATTTTCATACCAAGAAGTTTACATGTCTTTTCTAATTTGTGTGTCTAATGAATTTTAAAAATTCCATGACAAATACATGTAAAAATAAATAATAAACCTGCTGATCAGATTTGATAAAGAATTGTTCTTTTTAAAGATTTATTTATGCATAAAAGAACTGGGGTGTAGGCCAGAGGTACGGGAGAAAGGTTCACCAGAGGCAGAGTGGGGAGCAGAACAGGCAGATTACTGAAATACACTGCTGAGGGGAGCTGTGGGCAGGACAGGGGATTGAACTCAAGCCGCAGTGGCTGGTGATACCTTGATAGCGCTGAGACTTTAACCTCTGCACCACCACGGAGGCCCCCAGATTTGTTAAATAATTGTTACATGGGGGTATTTAAACAAAGCTTCATATCTTCTATGTAAAAGCTGAGTTGGTATAGTATTTATTTGGTTTGAGGAGTTTGACCTCTCAGTTCTCTTTACTGTAGACAAAGACTCTTTACTCTGGTATACAAAGAGTCAGACTCAATGACTTGGCTCTCAGAGGACATTCTCCTTGTTTCCTTGGAGGCTTTTCACTGTTTGCTTAGTTCTCTTTGGTTTGTGCTGTGCACAGAAATCTTTATCTTGCACTGGATTCTGAATTTTTCATTGGAAAATTAGATTCAGATGAAAGCTATTAGCCCCAGTATTCTTTTAATTTGTTTCTTCAAGATGTTTTTCTTTTCTTCCTGATTTCATTCTTACTCTTAGTTATATGCAGGACTGGGCTCAGTGACTTTTGAGTTAACCTCCAAGTAGAATATTGACTTTAGACTTAGTTCAAGTCTCTGATTTGAATCCTGGTCCTGTGATTTGTTATTCTTAGTATACATGACCAGACTACCTCCTCTTTAAATCTTTGTGCTCCTGCACTGACCTAGGGTGGCCTGCAGGCTCAGAAGCTCAGGTTCAGCCACCTCCTCCTTGAGCATCTACTGAATATGAATCTCATAAACATGCTACATCTTTGCTAGGATAAGGAGGTGTTAAAAAAATATATCTTTAGTTTGCGTATTGCATTGAATTAGAAGAACACTTTCAGACACATTTTGTCTTTGTACATCCTAACAGCTATCTGAAATTGTCAAAATAGTTTCCTCCTTTATAGAATAAAGAATTGGAAACTCAGAAGGGTTAAATAACATCCTTAAGACTACATGGGTAAATGGGATTAGCTAAGCTAAACCATGGCACAGCATTGCATTTTAATTATCAAAATTCTGAAAAGACTGCTGTGATGTCAGAGCGAGAGTTGATGTTTGCAGGGATTATGATCATCTTGAAGGTTGCGTGTTAAAAACAGGGCAGAGGCAGCCTTGTTTGGGGACAAGGAGTAATGAGTTCAATGTCTACTCCTTTTTCAGGGATCCCTTATTTATGTAAGAGTCACATGTTCTCTGTACTTTGTGACAGGTCTCCTATCTTTACTCTGGAGCTTTTCCTGCAAAGCATTTTCTTTATTTCCCAAAATCCATCTCTTTCTAGTCTTGTTATGTTAATCTCAGCAATGGATGGTGGTTTTCTTTGCTTATTTGTTTTGTAACTGACCACATATAAATGTCACCAGAGGAAATTAAAAAAATATATAAATGTTTGGATGCCGCCCAGTAATTTTAATATAATAGAGCAGGGTGGGACTAAGCAGTTGATTCCAATGGTCAGGACTATGGAGAGGGAATTTGTTATTATTCTTAAACTATAGAAATGCTTCTAAAAGTGGTATCTTAGGGTCCCTGTTGTAGAATCATCTGGAATGTTTGTTGAATATGCTCTTGCCTCAGAATTAAATTAATGAGAATATCTTCTGCTGGGCATGAGAGAATGTTGCCTATGTTTTAGGCATGCATCTTAAAAATGTACTAACTTTTGACAGCTAGGATCACCCTAGTTTAGCACTTTCTCTTTCAATGTAGGTTTTATAAAAAAGATTTATTTTTCATGCGTACAAGAACCAGGATACAGGCCACATATGCAGGAAGGTGAGTGTAAAGGCGGGACTGGACACAGTGCAGGTTTTCTGATCCCATGCAGACTGAGTAAAGGAGGAGTCAGAGTCCTCAGTGGTTTTGGAGGTCTTTTATTGGGGTTCAGCGGGTACGTGCAAGGCAGGGGTGCTGGCTGGGGGGCTGGGAGGCTGGCAGGCCTGCCAGCCTCCCAGCCCCCAGCAAGTCTTCACTCTATCTGAGCTCTCTGGAGTTCGTTCTGCTGCTTCTCGGCTTCTCTTTCGGCTTCTCTTTCGGCTTCGGCTTCTCTTTCGGCTTCGGCTTCGGCTTCGGCTTCGGCTTCGGCTTCGGCTTCGGCTTCGGCTTCGGCTTCGGCTTCGGCTTCGGCTTCGGCTTCGGCTTTGGCTTCGGCTTCGGCTTCGGCTTCGGCTTCTACTGCTGCTTCTACTGCTGCTGCTGGCGTCCCCGTGACGCCGCCCTTAAAAGCACAGTCTTAGCTCAGCTGAATCCCATCTACCTATGCCCACACCCTATTCCAGGTACCCGCCATCAGGCATGCATTCAGGACAAGGATCCATCATCTATCCTGATGGCGGAAGGGCAGAAAAGCCTGATATTTTCTTTACCCTACAGTGAGAGGATTCACCAGAGACAGAGCTGAAAACAGAACAGGCAGACTGACAGAAATACAGTGCTGAGGGGAGCAGCGGGCTAGACAGGAGAGGTCTGCTGCTCCATGTAGGTATCTCTGAGGCCGATGGGGATCGAACCCGCACTGCAGAGGCTGCAGACAGCTTCACAGCACTGTGCTCAACTGCCTGTGCCACCAGGGAGGCCCTCAATGTAGGTTTTTTGATAAGTGGTGTAGATTTTGTCTTGATGGTCTGAGTTGTAGTCAAGCTTTGCTGTCAGGTTGCCTGTGACTTGGACAGCCTTCTTCATTTCTTTGGGTTTCACTTTCATTTTTCTACAAAGTGGGTGATGTTAGACTACATTTTGATACTGTTAGCAGTAATGATATTTGTTGAGTCCCACTATATGTCAGACAATCCACTATAAACTTCAGTGTAAATCTATTAAATGGATCCATCGTTAGTTCCACTTTACGGAAGAGCAAACAGAGGTGCAAAAATGTTAAATAGATTCCTCAAGCCATTCACCTAGTAAGTGAAAGAACTTGGATTTGATTCATAATTATTTATCAGACTTAACTGATATAAGTTACCTACCTTTTCCCACATATGCCTCTTCGACTTTAAATTTCTGTGAATCCATGTACATAACTGTCTTTTTTGTTTGTTTAATATGTTCACCCTTCTTCTGGCCCTCCCTTTCCTTATTCCCTTGCCAGCCATTTATTATGTATCTGCTGTACATTGAACCAAAATTTAGGTACCCTGAAATGAGTAGAATATGATCCTTTTCTGCATCTATTATAGTCCAGTATTTGTTCATAACAAATGATGTGGACCATGGCTGTAAACCTGCTCACTTGAAAGTTTGGTTTTGGGGGTGATGATTGTGAATAATTTAAATCCCCCCATGTTTTAGAGCTATATTAATTAATGAAAATTGAACTTTTTTTATATTCCTTTTCATCCTTTGGTAAATTGCAAAAAATGGTGCAATGATCTCAGGGAAAAAAGCTAAGAAGAGAGAAGGATGAAAAATAAGGAGTGTGGCTCTTGTACAAATCACATTATCAGACTCGGAAGTATGAATAGTTGAATATTTTTTATTAACTGACTTTTATATTATAAAAACTTTAAAAATTTAGTTCCATTTCCTATGTGAGAGGAATATTTTAATATTCAAGCTCATTGAAATATAATGTTTAAGACTTTCCTTTAACCAAATCTTCTATGACTCTTAGACTGTAGAATACTTACTTTGAATTAAAGGACTAATGTAAAATGTAAATGTTTTCCTGTATGAAAGCTTTGCTCTACAGATCTTGAAAACAAAGGTCATTTGGTTTACAGTTGACTAATTAACTCATTTCTTTCTGAACCAATTAAGCTTTTTTAAAATGAAAATGCAATTACTGACTTTTTTTCCTCCTATGTCTAGTTGTCACTTGGATTTCATGATCACTTTGTGAAAATTTAGTTATAAGATAGTTGCATAGTATTTGGGTCTTTAGCAGCATGTGTGCGCGCGCGCGCGCGCGTGTGTGTGTGTGTGTGTGTGTGTGTTTGTGTGTGTGTGTATGTATGTATAAAATCTATCAAATATCTTTTTACTTAAATGAAGACACACAAAGTTTAAAAATCTTTTGCCATTCAAGAAAAATTGTTATATTTATCTTGCTTTTATCTTCTATTTAACTCTTCAATGGAGGCAGTTTTTAACCAGATAGAATTTTCAAAATATTTGTGCCATCTTTGTACTTAAAATTATTTTGTGGAGCATTGCCACACATTTTTGAAACTTGGAAGCTGATACTAAAAATGTGTTGATTACATTTGTTTCTGCCAAAGTAGTTAAAAACATCATTGAAGAGATTGTTTTTGGGACAAACATCTTGGGTTGGAAACATTTGCCTGTGTTGACAAATTCAGTATGGAATCTTTTTTTTTTTTAAACTTGCTACGTGTCAAGTAGAGTGAATAAAAGTTTAAACAGTAGTACTTCCTACATAGTTTCCTCTAGTCCATATGTGGTAGGCACTGTTAACCTGTTCACACGTCATCTCAGGATGTCTGTGAGGAAACATTTTACATGAGAGAAAAATGAGACTCAGAGATGTTCCAAGGCTAATAAATGGTGGGGTCAGGAGCTGAACTCAATACCACCCTCCATGGCTCTGCACCAGTCATATTCTCAATTTAAAACTCTTGCTCTTCAAACACTTGTTAAGAGTCTTGGGAGAATAAGAGAAGAATCTTAAAAGCCGCTTTTTCTGCCTGCTCCTTTCACTCGTATTAACATGTAAAGTCTCTCAAATGAAGAGCAAACTTTTTTTTTAAACATTTATTTATTTATACAAGAACTTTGGTACAGGCCAGATGTGTGGGAGGGTGAATAGATTCACTGGAGAGAGAGTGCGGGGAACAGAACAGGCAGACTGACTAAATACACTGCTGAGGGGAGCAGCTGGGCTAGACAGGAGAAGTCTGTCGCACCATGGGGGATTCTTGCTGGCCAGCGGGGATTGAACCCACACTGAAGAGGCTGCGGACAGCTTCACAGTGCAGCGCTCAACCGCCTGCGCCACCAGGGAGGCCCTGAAGAGCAAACTCTTAATTTTTTACTTTTAATAAAAATATATGTAGGAATTTTGAATATCCTTTGACAATGCTCTTGAATCTAACCCTCTGAACCAATACAGACTTTGTGTTCTGCAGGGCAGAATATTTGACTACAGTCATTTCTATATGCTTTGTGAGTCTCTTAAGTCACTTATTTTGCTTCTGTAAAATGAGATGGCTCATTGATAGAGAAAGCTTTTTCTGGAATATTGTAGAATGTTATTACAGATGTGGTGCAATAGAGGAAAGAGAACTTATGAGATCTCCAATTAAAAGATTAAATTTAGGGCCTCCCTGGTGGTGCGGTGGTTGAGTGCTGGGCTATGAGGCTGCCCACAGCCTCTGCAGCGTTGGTTCGATCCCCGGCTGCCGGGTCCCACAGGGCGCGCAGACCTCTCCTGTTGCCCGCTGCTCCCCTCAGCAGTGTATCGTCAGTCTGCCTGTTCTGCTCCCTGCTCTGGCTCTGGTGAATTCTCTCACCCTCCTGCGCTTCTGACTGTATCCAGTGCTTGTATAAATAAATAAATAAAATCTTAAAAAAAAAGATTAAATTTAACCTGCATCTTATTTTCCAACTGTAAAGCAGGGGTGGTTTTTTGTTTTCAGATTAAATGAGGTAGATGTGAAAAGAGTTAATAGATTATAAAGTGCATTATAACTTCTACCTTATTACTGTCTTCTGTAGAAAATAAGAATCATCCTGTAATCAACCACCAAATATAAGAGCTCTACAAGTACTCAAAATTTTAATAGAGCACTTCTTTCTCTCCTGGGCATACAGAATTCTAAAGAAGCAGAGTAGGCTGCCATCTTCTATCCCCAGCTCCATGAATCCTCTTCCTGTTTCTTCAGCAAATATTTACTGAATAGTTACTGAGTGCTGACTTTTCTGTAATTCCATATTTAGCTTAAAATTTTGCCAACTTGTTGGGATGGAAATACCCCTGGGAGCAACCAATTCTTGACATTGATGTTGGCCCTTTACACTTTAGTATGAATACATTTCAAAGGCGTTATTAAGAGGAGCACGATATGAGACAGGAAAAGAACATAATGCCAGAGGCCAAAATGCTGTTCATTGGGGGGAAAGGCTGTCAGTGCAAGAAGTGTGTCTGGCCTAATGAGGAAAATTTAAATGAACCCAGACCTTTATATCTTGTGATAAATCGAGGGACGTAGCCTCTGAAAGTATGTCAAATTCTGTGCATCACATGTTTGGTCTCTGTAGAGGCCACAAAGCTCCAGTGAAAAGGGTCTTGATCTTAGGGGTTGAGTCACAACTGGTGTGTGTCCTTGCATGTTGTGTTTGTGCGTGGCCATTTTGCTAGCAGGGAGTACAGTGAAAAGAGTCATCCACTGTGACTACTGATATGGAGGAACAGTTAATGGGAGTTATAAGCATAGATTTCTTTCCTGAATATGAAGGAGGAATTTTACTCTCTTCTTGTTGATTATGAACTGGAACTGAGGGGACCTAGGTTCATACCCGAGTTGCTCAGCTTGCATGCTGTGAGACCCTGGACAAGTCACATTCACTCTTTTATTCTCAGCTTATTCATCAGGAAACGAGGGAGTGAACCAAGTTACTCTGTCCTTCATTTTGAGTCCTCCTGATTCCTTAATCCTTCGCTGTATTTATTTATAGCCCTCGCTAAGTAAAATATCTTAGTTTCCTTATCTTTAGAGATACTGACTTTTATGGTGTTACACAAAATTATTTAAATAGCAAACTTGATTAAACTATTTAATATTTTCAATAAATTATGATTATGTTAAAAGTCTTTTTTAAATAAAAGTTGCATTACTTGTATAGAATAATGCAATGCATGCATTATAGAAATGTGAATCATCTTTTAGGGAATATCTGACTCAACTCTGGAGTTGGCTGTTCTTAGCACATTCCAGAACCATGACAACATCTGTGAAAACAGGGTGTTCATGTCGCCCAGTTGTCTAGTAGCATTGACTTTGCGCAGAGGACTTTTACATTTACAGCTTCTGCTGACCAACACAGTGAGGCTTTTGCAGTTCGTTTAGCAGTAAGTGGGTCATTTAGTAATAATCTGTAAATGAAATCAGAGTGAGCTGTGAGAAGGATAAGTTGGCTTGTTTTCTTTTATTGAAAAGACATGTAGAGGCTATACATTGTCAAATTTATGAAATTATTTTAGAAAACAAATCAGTTCATGAAGGTCTGGTCCACAGATTAGCATTGGGTTCTTATTGAGTTTGTCTCTGGGCCTGTAATTACTTCTGGAGACGTGTGCAGTCAAGCATTCTCTTATTATTGCAAAGTGAGGGTATTGGAAAACCTTTACTTTCCTAAAATGACAAGGTTTATCTGACAGGTTAAAACTCATTCATACCAGGGCCTCCCTAGTGGTGCAGCGGTTGAGCGCTGGGTTGCAAAGCTGCCCGCAGCCTCTGCAGCTCCGGTTTGATCCCCGGCCCCCAGCGGGGGTCCCACATGGTGCACAGACCTCTCCTGCTGCCCGCTGCTCCCTTCAGCAGTGTACTTCATCAGTCTGCCTGCTCTGCTCCCCAGTCTGACTCTGGTGAATTCTCTCACCCACCTGTGCTCTGACTATACCCAGTGCTTGTATAAATAAATAAATAGATAAAATCTCAAAAAACAAAACAAAACAGAACTCATTCATACCAAATGAAAACATAGATTATGTTTCTGATCTTTCATACTTATTTTCCCTCCCTCCCACTCTGCCTTCCTCCTTTCTTTCCTCTGTTTCTTCCTTCCCTCCCTTCCTTTCTTCCTCCTCTTATTCAACAGCTAATTTTTGAGCACCTGGTATTGTGCCATGTTGGGCTGAATTAGGAAAAATATTCCAATGGGAGAAGTAGCTTGAACAAAAGACCCTAGGATAGAGTGTGCATGTTCTTCATATAGTTTGAAGTTTGCAGGGTTTAATCTAATCAGAGAATAGGAGAATGTCTTGAGCTTGGAGAGATTAGCCAAGACCCAAGTAGAATGCTATGGCTGCAGATTAAAGAACAAACTGGACTGCGAAGTGAGAGTAGGGCAGGACTTGGTACAGAAAGGCTAGTTAAGAATGTGTTTCTAATCAGCACACCAAGACTTTATTAAAGAAGTCTTTCTTGAGCCCAACATTCTCCTAGGCCAGTATTGACTGTTTATTAAAAATGTCTTTGGTATTGACATTGGATACTAGGGGCTGTAGTCCAGACTAAAGTTAATAGCTAACTCAATAGCTGGTAGTGACAAAAGAGAAAAGGGGGTTATAAAACCCCCTTATCTCTTAAAAATAATCTCATGATAGCTAATATATCCATGTTATTGGATGGCTCTCTCTTCTCTAGAGATGTGTGAAGCTAGCAGATGAGTGAGTGTATGGCAGGTTGAGGAGGTTTTAGAAGAGTTGGAATAACTCATCCTTTTATGTTTTGAGAGTTCTGCTGCTGGGTTCTTTCACTCCCGGATTGGATTGCAGAAACAAAGCAGTCTGTTTTCAGGTGTTTATTGAGTCCCTTAGCATTTTGCTGAGAGTCTGCTTCACATTAGAGACTCTCAGAGACTACTCAGTGAGGCACTTGGTCCGACCTGCACAGTGAAACATAACTCATCTCAGACTAACTGTGAGCAGACATATCTGGTTATGCCACAGTTAGAACTGTGTGAATTGGTGCCAGGCTTCATTTCTTGTGTTTGAATTCCCCCTCTCCCATACTCCTTTATCCCACAGAGCTTGCAGCCTAACCTTCTTTAATCTGTGGTTAAGATTTTAAACACTGCATATTGACTAAAAGGGGAAAAGATAATAACGAGTCAGTGTTGTCTTTAAACATAGAGATAATGTGTGAAAGAGACAGAAGAATGTAAAAAAATGTCTGTTTTTTGTTGTTCATAATGATTATTTTTTAAGTTAAATTTTCAGTTTTCCTTATTTCAGTTTCTAATCTTGTTTATGTGGAGTGAAAAATTAAAATGACTTTACATATTGGATTCTTTTTTATAATGCCCTAGAGGGCTCAAAATAATTTGGCTAAGAATTTAGCCACCAACCAGATTTCCAATTCACATGGGTTTGAGGACCTCCTATCCAAATAATTAGATTTTTCTGACCATTTTTTTTTATTATTGATTGGAGTAGTACTTTTGAATACACATATGGAAAATTCACTTTTTAACTCGACCAGGTGGTTTTTGAAAATGCCTTATGTTGAGTATTTTTATGGCCCAGAACTATTCTTTTAAAACCAACCGTTTCAAGGCTTTGGAAAATACTTGCATTTGTCATAAAAATCCTGCAGTTTCTTCTTTTGCATTTAGGCTTGCTAACAGGAGGAATGCATGTAATCAGAGGGGTCATAAAAGTTCTGTTACCCATTCTTGTTGCAGCCTTATAGTCACACCCCCACATTCTGGGTTTTATTCTATGGGGAGTAATTAATATTTCTCCTATAATTCAAATGAAGTAAATATTTAGCTAATTCATTATATGTATATATAGGATAAAGTATATAAAGACTGGATATTTTATGTTAATGTTTTAATTGATTTAAGTCTCATTTTTGTGTGGGAATTGAATTGTACCTGATCATAGTAAAAGTAAATTTAAGTAGAATCTCTGATAAATTAATTCCTGAATTTTAACATTTAAAGCAAATTAATGATGAAAAAGCCAGAAAAGTTGCTTAGTTTTTTTCCCCCTTTTTTGGTAAAATATTCTACTTTGGTTTTATTTATTTATTTTTTACATCATTGCTCATTTTTAAACACTATTTGCTTCCCCCCCACCTTCAGGTGTAGTCCTCATAGAATTTCCTTCCCCAATGCACCCGTGCACCATCACCTCAGTCCCCTGTGCTCCTCCGTCCCTCTGATCCCTCTCCCTCCTCCTCCCCTGCAGTATGTCTCTGATTTATAATTGTCTGTTCTTGCTTTGTTGTGTTTTGTACTGTTATTATTTTTTTACACTGACGTCTTATTTGGTTCCCCTATATTCCTGCTATAAGTGAAACCATTTGATATTTTTCTTTTTCCTTCTGGCTTATTTCACTGAGCATAATTCCTTCTACTTCCATCCACGTTGCTGCGAATGGCATGAGATTATCTTTTTTGATTGCTGACTAGTCTTCCATTGTGCATGTATGCCACATCTTCCTGGCCCAGTCATCTATTTTGGGGCATTTGGGTTGTTTCCAGGTTTTACCTATTGTAACTAGTGCTGCAATAAACATAGGGGTACAGGTGTTCTTTTGGATCAATGCTTTTCTGTCCTTTGGGTAGATCCCTAGGAGTGGAATTGCCGGGTCATATAGTAGCTCCATTTTCAGTAGACTGAGCAACCTCCATGCCGCGGACCAGCACAGCAGTAGACAATGAGGCCGTCTCAGGGTTGAGAGACTGCGCAGGGTGGTCAGGGATTCGGTTAAAGAAATGACAAACAGACACACTTCAAGAGAGAGTGTAAATCTGAGTGTAACTTTATTTTTGTTATTGGTCAGTATATATATGTTTTTTCTAAAGGCATAGGAACAGTGAACATCAAAGAAATCAGTTTGTTCATAGGTTTAGCTTATCATTGACAGGGCAGTGATTTATGTCCAAAATACATCTGGACCTAGCTGCATTCCTAAGTAGACAGGTTATTAACTCTTTCTATATTCTTGTACTAATTACTACTACTATTACCTACTTATGTTTACTCATAATTAATTGTCATAGGTAAATTTATATTATAATGTAGTTAATATCAAAGGTACTAAAGTTAAGCACATAATAGAAAGATTATTAAACTACAATTCTATTATAACACAGTGTTTAGTAATGTTTCATTTGCATTAGCCTAATTATTAAATTACGTATGCTTTTTAATTAGCAATCAATGACCAGAAAAAGGAAAGATTTTAGAGAGACAGTTGTAGCAGAATAAAGTTTATGGGCCTTGAGAAAGCGAGATAAGGTTCCAGGTGGTCAGCATTTCTTTTAATCATCTTTGTGGCAGCTTCTGGTGGTCGTTATCTCTTGGCAGGCATTCGGCTTCTCTGCATCTTAGGGAGTTTGCTGTTCTCCCCCTGCGCGCATGGTTCCTTGCCCACGCCGGACCTCAGGGACCATGGCAACAGCCATTAGCCCTGAGGGTCACTGCAGGGAGAGGTGCAGCACCTCCAGACAGCTTTCCATAGTGGTTGGACCAGTTTGTACTCCCACCAGCAATGCAGGAGAATTCATTTTTCACCACATCGCCAACATTTGTTGTTGCTAGTTTTTTTGATATGTGCCATTCTTACTGGTGTAAGGTGTTATCTCAATGAGGTTTTGATTTGTATTTCCCCAATGATAAGGGATGTTGAACATTTTTTCATATGCCTCTTAGCCATCTGCATTTCCTCTTTGGGAGAAATGTCTTTTCAGTTCTTCTGCCCATTTCTTGACTGGATTGTTTACTTTGTTTTTGTTGAGTCATATGAGTTCTTTGTATATCTTTGTGATCAGTTGTATCCCTTATCAGTTGTATGGAGTGCAAAAATTTTTTCCCAATCAGTGGGATGTCTCTTTGTTTTGGTTAATATCTCTTTTGCTGTACAGAAGCTTTTCAGTTTGATGTAATGCCAGGTGTTTATCTTTTCCTTGATTTTCTTTGCTTTGTGTGATGAGTCTTTAAAGATGTTACTGAAATGTATGTCTTGTAGTGTTTTACCTATATTTTCTTCTATATATTTTATGGTTTTGGGTCTCATGTCCAGTTCTTTTATTCATTTTGTATATATATATATATATTTTTTTTTTAAGATTTTTATTTATTTATTTATTTATATAAGCACTGGGTACAGTCAGAAGCGCGGGAGGGTGAGAGAATCCACCAGAGCCAGAGCGGGGAGCAGAGCAGGCAGAAGGACCGAAGCACACTGCTGAGGGGAGCAGCGGGCGGCAGGAGAGGTCTGCGCGCCATGGGGGACCCTCCTCCGGTGGGCCGGGGAGCAGCCGCGGAATTGAACCGGCGCCACAGAGGCCGCGGGCAGCCTCGCAACCCAGCGCTCAACCGCTGCGCCACCGGGGAGGCCCCTTTTATTCATTTTGAGTTGATTTTTGTGCATGGTGAGAGGTAGTGGTTTAGTTTCTTTTTTTTTTTTTTTTTTTTTTTTGCTTGTGGTAGTCCAGTTTTCCCAGTACCATTTATTGAATGAACTGTCTGTGTTCCATTGCATATTCTAGGAGTAAAGATAATTAAAAAATATTTTTATTCAGTTGCTTTAATAAGGAGAGAGACAATGATAAGAGGGAATTCTGTTTATGAAGATTATTTTGGGGGGAGTAGTTGAAGAGACATGGGCATTTTTAATAATGGAGTAGGGAGCTGATGAGAAGGAGGGAGATTCCCATCAGGGAAGAGGTGAAGGATTAGGGCACAGAAGGAAGCAGCGTTTATATGTCACAGGCCAGGGAAGTGAGGGATTTCTTACTCATGTTGCTGTTCCCTCTGTAAAGAAGATGAAAAAGTGAATGCCAGACATAAAAGAATTGGTGATGGAGCAGGGAGTTTTAGGCAAGTGGTGAAGAATTGAATGGGATATTGTGAGGAATAGAAAAACTGGCCAGATACACACACCAAAAAGAATTGCTAGGTTTCTTGGAGCACCTAGCTGAATTTGAAGACATGGAATTTGTGGTAGCTCTGTCCAAGGTGGTAGTATTTTTCTCTAGTAGAAATTTCTAGCTTTAGGCAAGAGAAGATGTATAGCTGACTTGATCAAAATTGAGATTGCCAGGGTGGTTACAGGGCAAGAGCAAGGGTGTAAGGAAGTTGAAGGTATTGGTAGAAGGAAGAATCATATAGAATAGCCCATATAGGGAAGGAGGTAAAGATAGAAGAAGCTCAAAGACTGGGACAACGTTGAGCAGATAGAGTTGGGGAGAGAAAGTGCTACAAGAACAAGAAATTGCCGTCAGAAATTAAATGTCTGAGGGGAACTACTTGCTTTGAAGGTGGTGGTGTATTAGTAGGTGTTTGGATGGCTGAAATGGAGAGAAAACAAAGGCTTGATGGAGACAGGCATACTCTCAGCCAAGTGGTTAACCTTTTGGGGGTGTGAGGATCAGTTTTGGAGAGACCAAGAAGATGGTACAAGGAGTGGCCTACAATGTAGAAAATCAGGCCTTTGCTTAAAACATACTGGGTTTGTATCATTTAAATTATTATAATATACCTGCCTTTCCTGTTTTCCTGGTGGTGTCTGGCACTTGAGTTAATGCAGTGGGGGGGGACCTGGAGTTCAGTAAAATGACAGAAGTAGTTCAGGGTATTGAAGGTTTAAGAAATATTGTTTACAATGGAATAGATGTCTCTGATCAGTTTGGGAATGGTGGCAATCTGGGTCAGGAGAGATGAAGCAGAGATGAAATAAGGGCATGAGAGGCTCAGTGACAGGAAGAACTTGAATTTGGGTGGTAGCCAACAATGACCTGGATGTGAGGCATGAGGGCTTCAAGTTTCCAGGGAACTTCCAGTAAACTTTATTTTTGATGCTAGCTGACAGCTTGTTGGTGAGAGGCTTTAAGCAGCAAATATTACTAATAAAATTGTGGTAGGAGCAGCTAGCTAACAGTAATAGTTTTCCCTAATGTGCAGTGTGCTAATTGCTTGATGTACATTTGATCTGGCTAATCTTTAGAACCATTCAAGGAGTAGCAGTTGTGTCATCATTTAAATTTTAAAAATGAGGAAAATGTATATTCAAAAGATTATATGAATAGCTTCAGGTCATTTGCTGTGAAACACAGGCAGCTGAATTGCAACCCTTTCTCTGATAATCACCGTGTTGTCCCAAGAACTTGAAGGGAGCAGATTTGATTACTTCCTAGAATCCAACCTGAATGTGGAACCACTATTAACCTGCCAGTGATGGAGGGTTCAGGCTGTTTTGCTGAATATACAGAATTCAAATCAGGGCATATGAATGACAACTGCAGACTAAGAATTTCTAACATTTAGTTTCTTTTTCCTTTTGGTTTTGGTTGCATGGTATCATGAGCGGTCTCATATACTCAGATAGATAATGGTTAATGATAAACAGTATATATTTTAAAATATCTAAAATTTCCATGTGGGGATATGATACTCATTTAGTTTGAAATAGCAGAAGGTAAAAGCACTAATGTGGTTGTAACCTTTGATATGTTAAAGTATGGTTCATAAAATATTTGGATATGGATTTTCAAATTACAGCTTTTTGAACAGAATATGCACGTGTAACAGTCTGAAATCTTATTTGTGAGCGAAAATCTGAAATTCATGTGTTGAAACTTATTTAATAAAAATATATTATTTTCTCTTGGTTGATATTTTCAGACATCTCAACTTCTTTTTCTCTAATATCTTTCCCATCCTTGGGTAAAATCCTGTATTGTACTTGAATCTATTAAACTTAAACTGGTACTAGGTAGTTATGATATAATAACTTGTTATTTTTTAATTAATTTTGTGACTGGATTGGTGTGGAATGATTTTGACCCAGCAGAAAATAGCCATACCTCCCCCCATCCGCACCCCTTATCATTCTTTATATATTTACAAATACTGCCATTTTCCTGCATTGTAATTACAAGTTCCCCAAAGCAGTTGCTTTTATAATTTGTAAAGACTGAGGAACTTGTTGTGAAATTTTACCTAGAAGTTCAGCTTTCTCATTTAGAGTATTTCCTAGGTTAATTTCTCTGAACTCTTGTTTTCATAGATTTTGATGTAATTGAGGTAGCAAATTATTTATTCCTCTTTTTCGGAAGAAAATTGGAAGAAAATTAAAGCCAAGTTTTGCTTCCCCCTTTGTGAAAAAGATTAATAATAACCACAGCAATAAAATAGCTAACATATGTTGAGCATGCAAATTGCTATGTGCCAGGCATTGAATTCATGCTGTTGAATGAGCAAGTGAGGCAACAGTCTTAAGTCAGTACAGTTACTTGTACATTTCAGTGGTGGAGACGATATTGAATCTTAGGATGTACCAGAAAGGTTCTCTGGCTTAATTTTCTTTTCTTTTTTTTTAAGATTTATTCATTTATACATATAAGAACTGGGGTACAGGCCAGAGGTGCAGGGATTGAGAGGATTCACCAGAGACAGAGTGGATAACAGAACAGGCTGATGACTGAAATACACTGCTTAGGGGAACAGCGGGGGTGAGGCAGGAGAGGTCTGCTGCACCATGTGGGTAGCTCCCTGGCCGGGGATCGAACATATGCTGTGGTGGCTACAGCTAGCTTCATAGGTTACATCTTAACCCCTTGCACCACCAGGGAGACCCTGGCTTAATTTTCTACCAGAATGTCAGTTGTAAGTTAGAAGAATATTGGTGAATTTTCTGTTCCTTTTTTTCCATTTTAGAAAAAAAAAGAGAAATCCTTGCTGCGTATACTATATTAAGTGTTCATGCATGCAGTTCTTTACCATAGTCTGGATTTAGCACAGAATCCTAGGAAATTTGATTAATTTGAAATATTTTGCTCCACTTATAAATCCTCATCATTTGTCATAGAACGTGGTTGGACCATGGCTGAGAGTGAAGCTGCCCAGGGCAAGGGTGCCCCTGCTGAACACTGGAGAAAGGGTGGGAGTGGCCCTGCCACTGTCTCCAGTTGGTGCTGTTAGGGGGTACCAGGGCTGGCATGGGCTTTAACTGCTGCAGCTTTTCTGACCCAGGTCCCTGGGAAGGCCATGCCTCAGATTCTTGTGGCAGCTGGGAGGAATAAAAGGGTTCCTATTTAAGCCTTGCATTGCTGCATGTAAAAGGCTTTCTTTAGTTTTGGTTTTTTATTCTCTATTTTCAGTTACTTTACTCTGTTATGACCTCTGACCTCTGTGTTGCATTTACATTATAGTCTCTTAGTAAGACTTCAGATTGAAGAGTCTTAAACATTTTCTGCTTCTACTTCTTACCTCCTCATTTTAGAGACAAGGAAGTTAACACTAACTGATGTGAAATGTATTATTCAAAGCTGTGTGACTAGTGGCTCAGAGTAGAAGCTAATCTCATGACTTCAGTGATTCCCGACCCCCGCCCCCCCCGGCCTATTACAAAAGGCCCAGTACCTCTCCATGTCTTGCTTCCAATTTCTTATTTGCTCATCCTGATCCTGACTTGCCATCTGTCTTCTTGATCTCTTGGCTTTGTACCCTGCCCTGCTTGAGGGAACAGTTGTTTGATGGTGTTAATCTCAGCTTTGGAATTACTGTATGACCCCTGGTAACTTTATGCCTTAATATCATTATCAGCAGATTAAGTAGGATCCTTATCAAAGAGATTCATGGGAAAATGGAAATCATGTGAACTGGTGACCAGTTTTATTATTATTTATTAGAAGAGACTTCAAGGAAATTTATTTAAAACAAAGTGCAGAGAAAAAAATAAGTTGATGAAGGTTTTCCTTTGAGCAAACTGTTCAAGAACTCGTGAAAAAATTGAGACTTTAGGCCAAATTGTTATATAAAATAATTAATGTGAGAGGATACTATTTCCCTGCTTTGTTCTTTATGCAAAATACCTTTGCATCAAATTCTGCTCTGCAAGTGGTAATGTAGGTTTGATCCATTTGAATATGGAAAAAGATATGCTTAAGTTGCTTTAACAGATAAGATTTATTTATTTATTTATTTATTTATTTATTTAAAGATTTATTTTTATTTATTTATACAAGCACTGGGTACAGTCAGAAGCACGGGAGGGTGAGAGAATCCACCAGAGCCAGAGCGGGGAGCAGAGCAGGCAGAAGGACCGAAGTACACTGCTGAGGGGAGCAGCGGGCGGCAGGAGAGGTCTGCGCGCCATGTGGGACCCTCCTCCGGTGGCCGGGGAGCAGCCGGGGATCGAACTGGCGCTGCAGAGGCTGCGGGCAGCTTCGCAACCCAGCGCTCAACCGCTGCGCCACCGGGGAGGCCCCAGATAAGATTTATAAAGGCTAAAGCAGAATAGTCAATGCTGTGAAGTTTTGGTATAAAAAATTAATTCTTGGGTTAAATTAGATCTTTCAATCTGTTACACTGTTTCTGTCTTTCAAACTCAGTTTTCGTGTGTGTATATATATATATATATTTATATATAAATGAGGCAAAATATTTACAAGTCAGAGTTATATGTGCTGGTAGAGTGCTCGGCACATAGTAGGTACTTAATGAGTTAGCTTCTTTCCTTCCTAATAGTTTAACACTTTCTATTATATTTAGATATCTGATATCCATGTTACTGGAGAGTCAGAAGATATGTCTGCAAAAGAGAGATTATTACTGTGGACACAGCAGGCAACAGAGGGTTATGCTGGAATACGGTGTGAAAATTTCACTACTTGCTGGAGAGACGGAAAACTATTTAATGCCATCATTCATAAATACAGGTATGAAATTTGTGAAGTCTTTTTCCTTTAGACAAATATGAGATGTGTTTATATAATTTGCAAATTTTAAAATAACCGCTTACTACATGCACGTAATACATGTGCATGGCAAAAAAGTAAAAAATGAAAACATCACATTTACGATAGAGATCATCACTCTAAGCTTTAGTGCACTCATGCAGACTATAGTAATGTATTTGGATTTTGTCAGATAGTAAACTGCTATGAAGAATCTATAGGTGGTTGGCTAAGATGGTGCATATAGAGAACTGAAGGGTTTCAGTTCACACTTAGAACTCACAAGTTTGCAAATCATAGTCTCATCTAGTTGCTCGACTGAGTAACTGAGTTTAACAATAGCCAGTTTTTGAGTAGTAAACAGTTTTCCCGTGAGAATTATTAAAAACTAAACAACATCAATACTCACATGGCTATTACTAAGTGTCAGGCACTGTCCAAAGGAGACTATATATATTTACTCATCTAATTCTCATAACGCTTCTCTGGGGATATTGTTATCCCCAGTAAATAGATGGAAACTGAGACACAGAGTAAGTACTCATTTAAGGTCACACAATCAGCAAACCAGATTTGGGATTCAAATGAGGCTCTGTGGCTCTTGAGTTCATGATCATAATGCCTTATAAGAAACTAAATCCTTGGACAATATTATTGAAAATGGCACATTTCTTTATCTGTTATTTTTCTTAGGTTTAGAAGAATTATATAATATTGGAGAACTGAATATATTCCCAAATAGACTAAACCTAAGCTATAAACTCATTAAATTCACAAACATATGATTACAATAAAAATAATAATTATTAGAATAGATCATATTTTGATTGTTTTCCATATGTGATGCTTACTGTTGAGTACTTTACTTATGTTATATTGAAATCTCCCAACAATGCCCCAAACCAGAAACAATTATTATTCCACTTTTACAGATGAGGAACTTGAGATTTGCCAAGGTCATGCTGCTAATAAGTTACAAAGTTAAGGTTTTATTTTAGATCTGTTTGACATGAAATTCCATTCTCCCTTTCTTCTTCTTCTTCTTCTTCTTCTTCTTCTTCTTCTTCTTCTTCTTTTCTTCTCCTTTCCCTTTCATTTCCATTTTTCTCTCCTTCTTTTCCCCCACCCCCTTTTTGAAAATAATCTCAACATCTACAAAGCTATAGATATAGAATCCCTTTCAAACATTATAATAGTCTCCTTCCTTTAAGAAGCATTATTTCAACAGAGGTGAATTAAAAAGAAAAAATAGGATCAGCTTACCTACACTTGTCCAAAATAAAGCACCAGATCTCCTGTAGCAACAGTGCCAAAAGGGCTTAGTGGTTGCAGACATTGTGATTATCACACTGTACTCCCCAAGTGACTTTAAACATGACACCATAAGGAGGCAGCATAGCTGGACACTGTCTGTACCTGCAACAATAAGGTCTTCCTAGCCTTTGAATAAAAATATTTGGCTTATTAGAAGATTTATGTCATAATGCATCTTTGAGGATATACTTTGCTCTATTTGAAGATTTTCAGGTAGAAGCAAAACATTTAAAAGCTAGCTAGTCTTCTAAAAGCATTGACTTGAAAAAACAATGGTTTCCAGGCATTTTCTCTTCAATACTTATAAAGAATTATAATTAAAAATTGTGATATATATGCTGTATGTTTAAATAAGTCTCTGTATACATCAATGATCCTACAGTTTCCTGAGGAAGTTTAATATTAAAGAGCTTATATTGCTGTAGAGAATTTGGATCTTATTTGTTTTGAACTATTATTTTGGCAGAGAGAGAACTTTAGAAAGTTGTTTAACTTTGAACTATGGTTTCCTAGTTTGGTTTATTTTCTTTTATTAGAACTCATTTACTGTATATCAGATTTAAATGCTTATGTGATTTCTTTGTTGCTGAAGTTTTTTTAAAGTTATCCTGTATCTCATAAAATACTACTGTATTTTCATCTGTAAAACTGTACTTTTTTTTCTTTAAATTTTATTTTTATATTCCCCATACAATTATAGTCCCCTTACTTTGACCCCAATCCCTCCTTTCCCTGCCCCCACCCCCCATAGAGTGTCTCTGGTACATAGTTGTTTGTTGATTTTGATATTTTCTTTCTTATAGTTATTCTTTTTCCTGCTCCCTTATTTAAGTTTTCTAGATTGCTGCTATGAGTGAGACCATCGGTATTTTACTTTTTCTTTCTGGCTTATTTCGCTGAGCATGATCCCTTCCAGCGATATCCATGTTGCTGCAAATTGCATGTGTTTATCTTTTTTGAATGCTGAGTAATAGTCCATGGTGTATATGTACCACATCTTCTTTATCCGGTCATCTATTTTTGGGCATTTGGGTTGTTTCCAAAGCTTAGCTATTGTAAACAGTGCTGCCATAACATAGGGGTGCAGGTGCTCTTTGGAACTGATGTTTCTGTGTCCTTAGGGTAAATACCTAGGAGTGGAATTGCTGGAAGCTCTATGGAATTGCTGGAAGCTCTATGTTTAGTAGGTCCAGAAATCTCCACACAACTCTCCATAGTGGTTGGACCAGTTTGCACTCCCACCAACAGTGCGGGAGAGTTCCTTTTTCTCCACAACCTCGTCAACATTTGTTGTTGCTAATTTTTTTAATATGTGCCATTCTCACTGGTGTAAGATGGTATCTCATTGTAGTTTTGATTTGCATTTCCCTGATTACAAGTGCTGTGGAACATTTTTTCATATGCCTGTTGGCCATTTGCATTTCCTCTTCAGAGAAGTTTCTTTTTAGCTCTTCTGCCCATTTTTTAACTGGATTATTTTCTTTGTTTTGGTTGAGTCTCATCAACTCTTTGTAGATTTTTGTGATTAGTCCTTTATCATTAGTGTTGTGTGCAAAAATGTTCTCCCAGTTGGTGGGGTTTCTCTTTGTTTTTTGTTATTGTCTCTTTCACTATGCAGAAGCTCTTTAATTTGATGTAGTCCCAGCTGTTTATCTTTGCCTTCACTATCACTGCTTTGGGTGATGTGTCTGTAAAGATGTCTTTGATGTGCATGTCATGTAGTGTTTCGCCTATATTTCCTTGTATATATTTTATGGTTTCAGGTCTTATGTCTAGTTCTTTAATCCATTTTGAGTTGGTTTTTGTGCATGGTGTTAGGTAGTAGTCAAGCTTCATTCTTTTGCATGTAGTGACCCAGTTTTCCCAGCACCATTTATTGAACAAACTTTCTTTGCTCCAATGCATATTCTTTGCTCCCTTGTCAAAGATTAGTTGACCATAAATCTGTGGGTTTATTTCTGGATTTTCTATTCGATTCCATTGGTCTGTGTGTCTGTTCTTGTTCCAATGCCATGCAGTTTTGATGATTATGGTTTTGTAGTATAGTTTGAAGTCTGGGAATGTGATGCCTCCATTCCCTTCTTTTTTTTCAGGAGAGCTTTGGCTATTCAGAGTTTTTGGTGATTCCATATGAATTTCATCAATAATTGTTCTGTTTCTTTGAAGAATGACATTGAAATTTTTATTGGAATAGCATTGAATCTGTATATTGCTTTTGGTAGGATGGCCATTTTAATAATGTTTATTCTTTCAATCCATGAGCAGGGGATGACTTTCCGTTTCTTTGTGTCTTCTTCTGTTTCTTTTAACAGTGTTTGTAAAACTGTACTTTTAATTGAAGTCTTAGAGCCTCCCCCCCCACCTTTTTAAAAAAACTTTAAACACATGAATATTTTTCTTCCAGGGTTTGTAAGAATTAAATGAATGGGGTTGAGCTACACATATTTTTCACTAAAAAAAAAAAAAAGGACATAGTTATATTGAAAAATCACTATAGGCAGATTTTTGTATATTGTATACTAATAATCACATTTAAAGAGTATTGTCTTAACAGTAGTTTTTACTCAAGTTTTCCCCATAAATTTTGCGTTTTATTTGGATTTGCATACCTGTTTAATTGCATGGTTTTGTAATTTTTGATTTAAAAAGTTCTTATTTATCAGTTTCTTCAAGCAGATGTTTAACCTAAAACATTGATGAAGGCCAAGTTCCAAAACAGCAGTGCCCAGTATTGCTCAGTGAGAAAGCATTTCTGCCTGAGCAGGCATGAACGTGAATGTGCACCCACAGGCAAGAAAGAACAGAGCAAAATGTGCAGTAGGGCCAAGCAAACCTAAGTTGGTGATGTGGAAAGACACTGAAATATGTCAAGACTCTAAAATGCTAGTGAGATATGTGAGGTTTTGAAGAGAGATTATTTCTATTAATTGGTTTCTGCTTGTCTTTTTCCTATTTTTAATTTATCATATTTATTTAAATCTCCTTTCAAGACCCTTAGCATTCTTTTTATAAGCACATTTTAATTATATTACCCAACTAATAGTAAAAATTTGGAATAGGTTGTATTCACGAATATACCACTTAAATATTTTCTAATTAGGCAGCCAGGAATTTTCACTTGTCTGAGTGAGTAGTTGGGTAGCAATTATTTTGTTCATTGTTTGCATTCTGAATTAGAATTTAATGGGATCATCATTTTCATTATATTAAATGTTTAAAGATGCTGTAATAGGGAAGATTAGAACATAAGGCAGTGGTTATAGTCATCTTGTTTAATAGTATATCCTAGAGGCCCATGATTCAGCCACATGCTTGGACTCAGTCATACTTTATAAGTCAAACTGGATTGGGCTTGGTTTAATACAGGGAGGAGGCCCTGTAGGGTTTGAAGTTCATGTTCCCATAGGAAGTTGGATTAGTGTTGACTGGATGATTCTTTTCTCTCAAACCTTGGTGTCCTTCAGGCTGTAGAACTAAAGCCATGAGGTTATGATGTATATGTACACCCACACAGGGATGGGCTCTGGTTTGTGTAGCTACAGGCCAAGTATGTTGATTTGTTTAAAAGGTCTCAAGTATTTTCAGTTTGTGAGGCAAACTCAAATTGCTTCCTTATCTTAGTAATGAAAAAAACAGTTGAACTCTGAGGAAGTAAATGGATGAACTCCTAGCCATAGCATTTTAAAATCCTTGAAGAGTTTATAAGCACTGCTTGTAATGCATCTGCATCTGGATGAGGGATATGCGTCAGTGTTCACATCCCATTGACTGTTTTTAGTGGACCTGTGTATCTTTCCGTGTAGTTTAGGAGAGATAATTTGGTATATAAATATTTAGAGGAAGTTTCTGCTTAAATTACTGTCATTCTGTGTTATTCGCCCTCTTGCCCAGATTATTATTTGGAAATCCCCTATAGTACTATGCTTTACATTATTTATGAAATATATTTTTTTAGATATGTAGGTGTAAATCAAATTCTCCCAAATTCCTTTCTGAGTCAGAGAACTGAATGTCCTCATATGAAAGTCTGGTATACTTTGGAGCAGTTTTTACAGTAAGATTTTCTTGCTATAGCTTAATATTTTCTTTATCCATGATTTTTTAAAAAAGCAATCAATCGAAATAGTAATACATTAACATGATAGAACATTCAAATAGAATAAAAGTGTACTTATTGAAATGTGATCTTTCTCCAATTCCCAGTCCCTCACCCCAGTGGCAACCACTATTTAGGTTCTTTCATATTCTTCCAAAATTTTTCTGTGCAATACAAATACCTTTTTTTTTTTTTTGCTTTTTTTTGGGGACAGTGTCAGCTTTTTTGATGCATAATTTACATAAACAGGTAAACTTGAATATGCATACAAGTTTTTTCTAAAGCATGAATGAAATAATAGTATATTCTTCCGTTTTCTTTTTTTCCTCTTGTTTTGGAAGTCTTTCCATATTAGCACAAACAGATTTCCCTTATTCTTTTTGTCATTGGGTAGTATTTTATTGTATGAATACAGCATAATTTACTTAATCCTAATAGCATTTTATTGATAGACATTATACATTTTGCTTTTTTAAAACGATTGAACTTGTTGTCTTTGTGAGTAGATATGTGAATATGTCTATAGGGCAAGGTTCTAGAAGTGAAATTTCTGGATCAAAGTGTTAGTGCATGTCCAAGGAGTACCCCGGGACCTCCAAACTTGGACACACTAGAGGAATCTGGCCATCCATGTTCAGAGAGTCAAAGCAGACTTTTACTGTGAAGAACTTTAATGGAATTAGTATGCACAGAGAAAGAAGAAAGGGTATTCCTAATAGTTTCCCACTAAACTACCCACGTTATCTATCTCTTTATGGGCAAATGCCCGGTCAAACACTGTTGACCCCAAGCTGGTGCTGAGACCTAAATGTTTGCTGAAAACCTAAGGCACCTCGTGGAGGAGAAACACAAGAAAGGAGTGAAAGGGGCCAGGCAAGTCTGGGACAAAAGAAGCAAAATCAAAGTAGAAATCAAGATAATGGCAGCCATTGTCAGCCTCCCCAGATGTCTCTCACCCACATGTCTCTCCTCCAAGTCTTCTTCCCCAATTCCCTGGGTATAAGACAGGCCACAGAAGCAAGAGACCTGTTTTATAGAGCCCACCTGCTTTTCGTGTTACATAGCTTCACCCCTCATTCCCAGTAACATCCTAGGACCTGGAGTCCAAGGAAACTGCATGTAAGGGGGCAGGGAACATGGCACCTCCCTTAACAGAAGGATATTACATTAAAAATTTTTATGGTGTATATCAGTTGTCTCCCAAAAGAGTTTACTGATATATACTTCATCTGCACTATTTGCCCTTCATGCTGCCTTTGAGGAAGAAACGTTTCCTTACTTTAACTTACTTATATTCTAGTAATCTAAATTTATTCTTTTATTGTTTATAAAATTAGTATTCTTTAGTTTTTAAAGTGTGTGCCAGAGTTGAAATTGCAGACATTATGTTTCTTCTGTTTGGCGTGCAGGCTGTTAGTCTAAACATGTATGTGTTAAGAGTTTAGTGGAAAAAGTGACCAAGTAAGTTGGCAGATCTCAGTGATGTGATCATTTGAAAAGACTACCAGTAGTGGGGGCTGTCTTGACAGTGACATGGGAGAGGGTGCCTGTCATAGCACCAGACACTCAGAAGTATGTTAGTCTCCCTCCCTCTTCATGTACTGCAACTGATCCACTAAGAGGCCTTGTTTTAAAAAGTTGAAGGGAAGATGGACTTAGATTAAAGACTCCCCTTACTTTGAAGTCTGACATTTTCTCCCTTTATCATGATTTCCTGCAGCCTTCTTTTACTTTCCTCTTACATTAAGATTCTCTTACATCGAAGGAACAGCTGGCACATATTCTCACGGTCTGCTTTTCCTTGCTAGTTTCATCTGTTCCTTTGCAACACTTCTTTTATTTTGAATTGTTTATAGGTCATATTCCTATGTTACTCTGTGAGATGAAGTATTTTAATAATTTATTTCTACCAGTAAAAAATAAGTTGACCTGTCCGCCTCTTTTTTTTCAGGGGGTGGGGAATGGTAGTTTTTATCCCCTACTCACTAAAGTTTACTTATAATTTACTCTTATAAGTTTACTAAAATATACATAATGAAGGAGTTGTTTATCAAAATAATTACTATTCTGTGTATATTAAAGTCTATGAGTCTATTACGAAGTTGGTTATTCTTTGTATATAGTCTTAATTCATTAGGTATCTTTTAATTTCTGAGATTGTTAGATTCCAGTCTTGAAGTACTAACAGTTTGTCATAAATTATAGTGTTCCTCATCTCTTGCTTCCTTCCTTATTCATAGAGAATCACTCTTTCAGAAAAAAAAATCATAAGAAAAATATTTGAAATAGACTAAGGCATCTATTTTTGATGAAAGGGAAAATTACCTTCAATAGCCTTTGCCACCTTGGAGTTCTTGTCTTTGTTTCTTTCTACAATATGTTCCCAAATATGAGCATAAAGGAATGTCTTCTTCCAGTTATGCAACTGTGGGTGGATCTCTTGCAACTTTATATTTATTTGCTGGGGGAGAAGGAGCACCATGTTACAGATCTTTTTTTTCCCCCTCTGAGAGGAGGGGACGAAGGTGAGAGATATTTTAGACCAATAAGAACAGTTAGAATATGCTAAGCCTGAACATGATTTAATCTAGTCATCTTCAGGAATTTGTTATGGTAACTGTTCTGCTGTCACAGGATGAGTGAGGCATATTTAATTCATTTTCTCATTGTGTGATCTATTGACGAGCTGTGAATTGACTTATGTGCATCTCTGTGGGAGTTAGTGAGTTGTAATCAGGAATGAGAGGTTTTTCTAAGAGCAATCTCTAGGTAAATTGAGTGTTTTTTTGTTTTTTTTCTTCTTTAAATTACAATGACTTTCTCTTCAGTTAGTTGCAATCTGCAGAGTGGCTACTAGTTTCTCAGCAAAGCCTGACTTCTTCAGTGTGAGCCCAGATCTCGGCTTTGCGCATGTACCTAAGCAGTGAAGCACACCAGGAAAGTCATACTTCAGTCATACTTCATTTAGTGGTTTCACTAAACATCACGATTACTAGTCTCACATGGTGTGAGCAGCAGTTCTTTTCTCTGTATTATTCACCCCTTTCCTCCCTCATACCACCTTCTTTCCCTTTTCCCTGTTAATTAATAAACTTGACTCCTGCTCTCAGAGAAAATTGAAGCCAGGAGGTAGAGAATTTCTCCATCCACTTTCTAATACAAAACATCCTTCATTTGTATCCATCCCAACCAATTTGTTCCTGTTTAACAGAGGAATCCTCTGTCTATCAAAACCCATCCCACTCTTCCTGTGCTCTGGATCTCTTGTCAGCCATTAGCTCAGCATCTCTTCTTTCCCTCTCAACAGATGTATGTCATTGCATTTTAAACATACTGAAGCCTCTTTATATCAATATTTAAAACAATAAATCAAAACAACAACAACCCCCCACCCCTTTAACTCCATGCTTTTTCTACCTTTTCCTTATATAGCATTCCTTCTCTTCAAGGCCAGACTTCCAGAAGAGTAGTCTGTGCTCTCCATTGTCATTTCTTCATTCTATATTTATTCCTCACCTCACTCTAATTTGGCTTCTGACCCCATAGTTTATCCAAATTCTTCTGTTAGGGTAGTGAGTGGGCTCTGTGTGGCTCAATTTAGTGGACATTTTTCAGACCTCATCTTTTTCATTTTTTAGTACAGCAGTTCTTAAATAGTGTCATTTCATTTAATGTCATTTAGTTACAATGTTAACTGAGGATTTACTGTATTAGAACCTAATTACCTTTCTTTCTTCTGGAAATACTCTATTTCTTTTGCTTTATGGCATTGTACTCTGTTGGATTTTCTGCTATTTGTTGGGATATTCCAGCTCAACTTGCTTTGCAGAGTGAAGTCTGTCACAAGGCAGGTAAAAGTTTAAGTTTTACAAGGTTGCCTATTCAACTTCAACTTTCTCTTTTCTTCTGTGTTGACTCTTAGCCATGCCTATAACCATAATTACTATAACAGTGTTATAAAACTAAGTTCTGCAGATTTGACCTGAATATCTCCTGGTCTGTTCACTCTCCGTAATGCTGCTAAATTCTTTTGCAAGTCACCATGGTCTCTTACCTGCATTCTGTGGGAATACTTTTGCCACTTTAAATTTCTTCTCCTTCTGACCTCAAATCTGATCATTTAATCTCTTATAATCCTCCTTAATGCATTTTTTTGCTTTAATGGTTTTCCATAGTTCCTAGTAAAATGTTCAAAATCCTTTAAGAAGGTCACAAGAGTCTACATCATCTTGGCCCCTGCCATCCAACCAGCCTCCTCTGTCACTGTGGTCTTCCCTTGGGCTAGAGCCCTTTATACTCATGCTCCCATGCAGTGGTCTCTTTTTCCTCACACTTCCTCTATTTATAGAGCACATATGTGTTTTTTCCTGCTGAGTGTTCTTCTCCCAGGTTTTCTTCTGGTAGGAGCTCTGAATTTCTTGGAGCACTGAGCTCTCCATATATGCACTGCCTATATTATCAGCAGCACCCCACTGTTAGATGCAAGATAGATTCTTATCAACACTGAACGAATGAATGAGCTTGCTAGTTTGTTGACCGGCAATTATTTATAATTATTATATGAAACACCAAGTTATGCCTTTCCTGTTACTTCTTAAAATCTACATATATTGCTCTTTGTACCTAGTTTTATAAGTACTTTCATGTAAATCCTCTCTTGAGATCTTGGGCAATTTAGTTAGTTTCTTCAAACATTATGGCAATAGCAGTACAAATGCCCTCGCTTCAACGCCCAACCCCCCACTATTTCTAGATGATCCCTAGGTTAACTTTAATTCTAGATGTTCTCTTAATTCATGAGTTTACAGTAATTCATGATTTTTATTTCTTGTAGAAGGGAACTGAGACTAGGCTTCAGGATGTGTACTCAAAGTCAACCAGAGAGCAAGTTAGGACTAAATCACAGGACACTTGAATTGCAGCTCTCTTACCTTTCCACTTCAACATAGCCTTTTCTCTCTCAAATATGCAAACATTGTCTCTGAGAAATTGTTTGGTTTTAAATTTGTTAAGTGCATATAACATAAAATTTGCATCTTAACCATGTTGAAGTGTACAGATCAGTGGTATTAAATACATTCAGAGGTGTGAACCTATACCTCTAAAACATAGAGAGCTGTAAACCAACATTACTTCAATAAAAATAATTTAATTAAAAATGTATTCACTTTGTTGTCCTGCCATCACCACCATCCATCCTTAGAACTCTGCAAAACTGAAACTTAGTACTCATTAAAAACTAACTCCCCATCCTCCCTCCCTTGTCCCTGAAAACCACTTTTTTACTTTCTTTTTTTAATTGATAAAGAAGTTATATGACCTTTCATATAATCAGATACCTCAAATCACAGTTAAAGTGGTATTTGAAATTTTGATTGATTAAAAAAATTCTGTCACTAAATACTGTCTTTTCCAGATTTCACCATTTTACAATATATTCCAAAGTTAGGCCAACTTGAAATATCCTCTCCTGTTTCCCTTCTGCTGAACTAGCAGGCCTAAATGTGTTTTTTCCCTTTAAATTTATTTATTTTAAAGATTCACTTTATTTATTTATGCATACATGAACTGGGGTCTAGGCCAGAGGTACTGGGGTTGAGAGGATACCAGAGACCGAGTAGGGAGCAGAACAGACAGATTGACTGAAATACACTGCTGAGGGGAGCAATGGGTGAAACAGGAGAGGTCTTCTGGGCCATGTGGGTTATCTCCCTGGCCCAAAGTCAAACTGGTGCTGCAGTAGCTGGCAATAGCTTGATCGTGCTGAGACTTAACCCTTTGGGCCACCAGGGAGTCCCTGTCTTTTGAATTAAACAAGGGGATAAGACAGCACTATGAATCAGTCCACAGTTACTGAAGCACTACTTGGATCCAGGGAGATGACCCACATGGCGCAGCAGACTTCTCCTATCTATCCTGCTGCTCCCCTCAGCAGTGTATTTCAGTAGATCTGCCTGTTCTGTTCCTCCCTCTGTCTCTGGTGAATCCTCTCACTCTCCTCTGCATCCCCGCTCTCCTCTGCAACTCTGGCCTGCACCCCAGCTCTTGTATGCATAAATAAATAAATCTTAAAAAATAAACTATAAAATCAATACTGGAAAAGAGATAAAGGGTTAAAAAGACTCTTGTCTCCTATTGAGGGCATAAGACAGTAGGCATGCTTGTGTTAGAATGTGCTTTGTGTTTGTCTTGTTACAGTTATCTGACAGTATCATGGGTTTTCCCTCCCAGTACTCCAAAATTACTAACTTCTAAAGAAAATGTAAGCTTTATTAGAAACGAGGATTTTAAGATAATTTATTTCCCAAACTTGTCTGATAAAAATCACCTGAGTCAGGGAGATAATCTTGTTAAAGTACAGATGACAAGGCCTTTCTCTACATTCTGCCAGACTGGATTCAGGCCCTAAATCCATTCCAAGTGTGGGAAACATAGTTTTATATACATTGATTACTGTTTTGGTAACAATCTGCACCTTCATCTTATTTCTTAGATTCATTAATTTTTTCAAAGAAAACCAGTACACACACGCATACACAATTTCTTGTGCTTCTTTACGGGTATTACACCATGATTAATATCATTTTCCCCAGTAGCAGAAACATTATTTCTTCTGTATTTCCTTTATTTTTATTTTTCAGTTTTTTATCAGATGTTGCTGTTTAATTAGTTCCCAGTTTTAATGCCAGCATCAGTGCTGCAAGAACTCAGGGTTTGTACTGAGCTAGATCTGGGTTCAATCCTGATTGCTTCTTGTCACATGTGTTCATGTTCAAGTTGTGAGACCTCCTTGAGCTTCAGTTTTCAGGATGGTAACACAGAACATTGCTTAGAATTGCTGAGGATTCAGTGAGAGAACGCCTTCTGTGCTCTCAAGGCATTGCCTGTTCCATAGGCTTATCAATGTATGTGAGTCTTTGTTACTTTGTTATTGTTATATAAGGCTCCCAATGGATAGCATTGCCAGAAACTGAAAAGAAGGACACATGAGTGCATAAGAAGGGAGAATTTGGAACTGAAAAGCAGTAACTTTGACTTCTTGGTATTTTATTATATATCCCTGTATGTTTCCCCTCTGTTCCTAGTTCCCAAATTGTTTTCAGCAGAGAAAAAAATTTTGGAAGCCTCAAAAGGGTGTGTGTTTGTTTAGGTTGTAGAGGAACTATGCCACTGTATCGTGTGCCATGTGATTTTTGATAAAGATTTTGAATACTGATTGGAAGCCACAATCAGGCTTTGTCTGTAGAAATTAGTGAAAATGAAAAGAAGAAACCCAAAGTGGAGTATGTCTTCTAGAATTTGAAACAATATTAATGTTCCATAAAAAGAAGATTTTATATATAAGGTGAAATGAAGTTTTTAATGCACGTAAAATCCTTTTGTATATGGAAAATAGCTGAAGATTTTTTTCCCCAAAGTTGGCTTTTTTTTTTTTTAATATCTCAATATGTCAGTAATTCTGAACAATGCCCATGATTAAACACATTTTTCAAGAAAAAAAGTGTGGGTCTGTGTTCAAAGAAAAATTCTTTAGCTACTGTTCAGTTGCTTACTGTTAGTAAGCTTCATGTCAGCACATCTTAGTTACATGGCCTTTAGTCAACATTTTATTCACTTGAAAGTTAATTTGGAGAATTTCCAGTTACACCAATAATCTATGATCACCAAAATCAATGAGCCCAACAAGCAGCATTTTCTTGTCTTGAGAATAAGTTCATCAAATTTAAACATCATTCAGGTTCTCTTCAGGTATTGTTGTCTCCTACATTTGTGGAGCTACATTCTGAAGTTTAGGCAAAGATAGCACTGTGATTGTAAAGACAAAGTTGCAGAACTTGACTTTCTTCAGTTCTGATATTATTCTGTGATACTAACTTGGAGTTTTGAATTGTGTTTAAAATTTTTTTAATTATTTTTTTATTAATGATGTACCATTATTTTATATTCTTATTTGTTTTTTTCATAATATAGGATTTTGCCACTCAGATGTGGTCACCATAGTTTCCCTTCACCAAAACACCCCTAGTTGTTCACCATAGTACATTGTAGCTGGAGTTTTAACAGTTCCATTAATCCAATAAGACTATGAAAAAGGAAGGAAGGCAGACAGGTCACAGCACAAATCTCTTCTGTGAGCACCAGACAAATAGAGGAAAAGCAGAATGGAGGCTTAAAAAATGACCAAATGGTTAGGAGATGAGCTAGGTGAGGAATAAAATTGTGTAGACTTTGAGGCTATTACTTTTCTGTTGTGTTTTAAATATTTTTCTTTTTCATGTTTTGCTTTATTAATCTGCAGTCTTTTAGGGAACTTTTTGTTCCATTAGCAATAAATTTCATGATAAAAGAGGTAACTTATCCAAACCAATGTATTATAAAGCCGCTTTTGTGCTGAAATATCTATGTCATTCTGATGGAAGTTTTATTCTCTTAGTCAAAAGTTTGATTCTTCAATGACTTTATTCATTCTCTCTGGGATTACTCAGTGTTTACTTTCTTTGCTAATGGCAGGGTTCTCATAACAACATGCCATTTCTTGTTAGGAGATTTGGCAAACTCAGAAAGGCTGGTTTTCATTTCTTCAAAATGTGTGAACTCTATCGAAGGAAAATAATTTTTTGAATTTTAGATATTTGTTTTTGTCTAGACTGTTATATATACCTCTGAAGTTGGCAGATGCTTTAAACTGCTTCTCTGTGAATAAAATGTTATTTTTAGGAGTATGTCACTTCTATTGCCGGTAAACTTATTATTCCTATAATAAATGTAGGCTCACTTTTAAGTGACCAATTGTAGCATGTAAGAAACATTGGAGAAATTTCCCAATTTTTTTCCTGGTAAGGAAAAAAGGTAATTTACACTTCAAAGTGCTATGAAGCTATAGATTTCTTTGGAGGTCTTGTTGCACAGCAGATGAAAACAAGAGTACAAATTGCTGTTTACCTTTCTAAGATTAATGATATATTTTCAGAGCTTCTCATGTAAACACCCAAGTAGTATTAAAATAATACGCATTTCGCTTCTCCTGTACTGTCTCTGAGCCTTCCTATTCTTTCTGCTGTTGCCCAAATGATTATTTGAACAAACCAGAATGCCTGTAGGAGGTTCTTTCAGAAATCCTTTCCTTAGAAGTTGATAAACAGGTTCTTACTCAATGATTTTAGGGGTGGATACCACTCCTTTTTGAAGGCTTTATTATTCCCACGTTTGTTGCTGCATACTTTTAATGCTTTGTTTTTGAGATGAAAGTTTCCTCTTTGGTTTAAGGAAGTTAAGTTCCCAGCCAACATATTTTGTTACTTTTTATAAGGGAGTACACAGTCCGGCATTCCAGGGACCACTAATGAGATGGGTCATCCCATTAGGCCACTGCACAAAGCCTAGGTGTTTAGTCAGCCTCACCAGCTGGGTTTGTAGAACGACAGTCTGATGTTCACACAGCGATGAAGTTGTATTCTGAAGCATTTCTGAGAACATATGTCATTAAGTCACCCATAGCTGAATTTGGGGATTCTTGTCTTATACAGATGAGACTAACTTCAAAGTATCCCTATGGTGTAGAGTGTCATTAAATCTCACAAATTAGAAAGAGATGAAGGTCTGGTGGAAGTGAGGGAGGAGAGGAAGCATGCACATGCTGTGGAGATATTTACTAGTGCTGATTTTAGTTACTCACTTATGACTCATTACTAACTAATCAATTTACTTAACCATGGTATCTATAGATACTTATTTAGTGTCTACTAAGTTTGTCATTCTTTATCTCAGTAGAAGAATAAAATACTTAAGTTTATTCACATATAGTTCTTGCTGTCTTGGAATTGACCAGCTGGGAAGAAACAAGTTGTGCATGCACTTTAAACAGTGAATTGATAGGTAAAGAAATATATCATTTTTCTAAGTTCTAAATTGACAGACACAGTATGAAGATTTCCAGAAACAGAAAGAGAGAGAAATGAGGGCTGAGAAGATTAGTGAGGACTCTGTGCAGGAGATAGAACTTGATCTTTTCTCTGCAAGGGTGAGTGGGATTATAGAGGAAAACATGTGACAGGAAAGTGCATCCTGGATGGGGATGCCAGGGGTAATTGAATTAAGCATAAGTTTTTGTGTTTGGAGAGAAATATTGACAGGGTGCTAGTTGGATTGGAAGGATACTTTTGGAATAGTGGATCTTAAATAGGTTGAATGGGACAGATGTTCATGTATATTCTGATTATAAAGAATTTGTAGACTTCGTTGAATTACAAATGTTCAAGTTATATGTATCAAATTTGCAGATGTTGATGCTGCTGCTGCTGCTGCTGCTTCTTCTTCTTCTTCTTCTTCTTCTTATTATTATTATTATTTTATCTCTTCTTTCACCAGTAACATACTGTCGAGGTTACCATAGCTTATAATAAGTCTTTAAGTTGGGTAGCAAGTCCTCCAAACTTTGTTTTTCCTTTTCAATATGGTTTTGGCTATTCTGAGTCATTTGTTTCTCCATGTGAACTTTAGATGCAATTGATCAGTATTCATAAAATAACCTGCTGGGGGTTTGATTGGAATCACATTGAATCTGTTGTGCAAACTAGAAAGAACTAACATCTGGACAATATTGAGTCTTCCTATTATGAATATGAAATATCTGTCCTTTCAGTCTTATTTGATTTTGAGTTTTTTCTCATTTTTTAAATTTTTGTTTTCTTAAAAGTAAAGACATGTAGAGTTTTAAAGTAGGAAAAATAGTCAATATCAGTATCACCAAAACCAAACCTAAGCCCTAAACTACATTTGCTTTTGACACACAATTTGTGTGAGATGTAAGCCATGCTAAAACTGATGAAAACCTCTGTATTTCAACACATTCTTGCAGAAATTGTTATATAAATAGATGCACATGTAAATATGTTGATATGACATGTGAGAAAAGTTAATTAATACAATAATTTTTTTTCTAGGCCGGACCTGATAGACATGAATACTGTTGCTGTTCAAAGCAACCTTGCAAATTTAGAGCACGCTTTTTATGTAGCAGAAAAAATTGGTGTCATAAGACTTCTGGATCCTGAAGGTAGGTTGTTTTTTGTTTAGGTGTAAACTGGCATGAAAGTCTGACCAAATGTAATCTATCAACATTTCAAAATGATTTATGTTGTTGTTTTTAGATGTTGATGTCTCCTCACCTGATGAAAAATCAGTAATAACTTATGTATCATCTCTCTATGATGCGTTTCCCAAAATCCCTGAAGGTGGTGAAGGAATTGGTGCAAATGTGAGCATTGACTTTTTCCATATTAGAAATTGCTGATTCATTTATGACTCATTAACTGAATTCTTTGATAAGCTCTTTATAATTTTCAAATATCAAATATTTGTAAATGAATTTGAATTAATATGCTATTTAATAAACTGACACTGTGTGGATTTTATTGGCACCATTCCACCATCAAAATCAAAGTATAACAAAAAAAACAAAGTATAACTCAAAGTATAACTTGTTCTGTGTTATAAGTAAGCTGTTTAAAGTTACATGTCACTTTTTAGTTTATTTTTTATACAAGATCAAGGGTATAGGTCAGAGGTCCGGGAGAGTGAGAGGATTCACCAGAGACAGAGCAGGGAGCAGAACAGGTAGATTGACTGAAATACACTAAGGGGAGCAGTGGGCAGGAAGGAGAGAGCTGCTGCACCATATATGGGTTAGCTTCCTGGCCAGGAATCAAACTTAGGCCATAGTGGCCATAGCCCCGAGACTTAACCCCTTGGCCACCAGGGAGGTCTCCTTATTTTGTTAATAATTACTGTAAATCACTGAATTTTGGAGATTTTCATTTAAACTTGCTGCTGTTTTACACTTCTCTATTAGATGTGTAAGTACAGAACACCTCACTTTTGAGTTTATTAACTTATATGATCCCATAGCTAAGTTGGCCCCTTATTGTTTTTCTGACTTACAAGTAAAACCCAGAAGAACATTATTTGATTTTGCCAAATTAGCAGAATTCTTTGTAAGCAGGATGGGGTCTTAGATACTCTTTATTAATCTACTCTTTCCTAAACATTTGTGTAATTCATTCAATCCTGCATTTTGTAGTGGTCATACTAATAAGTGCTTGTGTGTTTCTGGAAGAGATTAGAAACCCTGTATGTGTTAGCACTTGGGGATGATAGACCCTCACTCTGGGCTTCTCCTCCTTGTAGAAACTGTTACCCCTCTATTTTGCTTTAAAGATTTGGGAGCTCATCCTGGTGAGCCCTCTCTCATGGGCTCTTCCTTCACCTAGGTGTGCCTGTGTTGTTGTTTTTAGACTTATTGCATTCTCTTCTTCTCTTTCTCAAAGGCTTTATCATCTTTTGATCCCTGAGAGACTTGTTCCCACTCCTCTACACTCCTCTAATATAATACTTAAACACCAAAAATGATTTGGTGTTCTGTGTCACTTCATAATGGTTTCTGTGGCCTTTCCTTGCCTTATCTTCTCACTACCTCCTCCATATTTCTGACTCTTACCTCTTCACACCAGGGTAGCTTGCTTATGATTTTCCATCTTCATTATTTTTCTCTTCTCATCAACAAAGCACAAAATTAGCTTGCAACATTCAGTGGCTATAGATGTCTTGCAAGGTTAAATCCAATCTAGATATTCTGACATTCACAATTCTTCATACATTAATTTTTGCATGCCTACATCTTTAAGTTATAATTTCCCAACATGAACCGTTTGCTGCTGGCCAGCTCATTTTTATTGCAGTGTCCTGACTCACTTTTCCTTTTGCTTAACTATTTACGTTAGGACTTCTGCTTACCCATCTAGACAGTAACTCCTTCATAGGGGTGTTATGTCTTAAGTATTATGTTTTTATTATAACACTTAACACAGTGATTTGAATATAATAAGCATTTGTCAAGTACTTAATTGAACTTAGCAGTTGATAACTTTTCAGTTTCCTTCATTTTAAAAAGCTTTGCTTAGTGAGTACTTGAATAATCCCATCATATATTTTCTGTAATTTTCACTCTTAATCTAATTTCTTACACAATGTATAGCTCTTTTGAGTGTCAGATATACATGGGACTTAGATCTAAAAAGGTTGGTAAAAGCAGCTGCTAATCTAGCTTATGCAAGCTATTACTCTCTCTTCTTGAGCATCTGGCAAATACCCTATATTGATTGTAGAGTTTTTTCCTGTTTTGCTTGGATGAAGCCTCAGAAGCCTTCTCAACACAGTGTTCCAGGCAGCCACTATCTCTGATCAAAATTGGCAGTCATTAGATTAGTCTTAGTGGTCAATGTTTGAGTATGTTCTGAAAGCTTATTTATGTGGAAAGGATTGGGAGTAGATGGAATATAAGAAGCATTTAGCTTGGCTTCCCTGTCAAACTTAAATACATGAAAATTCAGAGAATGGCTTCTGACTAGATAGTGCTAGATAGGAATATTAATATATACAAACATCTGCCTTTTCTGTCATTTTATTATTGTAGGATGTTGAAGTCAAATGGATTGAATACCAGAATATGGTGAACTACCTCATCCAGTGGATTAGACACCATGTGACCACAATGTCTGAGAGAACATTTCCTAATAATCCTGTAGAACTAAAGGTCTGTGGCGCTGTAGAAGTTAAGTAGGATTGAGTTGATTATTAAACATGTAAAAAATGCTATAGTAGTTCCATTATTTCTGAAATTCAAGAAAAATGCTTTTGGCAAGACACTAATAAGTAGACAATTTTTATTTATTTCCCTAATATATAGAGAAAGAGGAGATAAATAATAATTAAAACAATGACAACAACACCTTGAAGACATGTATAGTTACTTAGCTTTGACTTGTTGGGCATTTTAAGGTTTAATTTGAGAGTCTCTGGAACTGACATTGCCATATTATCTCTGGTGAATGGGAAGAACTTGGAGCTCAGCAGATGTCTGGGGTAGGAGGTCTGGGAAGCCTGCATGGTGGTTGGGAGTGTGTCTGCAGTCATATCCTGTTTAAAAAAAATCACAGAGACTTCTTTTGTGTAATAAGAGGTACATACTATATTTTGCCATGAATTAAAAATACACAGTTGACTTCTAGTATAGATGAACTGATGGTTTAGTAATATATTTACCATTACCTAAAAACTTAGGTTCAACTCAGTGAGGCAGAAACATTATAGACATATAAAATGTATACTGGATATACAGACTTATTGAAATGTAAGTTGTTTTATTTTGTGTATTTGGATTTTTAATAGCAAAGAAGTCTCATTTCAAGAAGATGATAATCTGATTAATAACAACAAAGTATAACTCCTTGAATTGTAGACTTTGTTTTCATGATCAAACTGGAATGTCAAAAACTGTAATAACCCAGGGTGGGTGCTATTAAAGTTATTCATTGTGTTCATGCATCAGTACAGAACATTGGTGGAACAGCTCTTATTCACGTTGCCACAGGGAGTTTGTCCTTGGCACACAGTTCCTTGGCATGTGTTGATATGATGCTTTTTAAATATTCTAAAGTTGTTTGTGTGGTATCTCCTTCTGTGGATAAAACCTTTCAAGGGCAAGAAAGCTTTCCCCCTCCTATCACCATTATCTACCACAAATTGTAATGCATAATGGCTCATAGTGCTTATTTACTGATGGACATCCTGAAACATTATATTTTGAGTTCAAAACAGTTTTCAGATTTCAAATTCAACTTATTTCCAAATGGACTACTGTTGTTCAGACACTTAGATAAATTTGTACAGGCTTCTGATTAATGCAGATTCTTTAAGTTACAGAGGAAAATTGACTGCACAGATTACTTGACTACACAGATAGGACGTAATACAAGAAATAAAATATAACATGTAGAAATTAATACATTTTTTAGCTAGCATAACATTGAAAAGAATCATTCAGAAATGTTTTTGAAGATTTACAGGGACTTGTTTTAAAGCAGCATAATTTAAGATGAAATAATTAGTGTCACTTATTAAATATGGAGGTATTTTATGTACATAATTTTATTAAGACCCCTTTAAATAAATATAATAAATGTTTTTAAAGATTCATAAATTAATAGCTACAAATTAGATAATAATTTAATTATATGGGTGAAACTTTTACAATAATAACAACCAGTATCATCTAACTTTGTTCAAGGATCTGTTTAACTTGGCCATTGGGACACTGTAACTAAATTTTACCCCTAAAATTTAGAATCCATTTTCAAGGATAGATTCAGAAACTATAAGAAAATGTTTTCCCCTTTTATTAGAATGGTATCAGTTTATTTTCTTAAAAACTAAAATTCAGCAGTTGCAATGTATGTTATTCAAAGGGTGGTATTCTCTTGTTTGGATCGAAGAGCTTTTTAGTGGAGTCAGTACACACTGCTGTGAATTATTATTCTCCAGATCCATGGGTGGCATATGTTCAATCCTGGCTCACTTCAATAAAAACCGTCATCAAATCTTATATAACCTCGTCACCAACTGGCTGAGAATTGGTAGTGTCCTGGAGTGTCAATTTTATAAAGGAATTCCACTGAATGCATATGACACAGTAACACAGCAATGTAGCATTAGAAGTATGTGATAATAGAAATAGGTCTTTGAAGTATGAGCCTTAATTTTTTCCCCTTTTGTTTTAGGCACTTTATAATCAGTATTTACAGTTTAAAGAAACAGAAATTCCACCAAAGGAGACAGAAAAATCCAAAATTAAACGCCTGTATAAATTATTAGAGGTAAACAGTAATTTCCTTTGTATTGTCAAGTATAATCTTTTATTGTAAACATATTTACCTTATTAAAAATTTTTTTTTGCTTTCTCAAGATTTGGATAGAATTTGGACGCATCAAACTCCTTCAAGGTTATCATCCAAATGATATTGAAAAAGAGTGGGGGAAACTCATCATTGCCATGCTTGAAAGGGAGAAGGCACTTCGCCCAGAAGTAGAAAGGTAGGCCAAAGATGTTTTTTGCCATGGATATCATGTGGGCAAGAGGGGATATTTTTGTTTATATGGAAAGAATTTAGTTGTGGAGCAAGGTAAATCTAAGACCAGCATTTGCTTTTCCCATTTACTTGACTGTATAACCTTAGATAAGTCATTTAGTCTTTCTGATCCCACATTTTCTTATCTAGAAACTCTTTCAAGAGGTTTGAGGAGTGAATCAGAGAAGTAATTTTCATAAAAACTGGGTTGGTGTATGCAAATGGTTATAATGTTAAAACCAATTAAAACCCATGAGAATTTCTCAGACTGGTCCTTAAATCACCGTGGCCTGGATCTGGAAGCTTGGACATAGGTCAACAATGAATTTTTTCTGTTGTTTTTTTTTTTTTGGTTATCTTTTTGGCTATAACTCTTTCCATAGGACAGTGGAACCAGACAGAATATAGTCTATTTCCATTTAAAGGATGTTGAGATGGCTTTTAGAAAACACTAGTAGATGTGGGTTTAAATTCTTTTTCTGCCTTATTTCTGCGAATGCATTTATCCCATGAAATCATCACTGACACTTTATGTCTCTCCTACTAACCCCACTCGCTCAGGAAGGTACAGCTTAATATATAGACAATGTATAGTCCTTTACTCACTGCCTGACTCATAGTGCCTGGGAATTGGAATCCCTCTTCCTCACAAGCTGTAAGCTCCGCAGAGGCTGGGCCTGACAGTGTAAGGGCAGTGTGGTCAGGTACACCTCTAAGGACTTCTCATGCCACACCTTCCTTGCTCTGCAGTGCAGCCAAAGCTACACTGGCTGTCTCAGAAGCTCTGATGTACCAGGGTGCCATCCTCCTCCATACTCAGGACCTTAGCACTGTCTGTTCCTTTGGCATGGGAGTCACCTTCCTCCTTCCCATCTCTCTTTACTGCTAATCGTTCTCAGATTTGGCATTCCTGTTACTTCCTCAAGAAACTTTCCATTGTCTCCTGGGTACTTTAGATGTGTTGGTTATAACTCTCATTAAGTTCCTTTGTAGTATTCATCTTGGTTGTAATTTATTTTTGTGATTGTTTGATGAAGGACATTGATTAATGCAAGTTCTTCTTTTTGCTGTCCCTTGTGTTGCCAACAGAAGGCAACATAGAGGCCTCCCTGGTGGCACAAGTGGTTAAGTATCAGCACTATGAGGCTGTCCATAGCTACTATAGCACAAGTTCGATCCCTGGCCAGGGAGATGACCCACGTGGTGTAGCAGACCTCTCCTGACTCGCCTGCTGCTCCCCTCCGCAGTGCATTTTCAATAGATCAATAGATCTGCCTGTTCCTGCTCCCCACTCTGTCTTTGGTGAATCATCTCACCCCGGCACCTCTGGCCTACATCCCAGCTCTTGTACACGTAAATACATATTTTTTTAAAAAAGAAGGCAACATAATGCCTGGTACATTTAGAGGTTTGTTTTTCTTTTTTTGGCTTAAGCTGTTACCTCTGTGTACTCATATTCTCTGATCCACATATAACTTCAATACTTGAAATATAAAATAATGTGTGGAAAATATGAGAGCAAGTCTAACTTGTCAGTGCTTTATTAAATTGCTGATTATGTGCTTATTAAAGCATAATATTATATTTATATAATAGGTACATTAGAACATGTTTGAAATACCCAGGACAGACCTACTAAGGAGGTAATAATTCTGGGTGATTAAAATGAGGTACTAAGCTAGTTATCTGAAATAATGTGAAAGTACACCAGAAAAAAGCATACTGAGTAGATTTTTAGTTTAGTTTTGTAGCTGGATTTTAATATATGTTAATTAAAGAATGTAGTGGTTGAGAGTTAGTCCAGGAGCTAGTCAATCCTGGATTAGATTATTAGATCAATTTCAAGCCATGTAATCTTGAGATAAGTTCATTAATCTCTCTAAACTTCAGTTTCCACATTTATAAACAGGATGTATTAGTTCCTATAATATTTGATGGTTTGTGTATGAAATTATATATGTAAAAGATGAGTTAATATCCTGGCATATAGTAATTGTACAGTGAATTTTATTTTTTTATTTTTTAAAGATATTTATTTATGCATATAAGAGCTGGGTGTAGGCCAGAGGTTCAGGGGGTGAGAGGATTCACCAGAGACAGAATAGGGAGCAGAACATGGGGATCTAACTGAAATACACTGCTGAGGGGGCAGTGGGTGAGACAGGAGAGGTCTGCTGTGCCATGTGGGTTAGGAGGCCCCTGTTTAGTGAATTTTAGGTGGTTATTATTATTTTGTGCTTTTCTGTTTACTAACTAATGTGACATGGCCCTCTCAAATTTCTCCTTTCTTGTCTTCTGAAAAGAAAAATACTCACCTTTAGCCTGGAGAAACAGCGGTTTGGCTTTGTAGTTTTGGGGGTAGGAAAATTTTTAGGAGCTTGGTTGCATAGATGCCTTTATTTTTCTTGATGTAACAAGTTTTTTTTTGCCTTAAGCTATTAATTGCAAATAATAGCTATGTGACCTGGGAGTGTGTAAAAGACAAATGAGAAAGAACCAATGTTCTTTTGTCATGTAGTAACCTATAGAAAAGAAAACAAGCACAGACAAATTAAATTTTCAAACATTGCATCTATTCTATTTAACACTTTATTAGAAATATAAAGTGACTAGTAATATTAGCAGTAACATTATTGAGAGCATGTCATGTAAGGAAAGGTAAATGGATAGTTTTCCAGTTAATTTCACCTAATAAACAAAGACAGGTGGTTATTGGAAATGTCCTTTGCTTTTTATCAAAAACTCCTTTATTCATTTGCATTTATGCACCAGTTTTTACTTCTGTGCCATTCAGCTTAGACCTGAGCCTTTTTAAAGGGCCCTTTACAAAGTCAGGCTGTGGTTGAATATTTTTTGCTTTTAGCCCATGATTGGTATTGCTAGAATAACTTTTACTCATTGTACCTATGCTTCAGTGAGGCATTTGAATTGTTTTTCAGGTGGTTGAGATCGGATGACTCTTGGTGAAAATATTTGGCAAATCATTTTCAGTGACGCCCAATCAGTCTGCCTTGTCCATACTTGTAGGGTTTTAATGCAGACTTACAAAAGGCAAACCTCAGCTGGCAAACACATGACTTTAGGCAAGATTCTTTAGAATAGTTATCAGCATATTATTTGCTGTGTGTTGAATATGCATGTTGGAGCATATTTAAGGAGGCATTAAAGCTGTAACATTCAGCTGCCACTTTTCACTCTTAGAAGTAGAACTTGTACAAATCTACTGTTTAGTCTACTTTTAATGGTCAAAAAAGAATATCATTTTAGGAATAAAAATGCATAGTAGTAGTTACAGTTACCGCAGCAGTGATTCTGTGTTTAGTAACACTACCAGCACGCGAACCAGTCTTGATTCAACTGAAAATTTTCTCTCGGTTAATTGTCCAACCTTGATCAACTCCTGCATTAGCTTTGGCAATGAATCCTTTGATGGGCACAGGTATTGAATCAATGGTGTGGAATTGTGTTTTACTTTTGGTGGGCAGTATTTTTCAGGGATCGTGAACTATGTGACTTCAAAGGGAAAAGCTTTCTTTTGTTTTCTCCCTTCCTTTAGGTTGGAAATGTTGCAGCAGATTGCCAGCCGAGTTCAGAGGGACAGTGTCATCTGTGAAGACAAACTGATACTTGCCCGAAATGCTCTCCAGTCTGTAAGTTAATTTTAAGAGCATTGAGACTGTGGTGGAAGGGTCCGTGTGTTTGGATGCACTGAAGCTATTGTATAATGTTTGGCCTTTCTTGTTAGTTGTTGACTGGATATCAAATACTGGAACTTTGAGTTTGCTCAAAAGTATGATTACTGTCTGCTGTCTTGAGGGACAATGAGCAAAGGGAAAACATATTTTTGAACCAAAAGGAAAAACAGAAAATTCAAATAGCCTCCTGTTTTAATATCTATAGTTTTTTATTTGACTAGTTTCGAAACTTGTTTCACAGAACTAATATTGAGGTGTTTTTTTTTTTTTTACTATAGGATTCTAAAAGATTAGAATCAGGGGTGCAGTTTCAGAATGAAGCAGAAATCGCCGGGTATATACTTGAATGTGAGACCCTTTTACGCCAGCATGTAATTGATGTACAGATTCTTATTGATGGAAAATATTATCAGGCAGATAAATTGGTACAGAGGTAAGCACACTATTTATTCATATCATGCTCTTTTGTAGATAACTGTCTCATTGTCACTCATTGACAGGAATGTAGAGTTTGACATATTATTTACTCTTTTTGGTAAAAAAAAAAAGTGTGTCTCATCAATCCTGGTGTATTTTGATGTTTTAAGTAGGTATTTGTTCTTCAGAGATAAGTAATAGAAAAATATTTGTGATACATATAATTTTAATGTTGTAGAAACTAATGTACTTACAGTTAAAATATTCATGTATGACTTTTAAAAAAGGAAAATACAAAGAGTATCTTTTACTTCAATTTTCTGGTTTTCTCTTTATTCTGTTATGAAGATGCTCATAACAAAATGTTGGAGATCTAAATATATGTATATAAAATATGTGAATATGGGAAGTGGTCTTGAGGGGTAGGAAGGGAACCTTTTGTGTTGCGTCGGGCACACCACACTGACAAAAACACAGGAGTCATGGAGCCTGTGCTATATAATGCAGGATGCTGCTGAAGAGCAAGATCCTGGCTGTTTTTATTGATAGAATAATCATACAGCATCAGCTACGTGTGTTAGGAGGACAAAGAGAAAAGGATGGGTGAAACTAAGGAATGTTATCTAGTGCTTAGGGGGACATGAGGCTGCTGACCATATTATCAGCTTGATGACCAAGTGTTGTAATCGAAACTGGACCCCAGACCCCAGGCCATGGTCCTAATCTTATCAACAAGGCATTCCACTGATCAGCTTCTGGGGTCCCTTGTCATACATCGGTCCTTGGCCCCCCGGCATTCCCAGTCATACCTCTTGATGCATAGCTTTCCCAGAGTGATCAAGCTTTCTGCTCTTGATTGATATGAAAGACACCTTGTAAGGTTTGGCTCCTATGGCTGATTGATCGGTTCTGAAGGGCAGTTTTGACCTTGTATAGGAATGCAGAGCTGCAGGTAACCATAATGGCAGCCGAACAGGCCGCTAAAGTTTAGCAGACCCACACTTTTGGATTATATACTTTCTGTCTATTTCTCTATAAATCAATCCATCAATCAATTATCTATCTATTGGATAATCATAAAACAAAAAATATAAATGATATTTCACCCAGTAACTCCACCTTTAGGGATCTATAGTATTCTAAAAATAAAAACATATATAAATAAATAGACAAAAAAGTTTTTGTACATGTCAGAAATATTTTATAGTAACAAAAACTTGGGAAGTATCCTAAATGTCAAATAATAGAATAATCACATTATAATGTAAAATTTTGTTCTTTGTGATACTTTAAAGTGCACATAAGTATAATATGCAGTGAAAAAAGGAATGCAAATTTCATCAATATGATTACAATGATTTTTTAAGAGAAAAACCTTTTTTTGAGCAGCTCAGATTTAAAGAGAAGTTGAATGGAAAGTACAGAAAGTTCCTATACATCCCGTTACCTCACCTATTATTAACATCATGGTTTAGTGAGATGCATTTGTTGCAGTTGATGAGTCAGTACCCATACATTATTGTGAGCTAAAGTCCATTGTTTGTATTAGGCTTCACTCTGTAAAAAAGCCTTTCATATTATAACTTACCCTTTTAATGTTCTTTTTAGGGTTGCAAAACTGCGTGATGAAATTATGGCCTTAAGGAATGAATGTTCTTCAGTGTACTGCAAAGGACGCATGCTGACAACGGAACAGACAAAGCTCATGATATCAGGAATTACTCAAAGTTTAAACTCAGGATTTGCACAGACCTTAAACCCCAATCTGAACTCAGGGCTAACCCAGAGTTTAACGCCTTCCCTGACCCCTTCTAGTGTGACATCAGGTCTGTCATCAGGTCTGACTTCCCGCCTAACTCCATCTGTCACTCCAGCTTACACACCTGGTTTCCCATCGGGATTAGTTCCAAATTTTTGTTCAGGAGTAGAGACAAATTCATTGCAAACTCTGAAGTTGATGCAGATCCGAAAGCCCCTTCTAAAATCTTCTCTATTGGATCAAAACTTAACAGAAGAGGAAGTCAACATGAAATTTGTTCAGGACCTTTTAAACTGGGTCGATGAGATGCAGGTAAAGAAAAACATGTACTTTTCTCAAGTTTCAGGCTTTCTTGCTCTCTGGTTCTTTTTAAAACCTAGTGTCTTTCTGTTTGAAGGTACAGCTGGACCATACTGAATGGGGATCGGATTTGCCAAGTGTTGAAAGCCATTTAGAAAATCATAAAAATGTTCATCGAGCCATTGAAGAATTTGAATCTAGCCTTAAAGAAGCTAAGATCAGTGAGGTATATGAATTTTTAAATCTGTATGCATTACATTTAGTTAACTATTGTTTTGTTCCTTACATAATGACCCAGTAGCAAAAAATAGATTGAGGCGGAGTCAAAAGTCCTTAAGGTTCCTAATCTTGATATCTTTTTATTCCATTTTATAGATCCAAATGACAGCACCTCTTAAACTCACTTATGCAGAAAAGTTGCACAGATTAGAGAGTCTGTATGCAAAACTCTTGGTAAGGGTCTTTTTTCCCCTTCTGTTTTAAATTTACTGTTTCTCTTATCTCTGTTTGCAAATCATGATTCTTATAATGATTATTCTTATAAAGAACACATCCAGGAATCAGGAACGGCACCTTGATACACTCCACAATTTTGTGACTCGTGCAACTACTGAGCTTATTTGGTTGAATGAAAAAGAAGAGGAGGAAGTTGCTTATGACTGGAGTGAAAGAAATACCAATGTAGCTCGGAAAAAAGATTACCATGCTGTAAGTGCCTTTGTGACAGTTCTTGAGCTGTATTTCAGGTTCTGCTCTTTTTATTTATTTTTTAAAACATTTATTTTTTATTTATGCATACAAGAACTGGAGTGTACACCAGAATTGTGTGTTGGGGGGTGGGGGGCGGGGGTTTGGAAGGATTCACCAGAAACAGAGTTGGGAGCAGAACAGGTGGATTGACTGAAATAACTTTCTGAGGGGCACAGCGGGAGAGACAGGAGAGGTCTACTGTGCCATGTAGGTCAGCCAGGAATCAAACTTGTGCTGCAGTGGCTGCTGATAGCTTCATAATGCTGAGACTTAACCCCTTGCACCACCAGGGAGATGGTGCAAGGTTCTGCTCTTTTTAAATATACTTCTTTATTGTTTCTTAAATTAGGAATTAATGAGAGAACTTGATCAAAAGGAGGAAAATATTAAGGCAGTTCAGGAAATAGCAGAGCAGCTACTTCTGGAAAACCACCCCGCCAGATTAACTATTGAGGTAAGTCTAACAGTTACAGTTGAACACTGACATTTAATTATTACCCTTCAGATTCTTTTATTGCTAATATATTGAAATATACAAACTATCAAATTTTTGCTACAGCCCGACGCAATGATGTTGCTGGCAAATCACACTGATTCTTATCTTCGCTTCTCTTGCTTTCTTTCAATGTGCCACCTATTCATAATTCATACTTTACATCTCTGTGGCCAGAGATGTATTAAAGAAAAATGTTAAGGACTTTCACTTTACAAACTTTGGTATTTTAATTCTTCTTTATTGTATAGTGCTACACAAGTGAGAGTAACTTGCTAAATCTCATTTATCTACTGAAATGGAGGAAATTATGTCCAATCTGTAGAATTGTAGTGAGAATAAGAAGAATAATGTACTCCTATGACTTGGTACAGTTACTGATATATATAGCATGTTCCCATGGAATATTACTTTTATTTAATTTAATAATTGTATTCATGATGGTTTTGTGAGGTGTATGAAATAATATCCTAGCAAGGCCTCATGGTATGCAGTGTATATTTCATATCCAGAAAAGGAAAATTGATGTGGGATTTACCAAATTGCCCATGAAGTGGTGTTGGTGGTGTTAATGGTTGAGGTGTGTTTCCTTTTTAGACCTGATACACACTAGTTAGAATTAGAGACTTTCTAAATGTGAATGGGGTTTATGTAAGAGATTGAGGAACATCAAACATCAATATAGACATGGTATACTGCTAGGGGAAAATAAAGCTATGCTTAAAATGTAACAAGCTTCAAACTGTCATAGCTGAAGAAAGGAACCTGATAATCTTAGTTAAAATAAGCCATTTTGATACAAAAGACTAGTAAAATTCTAGGTCTCATTGAGAGTTTAGGAAATGTTATTTTTGACCATCTTTCATATAAATATATGGTTTTGCATTCACATAAAATGCCACATAAAAGGGCAAGTTGGACAAAGAAGAGTAAGGGAGAGGAAATTAGTATAATGAAGGATCTGAATATACTTTCAAATGAGGATAAGCTATTATAAAAGTATTCTTTAGGGTAGGGAGATGAAAGCTGTTAGGAAATATGATTATGGATTTAGAATTTTGATTAGAATGGAAAATGTGAATGTGAATCTGAAATACAGAAATGTTAATCTAATTAACCAAAAAGTATCTTGAGGAATAAAATTAAGTAAGAGTTACCGTTATGATTCTATCTAGTGAATGTGGGTATGTGAATAATAGTTTTCAACACAATTTAATGTTTTATATGAAAAGAGAAATTAATAGCTAACGATGCACTATGGTAAGTCTTTTGTAGTCACTTCACTCAGTATGATCATGCTGTAACACCGGATTTCCTATTTACATTGTAAATTACATTAAAGTCTTATTGAGAAGAGCTCAACAGAAATTAGTTTTTACAAAAGAAAGAAAAAAAAAAGAAAAATGCCAAGCTTACTTAAGATATTCATTAAAGCATCTAGGGTGCCCTCTTCTGGAAGTCAGTGAATTGTGCCTTAAATATAAAAGAGTGTTTATGGTTCGTTAATGAAGTAGATGTCATTTATATAAAATTTTTGCCCTCATGAAAGATGCTTTGAATTAAGTAAAATTCAAGTAAACAGATCTTTTTTAACAAATGTAATTGATGTCATAACTCTTCTAATTCTAGAATTACACTGATATGGGATTGCATACTCCCTTCTCTCTACGTCCCTAAACCTTTCTCACCCCCAAACAAATAATTCACTCTCTCTCTAGAGAATGTAGCCTAGTTCTGGGAGCAAAAACAAGGAGAAAACCACAGAACTGCATATTTTTTGCACCAGAAGTTGTATTTTATGATCTAGTAATAATAAATTCAGAGAAAAGAAAGAAGGGAAGTTGTCACAAAGGAAAGTATATTTGAAGATTCCACAAAGTAGGTATAAGGATTATGTAGGAAAGGAGTAATGGTTGGTTTTCTAAATACCAGCGATATCTTGCATCCATTTCACATGTCAAATATTTTTTCATGTAAAAAGTGGCCATAGTTAGCCTTTTCTATATTTCAAGAAGAATCAAAAGAAATTTTCTGGACTCACTTAAAAATCAATATATAAATTCTTAGGATGGCTCTCTGCAGTTGAGAACTCTTAGTTTCATCACCCTGATTTTCAAGTTCTGTTATGTTATTCAGTTAAAACAGTCTCATTATCTAGGAAGCAGTCTTTATCCTTTAAAAGCATTGTTTATGTAGTTTATTACTCTCAGTTGGTTATGATACATATATTTTATCTTTAAGGCCTACCGCGCAGCAATGCAGACCCAGTGGAGCTGGATTTTGCAGCTCTGCCAGTGTGTGGAGCAGCACATAAAGGAGAACACTGCATATTTTGAGGTATGTCGATGCAGTCACAACTTCAGTGCATGGTATTATAATTTTGGCTAACAGAAAAGAACTCCATAATTTATTGTTAAGGTATACATTTGTAATGTATAAGGTAAATAAAATGATTTTTTTTGTAGGCTATAAGGGATATAAATCCTATTGGATAGATTGGAAGCATTCTATTAAAGAGGAAGTCCTTTAGAAAGCCCATTAAAATGGTAGAAAATATTTTATAAATAAGTCTCTTCTTATCAAGTAAATATTTTTATGACAAAGATTTTTTCTGATTCTTTAGAAGTTTAAAAGTATTCTTGGAATTTCATTCCTAATTAAGAATTGTTTGGACTTCAAAGTAAAACAGACATTGAATCAAAGTAACATAGGGCCAGAACATAATATAGACATACTTTGGGCACTAATATTCACTAATTATATAGAAGTTCAAAAGTTAATTGTTTGGTTAAAGGAAGGATGCTATTAAGTTGTTTGTGATTTTAGTCTCTCTCATTAAGAAGCTACAAAGGGCTCTGTTTTCAAACTCAGCAACTCTGGGCTTTACTGGCATTTAATATACTTTAATTACTATTCAGAATTTTTCTGTAGTTTTTCAGTGATGCCAAAGAAGCCACCGATTACTTACGGAATCTAAAGGATGCCATTCAGCGGAAATATAGCTGTGATAGATCAAGCAGCATTCACAAACTGGAAGACCTTGTTCAGGAATCAATGGTACTAAGCTTTTATCAGAAATGTAAAATGGGGATTAGATTAGTGTTTTATTGTATTTTATATGTTCAGAACTTTATATTTTATCAGTCATCTTATTTCCACCTCATTCAATCAAGCATTTAATACTCAGTTTTAATATTTTTTGGTAACAAGTACAATAAAAGTATTTTTTATGTGACAGCTTTAAAATTTTAAAATGCTTTCACAGTGTCCTTTGTATGTGTTTGTTTAGTAATCTATTCCACAAATACTTGTTAGATACAGCCTTCTTTTTGATGTTGGAGATAGAGCAGTGAATAAAACAGATAAAAATCCCTAACTTGTTGGGGCCAAGTGGGTGGTGGATGGTGACTGCACAGTTATTAGTGAATTTGGTGAGAAAACATAATCTTGGATCCTATATAGTCTTCTAAACTAATGTTACCTCACTTTACCAAAATAGTAAAAAGAAAAAAAGAATTCTTGCCCTGTGGTACTTACAGGCTATGGGAGGGAATGGACAATACCCATGGCAGATAAGTATCAATACATTTAGTATGTCAGACAGTGATCAATACTAACAAGGGAAAAACAAGCTAACAAAACAAGGTTAGAGGGATGCAAAAGTGGGTGGGGAGGGATTGATAGTTTAGACCAAATGGCCAGGGACTGGATGGGATAAAGTTACATTTATGTAAAGTCCCATAAGAATTATCAATCTTTTATTTTTTAAAATTATTGCTATTTATTACTCAGGAAGAGAAAGAAGAACTTCTGCAATATAAAAGCACGGTGGCAAGCCTGATGGGGAGAGCAAAAACAATAATTCAGCTGAAGCCAAGGAATCCTGACTGTCCACTCAAAACTTCTATTCCTATCAAAGCCATTTGTGACTACAGACAAATTGAAGTAGGCACTTATAATTCATAGCAACCAACCAGTTTCTGTCATTATTCATGTATTTAAAGTAAAATATTATTGCTTAGTAAAAATTTTTCTACCTCAGAATAACAAAAAATCCCTGACATTGCATGTGGATAAAGACTACTTCACAGTCATCTGATTTGCTAATTCTGTTCTATATTTTAAACCAGATAACCATTTTCAAAGACGATGAATGTATTTTGGCCAATAACTCTCATCGTGCTAAATGGAAAGTCATCAGCCCCACTGGGAATGAGGCTATGGTCCCGTCTGTGTGCTTCACAGTTCCTCCACTAAACAAAGAAGCTGTTGACTTTGCAAACAGGTTTGTGTGCATTAGCCAAAAAGCTGTTTTTGAAGGCTCACTCAACTAATACTTTGTCAAGGCCCACAGGATTAGAAGGATCTAAAACTAGTAAACATGGAATATTCCCCCCTCCCAACAAAAAAGTAAAATTGTAACATGTTTTCAGAGGGAGTGAAAAGACTCAGTCCATGTTTTCTTTAACATATTGCAGAATAGAGCAGCAATATCAGAATGTCCTGACTCTCTGGCATGAATCTCATATAAACATGAAGAGTGTGGTATCCTGGCATTATCTTGTCAATGAAATTGATAGAATTCGTGCCAGCAATGTGGCTTCTGTAAGTATAAATCTACAACTAAATCTAATCTGTCCAAAAGTGTGGGACACCTTATCATGAGGGGTGGAGTTTGCATTTACAATAAAATAGGAGGAGCACAGTAGATCCATGCTATTACTAATTCATCGGATGTTTTTTATGTGCCTGCTGTATACAAGGCCCCTTCTAAGAATTGGCAGAACCTGGAGATTAAGTATTTCAATGCTTACATTTGAGAGGGAAGCAAGATGTATGTCTTGCTTTTTCTTGCCTTTTGAAATTGGAAATTAAAATGAAATTGTTAATGAAGAAAATGTTTCAAATGGTTCTTCTATTCATGACTGTTACTATAAATGGGCAAAAAGCATGAGATCAACCTGAGATCCATCACATTGAAATTTAAGTCTTAGTACTGAAATCACTTAATTACACTCATTGTTGGTCTTTTATAGATAAAGACAATGTTACCTGGTGAACATCAGCAAGTTCTGAGTAATCTACAGTCTCGCTTTGATGATTTTCTGGAAGATAGCCAGGAATCCCAAATATTTTCTGGCTCTGATATAACACAACTGGAAAAGGAGGTTAATGTATGTAAGCAGTATTACCAAGAACTCCTTAAATCTGCTGAAAGAGGTAAAGCATGGGAACCCTTATCTTTTTTCCCCCATAGCTGTTTAATCCAGGCTATTTCTGCTAAGTGAGAACCTCAGTTTTAGGCACATTGTGTCAGTCAGCTTATATATGTAGACACTTGTTTGAGCATTGAAAACATCTTTAAGATAGAAAGATCAAGGAGACATCATTTATTTCTAAATGACTAGTTAAAATGATACCAACCAAATAGTGTGATAGTTGATGAGTTCTTAATGCATCTACTTTTCAACAGTTGTATGATTTTGCAATGTAATAATCAGAATGACAATCTTTTTGTTTCAGAAAGATTGAGTTATATTTCCATGTACCAAATTTGGAGTTTTTTTTTTAAGTCTTAATATTTTAAAGACCGCAAAATTAGATTCACAGCAAAATTGAGAGGATGATGCAGAAATTTCTAATTATTAGACTTGGACTTGGGCATTAAAGGAAAACATATTGTATAGTTAACTTTTGTTAAATATGAATTTAATTTTGAACTCTTATGATACTATGTAGAGGCAAAAATTGTATTAATAATAATAAACAAGCTTCTTTTAAACATATATTTACTTTCACAGAGGAGCAAGAAGAGTCAGTTTATAATCTCTATATCTCTGAAGTTCGAAACATTAGACTTCGATTAGAAACCTGTGAGGATCGGTTAATTAGACAGATTCGAACTCCACTGGAAAGAGATGATTTGCACGAGAGTGTATTCAGAATCACAGAGCAGGAGGTGAGATTTATAAATATGACAAAAACTAACTTAAGGTAAATTACTGTCTCTCAGTGACCTCATTGTTAACTCTTGTGACTTCTTATACTCAGCTTTGCCTGGTTTTCATTTTGTGAGGTCAGATTATAATTTTATTGCTGATTGTAAATAAAGTACGAATCTATAATTCTGGTCTAACTCTGACTCAGGTAAAAACACAGGACCAGGTACTCTTACCCACAATGATGGAAACTATAAGGGCTTCTTATAGTGAAAATCATAAATTTGTGATTACCTGCTATGTGCAAAAATATATAGTTGTTTGGGCCTCAGGATATGGGCATTAAGGGAATTATTGATTATAAACTAAGTTTTATTATTTATAAAGCTTAGTTTTAGTATTACAACTTCGCTCTGGTTATTAATTATAGAAGTTAGTTTCTTTGATTAAAAAAAGTAAAGAATGTGTAGATTTTTAGGTCAAAGATCATAATAAAATAGATGTTTTAAAATTATTTTAAGTAAAAAAAAATTTGGGATGATAACCTAATACTACTATGTTTGTTCTCTGTTTTATAGAAATTAAGGAAAGAGCTAGAGCGACTTAAGGATGATTTGGGAACAATCACAAATAAATGTGAAGAATTTTTTAGTCAAGCAGTAGCCTCTCCATCAGCTCCTACCTTACGATCTGAACTCAGTGTGGTCATTCAGAGCATGAACCAAGTCTACTCTATGTCTTCCACTTACATAGATAAGTATGTAACCATTCTTGTAATATAAATTAACTTCATACAGCTGTCAAACTTTCATATAGATGCTATTCATGATACGAATATTAATACTTTTACTTTGTCATAATAGCAAATATATTTAAATATTTGTCTGTATTTCTGATGTCTCTTTATGTGAAAGAAAATGTGTCTCAGAGATTAGGGCCAAATGTATCATCTTCCCACATTTTGCTGTAGTTTATTGGTAGCTTAACTGTACTCTGTAGGGTTTTCTTCTCATGGTTGTCCTCAATGAGGTTTGAAAGAAGACCATCCTATGTTGGAATCTATTGCTAAATACCATGTGGGGCATAGCTCGGGTTGGGACACATGATGTCTAATAAGAGAGTCATCTGAATGTTAATCTTATTAATCTGACACAAATAGGTTTCTAAGATGAAAAACACGTTAACTCATGTTCCATGATAGTGCTTGAGGATTATGTAACGGGAAAATAAATGTTAACCAATAGGAGTCTAATTTTCTTACTTAGGTTGAAAACAGTTAATTTGGTGTTAAAAAACACTCAAGCTGCAGAATCTCTCGTAAAACTCTATGAAACTAAACTGTGTGAAGAGGAAGCAGTTATAGCTGATAAGAATAATATTGAGAATCTAATAAGTACTTTAAAGGTAAGAATCTTCCAGATATTTTTCAAAGTCATATTCTAAAAGTATTTCTCTAGCATTTAGATCTTTAAACATCAACCTTTAAGTATCTTTATTTGAATACATTTATATTCATTCCATTGCATATCAGTATATAACCATAGCTTCCTTTAAGTATGTTCAGTCATTTTTAGTTTGAGGAGAGTTCTTTTCATTTAAAGTTTGAATCTTTTTGTGGCAGTGGTTTTTCACAATTACTTCATGCTGTCAGTAAAAGGAGTTGAAACTAAAAGTTCAATTGTTTGTAATAGATTATCTTGCTGAAGTTATTTTAACAAGTCAAGAGGGTAAGTAGAAGGATTAACCTAAGAAAAGACAAAATGATGGCTGTACTGATAGGTATCTGTTCTTCTATTTTATTAAGCCCTCAGTAAAGCTGTTGAAAAACACTTGTGAAAAGCTATCTCAGTGAATTTTAATCATGTATTCATCTTTAAAAAATAAGATTAGAAGACTTAAAAATAATTGTTCAAAAAGGCAAAGTTAGCAAAATTGTTTATGGAATATATTTTGTTTCATTGATATGCAAATTCTATTAGGTTGAACTTTATAAAAATTTTTAGATCAAAGTATAGTCAAATTTTGTCAATTTCATAAATTTCAATATAATATTATTTTTACATATGTAAGATATTTTTTCCTTTATCTGATTTTATGTTATTTTTTAAATTATAAAATGAGAGAAGTGATTTGTCTTTTAAGTAGTTGACACATTTTTTTTAAATAATAAATTTTATTTTTATATTCCCCATACAATTGCAGCCCCCCCATTCTGACTAGTTGACACATTTTTATAACTTTCACCATTACTTTTTTTTAGCAATGGCGATCTGAGGTAGATGAAAAAAGAGAGGTATTCCATGCATTAGAGGATGAGTTGCAGAAAGCTAAAACCATCAGTGATGAAATGTTTAAAACATACAAAGAACGGGATCTGGATTTTGACTGGCACAAAGAAAAAGCAGATCAATTAGTTGAAAGGTGGCAAAATGTTCATGTTCAGATTGACAACAGGTTAGTACCTTTTTTTAGTTTGTATTAGCACAGATTTTATGTCTGTCTAATCTTCTAGGTAAAATCTAAACTTTAGCTGTTTTTATATCTATATATATAGTTAGTTTCACAGTTAACTTCCATTTATAGTAATCCTAATTGCAAGAACTCTACTTAATTGCATTTCTTTATTATATGTGATCTTTAGCATACATTTAACTTCAAAGTAAGTATTTTTCAACTTTGTGTTATTTAGATTACCACTATATACTGGCATTTGTAGAATTAATCTACTTGCCTTTTCTGATAGTAAAAACAATATATTTCTATAATTATAACCAACTTACAATATGCAAATAACCAACACTCAATAAGCATGTGGATCATACTTTTAATAGGGTTAGATTTAACAGTTTCCTAGACCTAAGAGGTGAAAAGAAATTGAGGTAAACTGATGTTCATTGTAATTGAAGATGAAAGCTTGTAATAATTTGCCTTGTGACTGAAATTTAAAAAAAGGGAAAGGTAATAAGATGGCTTAGGACTCATCTTAAAGAAATGGAAGAGTGTACCTTCTCATTCATTTTCATGTTTATGTTGATAATAAATAAATGCTTTTATGATATAGGACTATTTCTGAGAGGTAAAGTTATGTTCAAATATATAATTTCTCATCTCTGTAAAATATATGAATACACTTAAAATAGTGGTGTAAATTATTGAAACTGAAGTATTTAACCAAAGCCCTTGAAAAGTACAGTGAATCCATATTGAACCATTCACTGAACTATTTGAAAAGTGAACTGCCATTTGATGTAAGCTGTAGATATTTAAGACATGATGATTGATAATAAATATGCTTAATTTTCCAATTTTTCTGCTTTTTAGTTTTAGTTTCTTAGGTTTGTCCCTGGAGTAATCAGTGCTACTAAATTGCATAATTCCAGGAGCAAAAATTTGTATTAAATACATACCAGAATGGAATGCCCTTGAAATATGCCCTCAGATGCTATAGCCTTGAATTCTTACACTACCCCTTTTGTTAAGTTCAGTGCATTGTAGTACAGGTTTTTTTTTTTTTTCTCCCTTTTTCTCAACACCTTACAGCTTCCTAATGAGTACTGTTGGAAACCATGACTGTTCTGTTATTCTCCTAGGTTACGGGACTTGGAAGGCATTGGCAAATCACTGAAATACTACAGAGACACCTATCATCCTTTAGATGACTGGATACAGCAAGTTGAAACTACTCAGAGAAAGATTCAAGAAAATCAGCCTGAAAATAGTAAAACCCTAGCAACACAGTTGAATCAACAGAAGGTATGTAAATGAAATTCCTTTCACTAAGGTTATGTCTGCATTTGGTCAGTCATGACCCTTATCATCCTTTCCCTTGTTAAAAAGAAAAATCAGCAACGATTTGAAAGGAAGTGGGAAGTAAATCATAAATGTTAAAATTCTGTAGCCAAACCTTTATATGTCCCTTACTTTGATTTCTTGGAAGTAATTTAAAAGCATAAGGATTAAGAAAGTAGCATATTGGGACAGTTTTCAAATTCCTAATGATCACTTAGTTTTAGTTATGGAAATCTATTCGGTAATTATGGCCAGAATAGTTTTAGTGGATCCTAAATAAATAAAAATTGTTAGTGGTAGAAAGTTAAACAACTGTATTTGAGAGACAATTGAATGATTTTGTCCCATCTTGAGAAGCTGTAATTCTAGCTCTGTTTTGATCAGGAATATATGGGTATCAAAAACTTTAAGTCTGCTTTTAATAATTCCTAGGGAGTTCTCCAATTTCTACTATAGAAGTTCTGTGTGGCCTCCCCCTCTCCCATAACCCAGGTCACTTATGTGATGACATGGAAGTTTGTAATTTACTCATAAGGCAAATTCCATATTAAATGCAAAAGGCTAAGGAGTTATACTATTAGGTGATATGGATATTGATTAAATCTTGATTATCTTAAGTAGATAAATACCATAGAGTTCCTTGTTGTTTTTCTTCTAAAACTATTATCTTCTTAGATGCTGGTATCTGAAATAGAAATGAAACAGAGCAAAATGGATGAATGTCAAAAATATGCAGAACAGTATTCAACTACAGTGAAGGTAAGATGACTCAGTTACTTGTGTCATATTTAATATTCAGTTATGGGATTCCACATTGCACTTTTAAGGTCTTTGAAAGTCATTTCACTATGTTAAAAAATGAAAGTAGACACTTCACTAATAAGTCTTTGTGAAACCTGAGTAACATGACTGACCCTAGTTTGTTCATTTTCTCAAAGTCACACACCTATGCAGTGCACGTGTCCTCCCCTCCTGCTTCACCGCCCCCCGCCCCCACTGCCCCGCCACCGCCACCAGAATAAATGCGTTGTATGAAATTGTTTTCTTATTTTGCTGGAGAGTTCACCCTCCCTCCACTCTTTCCCTTCTTCCCTCCCTTTTCTTTTTCTGTTTAACTTTGAAAGAGTATTCATGGAAGAATTTCTAACTTCTCAAATTAGGGGACATTTCCTATGCTTTTGGAAGTCTTTTACAATTCCTCAGCTTTAGCCATCCAGATCCACAAAAAGCCTGAAAGTGAGAAGCATGTTTTAACAAAGTACTTCCATGAGCTTCTAAAGAGACTTAGGAACTTTCCTGCCACCCCTAAATGTTTCTTATTTTATCACAACTCTGGAAAATCACAGGATTGAATCAATTCTTAAAAATTAGTTTTGCAGGGCCTCCCCAGTGGCACAGCGGTTGAGCGCTGGGTTGCCAAGCTGCCCGCAGCCTCTGCAGTGCTGGTTCGATCCCCGGCTGCTCCCCGGCCACGGGAGGAGGGTCCCACATGGCACAGAGACCTCTCCTGCTGCCCGCTGCTCCCCTCAGCAGTGTGCTTCCTTCCTTCTGCCTGCTCTGCTCCCGCTCTGGCTCTGGTGAATTCTCTCACCCTCCTGCGCTTCTGACTGTACCCAGTGCTTGTATTAAAAAAAAAAAAAAAAAATAGTTTTGCAATATTTTCTTTATTTAAGGTAGTCAAACTAGATTGTATTTATGCCAAACCACTGTAGAATGACGCTTTAGTACTATGTTTTAATTAATTTAATCATATTGACTCCTTTATACAGGACTATGAATTACAAACAATGACCTACCGGGCCATGGTAGATTCACAACAGAAATCTCCAGTGAAACGCCGAAGGATGCAGAGCTCTGCAGATCTTATTATTCAAGAGGTAATAAAAATAAAAGAGTGGGGAGGGGATATAAAAGAGATAAAAATATTTTAAATAAATTATATGTTTATTTTTGTTGTGTTAAAGCATACGTAATAGAAAAATTATAGTTTTAACCATTTTAATTCAGTGGCTTTGAGTTTATTCAAAGTTCACTGTCAAATTCCAGATTTTTTCCATCATCCCAAGAAAAAGCTCTCTACCTATAAGATTTTGTTAGAGCTTTAAAAGAGGGTTTGAGACTCTTTATTCAAGATTTTTGTAGTGAATAATGAATGCGCTTCATGATTACTTTTAGATGAAAACTTTCATTTGGTATAGTTTGCACAACCATGATGATAAGCTCATTTCTACTTAGTTACCAACAATGGAGAGCTGTGTTCCTTACTTTGAAAATCTAGTTAATATTGTAACATTACTAAGTGTTCATTAAACTCACGTAGGGGGATTGGAGATAATATTTTTATTGTTTTTTTTCTTTCCTATAGTTCATGGACCTTAGAACCCGGTATACTGCTCTGGTCACCCTCATGACACAATATATTAAATTTGCTGGTGACTCATTGAAAAGACTGGAAGAGGAGGAGGTAACCTTTAACAGGAAACAACTAACTAAAAAAGAACTAAATATAAACAGGAACTACATAGAGCATGGTTAGAGAAAACAAAAAGGTTTTATAATAAAGTTACATGATATGTATGTTTTAATTCTAAAACTGCAATGAAAAAGAGTAGGGGGCTAGGATTTTTGGTTTATTTTTAAGATCATATCACACTGAAAAACCCTTTTTGTTTTCTCTGTGAGACTCTAGCGTGATAGGGTTAATGTCTTATATGGTTCTATTTCAATTATGAAATGTTGGCAGATTGGCAGAATTTTTTTCAGTTTTCTCACAGTTGAGAAGTAAATTTTTTTGAAGTATATTTGCTACCGTTGTGATGTGTATAGAAATACTATACAAACATACTTGTTTTGTGTATTTTAAATTAATTTATATCTTTAAGGATTTAAAACACAAGAGCTAATAGTTTAGTAGTAAAATACAAAATATAATGCTAGTTTTAAAGAACTGTGTTTTTATTTTTTGCCAAAAATGTTAAGACCTGTTCAAATATTATGTTAATTTGGGGGATTTTGTGACTTTGCTTCTACATTAACATATATATATATATATATATTTAGAATAGAAAGGAGTTATTTTTGAAAAATGCATTGTCATAAAAGCTCCTATGTCTAATTTTGAAGGGATTGTGCTATGCTCTGTTATCTTGATATACTTTCAGTTCCTCACTTGCGAACAGACCAAAATAGTAGACTGAATTCTGTAATAAATAAATTGGGGGCATTAGCCATTTTAAATTATAGATTATTGTTGAAATACTGAAGATGGTTGTATTTAGTATATAATGAGAGAACCAAAATGGTAATGTCAAATATAGGTTAACTTATAGTCTCTAAAAATGTGACTGTTTTTGTAAACTATTTTAGTCTGTTCAGAGTTAACAGTGTTCTGCAACTAAACCACTAACATAGCTAATTGTAAGACTTTCTACCTAGCTTCTTTTTGTGCTTAGAAGAGAAGAGAATATTTGTGACCATCCAAATAATTAGTCTATACCTCTCATCTGTGAAAGAAAGAACACCCATAAATTTTGCTTTTTTAATTTTTGAGAGATCTGATTCCATTTTAAATATATACAGGTCATTAAATTACACATTTAGTAGTTAAATGAAAGATAACAATTTATTTTCTGTCCTTATAGTATGTATCCAATTGCATACATACACTTTGCTCAATTCATTTGATGAGGTAGGATACTAAAGTTTATAGAACCAAGAGATTTCAAAAAACCTGAAATATATACTATTATGTTTGTCATCCTTTGAAAGGTGAAATATTTATAGTGAATCGAAAGTCAAAACAACAGTGTATGGAAGACCATGCAAAGACTATCATTAAAAATAGTTTTTAATAGATTTTAACAATCCTCACTTTAAATTTGCCAATTAAAAATGAAATTAATGTAATGTCTTATAAGAGATATGTAACTGAGTTTTCAGACTCAAGGCAGTTAATATTTTTAACACTTAGTCTGTGAAGATCCACAAGAGAAACTTTAGTTTACAAGTAGAATTTCCTATAATAAACAAAGTCAGAGAGGGATATGCATTAATTTCAAAAGATAATACCAAGCTAAAGAAATGTTAATAAAATATTTGTAATAGATATTAGATGAATAGAGATCATCTATTATGAGCTATACTTTTTAGCAAGATATATTACATATTAATTGCTAAGATTAAAGGCAATTTATCTTCTTAGGGATCATATAGAGAAAACTTGAGGAAGTTATTTTTATGCAAGTAAGTTTGAGATCTACCAGGAATCAAATCAGCAATGAGACTAAATTATTTAGAATAATTTTTCTAGTGTTTTCTGAAAAGTGAGAGTTACCTAGACACTGTGAGATTATTAAAATCACTTCAGGATACTGAGGGTTCAATAACAAATATTTTTTCCTGAGAGAATTTTCTTGCTTTTTATTTCAGAACATGATTTTAAAAAAGGCTGAAAGCCTCTTAGCACTAGCTAGTTTTTTTTTTTTTTAATTTATTTATTTATACAAGAACCAGGATACAGGCCAGATGTGTGGGAGGGCAAGAGGATTCACCAGAGACAGAGCAGGGAACAGAACAGTCAGACTGACGAAATATACTGCTGAGAGGAGCAGCAGGCCAGAAAGGAGAGGTCTGCTGCGCCATGTGGGACCCTCGCTGGCCGGCCGGGATCAAACCCATGCTGCAGAGGCTGCGGACAGCTTCACAGTGCAGTGCTCAACCGCCTGCGCCACCAGGGGAGGCCCAGAACTAGCTAAGTTTTAAAGGAGTTTTTATAAGGAAGACCCTTTTAGAAATCATCTTGAAATATCAAAAATTTAATATTTATGCAGATAAAATGCTTTTGCATCACTAAGAGTTGACACTGAAGAAAATAGAACACTAAGGATTTTAAACTGTGATAAGATTTTTTTAAATATGAATTCTTACTAAAAATCATATTTAACAAAAGAAACAACTGAAATTCTCATAAAAATGATTGGGAATCAAGAATTTAGAGGAAGTAAAGTAAGATATATGGCCTATAATACAGCTTTTTGAGATTCATCAAAATTTCTGCATGAAAAAAACCTTGTATCTATAATAATATCTCTATTCCTATTTAAATTATATCTGATCATGATAATTTGGAATTGATAATATGAAACAAACAACCATATGGTATTACTAAAAAGAAATTAAAGTCTAATTATGAACCAGCACTGATCATGTAGTTCTGTAGTTAACAAAAAGTGTATACTTCCCAGCTAAGATGAGTCTATCATCAATGAAACAAAAAATTAATTTTTTTTCTATATATTGGATCTGAATTCCTAAGTATATTTTTATATTTACCGAATATCTTTATGTTTATGAAGTAGCTAAAGGTACTTGTCAAGGTGGATTCATATGAGGCATGTCATTAACAACAACCAAATCTGTGAGTATATGAAGCACATCTTTTCTAAAACCCCAGGGACTTGTAGCTGCCTTTGCATTAGCAATTCTGATTATTATACATGTCATATATGATAGGTATAAATATTTGACTTTAGAAGCTATAAGTTTTTGTTCATTTTCTTTCTTTCCCATGTTAAATATTTTTTCCTGACTTTATTCTAGTTTTATAGTTTGTTTCTTTAACCATAAGATTGAGGGATATAAATATCATTTTTAAATTTCCACTGGGATAGATATTGGAAACTAAACTCTTTGAGGTCTTTCAATTCCCATACATGCTATGTTTTTCTCAGCTTGTTAGGAAAATTATTTAACCTCCCTATACCTTTATTTCCTTATCTGGGATCGTGCTATCTGTTTTAAAAGGTTCCTTCTTGCTATGAAGCTGTAAAGTACCAAGCTAACTTGTAAAACATAATTAATCCTGAGAGACCAAAAAAAAAAAAAAAAAAAGAAAGAGAATTCTTTGGTTTACAATACCTTTTGTGAAGGGTTTTGTCTTCTCCTGTTGCTGACTCTCTGAAGCTTCCTCTCTGGAGAAGGTGATGCTGGTGGTGGTTGTGGTGTTGGTGATAGTGCTTGTTCTGCATCAGGGTTCACTTGTTTTTGTAAGTACTTTTATGAGTAAGTACTTTTGTTTCAGTTTTTTTAAAGATAAATTTGGATAGAACAGGTTTGACACTTTTAAACATCTCTTGTAGATTAAAAAGTGTAAGGAAACTTCTGAACATGGGGCATATTCAGATCTGCTTCAGCGCCAGAAGGCAACAATGATTGAAAATAGTAAACTTACTGGAAAAATCAGTGAATTGGAGCATATGGTTATGGAACTAAAGAAACAAAAATCTCAAGTAGAGGAAGAACTTCCAAAGGTCAAAGAAGCTGCACAAAATGAATTGAGGAAGCAGCAGAGGAATGTAGAAGACATTGCTCTGCAGAAAATCAAGGCAGAAAGTGAAGCCAAGCAGTACCGCAGGGAACTTGAGACCATCGTGAGAGAGAAGGAGGCTGCAGAGCGGGAGCTGGAGAGGGTGAGGCAGCTCACATCAGAGGCCGAGGCCAAGAGAGCAGCTGTGGAACAAAACCTCCTAAATTTCCGGAATCAGTTAGAGGAAAATACTTTCACCAGAAGAACCCTGGAAGATCATCTTAAAAAAAAAGATTTAAGTCTTAATGACTTAGAGCAACAAAAAAATAAGTTGATGGATGAATTAAGAAGGAAGAGAGACAATGAAGAAGAACTCTTGAAGCTGATAAAGCAGATGGAAAAAGATCTAACATGTCAAAAGCAGATAGCAGAGAAACAGTTGAAAGAAAAACAGAGAATTGAATTGGAAGCAAAAAGAAAAATAACTGAAATTCAGTATTCCTGTAGAGAAAATGCATTGCCAGCTTCTGTGATCATACCTGCCATGTCATGTAGAGGAACAGATCTTCAGAAAGAGCTGGACAAACAAAAAGCAGAAGAACTCAAACAGCAGGTAGATGAGCTAATGGTTGCTAATAGAAAGGCTGAAAAGGACATGAGAGAACTGAAGTATGAACTTAATGCCCTCCAACTTGAAAAAACATCTTCTGAAGAAAAGGCTCGTTTGCTAAAAGAAAAACTAGATGAAACAAATAATACACTAAGATGCCTTAAGTTAGAATTGGAGAGAAAAGTTCAGGTAGAAGAAGGGTATTCTCAACAACTTAGAGAACTGGGTAGGCAATTGAACCAAACCACCAATAAAGCCGAAGAAGTCATGCAAGAAGCTAATGATCTCAAGAAAATAAAGCATAATTATGAAATAGAACTGGAATCTCTTCAGCAGGAGAAAGGGAAACTGCAAAGGGAAGTTGACAGGATCACTAGGACACATGCTGTAGCTGAGAGGAATATTCAGCATTTGAATTCACAAGTTAATTGTTTTCAGGATGAGAAGGAAATCTCTAAGGAAAGATTACAATTTTGTCAGAGGAAATCAGATCATCTAAAAGAACAATTTGAGAAAAGCCATGCACAGCTGCTTCAAAATATTAAAGCCGAAAAAGAAAATAATGATAAAATCCAAAAACTTAATGAAGAATTGGAGAAAAGTAATGAGTGCTCAGAAATGCTGAAACGAAGAGTAGATGAACTTACTAGGCAAAATAATGAAACCAAATTAACAATGCAGCGCATTCAGGCAGAATCGGCGAATGTGGTTTTAGAAAAGCAAGCTATCCAGCAAAGATGTGAAGCACTGAAAATCCAGGCAGATGGTTTTAAAGATCAGTTACGCAACACAAATGAACACTTGCATAAACAGACAAAAACAGAACAGGATTTCCATAGAAAAATTAAATGCTTAGAAGATGACCTGGCCAAAAGTCAAAATTTAGTAAGTGAATTTAAGCAAAAATGTGACCAGCAGAACATTATCATCCAGAATACTGAGAAAGAAGTTCGAAATCTGAATGCTGAGCTGAATGCTTCCAAAGAGGAAAAGCGATTGGGAGAGCAGAAAGTACAGCTACAACAAGCTCAGGTGCAAGAATTAAATAACAGGTTGAAAAAGGTACAAGATGAACTACACTTAAAGACTATTGAGGAACAGATGACCCACAGAAAGATGGTTCTGTTTCAGGAAGAAGCTGATAAATTCAAACATTCGGCAGAGGAGTTTCGAAAAAAGATGGAAAAATTAATGGATTCCAAAGTCATCACTGAAAATGATATCTCATGTATTAAGCTTGACTTTGCATCTCTTCAGCAAGAAAATTGTAGAGCTCAAGAGAATGCTAAGGTCTGTGAAACAAATATTCGAGAACTTGAAAGACAGCTTCGACAATATCGTGAGCAGATGCAACAAGGGCACAATGTGGAAGCAAATCATTACCAGAAGTGTCGGAAACTTGAGGATGAGCTGATAGCCCAGAAACGGGAAGTTGAAAACCTGAAGCAAAAAATGGATCAACAGGTAAAAGAACATGAGCATCAATTACATTTGCTCCAGTGTGAAATCCAAAAGAAGAACCCAGCCAATGACTGTACTTTCAAAGCAGATTTTGAGATGGCAGTGAAGGAGTGTCAACGCTCTGGAGACTTCTCTTCTAGGAATTTGGGGCAGCTCCACCCAACTACCAGGTGTTCTTTGTTTAGATGGACTAAAGAACCACAACAGTCAGAAGAAAAATGGCAGCACCGAGTTGTTGAACAAAAACCAAAGGAAGTCCAGTTCTGGCCATCAGGAACTCCACCTGAGAAAGAGAAAAATCAGCAGTGTTACTCTGAATATTTTTCTCAAACAAGCACTGAATTGCAGATAACTTTTGATGAGAAAAACCCTATTACAGGACTATCAGAACTAGAAAAGATGAGAGACCAAGCTCGGTACAGCTCCAGGCCACCTCTTACGTATCATGATGACAAATGTGAAATAGACCTGGTGAAGCTTTTGGCACCCTTAGAGGTATACTCTGGGTTCTGAAACCTTATGGGCTACCAAATGTCAGATTTCCTTTTTTGTCTCCTTTCTCTGCTAGGCTAACTTTTTAAGAATGATGTTGAATGTGATTGACTTTTTATGGTTCTGACAGAAATAGTGCCGTAACTTTTCTAGAGATTTACTTGAACCTGTACTGCAAATTACCAGTCTTTAATTCTTAAGTATTTGTGATTTAACACACAGATGTAATGTTTATATCTGTGGTATTCTGACAACGTAACTAGAGAAAACTAGAAAAAAAAAATAGAAAAACCAAGTAATTTCATTTCTGATGTATTCTGTGGACAAATTTCATCTCAGTTATTTTAAACTTACTATTTTGATATCTTCATTATCACTTAAATTACGAACTCTCTCCACTTATTACCTATTCCTGACTCCTCCTAGGTTTGAATTTTCTCTAATCTTTGTTATTCTAGGAATTATGTTTAGATTAAGAATGGGTAAAGTGACATTGTGTTCTTTAGGTGACTTTTAATGTCTTATAAATTCCTGTTACAGATAGCTAAGAACAAGCAGTATGATATACACACAGAAGTTACAACATTAAAACAAGAAAAGAACGCAGGCTCCAGTGCTGAAGAATGGATACTTAAAGGGTGCAGAACATCTGGTGGACTCAAGAGAGATTTTATAAAGAAAGACTTAGAGCCAGAGACTTTCCAGAACTTTGATGGTGATCATGCATGTACAGTTAGGGATGATGAATTTAAATTCCAAGGGCTCTGGCGCACGGTGACTGCCAGGCAGTTGGTCGAAGCCAAACTTCTGGACATGAAAACAATTGAGCAGCTGCGACTTGGTCTTAAGACTGTTGAAGAAGTTCAGAAAACTCTTAGCAAGTTTTTAACAAAAGCCACCTCAATTGCAGGGCTTTACCTAGAATCCACAAAAGAAAAGATTTCATTTGCCTCAGCAGCCAACAAAATCATAATAGACAAAATGATAGCTTTAGCATTTTTAGAAGCTCAGGCTGCAACAGGTTTTATAATCGATCCTATTTCAGGTCAGACATACTGTGTTGAAGATGCAATTCTCAAAGGACTTATTGATCCTGAATTCAGAATTAGACTCCTTGAGGCAGAGAAGGCAGCCTTGGGGTATTCATGTTCTTCTAAGAAATTGTCAGTGTTTCAAGCTATGGAAAATAGAATGCTTGACAGACAAAAAGGTAAACATATCTTGGAGGCTCAGATTGCCAGTGGGGGTGTCATTGACCCTGCAAGAGGCATTCGAGTTCCTCCAGAAATTGCCCTGCAGCAAGGGTTGTTAAATAATGCCATCCTACAATTTTTACATGAGCCATCGAGCAATGCAAGAGTTTTTCCTAATCCCAATAATAAGCAAGCTCTGTATTACTCAGAATTATTGCAGATGTGTGTATTTGATGTAGATTGCCAGTGCTTTCTCTTTCCATTTGGGGAGAGGAACATTTCCAATCTCAATGTAGCAAGAACTCATAGGATTTCTGTAGTAGATATTAAAACAGGAGCAGAACTGACTGCATATGAGGCTTTCCAGAGAAACCTAATTGAAAAAAGTACTTACCTAGAACTTTCAGGGCAACAGTATCAGTGGAAGGAAGCCACATTTTTTGAATCCTATGGGCACCCTTCTTATATGTTGACCGATAGTAAAACAGGATTACAGTTCAATATTAATGAAGCCATAGAGCAGGGAACAGTTGACAAAACCTTGGTCAAAAAGTATCAGGAAGGCCTTATCACACTTACAGAACTTGCAGACTCTCTGCTGAGCCGGATAGCTCCCAAGAAGGATTTGCATAGTCCTATTGTAGGGTATTGGCTGACTACTAGTGGGGAAAGGATGTCTGTCCTGAAGGCCTCCCGTAGAAATTTGGTTGATCGGATTACTGCTCTCAGATGCCTAGAAGCCCAAGTTAGTACAGGGGGAATAATTGATCCTCTTACTGGCAAAAAGTACCGGGTGGCAGAAGCCCTGCATAGAGGCCTAGTTGATGAGGGGTTTGCTCAGCAGCTGCGACAGTGTGAATTAGTAATCACAGGGATCAACCATCCAGTAACTAACAAAATGATGTCAGTGGTGGAAGCTGTGAATGCAAATATCATAAGTAAGGAAATGGCAATCCGATGTTTGGAATTTCAGCATTTGACAGGGGGCTTGATAGAGCCACAGGTTCACTCCAGGTTGTCAATAGAAGAGGCTCTTCAAGTAGGTATTATAGATGTCTTCATTGCTACAAAACTCAAAGATCAAAAGTCATATTCCAGAAACATAACATGTCCCCAAACACAAAGAAAGTTGACATATAAAGAAGCCTTAGAAAAAGCTGATTTTGATTTCTACACAGGACTTAAACTCTTAGAAGTATCTGAACCCTTGATGACAGGAATTTCTAGTCTCTACTATTCTTCATAAAAGGACATGTTTAAATAACTTTGCACAGGTGTGTGGCACTGTGATCTGTCCAGATCGTGATGGTGTTAGTTTAATATACATTCTAATAATTGTGTCATGTGGTCTACACACTGTTCATTTCTCAAGAGTTAGAAGTAGCTGACAGCTAAGAAGAGGGAATAATTTTTAAATTGAAAAACAGCAAAACTTACTGCTTTTAAAAATGGTTCCATTTATCTTTGAGATTAGTTTTTTTTAATGTTGCCCACACTAAATTAAAAGTATTTTACCTATGGGATGAACTTGATGAACACCAACAAGTTCACAGCATCCTTTCTTCAGGACTCCATCACCCAATAGCTCCAACCTAATGTTAGGATTCCCATTTATTAAATGATCCATTACATTTACTTCAACAAGCATTGTGGACTCAAAGAGAAAAATGTAAATGCCTCCCACATCCATAAAGCTTTAGTGTTTCAGATGGCGTTGAACAATGAAAAAGTTTTAATTCTTCTGTACGTAGTAACCTTCTGTACATATCGAATGTTTATCATAATCTATTTCTAGTTAAGACTGTAATTAAAAGCATGGATGGGTTTTATATTGGAGTAGGGGGAAAGATTGTTGTTCATTCTATGTGTTTTTCATATGGATATAGGTGTTTTCTATTAGCTTTCCATTGTCTGATACTTTTCTGTCAAGACATTTGTGATTGTAATGCTAACGCAAAGGCAGCAATTCAAAAATCTTCTAGTGCTTCATGAATAAAATTGACTGTTTTTATTTGTCATATTGATAGACCAGCTGGGAGGTTAGACTAATCATGAAAAAATGTTTGTTACAGCATCCTTTGATACTATAAACATTTTTTAGTACATCTATGTGACATGATAAACAAGGTCAAGTAAATGAATAAAGTATCTCTAACCTGTGTGTGATGGAAAACATTTTTATACCCTTGCTTTCTGTGAAGTGTTAGTTTAATAACTTGGTCATTTACTGGAATACATCTTTTTTTTTTAATCATTCACACCTGTCAGAAATCACTGGAAGAAGAAAAGAAAGAGCTTGTTGAAAAAGCCAAAGAATTACAGAAATGGGTGTCAAATGTCAGCAAGACCCTGAAAGATGGAGAGAAGGCTGAAAAACCTTCCTTCTCTAAGCAAAAGGTATTCACCGAGGTTCAAGTTAATATGAATAATAGTGAGTAGTGAGCTGACACAGTCCATATAAAAAAATTCTTTACCCTAAATTTTTCCATATTTATAAGCCGTTATAGTGAGTCAGAGAGGTTAAGTAAGTTTGTTAAGGAATCACAGTAAGTGGTAGAAGAAGGTGTCTTTGACTCCAAAGGCTGGACTATATGTGTTAGTGTTAGTAAATGAATATATTGTGATGCTTTTCCTAATAGTTCTATCTGACTCTTAATTGTGATGATGAGAATAGTTGAAGAGCAGAGTCTTCTTGTGTTGTGCCTGGAGTAAATCCTTGCATTCCATATCACCAACATAGTCTCATTCTTAACAAAAAAATACAATTTCTGTTGTTAGCATTTTAGAGAATTGAATTTAGTTGCATTTCTGTGAATCTTTACTATTTCATAAAGAAATATTCTCCGATCACTGGAAATTCTAGATTCTTCACCCAAGTAAATTAATTTTTTTTATTGAAGTAGCATTAGTTTATAATATTGTAGAGGTTTCTGATGCACATCATTATAAATCAATATCTGTATATGCTACATTTTGTTTACCTTTAAAAGTCTCAATTCCATCTTTCCCAAAATGAATTCTTTTGTGGGTTGTCTTCTGTACCCCAACCTTTTGGCATTAATTCTATAGCTGCAGCTCATGTGGTGTTAGTGTTCCAGGTGTCTGTGGAACTGCCCCAGTTGAGACTTTTAGGACACAGATCATTAAGGCGTATTCTAGAACTGTTCCTGCTGGTGAGAACTTTGGGAATGCTGCTATGTTTTTTTAAATAAACTTAGGTTAAACAATTTTTCTTGAATACTTTTCCTACACTGCTCTCCTGCCCTTTTCTGACCTTTGGAAATTATAGGGTCTAACATTTGGTATGCTAATTTTAGCATACTTTCTAGTTCTCCATCAGTTCTCTTACTTGTAGCTGAAACAACCATTGTTGACATAATTAAATGGAGGAAACATTGATGTCTTGTCTAATTCTGCCTATGACATGAGGAAAATCTACCTATCTAGGGTTTGCCCTTGGAGTTTATAGACTTAAGTCAATACTGGAACCATTATTCACTTGAAGCTGTGCAAACTCATAATCTTTCAAGCTGTATTTCCTATAATATGGATGAAATAAGACCTTGGAAAGTAATTACATTTGGTGCTTTCAACCTCAATATTTCAAAAAATTCAAAATATTTTCTTCCTTTTCTCCTTTAACCCCCCTCACCAACATTAGGAAAATAAGTAAAATAGGAACATAAACCTTAGTAAGAATTTCTTAGGAAAAAAAAAATTATTTTGAGAAATGTGAATTAATAAACCTTCAGTATTTTCTAATTTTGTAGTTTTATATTCTCTAAAGTATTACCAGATCAACTTTAGATCAAATAGACAAAGTAGATTCTTTAAAAATGCAGATCATGATTTAAATTATAAATATCTAATACTTCATGGTCTCAGAGGAAACTTAAGTTAATTTGTTGTAGATAATAAATGTGTCTTTCAAAAATCAGCATGACCTCACAATTATCTATAGCTGTGAAAAATAGACTTTAAATTGATTCTTAACTGGAATACTTAGGGAGAACATATATCTTTTCATTGGCCAAATATATTCTATTTCTGCTCATTTAACAAAAAGGTAATTTCTCAAATTATTCAGAAGTGATACACTGAAAGACTAGGAGAAACTACAAACACTTGCTTTTCTTCCAACAAATTCAGTTTTATTCCTGATTGTCACAGGGTTTTGCAAATGAGAGTCTTAGCTTTAGAAATTATTTAATCTTGAATTACAGACCAATAGATTAATATTTTCACTACTGTGTTTTCAAAAGGAACTTTGTACCTAGGAGCTTAGGGGAAGAAAGATACTTTTTGCAATGGTGTTCTGACTTCATGAACTTTTTGCATACTATGTACACAAGGAGGGCATTGGGCTGGTGTTAATCCTCTGGCCAACGGGCATTTATGACCTTTATTCATGGTTGAAATGGGTTAAATGTATAATGTATAATGCTACAGTATTTCTCTCTGAGAATGAGGGCATAATGGTTAGAAAGAGTGGCTCTCCTTAATCTTGCATTCTAAATAAAGTACTATCCTTTTCCAGGCCTTATAAAATTATATGGAGTCAGTTATTCATTCATTTGTGTCAATCAGAAAGCTGTTAATTAGGTCAACAGCCAATGACATCATTTAGATCTTGATTTAAACTTAGTTGTTAAAATTTACTGTTGTCGAATCATTGTGAGAGGGAGCGCTTGACTGTGTTTTCTCTACCTTGCAGATTTCCAATGAGGAGATATCAACCAAGAAGGAACAGTTATCCGAAGCACTTCAAACCTTGCAGCTATTTTTGGCAAAACATGGAGACAAGTATGTTGGTTTTCACTAGTTCTTTTATTCATGGTAGGGTTGTTTTCTTAAACATGTTCAGCAAAGCAGAAGATAGTAAATTTTGGTTGTGATTTTAAAATTGGAATGGTGCAAGGGGTTAAGACACAACCTATAAAGCTATCCTCAGCCACTACAGCACGAATATGATCCCAGGCCAGGGAGCAACCCACATGGTGCAGCAGACCTCTCCTGACTCACCCGCTGCTCCCCTTAGCAATATATTTCAGTCAATCTGCCTGTTCTGTTCCCCACTCTATCTCTGGTGAATTCTCTCACCACCCATGCCTCTGGCCTGTACCTCAGTTCTTCTATGCATAAATAAATAAATCTTTTAAAAAAATGGAATGGATCACAAATTTACTTAATAACATAATAATGAAAACTATAAACTTACCAACTTAATTGTCACTTTTGGTCTTTTCCAAAGCCCTAAAATATAAGAGTTATCCCCATAAATTGCTGATAAGTAAATAGACACAGAGAGGTTAAGGATTAATAGCTGGTGAGTAATGAAGACTCTAAGTGAAGTCTTAATTCTAAGACTCACCTTTCTGGAAATATGTGTGAATATTTTCTTAGCTAAAACCGTGGCAAACTGACTTCTCATATTTTGGTTCTGTTGTTTGTAACAAGCCACTTAACTATATTTTAGCTAATGTCTCAGGGAACGAAACTACCCTTTTCTTAAATCCTTTTTGACTGCATTCTAGGATTATTTCAAAATGACTTTGTTTTGTGCCTTAGACAACCAGATAAATTTCTTGTAAAATTTCGTCTTTATTCATCATCCAGCATGCAAAGGTTTCATTTTGGGTGATGGTATCTTATTGTTCCCTTTCTATGTTGGGAGTAACAATGGGATCTTTCCCTCTGTCAGTTAACAGCAGTTGCTGTTTTCAAAACTTGTACATGCTAGAGTGGTGCTGACTGATATGTTAGTTTGCACCCTTTCCTTAAGTCCCTTTTTTAGGGAAGCAGAGGATTCCTAGACAATTTTAGGGCCATCCTTAATTTTCACATATAGTTGTTAAAAGACTTGAGCAATCTGTATGTCAGGTTATATTTTATCTTACGAACTTATGTGTTCATTTTATGAACTTTTGCATAGTTATTTCAAAAAGTACTCTAATCAACAAGCCTTGTATGTCACCTTCATTATTTGAAGACTTGAATTACTCTTTTACTTCTTGGTTATTTTAGAATGACAGATGAAGACAGAAATGAATTGGAAAAACAAGTGAAAACTCTTCAAGAAAGTTATAATTTATTCTGTAGTCAATCTCTGAAACAACTACAAGAGTCACAAACCTTAGGAGATGTAAGGGTAGAGGAGAAGGTAATATTATTTATTTAAAACATGAAGATGTTTCAAGACTTAGTTTTAATGCATGATTGTAAAATACATGTCAGTGATAAAGAAATGACCTTGAATTGTGTCCATGGAAAAAAGTGGATGGAGTGTATTGAAGTATTGGAGAATTTCAGTGTTTATTAAATGCAGTCTTACACTTGCTGTCATCAATTTCTGTGACATCTTAATCTCTGCCTTGCATGGTAAAAGAAAAGAATCATTCATTTTTCTAACTCACCTCTTTAAAAGCCATTCTTCTACTGCTATATCAGTTATATAAGATCTCATGTTACAAAAGAGTCTATGGGTCATCTCTAAAGGTGACATTAGAGTTTTAAGGGACTTGTTTGATTTTTCAGTGATGTCCCTGAGTTTAAGTAATACTAGCCTATGTTACAGTGAAGATGCCATGGCATCTTCTTAAAAATTAGCAGAATCACCTAAAATTTAAAAATCACTTGAAATGAAAAAATCTTTAAGCTTTTGACAATTGATAATACATATTCATAATATTGGATATTCAACAAAGTATTTGGCATTCAAAGAGTTATCTCCTTGTTCAGTTCCCTTACTCCCTGGAAGAATTTATATACAATTTGTTGCATTTAGGGGGTATATAACAATTTCTTGGTTCCATAATTTTTTTTTTACTATCTGAAGAAGTCTGTATGCTGTAAACATCAATAGCATGGGGTTTGATACTCTCTTTCATGTCGGTAGACTAATCTCACCCAGTTGCAGGAAGCATGACTTGCCTTCTAGGTATGTGTTCCTTTTTCTCACTATCATCATTGACTCTGTTGTGTCCTCACTAACCTTGTTAATGTACACAATATTAAGTTTTCAATTCACAGATGCATGTTGTTTTCAAAGCTTTTATCACATCCTGTGCTGTTGAATAGATCACTGACATAGATCACTTGTGCATTTGAGCTGCCTAACATTCACAGCATTGCTGCCTTTGGTAAGTAGAGGATTTTTATGTTGAAGTGTATTAAAAAAAAATGCAATCAGTTTCATGAAACTCTGCCAACCCTTGTATCACAGACTGACCTGAAAATTTTGTACTTTCCTTTTAGCTAAATAAAGTGATTGCAGGCACCATTGATCAGACAACTGGAGAAGTCCTTTCAGTCTTTCAGGCAGTTTTAAGAGGCCTCATTGACTATGACACTGGAATCAGGTTGCTTGAGACACAACTAATGACTTCTGGTCTGATTTCACCAGAATTAAGACAATGTTTTGACCTCAAAGATGCCAAAATTCAAGGCCTTATTGATGAACAAGTTCTGTGCCAACTCAGAGAACTCAATGAAACAAAGGAGATTATTTCTACTGTATCATCTACCACAGTTCCAGTGCTGGATGCTCTGGCTGAAGGCATGATATCAGAACCCATGGCAATCAGAGTTCTGGAGATACTGCTTTCCACAGGCTTTCTACTACTTCCAACCACTGGAGAACAGCTGACCCTCCAGAAGGCTTTCCAACAGAACTTGGTTTCCTCAGCATTGTTTTCTAAAGTCCTGGAAAGGCAAAATATGTGCAAAGATCTTATTGACCCCTGTACCTCTGAAAAATTATCTTTAATAGATATTATACAAAGAAGTATTTTGCAGGAAGACACTGGGATGAGACTTCTACCTGTGAGACCACAAGAAGGAGGCAGAATAACATTAAAATGTGGAAGAAGCATAAGCATTTTAAGGGCAGCTCATGAAGGTCTCATAGACCGTGAAACCATGTTCAGGTTATTAGGTGCACAGCTTCTTTCTGGAGGTCTGATCAATTGCAACTCTGGTCAGAGAATGACTGTTGAAGAAGCTATGGCAGAAGGAATGATTGACAGAGATACTGCTAACAGTATTCTCACGTATCAGGTTCAAACAGGTGGAATCATGCACTCAAATCCTGCTAAACGTTTAACTGTGGATGAAGCAGTCCAGTGTGATTTGATTACTTCCAGCAGTGCTCTTTTGGTGCTAGAGGCTCAGCATGGCTATGTTGGACTCATTTGGCCTCATTCTGGTGAAATATTTCCCACATCTTCTTCCTTGCAGCAAGAATTGATTACAAATGAATTGGCATGCAAAATCCTGAATGGCAGACAGAAAATAGCAGCTCTTTATATTCCAGAAACTTCTCAAGTCATTGAATTGGATGTTGCTAAGCAGCTTGGAATTATAGATAATAACACAGCATTGATTTTAAAAAATGTAATACTACCTGATAAAATGCCAGATTTGGGAGATATAGATGCTTGTAAAAATTCTAAAAGATGGCTGTCCTTTTGTAAATTCCAACCATCTACAGTCCATGATTATAGGCAAGAAGAGGAAGTTTTAGAGGGAGAAGAGCCAGCAGCAACTCAGAGCTCAGAACAAACTAAAAAATTATTCCTCTCTTATTTGATGATAAATAGTTACATGGATGCAAACACAGGGCAAAGGCTTTTGATGTATGATGGCGCCCTGAATGAGGCCATTAGTATGCTTTTGGAAGGCTGTAGTGCAGAATTTGATGAGGACACACCAATAAAAGACTGTCTTGATGTCTCAGGACTCCTTGGTGCTTTTCCGCATGATGCACCAAGTAAAGAAAAGGATCAAAGTGCAGCTTCAGCAAGTAGTTTTCACAAAAGTCATTGTAAAGGACCTGAACATAATGAAATGCCTGAAGCTGGAAAGCATGCCACAGATGAAGAGTTTAATGAAAGAGAAAATAATGCTGTCAATAGTGAATTTTATCACTTAGAAAACTTGGCAAATATGAGAACAAATGATCATAAAGTTAAGAATCCATCCAGTGCATGTGTTTCCAGTCCTATACCGCATTTAACACAGCCTGGACTTGCAGAAGTTAACATGTTTAGACAAGACCCAGAAAACATACTTACAAATCAAAGACAAGTTGAAACAAGTGAACTTGGAAATGAAAGTAACCTTTCTAGCAACATTCAAAACTTTGCAGTTGATGTGACAACAACTCCTATTGTGAAATCAAAAACTAGTAGAAACTGTGACTTGAATGAGACAAGTAATGAAGATAATTTAAACAAGGATTCAACTATCTTTGACTATTCTCCCATTCTTAGTGCCTTGTTAAGTCATGATAAATTAAATGAGCAGGCACATTTTCATGATGTGCGCACTGCTGAGAGCAACAGAAATAAATATGAAGACTCTACTTTGCCTTTAAAGGAGCAAACCATGCTGTTGGCTCAAAGGGTGGGAGAAAAATTTCAAGACCAATTTCTGGGAATTGCAGCTATTAGCATCAGTTTACAGGAAGAAAAGAGTGAACAAAATTCTTTAAATAATGGGTGTAGTGATCCTCAAGTACAATATCAAAATGAAACATTTAAAACAGGTGCTTATGGAAACAATGAAAAAATACACATTGCTTCTCAGCAGAAATCTGAAGACAAGAAAAATGAATCCAAACTGGAAGAGAATTCCAGTGCCATGACTCCAAAGGTGGAAACTGATAATGCTAATACATCTCATATTTATAGTACACCATTGCTTGAAGAAATTGTCAGTGCTAGAGACTATGAAACATCACTACTGGATGATCAGCAGAGTGACACAGAAACAGAGACTAATAGTGATGATGATTTTTATGATACTCCCCTGTTTGAATATGATGACCATGATTCTCTGCTTCCTGAAGGTGATGGCTGTGATTGTCTACAGCCTGAGGACTATGACACATGGCAAAAGGAAAATGATGGGGCTGGTCCTTCTGGTGTGTTCTATGATGGTTCAAAAGAGAATGGTAATTCTGTGGTTGCTCAGGAGGGACTAGTTGATAACTTAGGTATGAGTGGAAAAGCACAGACTCTTCAGGATTTTCTCATAGATAGTGAGAAAACTGGATTAAGTTCTGGTGAAGGAATACATTTAAATTCAGTTGGCTCATACAAAATCAGTGAGCAGTTGCTAGAAACTGCATCAGATAGGGAAAGTGCAAATAACTTGGAAGGTGATGCGTCTGACTCATTGACTGATAATGAAATTGTAGGAGGAAAGGAGAACTTAAGTGCTTCATTAAAATTTGATGATGTTGGTTGTTTCAGAGAGAGAAGAGAAGAGTATATGACTGGACAAGAATTTAATTCTGATTCTCAACATTTAGATACTATGCAAAATGATGAAAGTTATTGGTATTATAGATGTGACAGTAATGATCAGAATGAAGATGATGATAGTGATGATGATTATGGCAATGAAGAAGGAAGAGCAGATGAGACCAAAAAGCCCATGTGCCAAGAAAAGGCTGAAGATACGGATGTCCACTTGTGTCCCACCACCATAAATGAAAAGGGAAATAATTTTGAAAATCAAAGTATTAATAAAATGATTCTCCTGGATAAAATGGACAATTATAGTTCTTCAGAAAAGCAGCAAAGTGTAAATATTTTGCCACTAGAATCAACTAGTAAAGGTAGCTTAACTATGGAAAGAAGCAATCCTCCAGAATATGCTACTGAGGTTGTTGGAAAAAGCACAGAAAGTCTGTTAAATCATAAGATTGCTTCTAAGGATATATTGCCGCCTGTCATTAAAGACACTGAATCAGAAAACACCTTTGACCCTATAAGTATTTTACATAATACTGATATCAGTTCAACTTCCCAGTTAGGTAATGATGTAATGAACATACAGGTTAATAAAATGATTCAAGGATCAGAATCTGCTGACTCTGTAAAAGGTGGATGTCAATGTTTTGAAAACGTAACACTTCCAGTCAACTCATCCTTTAATAAAATCATTAGTTCTGAGCCTGATGTAATAAGAAAATCTGAGGAAAGCCATTTGTCATCCATAGCTTATGAAACTGACAACGATAATCAAGGAAATGGAAGAGATTTAATTAAAAAGAAAGATGACAAACACAATATATTAATAGAAGATGAAACATCAATTCATAAAACATGCTCAGATAAAGGAGAAGAGCTTGTAGAAAGTCCACTAGAAGATAATAAATATTTCGAACTTTTGCCTAGTAACAGTACAAGGGAGAGTCTTGATTTAGTTAATAGTCACTTTCCATTACCACATAGCACAAACAGCAAAGAACATAATCAGAAAGGAAGTGTTGTAAAAGCAACTGTAACCCTGAAAGATGATCCAGTGACTCTACAGACAGTGGTTAGTAATTGTCCTGTTCAATCTGAGAATGTTGAAGGAATATTTGACTCACCTGTTATCAAAGTGATCAGTGATGATATTACTGCAAATATTACATTGCCTGAAGGGAATGTAAGTATTGGGAAAGGTTCACTCACTGTTACAGCTGGGAAAGAACTTGATCAGTTTACTTATTTAAAACATTGTACTAAAAATGTAGAAGCAAAAGATGTACTAAAACCCAAAGAAGACATCCCACACTGTATATTAGTAGCTTCGTCTCCCATAAGAGAACACCAAGAATTAGGAGTTAATTATGCTCAAGAGAAAGAAACTATTACTCAAGAAGAATCACATCAAAGTGATATAATACAAAGGAATGATATTTGTACTAAAGAAAATGTCTCAGAAGGAGGAACAGAAATTCTTCAACTCACCCCAGAAAGAAATGAAAGCATGCTTTCAGTCTTACCTCTTAGAAATATGGAAAGCCTTGGGAGTAATACTGAGTCTGTGCCTAACTCCTATAACACTTTAAGTACTGACTGTTTATCCTTAGAAAATAATGATAAGAAAGAAATAATTGAAGAGAAGCCAGATAAAGGACAAACCTTGTCTTCAGGTCTCCAAGTAAAAGAGGTTCAGATTGCTGAATTATCCCAGATGTTTCTTGAAGATGAAAAGGATAACTTAATGGGTAGGTTGAAAGAAGGCCATATGAATCCTCAAGAGATTGGAGAACCTTCAGTCTGTGCAGATACTAAAATTTTAATTCAAAACTTAATTAAAAGAGTTAGCACATTACAGTTGGCAAATGAAACATCAGGTGCACCCAGCAGTTCTAAAACCAGTGACTGTTCTGGTATTTACCCCATGAATAACTCACCAGTGTTAAAGGCAGAGAGTGGTCCGTTCTGTATTGAAAACCTCAAGTCTGAACTTCTCCTTGATATACTTAAGCAAAGTCAACATAGTCAGAAAATTTCAGGAGCATTTGAATTGATGAAGGAATTGACACAGATGGACTATGATCTAGAGAAAAGAGGCATTACATCTAAAGTACCTCCACTGCAACTTGAAGATATTTTCTATAAGCTGCTTGTTGATGAATGTTCAGAGAAAGTCGAACAGATTGAAGAATCAAGTAAAAAAACATCTACTTCAGAGATGGTAGAGGAAAACCGACACCTTATTGATGATCTTAAAAGCAAAGAAGGAAACCACTGTTCTCTTAATTTACAAAATACACAAGCTAGACCAGGAAACACTACTGTGTGTGCATCAGCATTGCCAAGAGATGTGAAGTTAGAGGAGCTATGCAGTGATTTCCCAAACCAGGGGGAATGCATTTCAGGGTCAGAAGAAATGACTAAAAGTAGCTCCATGGAACAGGTAAGTTGATTTACATATTTTTATGTGTAAGTAGCTACATGAAACTATTTGGGAATAACCCCATACATTTATTTGCTTAAAAATTCCACATTAGGGCTGTTGAACTAAAATAGTCCAACTTTGTGTTTAGTTTTCTAGTGAGTTACAACGGTGTTTACAGCACACATCAAAAATGCGCGAATATTTCACTTTACTTCAAGATATGAAGCCACCATTAGGTAACCAGGAATCTCTCGATAACAGCCTAGAAGCTTTGAAGAACCAACTAAAACAGTTAGAGGTAAGAGTTTTCTGCTGCCTATTATGGATGGTAATCAAATGATGTTAATTGATGAAATGATGAAAAATAAGTAGAACACTTTACTCTTAGGTTATGAATATATTGGTTTTGTTTGTGTTTCTCACTGGTCTGGATTATTTTTTTTTTCTTTTTGGTAGACATTTGAATTGGGATTGACTCCAATTGCTGTTCTTTTAAGAAAAGATATGAAGTTGGCAGAAGAGTTTTTAAAGTCTCTTCCCAGTGATTTCCCTAAAGAACATCTTGAGGAATTGAGTAAAAGCCACAGAAGTTTGCAAACTGCTTTCTCTTCCCTCAGCAATGTGTCTTCAGACAGAAGGAAGCACATCATGCTAGCAATTGATTCTGAAATAGTAGGTATCAGAATGTTTCTTACTGAGTCAAAATTTGAGTTCTAAGGAAAATTCAATTATGTGAAAATTTAGTTTTAAGAAGAAGTATTTTATTTTTAAAGTGTTAAGTCCTTCAACAATCATTATTTGTAGGAATTTGAAATTTGAGTTCAGAAAGAAATAAATGCAATTTTATTTCCTAGTCTAAATTAGCTGTTACCCATGAGGAGTTTCTGCATAAACTTGAGTCATTCTCACATTGGATATCAAAGAAGAGCAAATCTGTGAAGGATATCGATATTGTGAATGTTCAAGATACTGACCATGTAAAGAAAAATTTGGATTTCCTCAAGGCAAGTAGCAAAGGACAAAGTACATTTAAAAAAACCAGTGGATTTTATAAAATGGTTAGGAAAAAATATGACTTTACTATAAAAATTCCACTGCCTATCAATGCTTATTACCACTGCCATTTAAGAATTGTATTTATATATTAGTCAAATACAAAATGCTATAAATTAGTCATACAAATACATCATAGTGTAAGTTGGATTTATTTGTTAGTCATTTTTGTCATAGCTTTCTCCCTCCCCAACCCAAGTTATTAATTTCAACAACATGCCTGCCTCATAAATGATGGTTAGACTCCTGACCTGGGAATCAGAAACCTGAAGTTTTGGTACATTTAATTTATGTCAAATCCACATGGTCTTGTTCATGTTCTACCACAATTACTTACATGTTGTAAATATTAGCAAATAATATTTAATTTATTTTTTTGTTCAAATGTCTTTTTTAAAAAAAAGATTTATTTATTTATGCATACAAGAGCTGGGGTATAGGCCAAAGATGTGGGGGGTGAGAGGATTCACCAGAGACAGAGTGGGGAACAGAACAGGCAGACCGACTGAGATACACTGCTGAGGGGAGTAGCAGGCGAGATAGGAGAGGTCTGTTTTGCCATGTGGGTTGCTCCCTGCCCAGGCAGGGATTGAACTCATGCTGCAGAGGCTGGGGATTGCTTCATAGTGCGGTGCGTAACCCCTTGCACCACCAGGGAGGCCCCACAAATAATATTTCAATGCTGTTGTTTCCCTTCAGTGTGCTGAATGTACCTAAGTTAGATCTTTATCTTTGTCTGAATTACATTTTAAGTATGATTTCAAGCAAGTTTAAAATAATCTTAGAGGGATTATCATTTAGAATATTTATTGCCATAGCATTTAAATAGTATTAGTGCCACATATTAATGGATGATGAATGGATTATTGACAAGACGAATAATGAAAAAATGTCAAGAAAGATTTGATTCCATGATATAAAAAGCCTATTTTTAAAACAAATGTTATTGTAAATGTAAGCTTTATATTAAGGCATAACTTCCTCTTGAGTAACTTATACTACTTTGTTGACAGAATGTGTTAAAAGACATTGGACATCACAAAACGCAGCTGGAGACAACTGCCTTTGATGTGCAGTTCTTCATTTCTGAATATGCACAAGATCTGTCTCCAAACCAAAGCAAGCAACTGCTGAGGCTTTTAAATACAACTCAGAAGTGTTTTCTTGATATACAGGAATCAGTAACTACCCAGGTGGAACATTTAGAAACTCAGTTGCGCCTAGAACAAGATCTTGATGATCAGAAGGTTTGCCTTTCTTTGTGGAGTTGGAATTCTTTGTTTTTAGTTCTTTAGTGTGAAAGTATGAAGCCTGTAATATAAATTTCCAGGTTTATAGCATGATAGGAAAGATTTTCTGAAAAAGAATTAACGGGTAGGGTACAATGTAGGTATTATATATAGCAATATTGTTTTTCTTAAACATGCTCTAATGCAATGATTTTAATTTCATGACTCTAAAACTACTGTTTTCATATGGGAGTCTTGCTTTTTGTTTTTAGGAGTAGGAAATATGGATTCATTTCTATAGCTCTGTATATATACAGATGCAGAAATTTCCAGGATAGATGATGGACATACAGATAAATAAGGCTAAGGGTGACTTTCTCCACTGGGAGGCATATGGCACAGCAGTTCAGGGCATGGGCTGAGTTTATTTCCCAGCTACACTCACTGATGGTGTAACCTAAGGCAAATCAGTCTTCTCATTGATAAATTGGAAATAGCAGTGCTTACCTGATAGCATTATGACCTTTGCTAAGAGAATGACTATAAAGCATTTTGTACCTCACCTGGCACGTGTTAGGTTCCTAGTAAATGTGATTTATGGCTATAAGATAAATAACTAGTGTGCATACAATAGGAATATGAAAGATGCAAGTAATTAATATTAACTTAGTAGAAAGACTTAGTGATATATATTAGAGTGCTATGTCTAATAGGAACAATGATCGAAAAGGCGGGAATGGAATTAGTGATTAAGTAAAAGTATTGCATGCAATATTTTCCTTTTATTATTTCTTAAAGCACCTAGGCATTGTCTCTAGCATGATAACCTGTATACACATATCAAATATGTTAATAGACAAAGCACTACTAACTTCTGTTTTGATATCCTTTTGCAGAATTAATTGTGTGTGTTGCAGTTTTCAGGAGCTTAAGAAAATGGAATGTTTCTTCTTGTCGGTCAGAAGTTTCATCTCTTTACACATATGCATGGCCAGTATTCTGTTGAGCAGTTTCACCCAAACATGATCTCTTTCCTTGTATAGAGGACATGCTCTTACATTCTGTGTCATCTTGCTCAGTTTGTACCCCACTGCTATCATGTTTACAGCATACTTAGGAAAGCTTATGTAAAGGAAACTTGCAAAATGTGTTCTATTAAGGAATTATTACAATTATGAGTTTATGACTGTACATTTAAGATGCTTCGGCTTTGCTCTACTTTAGATTGTGACAGAACGTCAGCAGCAGTACAAGGAGAAACTCCAAGGGATTTGTGATCTCCTCACCCAAACAGAAAACCGCCTGATTGGTCACCAAGAGGCCTTTGTGATTGGAGATGGCACAGTTGAGTTAAAAAAGTACCAGTCCAAGCAAGAGGTAGGATTTGGTTTTGCATCAGTGGTCTATGTTGATGTTGACTTTGATTACAATTATTTAGGAAAAGTTAGGATTATTGAAAAATAACAATTTTACCTTTCTAAGGCAAGGCACACCTATATGTCCCAGGTCTGAGCTTTATATACTAAGAGTTATATTTCCAACTTGTACAATCTAGATACACGGTAGTTTCCTGGACTGTTTTTGGTGGAATACTGAGTAGAAGAAATATAAAAGAGATTTGATAATAGAAATACTTTGTGTGGTGAATTAAAATTTGAATCCATTTAAGGTCAACTTACTTGCAAATTAGGTTAAATGAACACCAGTTTAAGATCTTTCTCTTTCTTAGCTCCTTTAGATTCCTTTCATCTCTTTCTGCAATTTGTTCCTTTTCACTGAAGGAACAAATAATAATGGCAAGGAAATCTTTATTTTGGTGTCAGGAGAAGATTCTCATTGTATCTAGATAGTTTTTGGTACAAATCCAAGATTATACATGACAGCTTTATAATTTTTCTGGGCCTCAGTTTCTTTACTGATCATACTAACATTGCTATATTATTGTAAAGAGTTTAGCAAATATTTGCGTTGAGCAACTAGAGCAGTTAATATCACATATTGGTGGCTCTGTAAAATTCTCTTTCAATTAAAATTTGAAATGAAAAAATTGAGGATCCTTAAAATAAAGGTATGGAGAAAAATATGAAACTTCAAACAATATAGGGAATGAAAATGCACACTAAAGGAGAAAGGGAAGGAAGAAAATTCATAGAGAATACTGGAGAGAAGAAGACTGTAACTGCTGAGGAGAGTTGTGCTTCTTAGCAGCCAGGCAAAGAAGCACACATATTACAGTGCTCTGCTGTTCAGAGAAGAAATTATCTTAGTTTTTTTTTTTTAAATTTTCTTTTTTTTTTTTAAGGTTTATTTATTTATTTATACAAGCACTGGGTACAGTCAGAAGCGCGGGAGGGTGAGAGAATTCACCAAAGCCAGGGCGGGGAGCAGAGCAGGCAGAAGGACCGAAGTACACTGCTGAGGGGAGCAGCGGGCGGCAGGAGAGGTCGTTGCAGAGGCTGTGGGCAGCTTTGCAACCCAGCGCTTAACCGCTGAGCCACCGGGGAGGCCCAGAAATTATCTTAGTTTATGGGGACAACTATTTTGTTTTTATCCTGAGCACTTATATATTTTTTAAAATGTTTACAAACAATAAACAATATTACAATGGTTTCAAAAGTTTTATAAATACATTCACATAACACTATGTAAATTTATAAATATTATATATTGGATAGTTCAGGGTTTTCAGTGTTTTGCAAATCACATCCCTTGGTTAAACATAAAAAATCTCAGACTTATAAATGCTACTTGAGATTTCAAATTATATTTAATATTGTGATTTAAATGAACTCAAATTAAAATTGAATATGCTTGTCAACTTATATATACTAGATTCTCAGCTACTCACCTCTTCTTTTACAATTACAATTCTGGAAGAATTAATATGTAACTAATAAGATTTTTTTCTTTCACGTTAAAAGGAATTACAGAAAGATATGCAAGGAAGTGCACAGGCATTGGCAGAAATAGTGAAAAACACAGAGATCTTTTTAAAAGAGAATGGCGAAAAGCTGTCGCAAGAAGAGAAGGCTTTGATTGAACAGAAACTTAATGAAGCTAAGATAAAGTGTGAACAACTTAATTTAAAAGCAGAACAGTCGAAAAAGGAGCTGGATAAAGTTGTGACGACAGCAATCAAGGAAGAAACTGAAAAGGTCTTTATTCAGACAGAAATGTGGTAAACTCTTGCTTTGTTGAAAATGATTAGTGTAATGCTTATTTGATTTAGGTAGCTCATGTTTAATTACTTGATAAGTGATACTAGATGATAAGCAAAAATTGGTACCAGAGATTTGAATTTTAGATTGCCAGGTATATAAGTGACTAGATACTATCATGAGTTTGAAGAGTTAGCTTTTTGCTTAACTATAAAAAAATTTATGTGAGTTTGTGAGACTTTCTAATTGTGAAATGTGTGAGGACAGTTAATTATGGTTAAAATTTTGGAGTGTGTTTTCAAGAACAGTGAAAGCTTCAAAGTACTTGTTGCAGTTACTGAATTCTAAAGTTTAATTTCAGTGTGTGTAGTTTTAGTATCTCCACTCTAATTTTAAATGATCAAAATATTTACTTTTGGACTATTTTATAACTAATGCCATAGCCTGTATTCAGAGTGCCTATTGTGTATTGTTCCTGCCTAGGCTGCCGCAGTGAAACAGCTGGAAGAGAGCAAAACCAAAATAGAAAACCTTTTAGACTGGTTATCAAATGTTGACAAAGAATCAGAAAAGGCAGAGGTAAAACAGAAGCCGGCAATTGAACAGAATGGAACTCATTTTCAAGAAGGTGATGGCAAATCAGAGATAGGAGAAGAGGGTGAGGTTAATGGTAACCTGTTTGAAACTGTTGTTGATGGGCAAGTTGGAACCACGGAGGAGAATCTGAACCAGCAGTACCAGAAAGTTAAGGTGTGTTGTTTTTAGACTTAATGATATTCTTAAATTCTATTTCCAGGTCTGTGAAAGCAATATCTTTTCAAGCTTTCATGACCACAGAGAGTGAATTCCTTTTGTTTAGGCTCATCGTTATGTCAACTGTAGTTATTGGGAGAATTCTAAGCAAGTAGAAAACAGTGGGAGATAAAACATTAGTTACGGCTTTCTTATAAGTTAAGCAAAGTTATAAGGAGTAATTTGGATGATAGGGCAAAACATAAATAACTTAGTTCTGTGGGCTCATAGAAGGTGGTAACTTTGTACTAAGAACAAGAGAACAGCAGGAGAAAAAAGTTCCAAAGTGCCAAACACAGTGGGGATATTCTGGTAGCAGCTCTTCCCTCACAAATCCACTTGGCACCGCCACCTTCTTCAAGTCTTTGCACATATCTCATCTTCTTCATGTTACTATTCGGATGATCCTGTTTAACTCTGAAAGCTGACTTTCAGTCCCACACCCACCCACCCATCCCCAAGTCTGATTGTTCCTTTAGCCCTCAGCACTGGAGAGGAATGGAAGAGGCCTCAGGTGGCAGAAAGAGTTCTGACATAGTGGGATCAGGTTGGTTGGCTTCATGGAAGACATTAAAGGAAATAAAGGCAATTGCTCAGATGGATTCTTCTTCTTACTACATTTGTATGCCATGCTGGGCTGAATGGCTGCTTATGACTGGAGAGAAAGGGATCCTGCTGCCCAAGGTCCACACAGCTGCCCTTACACCTGGGGTGACCCGTGGCTCTGCACACCTATGACATGTGGAGCACACCTGCCGGGCTGGAAACTGTGTTCTTCACTTTCAGAGTGATTTTAATCCCTGGCTTACATCACGCGCTTCCAAGAAGTGTTCATTGTGTGTGATCTCATGCACTCATTTCAACAAACCTTTGATGCATAGGGATTATTATCTCCTTTTTCCACATGCAGGAGAGTGAGGCCCAGGGAAAATAATAAATCTGATTTTCTCTCTCTCTCTCTCTTTTTAATAGATGTTCCTCTCCTGTTGGGCTTTTCTGAGTGTACCTTTTCTTGATTATTGTCATAGTGTCAGAATTTTTTATTGCTTTAAATTGCAAATTATTTGTTTTTCTATTTAAGTGTCTTTTCATCATCATTTCCTAATAAAATGTGTTATACTTACTTGTTCGATTATAAGGTAAAGAATTGCAGCCCCTTTTGGGTGGTTGTAAGGAAGCAATGAGTAAAATGAGATCAGAATGCAGATGCCTGTTTTAGAATTGCAAGAAAAATTCATTATACTTTTTCAAAATTTCTCTAGAAGAGTACGTGATTTATGTGATCAGTTACTTTCTACAGAAGATTAGAAATCTCCTTTTAAAAAGTGTTCAAAATGAAGCTTTTGCTAGTCTGAAATTCACCAATAAAGGAGAGAGACTGTGCACCTTGAAAAGTTTATTGAGAAGGAAGTTGTCAGGTTTAAATGTTGCATTAAGATTGCGAGTACAGAGGCGCCAGTTATCCCCCAGTCTTAGGGTAGCCCCATCACTACTCTGAATTTACAGTTGGCATTTTTTCCACACAGGCCCAACATGAGAAGATCACTTCTCAGCACCAAGCTGTCCTCCTGGCTACTCAGTCTGCACAAGCCTTGCTTGAGAAGCAAGGTCATTATCTCTCTCCTGAGGAAAAAGAGAAACTGCAAAAGAACATGAAGGAACTAAAAGAGCATTATGAAACCGCACTGGCCAAGTCCGAGAAGAAAATGAAGTTGACGCATTCTCTGCAGGAAGAATTAGAAAAGTTTGATGCTGATTATAGTGAGTTTGAGCACTGGCTGCAGCAATCAGAACAAGAACTTGAAAACCTGGAAGCAGGTGCAGATGACTTCAATGGTTTAATGACCAAGTTGAAGAGGCAGAAGAGTTTCTCGGAAGATGTTATTTCTCACAAAGGGGATTTGAGATATATCACCATTTCTGGAAACAGGGTGTTAGAAGCAGCCAAATCTTGCAGCAAGAGAGATGGTGGTGGCAAGGCTGGCCAGGATGATATTGATACTTCTGCAACACACAGAGAAGTCCAGAGCAAATTGGATCATGCCACTGATCGGTTCAGGTCTCTCTATTCTAAGGTAATTTTACTCTTTTATTTTAAGGGGAAGATCAATATTTGGTTGTAGTTTTTTGCTCTGCACTCTCAACTTTTGTTTGACAATTAGAAGCAAGAAACCTAAAAGCTGAAGCAGGGAAGATAAGGTGGTTTCACCTTGTTTCCCTTAGTCTTATTATTCATCTGCTTTACCTCTGAATAATGAGTTTAAATTAGGAGCTTAAAGTTTGTTTAGTTAGTTTTGAGAGTTTTCCAGGAAGCTGTACCTCATAAACTGTAAGACTGAATTTGACCACTAGGTGGCATTTATATTTTGACTAAGCAGAAAAACTTGCTAATTTGCAGCCTCTCAAGCTTGAGAAAGGAAGTTTCATCTCAGATAATTCCCTTCAGTACTACAAATGTTGGGCCTCCCTGGTGGCACAAGGGTTTGAGACACAACCTATGAAACTATCCGCAGCCACTGCAACACAAGTTCAATCCCTGGTCAGGGAGCTGCCCACATGGGGCAGCAGACCTCTCCTGACTTGCCTGCTGCTCCCCTCATCAGTGTATTTCAATCTACCCACCCGTCCTGTTTCCCACTCTGTCTCTGCTGAATCCTCTCACCCCCCACACCTCTGGCCTGTACCCCAGCTCTTGTATGCATAAATAAATAAATCTTAAGAGAAAATACTACAAATGTTTATTTTATAAAAATATTTGATCATAGCCTCCCCCGGTGGCACAGCGGTTGAGCGCTGGGCTGAGAGGCTGCCCGCAGCCACTGCAGAGCTGGTTCATTCCCCAGCTGCCGGCGAGGGTCCCACAAAAAATATATATGTATATATTTGATCAGTGCATTAACAATTACTTGCATTAACAATTACTGACTAGAAGACTCTTTCAGCTTCTCTTATTCCTGTGGACAAGTAAATGTTTTGTTTTTAAAAAAAATCTTAGAAAACATTTTCTGTGAACAATATAAGCTGAAGAGACTGACTAAGAGTGTAAATGATTTGAAGAGCTTCATTGGCCTACAAGATTCAGTGCTTCATTTTGACCTAGATTATTTACCTTCCTATTAATCTTATTCAACATGTAGAAATGATTTATTGAACCTCTTGAAAACCTATGAATCAAATTCGTATCTATACATATGGAATATGAATGCCAGTGGGGAGATACCTTAGTAGATCAGTCTCCTCTCATGATTGATATCAAAATCCATCATTTTGGGTTAAGACTCAGCCCTTATAAATATGTTTTTGAATTGGTATAAGCCTAGAACTGCTTCCTCATTTTTATGGCTAATGTTTTCAAGTCTGTGGATGCTTCTTAAAATAAAGAAGAAAATCTTAGCCCTGTAGTTTTCACTAATTTTGGTTGAAATCTGGTGTTGTCCAAGTTGCATAACTCGTATGTCCCAAGGTTATTTAACACATAAAAAATAGTGGCATTGAATCCCCCACTTCTGTTCTCTTTTGATTCTTTAGTGCAATGTCCTTGGGAATAACCTTAAAGATCTGGTGGATAAATATCAACACTATGAAGATGCTTCTTGTGGACTTATTTATGGACTCCAGGCCTGTGAGGTCACAGCAAGCAAACACTTATTGGAACCTATCGCTGTGGATCCTAAAAATCTGCAAAGGCAATTAGAAGAGACAAAGGTAAATGGAAAGAGTTATAGAAAACTAACCTTTTGGTCATCTTACTGAAAACCTTTCACTTCTACACACTTTTGTGACTGATAGTTTTGCCTAGAGAAGGGGAACAAAGGATGGGAAAATATACTTCTCCCTCTGAAGGGAGATATGACTCTGGATCTCCAAAGTTCATTCATTTCCCTTTTATTTTTTGTCCACTGTTATTTAACTGGTCTGACATTGATGTTATGACATGTTACCTGCATCCTGCCATACACTCTTCCCCAAATGAAGACCAGTATTGTGTAGGCCACTTGTTTACCTTTGTAATTATTTATTTTGTTCATTTTCTTTCTCATGGAGGTTGAAGCTACGTGAGGGCAGTCGTTTTCTCTGTTTTGTCGATTGCTGTGTCCCCAGCACTTAGAACGGTACCTGACCCAAAGTATGACTCAAGGAAAAAGGGATGTTATTGTCATATTCAGGGTCTGAGGATCCCAATTGAGGTTCTGTTGCAAATCCCCTTGATTCATAGAGATAAAGACCTAATTATTACCTAACACAGTTCTCGGAAAAATCTACCAGCTCTTTCAAAAATGTAAATTTGATGTGGGAATTGGTATGCTAGGTCCATTGTTATGTTTGTGAAGACTCAAAACCCTGTCTCTACCCTTGCATTCTAAAAAGATATTTTGCGGGGAGGTACTCTTAACCCTTCTTCATCTCCTTAAAAATTCTGGGATGCAAATAAGCTGTCCCTGTGGCTTAGACTTCAGTCTCATTATAAGCAAAGTTCCTGTTCTGAGAGATTTCTTGTACTTTCTATAACTCTCTAGGAGAATTTCCCAAACAGGTTCACTCTGATGCAGATTTTTTGGCTTCATGGAACAATTGTGGAATCTGGTATTCAGCTTGGTCTCATGTCTTATGTTGGCCACATTCGGGTGAACTTTTTGACATATTACACAGCAGCCTGTATGTCATCACAATTTATTGGCTATGAAAATTAGCTGTGAAAGTTTCCGCCATTAAAGTTTGGCATTTATGTGTGTGTGTGTGTCTGTGTGTGTGTATGTGTGTGCTGGCACATACTTGCCCACGTTTTGCCACAGCACCTGAGGATGGTAGGTATGGTGGCAGCCATTCTTTATCCTGTGGGGTCCTGGAGTAGCACTCAGGGCAGTTACCCCATCCCCTTTGCCACTTCTGTGCTAGCATCAAGCAGCCCTCCTGGGTGGCTACACCTGTCTCCTCCGAGGATTTTCCAGACCATTGCTCACCAACACCAACAGGCCCTCATGATAATACCTCTCAGAGCTTAGGCATATACTTAAGTTGAATGAGGGCTAAAACAGGTGAAGATATTTTTAGGCCTTAAATCCTATATTTTCATTTATTATTCATTTACTCATATATTTCAAAAACTATTATTAAGGTCATCTATGTGCTAAGCAGTGGACTAGGAAATGAGAATAGGAAGATGAATAAGATGAATTCCTAGTTCTCCAGGAGGTTACAGTTTGATAGAAGTGACAAATAAATCCAGTATAATACACAGGGTGTTTGCGGGAGCTCTTGAGGGGAATATACTTATACCTGGGGGTGGGGAGGAGAGAGTTAGGCAGACTTCCCTGCTGAATTTTAAAAGGTGAATAAGAGCCCAGCTTGGATGGTAGGGGGTAAGTTTCATGTGAAAGTAGGTATATAGAGATGTTGAAGCATTGCTTTAGCATGTGCAAATACCTAAGAAATACTTGTGTTGTTGGACATTTCTGGAAGGTGGCAAAGGTTGAAATTGGAATAGGTTTCATTACACTTTTATAATTTTTGCCTTTGTTATGGAAGCCATAGGAAGCCACTGAAAGATTTTACAGATGGGAGTGACATAGTCAAATACCTATTTTAGATAAAATTCATTGACAAACCATAGGGAAAGACTGGAAGCAGTTAAATGCTTTTTTTTTTCCATTTGAGTGAGAGGTTATCTTACAGTGATCTAGAAATATTGAACAAGGTCTGATTTTAAAAGAAAATTGGGCAAGTAAAATTGTCAGGTCTTAATGGTTGCTTCACATGCAGAAAGGAGGTCTAAGGATTTCGGGGAGCCACAGGTTTGCTACTTGGGTAATAAGATGCAATCCTACGAAGCATGGGGGCAGGGAATGAGATGATGAGTTTAGATTTAGCCTTTTGCATTTTTGGTGACCTTTTACACCCAGATGGAAATATTCAAGAGGCAGTTGGAAACCTGGGCATATGGCCAGGGATGAGTTCATCCACAGATGGACATGTGGGACTTGGAGTTTGAAATCCAAATGAGAGACTACAAGAGATACTTGGGGACCTCAAGTGAAATTAAGCCAAGCATGGGGCTCATGTGGCCATGCAGATGCAGTCCATTTGGATAAGGTGCAGATTGCAGGGTCAAACATCCAGAAGACTTAACTCTGGTTCCTGCCCTTATTTCTTTTTTCCTTATTCTTGCTGTTGAACTGCCTCTGCTTTCTCAGTGAATTGCAGGGAGCTCTTTCAGCCAAGTCAAGGTTACTGTTCTTTCTAACAGTGGTCATTGTTAACTTCCCCCACTTTGTCTCTTTGTGGACAAAGCTGTTCCGGGGCCATGTTTCATCTCCCTAATTACATTTGTTCTGTTATTTTTTCCTTTCCTCATCACTTTAAGTGTAATCCATGATTCTTTATGGTCTCCTTCTCTGGCATCTCTGTACTTTATCTTTGCTGACCTTACAATGGATCTTTACCACTGCGCTATTTGTCTCATTCCAGCCTGTGTTCAGTTTCCTCCATTTTCAGTTGTTGAATTTCTCAGCTTCCCTTCAGTCAGGCATTCGGTCTCTATATGGTGGTACTCTACAGCTCTTTGAAGTCATCGTGGGACTAATTCCCAAACTCTTCTTTGCTCCTACACTTGCTCCCACTTTTGCTTATGGATCTGTTAATTACCTGGATTCCGAAGCTTTGGATATGCTTCTTCTCTTGGCTCCTCTTGATCTTTGTTCCTGCCTCTTATATATCCAGTAGACATTCTGTGATGACTGACTGTTCTGCACAGTGTGGTGATCACTAGTCATATGTCACTTAGCATTTAAATGTGGCTCATACAACTGAGGAAATACATTTTTAAATTTTGTTTGATTTAAATTAAATTTTAAAAAAGCCACATGTAGTTAATGGCTACCTTGTTGGACAGCACAGCTTTACATAACCAGTCATCAAGTCCAGTAGACTCCTCCCAACTCTGTAACCAGTTCTAATTTGTCCAGACAGCCCTCCCTCCTTTCCTAGTGCTGAAGTTGAACAGGTATGTCGCTTCATCTCTTCACCATTTAATTTATCCCACACAGTGTTACAAATTTAGCTTTCCCATAAGAGAGTCTGAGTCTGTCAGACCCTTTTTCAAAAGTTGATGTCCACTGCTTCAGGGTAGAATGCTAACTCCTCATCCTGACATTTGAGGCCTTGATAGTCAGTCACTGTTTATCCTCCCATACACATCCTCTTGTGATGTTTCTACTGTCACCTTTGTGCCTTCTGTTCCTTTTTCATGTTTTCACACTCTACTTCTATATGCCCAAGTCCATACTTGTGCAGGATCCTTCTCAGTGCCACCACCATTGAGGTGACCCTCATTTTCCTCCCCAGTGATTCTTTCTTTTGATTTCCAGTAACATTTTTTTTTTACTCATCTTTAGCACTTACCACTTCCTGCCATAGGCTATAAAATTCTTGTGGGCAAATAAACTTTGTGCTTGATTTTTGTATTTCCACAAGCATATCAAGTTTTTCTTTGAAGTTGTTGCATGTTTAGTAACTTTCGTTAAAGAGACAAAATAAGACTCTGTATTGAGGACCTAATAAAATGGAAGTCCTTAGTTATGTCCCTGCCTGAAGTTGGAGTTTTCTCAAAGCTTGGCTACTATTGATTTGTTTTTGTTTTCTGGTGGTAGTTGGGATATTGTACAAAGCCTGAAGGTGGGGATTAAGGAGGAACTGAGGCTATTGGTAGAGTGTTGCTGGATCCACAATCAGGCCAATTATAATGGGGGCTTATTTCAAGACTGAATTTATATTAATCCTGACTGAAGCTTTTGCTCATGCCACTTTATATCTGGCTTTATTCTAAGAACTCTGAAGTAAGTTTATAATGATGGAAAGTTTACTCTGTCCAATTTAAATTTATATCATACCGTAAGTCATACTATATAAGTCATTTGCTTCATATTGGAAATCTCTTATTCAGTTCTGCTGAGTGTAATTGATGCATGTAATCCTATAGGCTCTGCAAGGACAGATCTCAAGTCAGCAGGTTGCTGTAGAGAAACTGAAAAAAACAGCTGAAGTGCTTTTAGATGCCAGGGGATCATTACTTCCAGCCAAGAATGATATCCAGAAAACACTGGGTAAGTGTTCATTTACTTGATTCCTGACCTACAGGTAAATTCCACATGAAGTTACCCTACTAGATTTGGAGAAAACCTTCACTAATATATTGGGTAACTCGTGTGAGTGATGCTCCACAGTCTGGAAGAAGTCATGCCTTTTCTAGCACATTTGTTGGAATCTTTAGAGAAGGGACTAGGTAGTTTGAAAGGAGCATATTTAAATTTAAATTTTATATTTAGAAAATGTAGCAGAAAGTCTTTATGAAATATTCACCACAGAAAGCAGAACTTAACATGATTCTCTTGGTTGATGAAACTGGGCAGAGCTAGACACTCAATCTATGTCCAGAATTGACTCTCTGGGAGGATCTGTCTTTATCAAAAGCAGGAGCATGGGTTTCAGAATTGAAGGCCATACTTTGTAGCAGTGTTTGCACGCTTTCATTTGTTAGACATCTTTGAGTGGTCTCACAGGGTTCCAATTACCCCAGTTCTTCAGTGATACTAGAAACTTGTATCACATTAAATGGTGCCTTTGTGCTCTGTAATTAGATAGTGCATTTCTTCAGAAATTAGTTAGTGCATGCTATACTTCATTTCTACTAATAGTATTTAGTTTGTACTAAGTGCACTGTGAACTATCAATACATGTTCATTATTTTACTGTACTCTTGTTTTGACTTTGCTGCTTTTCATATTTAATATATGCTTTTTGATGTGTGAAATGAAACAACTTAACATAGCAGATGATGAGACATATGTTTTACCCCAAGCAGAGCATAAGTTAAAATTAGGGTAGAAATTTTAGTTGAAAATATGTATGAAAACTTTTATTTCTGTTATTTGAAGAAGCATTTTGACATTTCCCCATTGTTAAGTATTATGTTACTTTGCTTTTATTTAAGATTCATCATACATTATTTTAAGATGTTAGAACTTCTTTGCCTCCATAACTTTCCATTAATATGTGAAAATATGCTTAAGATATGGAAAAGTTTTTCTAAGATTTATCTAACTTTTAAAACCAACCAATTGATGAAATAACATTCTTATAGTAGATTTTGTTTCATGCCCTGCTTCTAAAATACTTTTTAGTTCTTAAAATCAAAAACTTACTACAGCAACATGTTTTATAACTAAAAAATTACAAAAATAAGCAGTGACACTGAAAATGTGTTCATGTTATTAAAATAATGACTTGGGGGCCTCCCCTGTGGTGCGGCGGTTGAGCGCTGAGTTGTGAAGCTGCCTGCAGCCTCTGCAGCACCGGTTCAATCCCTGGCTGCTCCCCGGCCACCGGAGGAGGGTCCCACATGGTGCGCAGACCTCTCCTGCCGCCTGCTGCTCCCCTCAGCAGTGTACTTCAGTCCTTCTGCCTGCTCTGCTCCCCTCTCTGGCTCTGGTGAATTCTCTCACCCTCCCGCGCTTCTGACTGTACCCAGTGCTTGTATAAATAAATAAAAAAATAAATCTTTAAAAAAATAATAATAATGACTTGGAAAATCACTGACTATGGCTAAGCAGATAGCTGGTGTTACCCTGGGATGCAGAGTTGCCCAATTGAGAGATAGCTCACCAGATATTTAAAATCTGACGATTCAGAGTAGTGGCTCTTGTGGACTTTCAAATTAAGGCTCATTGTTGAAGCCCCTGCTTGTCTTCTCTGTTAATATCATCTTGGTGTGCATTGAATGGTACCTCCTCTCTCCATCCTCCCCTCAGCATTCACAGGGGTTTCCTTGTGTTTTTGTGACAGGCTCATGATTGTTTCTTTAAATCATCTAGACTTAACCTCTCAACTCTGAAAATTTGTCAAACTAATTTCTCATAATAGAATATTAGAGCAATCAAAAAATAATGTCTGTTTAAATGGGTAATGTGCAATGGGTCAAATACAAGATTGTAAGATGTTTAATTTTTTAAAGGTGTTTCAGGTCACAATTTTCTTCTGCTTGAAACATTCTACAATGTAGTTTACTGAAGCATTCAGAAACAACACTTTCCTGATCTGCAGACAATGAGTGATAAATTGATGATTAAAGACAGATTGTTTTTCAAAGAAGAAAATGAATACATTAAAAACTATTGTTCTTTAAACTTCTCATTCATCTCAGTATTATAAATTATGTTCAAATAAAAAATAGTCCAAAAAGACTTTTTTTAAAGCATCTAAGTATTTAAAGCCTTTTGAATTGAAAATAAAGTCAATCTCATATGAAGTAGTTAACCTGTGACTTTTTAATGTTGTCTGCTATTAACCTTTTTATTATTTTTTTTAATTAATAAATTTTATTTTTATATTCCCCATACAATTGCAATCCCCCCATTCTGACCCCAATCCCGCCCCTCCCGCCCCCCACCCCCCAAAAAGTGTCTCTGGTTCATAGTTTTTGTTGATTTTGATTTTCACTTTCTTATAGTTACTCATTTTCCTGGTCCCTTATTTAAGTTTTCTAGATTCCTGCTATGAGTGAGACCATCCGGTATTTTACTTTTTCTTTTTGGCTTATTTCACTGAGCATGATCCCTTCCAGCGCCATCCATGTTGCTGCAAATTGCATGTGTTTATCTTTTTTGAATGCTGAGTAATATTCCATGGTATATATGTACCACATCTTCTTGATCCAGTCATCTATTTTTGGGCATTTGGGCTGTTTCCAAAGCTTAGCTATTGTAAATAGTACTGCTATAAACATAGGGGTACAGGTGTTCTTTGGAATTGATGTTTCTGTGTTCTTTGGGTAAATACCTAGGAGTGGAATTGCTGGATCCTGTGGAAGCTCTATGTTTAGTAGGTCCAGAAATCTCCACACAGCTCTCCATAGTGGTTGGACCAGTTTGCACTCCCACCAACAGTGCAGAAGAGTTTCTTTTTCTCCACAACCTCGCCAACATTTGTTGTTGCTAGTTTTTTTAATATGTGCCATTCTCACTGGTGTAAGATGGTATCTCATGGTAGTTTTGATTTGCATTTCCCTGATTGCAAGTGATGTTGAACATTTTTTCATATGCCTGTTGGCCATTCGCATTTCCTCTTCAGAGAAGTTTCTTTTTAGCTCCTCTGTCCATTTTTTGACTGGATTATTTTCTTTGTTGTTCTTGAGTCTCATCAGCTCTTTGCAGATTTTTGGATCAGTCCTTTATCATTAGTGTTGTGTGCAAAAATTTTCCCCCAGTTGGTGGGGTTTCTCTTTGTTTTTGTTATTGTCTCTTTTGCTGTGCAGAAGCTCTTTAATTTGATGTAGTCCCAGCTGTTTATCTTTGCCTTCACTATGACTGCTTTGGGTGATGTGTCTGTAAAGATGTCTTTGATATGCAAATCACGTAGTGTTTCGCCTATATTTCCTTCTATGTATTTTATGGTTTCAGGTCTTATGTCTAGTTCTTTAATCCATTTTGAATTGATTTTTGTATATGGTGTGAGGTAGTGGTCAAGCTTCATTCTTTTGCATGTAGCGACCCAGTTTTCTCAGCACCATTTATTGAACAAACTTTCTTTGCTCCAATGCATAGTCTTTGCTCCTTTGTCAAATATTAGTTGACCATAAATCTGTGGGTTTATTTCTGGATTTTCTATTCGATTCCATTGGTCTGTATGTCTGTTCTTGTTCCAATACCATGCAGTTTTGATGATTATGGCTTTGTAGTAGAGTTTGAAGTCTGGGAGTGTGATGCCTCCATTCCCTTCTCTTTTTTTTTTTCAGGAGAGCTTTGGCTATTCGGGGTTTTTTGTGATTCCATATGAATTTCATCAATAATTGTTCTATTTCTTTGAAGAATGACATTGAAATTTTGATTGGAATAGCATTGAATCTGTGTATTGCTTTTGGTAGGATGGCATTTTAATAATGTTTATTCTCCCAATCCATGAGCAGGGGATGTTTTTCCATTTCTTTGTGTCTTCTTCTATTTCTTTTAACAGTGTTTTATAGTTTTCTTTGTATAGGTCCTTTACCTCTTTTGTTAGATTTATTCCCAAATATTTGATTTTTTTTTGTTTCAATAATAAAAGGGATGTTTTTTTGATTTTTTTCTTCTTCAGATTTATTGTTTGTATATAGGAAGGCTACTGACTTTTGCGTGTTGATTTTGTATCCTGCCACTTTACTGAACTGATTGATGAGTTGAATTAGTTTTTCTGTGGACTTTTTGGGGTTCTCTATGTATATTATCATATCATCTGCAAAGAGTGATAGTTTGACTTTTTCTTTTCCTATTTGGATTCCTTGGATGTCTTTCTCTTGTCTTATTGCTCTGGCTAGGACTTCCAGTATTATATTGAAAAGCAGTGGTGAGAGTGGACATCCTTGTCTTGTTCCAGATCTTAATGGAATTGCTTTCAGCTTTTCACCATTGAGAATGATACTGGCTGTTGGCTTGTCATAGATGGCCTTTATGATGTTGAGGTATGTTCATTGTATCCCAAGAATTTCAAGGGCTTTTATCATGAATGGGTGTTGCACTTTGTCAAAAGCTTTCTCAGCATCTATTGATATTATCATATGGTTTTTATATTTCTTTTTGTTGATGTGTTGGATAACGTTGATTGATTTTCGGATGTTAAACCATCCTTGTGTCCCTGGAATGAATCCTACGTGGTCGTGCTGAATTATCTTATGGATACATTGTTGGATTCTGATAGCTAAAATTTTATTGAGGATTTTTGCATCAGTGTTCATTAGGGAGATTGGCCTGTAGTTTTCCTTTTTTGTGTTGTCCTAGTTCGGTTTTGGTATTAGTGTAATGTTGGCTTCATAGAACGTGTTTGGTATTGTCCCTTCCTTCTCAATTTTTTGGAAGAGTTTGTGAAGGATAGGCACTAATTCATCTCTGAATGTTTGGTAGAATTCATTTGTAAATCCATCAGGTCCTGGGCTTTTGTTTTTGGGGAGGTTTTTGATTACCATTTCAATTTCGCTAATTGTAATTGGTCTGTTTAGGTATTCTATTTCTTCTTTATCTAGCTTTGGGTGATTGTAGAGTTGTAAGAATTTGTCCATCTCCTCTAGATTGTTGAACTTGTTTCCATATAACTGTTCATAGTAGTTATTAATTATTCTTTTGATTTCTGCTGTGTCCATTGTGATTTCTCCTCTTTCATTTATTATCCTATTTATTTGTGCTTTCTCCCTTTTTGCCCTTGTTGCTATTAAACTTTTTAAATAAATTCTATTTGTGTATACATTAGAAGCATAGTCTCAGCCTTCCTTAAGTGTATTTTCATTGTTGTTTATTTTCTCACTATATGTTTACATTTGCCAGTTTCTGTGTATCTAAATATTTTGCCTGGGATGTGAAGGGTGACAACAGCATCTTGTTGGGGTGTATGCATGTGGGGGGTGCATAGAGAGAAATCAAGCATGAGTGTGCAGGGGGCGGGGAAGAAAATGTCTTTATATGAATAATTAATTCTTGATAAATCTTTACAATTTTGTGTTGTTTCTTGAACATAGCTGTGTATGAGTGTCACCTTTTATTCTCCCCCACATAAGGTGTAAGTATGGTTAATTTGAAATGTCAGACTAAAAGCCAATATTTACTCCAAGGACTACTTTCATCTATTTGGGACAATTCAAATGTTTGTGCATACTAAAGTCTCTTTTCAAATGCAGGTGATATGCATAGAAACTATGTTAAAGTATATGTTTATTTTTCACTTTCTATTGTGATATTTTCTTTATTTTTTAAGGTTTTAGGAGTGTTCTAATTATGAGTTTATCATTTGAACTTTGTTTTTTTCCAATTTTGGTGTGAACTTTTTGTAATTTACCTTAGAATATTTTTGAGAGGGAACAGAACAAAGAGAACTTTGTGGTTAACATCTCCTGATCTTTTGGACTAGATTACATTATTGGGAGATATGATGATCTGTCCAAGTCTGTTAATGATCGGAATGAAAAACTCCAGATAACCCTGACTCGCTCACTGAGTGTGCAGGATGGCCTGGATGAAATGCTGGACTGGATGGGAAGTGTAGAAAGTTCTTTGAAAGAACAAGGTCAAGTACCCTTAAACTCTGCTGCTCTTCAGGATATCATCAGTAAAAACATTGTAAGTGAATGTTTTTAAAATGAAAAAAAAAAAATCCACAATTTCAGATAAAAAAGTTTATTAAATTCAAGGGATGCATAAATTTAAGGTAAATGTAAAGGAAAAAGACATTCCCTGAATATAACTGTGGAAAGTAGTGCTTTGCACAAAGAAAAAGGAGTGGAATGAGTTTTCTGTGAAGGAGAATAGAAAGAGCTTTGTCTATTTTTTTCATGAATAGTATTCATTACAGAGTGTTTACACATACATTGAGTCCTCTCTTGTTAATCATTCCTTGAGCCAGCTGCACATGAGGTTAATCAGATCAATGTTGTTGGTGTCTAGCTTCTTAAAAATTAGGACCATGGATAATCCCTAGGCTCCATCCAATCCCAGGGGTGCTGAGTAGCAGCAGCCTCCTGCCTGGTTCAGGCAGCTAGCCAGCTGTTCTCCACTCTCCCTTGAAGAGATTTGGGATGGGACTCCTCAAGGGGCAGATCATATTTGTCAGTCAGTCTCAATCGTTAACCTTCTTTAGACACAGGTTGTTCAAACTTATGTGTGCCATGAATAGTAATTTTTCAAAACGCTAACATTATTTGTCAACATTATAAAGCAAATGTGCTATTTGGTGCATTTCAGATGTTGGAGCAGGATATTGCTGGTCGTCAGAGCAGTATAAATGCCATGAATGAAAAAGTGAAGAAATTTATGGAAACAACAGACCCATCCACTGCATCCTCACTGCAAGCCAAAATGAAGGACTTGTCTGTTCGGTTTTCAGAAGCCAGTCATAAGCACAAAGAAAAACTTACCAAAATGGAGGAGCTAAAAACTAAAGTAGAACTATTTGAGAACCTCTCAGAAAAACTCCAAATGTTTCTAGAAACAAAAACTCAGGCTCTTACTGAGCCAGATGTGCCAGGAAAAGATGTTACTGAATTATCTCAGTATATGAAGGTAAGTCTTATTTAATATTCAGTAGACCTATCAAGTGTATTAACAGTTAAAACAAACTCATACATTTATTGGCAGAAGTATAGTTAGCAACCATCATTTTGGTTGGTGATGGAGTAGTAAAGAACTCTGCTTTCTTCCTTTAAAAATCTGAAGCCTCATCTTTTCCTGGAAGCATTTTTCTCATTGAATGAAAGTGAACACCCTTTCTCACAAACATACCCTTCCACACATCATGGATGATACACCTTACATGTCAGAACCCAGAGAGACATAATATAAGGAGTCCATGTTAAAATTAAAGTTACTGTGTCTCTTTCAAGACTCCCTACCTGCATGTTTGTTTATACTTAGAGTACTGATTGTAGACAGGTTCATTTCTTCTGTGAAATTCTGAATAGACCCATTTTGGTTCCATGCCTACCATTTGAAGATGTAGCAACATCTTATACTAATTAAATATCTAAATGCTTTGTAGGAATCAACTTCTGAATTCTTAGAACACAAGAAAGATCTTGAAGTTTTACAGAATCTCTTGAAGGAGATAGCCAGCCATGGTTTGCCAGGTGATAAGGCTCTGGTTTTTGAAAAAACAAATAATTTGTCAAAGAAATTCAAGGAAATGGAGGATACCATCAAAGAAAAGTAAGCAATGCTTAAGAGGTTGGATTTTATTCTATTTGATATTAATTATAATGAAATATTTTTATTTACTTATATAAGTAGATGCCTGAAAATATTCTGAAAGCTTTGAGGGTAAGCATTGGGCTACTTTATAATTAATTTTCATATTGAGATATATATGTGTATATATATATATATATATATATATATATATACACATAGACACACACACACACACACACACACGAAAGTAGAAAGCGCTATTGAAGAAAAATGGTGGTGATAGAATATTACTGAAAATAAACTGACTATCCTCTCTGAAACCTTGGGGACAAATACCACATTTTTTTGGCAAATGCAGAAGTAACCTTGCTCGTCAATATTTTCTGGGCTCAATTCAGAAACTATGCTCAGTTTCAATATAGGTCTCTGTGGGCTTCTTTTTTTTTTTTGTAAAGTAGTTTACTTTTTGGAGAGTTGTAGATCAAGACATGATTCCATGAACAAATAAGAAACAAGAGAATAAACCTGAGTTTAAAACACTGGATAGGGATAAGCCTTATGACTGAACTTCTATGTTTCTGATTTCATGTTAGTTTAGCATATACATATGGTTTGGCTAAAATTTATAGTGACTCCCAAAAAGAAAATAATCATTTCTCTTCCAGCTTATTACTTGTGGAGCTATATTTGTCATTTATTATTTAATTCACATTGCACAAAAGAAATATTCTTGACTTACTTAAGTAATCTCTACATTGATTCTTTTTTTCAAATGGGTACAGTTTTGAAAGCATGGAATCATCCAAAATTAGTTCAGCAGCAGTAGACTCTGATGTGCCAGTATTCCACCCTCTTGCACATGTGCACATGACATCCACACATCATCCATGTACCAAATGTAATTGCCCTCACCATTGTTCATTTGCTGTGCTTGTCTTCCCTCATGGTACTTATGTACAGAGGGGTTCCTGTAGTTTCCCGTGGAACTTTCTGAATATCTATAAGAGAAGCAATCATTAGAATTCTTTAGTCACCATATCTTTCCTCAATTTTGGAGATTTAAATCTATACTGAAGTACCAAGTTTCTGTGTCCGCTGAGGTGGCTGTGGTATGGCCCAGAAACCACTAGGTGGCATTCTGTTTTCCTCATTCAGTGATTGGTAAATGTTTCCCTTCTGGTTCTGTGCCTGTTGGCACTAAGTACCATGTAAGTGGACAGATCAAAGCTCACTGAGTCTAAGTAATGTTAGAAATATTTATATAACCTTAGAGTTTATGTTGTATTATTGAGTGTCGTTACATGTGGGTTACAGATTTCTTAACTGCTCCTATCTACAGACGTTGCCTGAGAAATAGATGTTATTTCGCTGATTTCACTTGCTACCTATGAGACCTTTCTTCTTCTACCAAAGAGTTAGAGAGAGGGCTTCCTAATGTTAAGTCTGATGCAGGAATAATTATTTCTTAGTAATTAGTCTTTTAGAGCATCTCTTTTCTGTGACAAATTTTTCAATGATTTTTGTTATCTAGAAAAGAAGCTGTGTCTTCTTGTCAAGAACAGATGGATGCTTTCCAGGTCCTTGTTAAATCCTTAAAATCATGGATAAAAGAAACAACAGAAAAAGTTCCCATTGTACAACCTTCTTTTGGTGCAGATGATTTAGGAAAATCTTTGGAAGAGACTAAGGTGAATCATTGAATCTAATACTATTTTCTCATTTGCTTGTGTCAGTAATAAGAAGTTAGAAGATAGTGGTTTCCTTTTATTTATTATAAGTTATAGCCTCATCTGTGTACTGTATATTTTGGTGATATTGAAAAATCATGACATGGGGTTAACTGGTCCTTTTAAGGAAAGGCATAAACGCTTAATTAGCTTTTTTTTAAGGGGTGTAGAAGTGAATTGCTGACTGTTTTGGTGTCCAATTTTCCTTTTCCTCCAAATCTCTCCTTAGTTTTCAGTTATCTTTTTACACCATTTCTCATGATGTTAAGTAAAAAGTTCCACCTCTTCAACTCAGCTTTCACTCTATAGCTTGGATGTCATCATAATGAGGATTTGAAAATAGAAGTTGTTTGAATCTCTAATACAAATAGTACATATCTTCTGTTTTTTGACTCATTATAAAATGTATGATTAGTTTTCAATCCATATTTGTGTGATTTTTTTTTTAATTCATTGAAATCTTTGTGGATAAAACTCACTGTTAAATGGAATTCTGAATTCCCTCTTTTTTATATTGTTTCTAGTCTATTTCTTCTTGTCATTTGGCTGTTACCTAGTACAGTTTTCCAATCTTACAGTTGACAGTTACTTTGGAACCCATGGCAGCTAGAAATAGCCTGACTTCACTGTGGCCAGGGGCAGAATGCAGGATGGACCTTCCTCCCCTTCTCACTGCTAACAGTGTTAACAGTCACTGGGGCTGTTGGAACAATTAGGGATGGTGCCTTTTTCTTCCATCCCCTCCCCCACAAGTCAGGATCTACACTTGTTCTCTCTGATTTATATTTAAGAAACTGAATTGTAACGTGTAACTTTGAAAATATTATGAAGTCTGAAAAATGATATGTTTTTATATTTCAAGGAATTACAAGAAAAGTGGAGTTTAAAAGCACCAGAGATTCAGAAAGTAAACAACAGTGGGATCTCACTATGTAACCTAATAAGTGCTGTGACTACTCCTGCAAAGACAATAGCAGCAGTTAAATCAGGTAAGAGCTTTATTATCGGTTATGGCAAAAACTAAGAATTATCACCCAATTTTATTTGTGAATTTTTTTTAATTAATGCATAATACAACCTCAGAAATACAAAGGAAAGTGACAAGAAATATGACATCAATGAACACACTAAAGACTGCCATGGAAAAGTTTTTATTAGTCAGATTTCAATCCCTCTTAGATTTCATTTTATTAAAGACTACAATTAAAATATAGATAAATTAATATGTAACAATAAGGAGTATTGTATTGGAGGAGGGTAAAGTCAGATTACAATTTATTTTATTTTTTTCCTTAATAAACATGTTGAACTTCTACTTGAAATATTTGGTAAATGAGTCTCATGTCCTGGAAAAGAAGAGGCAAGGAAAGGAAATAGATTCTTTTCTGTAGAGTGAACCTCTCTTGTTTTATTCCCATCTATTTTATTCTGTTCATTATTCCCAAAGAAAACAATGAGATAATGTATTAGCCATAGTATCTAAATCATAACCTTAGTTATGGTTGAGCCACTCTTTTTAGCAGAAGGGAGAATCATGTCTAATGATTCTATAATCAGTTTAAGCAGTGGGTGTAGTTTTATGTTTCAAACATTTATATTGTTATCATTATCAAGTTTTTATTTTTTAACTCAAGTGTAGAGAGAAGGCAGATCTCATATCTTTATTCAGAGAGTTTCTGAGTGTCCTCTATGGCTTATCTATTCTGTTCAGCCCCCAGCTGTCCCTATTGTGAGACTGATGTTGCAGCTGGGCCGTCTCTCAACCAACCATTTATTCCGCTCTATTAATCCCATTTCAGGGAATACTCCTATTATATATGGTGTGATGATCTCTTCTTTTTCTCCTAATCAGATTTCCTGAATTGTCAAGTTTTTTTTTTTAAGGAAAGGAATTCTATTGGCAACTATAGAACATTTTTACTTCTATCTAAAATGTCATCCTGAATGATTTTTTAAAATGAATGAAATTTAGTTTAAAATTCTGATTTTTTTTAAATGTTTTTGTTTGTTTAGACTTGTTCTTGTGTGGCTGATTTTGGGAAATATCTTCTGTTTTGGTTAGGTAGCCAATTCATATTAGCATGATAAACTCTAACTGATTTTTTAATATTCTGATTATGAGAAACCTACCAAAGCTAGATGTTTATATGATTAAAGAGAAATAATAATTACTATCACAGAGTAGTTCTTATTTGCTTGGTAATAGGTCGTCTTCAATTTCCATTTTAGGCTCACAAGTTAGTATTTTCTCTATCAGTTTGATGGTGTGGTGATTAATTTGTCCAGTCAGGCAGCTAGTGATTAGTGGGGCTGGGATTTACATTCAGGTGAGTTATACAATAAAACCCAGATACTTCTAATCCCTGAACTCTTCTCTCTCTGTGTTGACATAATGTGGGTATAGTAGTAGGTACTTTTTTAACTTTAATTTTTCTTTCCTGTCTTTTTACATCATTTTTGCCTCCATAAATACATAACACGATGTAACTGCACCAGATAATTGCCATTTCTTAAGTAAGGCAAATGTTCTTTTGTCTCTTAGTCATTTGTGCTTCATGCAACACATATTTTGAGCAATTTCTGAACGTTAGGACCTTATCAAAAATAATACTGGCAATGAAGAAACTTTATTACAGCTTTGTTTTATTGATAACCCTTGATTAATATGTATAATTTAATCTTTTTGATATTCTAGTTTTTAAGGGAATCATTACTAATTCAAATAAGTTTTGTAAAGAGAGGGTGTTGCTTGACCTTGAAAGTTTAGACTTTCATTGATTTTGAAATCGAATCAATAGTTTATATTTTCAAATAGCAATAACATTTAAAATGATTACTGTCCATGTGGTTTAACTTAATGCTGTTTACTACTAATACATAGAAATGCTTTGGAAATATGTGGTTGCTTCAGTGTTAATATTTTTACAGGTGGAGTAATATTAAATGGTGAAGGAACAGCCACAGATACTCAGGAAATTTTGGCAAATAAAGGTAAATAGTAATTGCTTATGATTAAAGGAACTTTTTGAGAGGAAAACCTTTTTAGAGGTGAACAGTAGTTATATTGAAATTTCAAACTTGAATTTATGTGGTATTATTTATCAGAGTCTTCATAAATGCATTTATATTACATTCCATACAATTTTGTTTATTTGAAAGTAGTGAAATCCAGTAGTTCAGTGTGACATTTGGTTATGTTTCTTTCTTTTTGGTTAATCTGAAGTATTTTGTCGTATGTGATACATTATTTGATCTAATTTCTTATCATTGATACCTGAGGAATTAAGTAGTATTTCATGGTTTTGTATTTTTTTAAAGATTTATTTATTTTTATACAAGAAGTGGGGTACAGACTGGAGGCACGGGAGGGTGAGAGGATTCACCAGAGATAGAGCGGGGAGCGGAATAGGCAGAAGACTGAAATACACTGCTGAGTGGAGCAGTGAGCGTGACAGAAGAGGTCTGCTGTGCCAAGTGGGTTTCTCCCTGGCTGGCAGGGAATTGGACCCGCATTGCAGAGGCTGCGGATAGCTTCACAGTGCTGCGCTTAACCCACTGCACCACTGGGGAGGCCTGTTCTACTCTCCGCTCTGGCTCTGGTGAATTTTCTCACCCTCCTACGCCTCTGACTGTACCCAGTGCTTGTATAAATAAATAAATAAATCTTAAAAAAAGAAAAAAAAGATGATCTAATCTTTTAGTTCTAGAAATTCTGATTTTATCATAGTAGTATTTATATTCACAAAATGGAAGGAGACATCACATAAAGCAAACTTTTATTTCTAGAGTGCTAAACACCCTGAAAATATGTCCAATTTTTTTTTTTTTTTTTACTCTCAGGACTAACATCCATCAAAAAGGACATGACTGACATAAGCCATGGTTATGAAGATCTTGGTCTCTTACTTAAGGACAAAATAGCCGAACTTAATGCCAAACTCTCCAAATTGCAAAAGGCTCAGGAAGAATCAAGTGCAATGATGCAGTGGTTAGAGAAGATGAACAAAACTGCAACAAAGTGGCATCAAGCACCTACACCTACAGATACTGAAGCTGTGAAGACTCAGGTTGAGCAGAACAAGGTATATAGTTTGTGGTACACTTACTAAAATATTGTAAGTGTCATTTTAAACTGAGCCTTTGTGGTCAGGAGCTCTGTTCTGATTTCCTAACTCTATTATCTTCAGCAAGCAATTTTCCAATTTCGTTTAATATGTTTTCTACAGAGAGTAATGATAGTTGTTATTTATTTTTGCACAAAGGCATTATAAAGGTGAGTGAACTGTTGGATGTAAGCAGCTTTGCCACCTTTAAATCAGTTTAGGTCTAGGATTTTAACCAGCCAGCTATTGGAAAAGATTTATATAAGGGCTAAGTATATTCGGGATCTATTCTGTCCAGTAAAAACAGGGTAGCTCCTGACTTTCCTTTCACTAGTGGACAGTATTTCTTTCTACAACTGTTATGGATGAGGAAATGATTTTACATGTGGCAATGATGGTGAAAATATCTACAAATTATTTACCTATATTTGAACTCTATATTGTGTTGTCCAGAAAAATGCTTATCATTATAGTTGAAAATTAATTAAGAAGAGGAAAAGAAATTAGTGCTTTAGTAGCTCATATACTAGTAGATTCGCCAATCTGGCAGGCTTTGTTAAGAATCATATTCTCATTAATTGCAATATTACTGATCTATATATTCCTTTTTTCCAGAGGGATTTGTTTGAGAATAATGTGAAATTCTTTCTTTTTTATTTATTTTTTAAAGATTTATTTTTATTTATTTCTGCATATAAGAATTGGGGTGTAGGCCAGCGGTGTGGGGTGTGAGAGGATTCACCAGAGACTGAGTGGGGAACAGACCAGGCAGATCTACTGAAACATGCTGCTGAGGGGAGAGCAGCAGGCTAGACAAGAAAGGTCTGCTGTGCCATGTGGGTCAGCTCCCTGGCTGGACTCAAGCCTTAATGGCTGGCGATAGCTGATAGCACTGAGACTTTAACCCCTGCATCACCAAGCAGGCCCAGATATGAAATTCTTTCTGGTAATGGGATGAGAATTATTATCTCACTAGCTGTATTAGTTCTCTTTGGGATTCCTTTATTATATAGTTGAAAACTAATTAAGAAGAGGAAAGAAAATTAGTGCTTGCTTCAGCAGGACATATACTAAAATTGGAATGAAATGGAAAATAAATGATGGATTCAGGGCCTCACCCCCTTCAGCATTTAACAGTGGATTTTTTTCCTCTTTTGGTCATGCTGGGGGGGAAATGCTCTATCATAATTGTGGTTTTGTCTTTCGATGTTGACATACTTCAATGCAGTTATTTTTTTCCCCTTGTTAGTCATTTGAGGCAGAACTGAAGCAAAATGTAAACAAAGTGCAGGAGTTGAAAGACCAATTGACAGAGCTGTTAGAGGAAAACCCAGATACTCCTGAAGCCCCCAAATGGAAACAGATGTTGTCAGAAATAGGTATGTTACATCACTCACACCGGAGTTTATGAACAGAAGCTCAATCATTTTCTGTCATAATTTTTATCAGAAAACATTTATCCAACAGCCTCACTTATTTTTGGCATTGCTATAATACTTCAGAATCTATTTTGCATATTCAAAAGTGTCATTTCAAATTCTATTATATGTGGAGAGTTGGCATATCTAACCTTGTGTTTTTCTTACTAAACACAGCAACTAAATTTATCTTTATGAAGGTAAATTTCACTACAAATTATGTGTATTGAGTAATATGTTTTATTTTTTACTAGATTTTTGGTACTTCTGATTTTTAAATTTTTTTATAATCTGGTTTGATTAATCTTCAATGTTTGTCAACTTTATAGTAGCTTCCTTTCTCCTTGATGGAGTTCCTTCCAGGGCTCCTTTTGCCTAGCTCTTCTCTTTCACAATTGGCATTAAAAAGTAGCTTTCCTCAGAAGTCTGGTTTTGATTCTCCTGAGTTATTCTCCCACCTCCATCCTATCTTATAAATGGTTTCTTATGGGTGAGAATTTTCTTCAGTCACAAGCTTTTTATCTTGTTTTTCCTTTTCATTATTAAATTATAAGGAAAATGACTAAAAGACAACAATGTTTTTCCCAAGTATTGTTTTGGAGAATTCAATGAGTTAATGTGTGTACAACTCAGACAAACAGTACTTAGCACATAGTAGGTGATGTTTGTTTAATGTGATCATAGTAAGAATTATTTTGCTTTCAATTGTTCCATTATATTTAGATAAATAATTGTTTTTCCTTGATTATGCTAGGCAAAATAAGCCAGATAAATACTGGATTTCAGTATTATATGTTTCACTTATATGTGAAAGGAAGAGAAATCACAGAAAGGGTCAGACAAAGACAAACTTTTAAAACCAACCCTTGCAATCTGACTGTAGATCTGAAACAATCAGGCGGGGGAAATTAGTGAGAGAGAGAAGAAAATGGGATGGGAGGGAGGATAGTATAATAGAATATGGTGGAGGACCATGGGTGCTTTGGTGGTGGGAGAGCTATGGTGGCCACACCTGAGAGGATAAATCCTATCCTGTCAAAAATTAACAAGGATGCAAATCAATGGTACTTAATTTAAAAAAAAGTCTTTATAATCAGCTATGGTATGATGAATTTGGAAATCTATGTTTTAGCTTGGAAAGGGTCATCCTAGAGAATCTTAATGTTCAAAAGTATATTTAATCCCATTATAAAAGCAACTCTTGTATTACAATAATTTGTTCCTATCATGAATTTGTTGTCAGATTGTGTTTGATTAGAATATGCCACTAGATATTGTTTGAGGCATTGAATCAGCCATTTAGTTTATTATACTAATAAAAATATCTCTCATATCAACTTATCAGAGTGATCAGTGAATGTCGATTGACTCACATATTCAAGTGCTGAGCTAAGTGCTCTGGTGAAGAACTCTTAGCCTCAGGGAAATTGTCTTGAGGGTGGGGAAGCAGCAAAGGTATATTAGCAGAACTTAAGAGCCTGTGGAATTGTGAAGGAAGGAGTACATGGAGAGGAGGTAGAGCCTGTCAGGTATGGGGTCTCTGTGAGCAAAAGCCTGTTTGTATGGTTGTGGTAAGATCAGTGGGGCTCAACAGAGGATTCATTGCAAACCCTCTAAGATGAGTAGATGAGAGCCAGTTTGTGGGAGGTCCTGGATATCAAATGTCTTCTGATTTTATCACATAGGTAGTGAGGCGTTACTAAAGGATTTGAGCACAGATTTGACATTCTTGATCTCTCTCTTTTTTTTTAAATCTATTTATTTATTCATACAAGCACTGGGTACAGTCAGAAGTGCGGGAGGGTGAGAGAATTCACCAGAGCAGGTAACAGAACAGGCAGACTGACTAAATACACTGCTGAGGAGAGCAGCGGGCGGCAGGAGAGGTCTGTGGCACCATGTGGGGCTCTCGCCGGTGGCCGGGATCGAACCAGCGCTGCAGAGGCTGCGGGTAGCTTTGCAGCCCAGCGCTCAACCACTGTGCCACCGGGGAGGCCCGGATTTGACATTCTTAAAAGTGATTTCTTAGGGAAATTATTTTCAAATCTAATGGATTGCAGCTGAGAAGCCAGTTAGGAGGTTAGTAGTCTAGATCTGTAGTTCTCAAAGTATGTTCTTTGGAACAGCAGCAGCACGGAAATTTTCAAGCCCCACTTCAGATCTATTAAATCAGAAACTGTGGATGGAGCCCAGCACCGTGTGTTAACACTCACTCCAGAACCAATAGTCTAGGCAAAACAGCTGAGGATCAAAATGGATTTAAAGCATTGGAAATATAAAGGGTGGGTTTAAGTTTTTATCATCAAGGATATAGAAAAGTTAGGAAAGTTACAAAAGAACATTCTGAATTATTATACCTCATGACTTTGGAGAAAAAATACCTTTGAAAGTCAAAAAAAATCCACCAGTTTTGATTGGAACCCATTGAGTTTTATGTTTTTAATGTTGTGTGAAGGTGTTGAAATTTCCTATTGTAACTGTTGAGCAGTAAGTTGCTAATGTGTGATTTGAATAGAGGAGAATGGTTAGATTCTGATACACAAATGAAGGAGTCATTTGCCTAGAACTGATCATTGAAGATTTGATATTTAACGAAAGAATTAATATTAATATTGTACATCAGTTATAGTTGAAGAAATACACTTCATAGAACTTCTGCCCAGGACAAAGAATCTCAGTATCTTTTTAGTTATAAGGAATATCTTACATTTTACAGATCATCAAAAATATTCAAATATGTTTTTTCATGTACTTCAGTTGCCACACAACCATCAGAGCCATGAAATCTTTATCACTAGATGCAACTAATCTCTTAGGTTAGATTTCAGTCGGCAAGGTAAGAAAAGTTATGCAGATGGAATGAATGATAGCCATTTTATATCATCTTGAGTCATATCCTACAGTCTTCATAGGCAAAAATCATTTTAAATACCTATAAAGAGAATACCAGTTCATTCTTTTGTTTTTCTTTCAGATTCCAAGTGGCAAGAACTTAATCAATTAACAGTTGATAGGCAACAAAAATTGGAAGAATCCTCTAATAATCTAACCCAATTTCAAACTGTAGAGGCTCAGTTAAAACAGTGGCTCTTGGAGAAAGAATTGATGGTCAGTGTTCTTGGGCCTTTGTCAATTGACCCAAATATGCTAAACACACAAAGGCAGCAGGTGCAGGTGAGTATTGCTTAAGACAAATGTTTTCATTATAAATACATTAAGTCTGGAGAGCATGTGCTTTATCTGCCTTGGAGTATATTTCAGATGCCCATAAACTACTGTCCTGAGGTTAGCAAGAAACCCCAAGAGAACTAAAGTTGTGAATCATTTCCAGAATAATCTGTTGAGTCCCTGATGGATATAGTCCCTTCATCATTTCAGTCATATTGTGATTTGTACAGGTTCTGTTACAAAGGGCCTCCTTTGAAGGATTTATATAGTTGTATAAGTAATAACATTTTTATGAGAACCTAATACATGCTTTTTATTGTTTAGAAATTACTCTTTTGAGGTTTTATTCATTTTGATTGTGGTAGTAGATAATGAAACTTGTAAAACTCATACAATGCAGCCATAACTGGGGCAGGAGTGGGAGGAAGAGACAAGAAGAAGAAGAGAAAGAATAGGGTGAATAGAGAGGGAACCTTGAAACCCAGTGAATTAATTTGACTAGCCTAATAATAAGCAGATAAATCCACAAGGGGAAAAACATCCATAAAATTTAAGTCAGATGCAATAGCAGAAGTTCTGTTGTGGTTTCAGTTAAGTGTCTTCATCTGAATAGTGGCTTAGGGTGGTGAGACTGATCCTAGTCTCCGAAAATACAAATCAGTCAAATGTTCTTGTTCATGTGTGTTCTTAATCTGAAGAGAACAAAAGCAAAAGATAAAAATAAGCATTTGGGGACAAATAATTACTCCTACTTTTGGTAGTCTCCCAGAGATAGATAAAATATTTAGAGGGAAATTTTTGGATAATAAATTTTATAATGAGAACCACATGGAGGTTGTTCATTCTGAGCAATATGATTTATTGACTAAACCTTTATAATAAAACCATAAATGTCAATAAATCTTACATTAAAGAAAACCATTGTAAATCAATGCCCTGTGAGCTAATATTATTCCAGTACTGTTAGCGCTGTACATTTCCTCTAGTGTAAAATGTTATAGAGAGTTTTACAATTCTTGCAAAGAGAATAGTATGAGTAAAAAAACAAATTTGACACCAGTGGAACATGAACTTGTCTGACAGCAGTGTTTTTCTTGGTATGAAAGCTTGTCATAAATCTTTTATTCCTTTTGCCCGGACTACCAAAAATACTTATCCTCTTCTTTTTTCTCTTTGGGGGATGTTATTTTAGGCAAAATATTATCTCTCTGAAGCACCATTGCTCTTTGAATTAGTTTAAGATAATTGTACTGCCCTCAAAATAAAAACCAGGGAAAAGTATCTAAAAAACTAAGGTAAAAACTAAGTAAATATGGACCGTTTTCGTCTGTTAGAAGCATACAGATGTATTTTCTGTAATCATCTGATAATTTGTATGTTGTATTTACTTTTATTGCCTCTTTACCTTAGATTCTGCTGAAAGAATTTGATACTCGAAAACCTCAGTATGAACAGCTAACGGCAGCTGGTCAGAGCATTCTGAGCAGACCTGGTGAACACCCTTCTTTCCATGGGGTTGTGAAAGAGCAACTGGCAGCTGTAACCCAAAAATGGGACAGCCTAACAGGACAATTGAGTGACAGATGTGATTGGATTGATCAAGCCATTGTTAAAAGCACACAGTATCAGAGCCTGCTGAGAAGCCTTTCCAATAAACTGAGTGACTTGGATAATAAACTCAGCAGCAGTGTGGCCGTGAGCACACACCCTGATGCTATGAACCAGCAGTTGGAAACAGCCCAAAAAATGAAGCAGGAAATAGAGCAGGAATCGAAGCAGATAAAAGTGGCCCAGACTCTCTGTGAGGATTTGTCAGCATTGGTTAAAGAAGAGTACTTGAAAGCAGAACTTAGTAGACAACTAGAAGGCATCTTAAAATCATTTAAGGATATTGAGCAAAAAGCAGGTTTGTCTCCCTTTCCCTTTCTGTAATACATATATTTCCTGGTGATACAGGTAATATGTTGCCTTTTTCCAAACCGTTGCCCATAATTGAGGACTCTGGCAAGAATAAACCACCACTATGAGCACAGCAGCACAGAGAACATACACATATTGTGTTCGGGTAATTCAACATGGATAATAGGCAGTCTGTTGGTAAAATCCACTAATAAAGTCCTATTAAAATTTCACGTATTTCAAATTGTTTTTCAAAAGATGTAAATATTTTTGCTGTGTGACACTCATTGCATCAGAACAACAGATAAATACAGTTATTCAAAACACTTTGCATCATTTTCTATCTGTAGTTACTTTGAGTCTCTCATTAAAAGCTTTTCTTGAGAAATGTGTGGAAGAGAAGCATTTGGCACTATTTTTCTCTCTCATCCACTGTGGACATAGTTCTGTGACAGATGTGCCAATATGATTGAGTTCTTAGACTTAGATGTGCAGTAGGTGAGTTCTTAGACTTCAGAAGAACCTGTCAAAGAAGAATACACCTGGCTGCTTAGTTTGTTCTTTTAAAAAGTGACACTAGATGTCTTGTACCTAGTAAGCATTCAGTTTATGATTTTTTTATTGATTATATTTGTCTATATTCATAGCAGCCATTTCAGATTGACAGATGTTTTGATATTGATAATGAATATTAGTTATTGTGATTATTATGTTATGAACATTTTTGTGACAGACATTAAGCTAAGAACTTTACATGTACTATAATTTAATTGCTACAACAACTTTCATTGTTGCCAATGTGTATTTGGGAAAATGAGGCTTAGGGATTTCATTATTTTCGCACAGTATTCGAACTCTTGGAATTGATTTGGGGTCCAACCCCATGCTACTTGATAATTGCCTTTATGATATGTAAAAATCAGAGAAGTGGAAAAGTCATACTTGATAAGAGATAGATTATCTGTCTCTCAGAATACCTTAGAACATTAAACAGTTGGCACTTCCCCACACAGGAATGGAGATGACTCTGACATCTAGGCTTGATGTATCTTTTCCTATAGAGTCTACCTTTTGCTTCCTTCTTTTTTCCCCTCTGCCGATATCTTAAGCTCACCTGTAGCTCTCATAGTCAGTGCCAACAGTCCTTGATTTTGTTTGATTTTTTTTAAGATTTATTAATTTATGCATACAAGAACTGGGGTATAGGACAGGAGTATGGGGGAGTGAGAGGAATCACCAGAGACAGAGTGGGGAACAGAACAGGCAGATTGACTGAAATAAACTGCTGAGGGGAGCAGCGGGCGAGTCAGGAGAGATCTGCTGTGCCATGTGGGTCACCTCCCCTGGCCACGGATTGAACTTGCGCTGCAGTGGCCATGGACAGCCTCACAGTGCTGCATCCCAACCTCTTGCACCACCAGGGAGGCCACAATTTTAGATAGTTTTGTACATGTATTGCTTTTCTTCTTGACTTTTCATGGATCAGATCAACATTTTGAAGTAAAATAAACATGTCTGTGATTTCATTTTTAGAGAACCATGTCCAGCACCTTCAATCAGCCTGTGCAAGTTCTCATCAATTTCAGCAGATGTCTCAAGATTTTCAGGCTTGGCTGGATACAAAGAAAGAAGAGCAAAACAAGTCTCACCCAATATCAGCCAAACTAGATGTCTTGGAATCATTAATTAAAGTTCAGAAAGACTTCAGTGAAACTTTGAATGCTCAGTCTAATATTTATGAAAAGACCATGGTGGAAGGTGAAAATCTGTTATTAAAAACACAAGGGTCTGAGAAGGCAGCCTTACAGTTACAACTTAACACTATTAAAACCAATTGGGATGGACTTAATAAACAGGTGAAAGAAAGAGAGGAAAAGCTAAAAGATACATTGGAAAAAGCCCTCAAATATAAAGAGCATGTAGAGACTCTCCGACCATGGATAGACAAATGTGAAAATAACTTGGAGGAAATAAAATGTTGCTTGGATCCAACTGAAACAGAGAATTCTATTGCCAAGTTAAAGTCTCTGCAGAAGGAAATGGATCAACACTTTGGGATGGTCGAATTGCTAAACAATGCAGCCAATAGCTTGCTCAGTGTCTGTGAGATAGACAAAGAGGTTGTTACTGATGAGAATAAATCACTGATCCAGAAAGTTGATATGGTCACTGAACAACTTCACAGTAAAAAATTCTCTCTCGAGAACATGGCCCAGAAGGTTAAAGAATTTCAAGAAGTTTCCAAAGAAGCTAAAAAGCAGCTTCATTGTGCAAAGGAGCACCTGGATGTGCATGATTCCCTCGGACCCCAGGCTTACAGTAATAAACACCTGACCATGTTGCAAACTCAGCAGAAATCACTTCAGGCTGTGAAGCAACAGATAGATTTGGTCAAAGAACTTGCACAGGCCCTTGTGGTAGAAGCCTCAGACTCAAAAGGAACTTCTGATATTTTATTACAAGCAGAAACCTTAGCTCAAGAGCATAGTGCACTAAGTCAGCAGGTTGATGAAAAGTGTTCATTCTTAGAAACCAAGCTTCAGGGCATTGGACATTTCCAGAATACCATCCGAGAAATGTTTTCTCAGTTTGCAGAGTTTGATGATGAACTGGATAGCATGGCCCCAGTAGGAAGAGATGTAGAAACACTGCAAAAGCAAAAGGAGGCCATTAAAACCTTCCTGAAGAAACTAGCAGCCCTCATAACAAGCATTGACAATGCCAATAAAACCTGCAAGATGATGCTGGCCACTGAAGAAACCTCTCCTGATCTTGTTGGAATCAAAAGGGACTTAGAAGCTTTAAGCAAACAGTGCAACAAGCTGCTGGACCGAGCACAAGCCCGAGAAGAGCAGGTTCAAGGAACAATTGAGCGTCTTGAAGAATTCTACAGCAAATTGAAAGAATTTTCTATTTTACTTCAGACAGCTGAAGAGCATGAAGAATCACAAGGTCCTGTTGGTATGGAAACAGAGACAATTAACCAACAACTTGATGTGTTCAAGGTAGGGAATTCTTCATTTTTTCTGAGCATCATTATTATTAAAAGAAATTTTAATTGGTGTAGAAAAAAGATCAACTATTTTGTAGAACATTCTAATATGACTATCACAGTGTTCAGCGTGAATGAGCATGCTTAAGGGCAATATTCATGTACGAGGGGCAGTTCCAGGCTTACTGGGGTTTGTGGTTTTTATTGGGTAAGATCTGAGATAATTATCAAGAGGTTGGAAGAGTGTTTGAAAAGTTCCAGGTAAGCCTGATACTGACATCATGGAGTTCCTTTCTGATGTCATTCACAGCTGACATAGGTTTGAACTCTCCTGCAGAGAGAGGCCAGTCCATAACATAAAGTTTTGTTTTCTTCATATTTGTAGCATTTTCTTTAATGGTGAGTTATAGCCTTTGTCTGCTCTTTCTCCTTTTATAGTCATCTTGTCCTCCTTAATTTAATTTCTTCTGTAAGCTTTTATCCTTCAAAAAGCTCATGTTTTTAAAGTCATGATGGAGTTCCATGTTGTAATGCTGGTTTAACAAAACAAACATCTGGGGATCATGCCCTAGAAAATAAGGAGTAAAAATTGTTTTTGATGGGTCTGCAAGTTCATCGGTTTCAAGAATTGCCTGCCACTTGATAGCGCTCAGTGATGTTTAGTGAATGGAATGTTAGATAAAAATGGTGGGCATTTGTCATTGGCTTTGGACTCACTCAGGATAATGAGAATAAAAGTCTCAACAGGAGACAGTGATAGGTTCAAACCTGAACAGACATAGTCCTAGGTATCAGGCATTTGCTGCAGAACCTCTGGGGTTGCTGTGGATCCTGTTGTGCTCATGAGGTGTGTTTCACTTCCCTGTAGAGACTGTTGTGAAGTCCTACCATGAGCACATAAAAACAAAATCTGCCAAACTATGGGTTGTTTCCCATGAGAAATGAATATAAATCAAATGGACTTCCAAATTCTGTGCAGTTATATTTGACATGGTATTTTGCTATTTTTCAAAAACATTATTTAGGTGACCAGATTTTGAAAAAATAACTTTTTCTTCTTTTTACTATTGTAGTTAGTTGTTGTTTATAAGTGTTTTTGAAGGTCACTTCCTCTGGGGCTTAAAAATGTGGTTCTCAATGTAGATCTTGATTCGTAATGGTGACGGAAACAGCCTTACTGTTGACTTTATTTCCTTATGACTCTGTCAAACGTATTTCTGTTTTGCAAAATAATGAAAACACATGGGAGAATTCTGTTTAGAAAAGCAAAGTTCTGTGGCAATTGCTGCTTCAAAGTGTGGGGGAGATATTTTAGGAGTAACTTTCTCAGATAGAAATCTTTAGGGCTTTGTAGAACCCTGACATACTTGATAGCACAAATGACAGTAATCAGATGGTCTTTTTACTAATAAAATTTAAGCATATTCATTGCCTTTGTGAAACATAATTTCTCTAGGTTTTCTGTAAATTTATGTGAAAAAAAGTAAGCCTTTATTTCTATGTCAACTACATTAAGAAAATGAGCAAAAGTATTATCATTGAGTTCTGGTGGTAGGTCCCTCCCTCTGTATTCCCAGGCTTGAGTAATACAGTAAGAAAAAGCAAGAGATAGGTGGAGCTCTCTCACCATTGCTCTGGAAGTGTTTTGCAAACTTAAAAGAACTAAATAAGCATGATTAGCATTAATGACTACAGAGGTTATTTTATTTATCTGTGAACAAATTAAGTGATCATTTCTTCTAAAATAAACCACTTAGCATGCTTTTTTTTTGTCTTTTTCTGATTATTGATCAGAAAGGAGTTAATTCATTTTAATGAAATTCAGTAATAAAGACTATCATAAGGACATACCTTCAGTGCTCTGAGACCCAATGACTAGTAAGTTTCGAAGTGGACAAATCATCTGCATTTAATATATTCCAGTGCCATAGCTTAAAATAAGAACAAGAGTATTATAATGAAGATGGTAGCTTACACAATTCCTAATTCTGTGTGTGTGTTCTAACTAATAGCAATTTCAATTAACATTTACTGTGTACTTTACATGTCAAGCATTATTCTGAACTCTCTGCCTTTAATGCTATTAACAGCCCAAAGAGATTATCATTATTCCTGTCCTATTGCAAGGAAGCTGAAACCCAGGGAGGCTAAATGACTTTCCCAGGGTCATACAGGTAGTGTCAGGGCCTGAATGTTTTGGTGAAATTAATGAATTGTTTATGTCAATTTTATCCATCCCTTTGCTTGGGAAATTTTATCCATCCCTTTGCTCTGGGAAATTTTCAAGTCCTTTTTGCTGAAACCTAATTTGGGTGGACTGTGGCCAATCATTGTTCATTTTAATCCAAAACACCATGAACATTCAATTAAGGAAAGTGTTCTTTTATAAAATCTATTGCTTTGAGAAACATGAGAAAAATGTGTATGAAATTGTCATAGAAACTGATATGTAGGTGCTGTGATGATGAGAGATGATGATAATGATGATGATGATTACCAAAACTGGTATGACCAAGATGGAAGCAAACATTTCATTGTCTTGGTGTTTTATATTTCTTATTAAAATAGTAAATTAATTTTTTTTACAATTCACATCATAGTTTAGTTTTTGTTGGGTAGTAGGCTTCCTCTGAACATAAGTTTTAGTGTAATGATTTAGGAAGATTTTTAAATTATTTTAAATAGAATTTTTGTCTTGATTGAAAAATGGGTAGTTTACTAAAAATAGCAAACTCTACTAGGTGCTCTGATTTCTAAAAATAAAACAGAAAAGCACTGAAATACTGAGTCGATTGTCATTAGAGACTTTGAAATATAATCCACTTTGCTGTAGTTCACCATAATGCTGTGAATAAAATCTTACAACAGTTTTTCATAATATGAAATAAACTGCCTTCAGAGTAGGATTGAAACTAAATATAGCTATGTAAATATCACTATTATCCATTATCCAGTAGGGAGTGCCTTATATTCATTGGGTGTGTAATGGATTATTTAAACTAGATAAGACGATTTCTGTTTCAATTTTTTCCCCTAAACTTAATCTAAGAAATGGCAGTTAATATCCTTGAAAAAACAAAATTAATTCAGTTTTAAGATACCAACCCAAACATAATGATTAAAAACAAATGCTATTCTGTACCAAATGTTCTAAGGCATTGTCACTGAAAGCTATTCCAAATTTTTGAAAATAGGTGGTATTACCTTTTGTGTTAGCTTAAATTTTTTAAGCTATTTTAATTTTGTTACATCTGATTGTGTTAGTCATTGGCTAAAATATTTGACGACTGAGGTGTTACCTATTGCTGTCGATAACTCAAAGCACTATTTTTCTACTATACTTCTATTACACATCTCTGTTATTACATTAAATTCTATGTGGACTGTCATAAATTCCTAGGTAGGAAGAAAAATAAGGTCCTTTGGTTTCTTTCCTTACCTCCTGTTGAAGACTCCTAACACAAGATTATCTTCAACTCTAAAGTACATTGTTAAGTAATATTAATGTCTCCACAGTTATTTATCAAAGACATATGTAACCACTGTAAATGAGGGACATGTCCTAGTAATTCCCATGAAATCATCAACAGCCAAAAGATCTGAAGTAATCATTGTCAAATATTGAATTGATTTCATTTCAAAGAGGATTAAAGAAGCTTGATGTTTTAATGAACATATCCAGACACAATCTAGAGAACTGTATATCCCTCCCCATCATTCTTTAGGTCATAATAAAAGATCTTACCTCTGAAGCTGCTTACTATTTTATTTCTGACCACTGTTGTTGCACTGATTGTAACTGATTTTGTCCCCACAACTGAACACATAACTGGTACAAGTAGCTGTGAACCCATGATGTATTTTTCTTTTCAAAGTGGAAATAATATTTCAGTGAACAGAGAAATTGTAAATCAAGTCAAAACCAGAGATGAAGACCAGATGTTTAATTATTCTAATAAATTTTCTGTAGAGATCCAGGTATAGGAATTATTTAAGACATCATTATTTCAATATCAGGTGAACTAAAATGCTCTCATGAGACAAGAGAAGCCAGGCAGTTTGAGCAGTATTTTTAAATAGTATTGCTGAAATGAATCACTTTCCAAATGTCCTATTAAGATATTTATTAAATGATCCTTAAACAATGTTTGTGATATTACCATATTTTAAATTTTTTACTTTTTTTAAAAGATTTGTTTATTTATGCATACAAGAGCTGGGGTACAAGCCAGAGATGCTGGAGGGTGGGGGAGAGGATTCACCAGAGACAGAGTGGGGAATAGAACAGGCAGATTGACCAAAGTACACTGCTGAGGGGAGCAGCAGGTGAGTCAGGAGAGGTCTGCTGCACCATGTGGGTTGCTCCCTGGCTGGCCAGGAATCAAACTCATGCTGCAGAGGCTGCGATTGCTTCATGGTGCAGTGCTTAACTAACCCTTGCACCACTAGGGAGGCTCTTACCATATTTTTAAAGATAAAATTAAACTGACCATAGAAGGGTTTAATAGTGGTTTTTAAGTGTGCCCGTATTGTTAAAGGTCAGCAATGAATTGTCCTCCATTTTTTGTTAAGAACAAAGAGAAATTAAATAACTGTTGCAGAAGGCCTTTTTATTAGGGAAAAATTCTTAGCTGGATTTTTGTTAAATTCTTTATATTAGCAAAGAAGTTGCATAATAATCTTCCTCTGGTATTTTTAAGGTGAAAATATGTTCATTTTAGGAGCTGTAATTTGTGCATGAGCTTTATAGGAAGGTCACATTATTTATTTATTTATTTATTTGTTTGTTTTTTAAAGATTTTATTTATTTATACAAGCACTGGGTACAGTCAGAAGCGTGGGAGGGTGAGAGAATTCACCAGAGCCAGAGCGAGGAGCAGAGCAGGCAGAAGGACCGAAGTACACTGCTGAGGGAAGCAGCGGGCGGCAGGAGAGGTCTGCGCGCCATGCGGGACCCTCCTCTGGTGGCCGGGGAGCAGCCGGGGATCGAACCGACGCCACGGAGGCTGAGGGCAGATTCGCAACCCAGCGCTCAACCACTGCGCCACCGGGGAGGCCCACATTATTTATTTTTAAACATTTATTTTTATTTACTTATGCATACAAGAATTGGGGTATAGGCCAGAGGTGCAGGGGGTGAGAGGATTCACCAGTGAGAGAGTGGGCGGCAGAACAGGCAAATCCACTGAAATACAATGCTGAGGGGAGCAGTGGACGAGACAGGAGAGGCCTGCTGTGCCATATGTGTGTAACTCCCTGGCCTGGGATCGAACTGTGGCCGCAGGGGCAATAGTGTGATAACCCTGAGACTTACCCCCTGCCCCAGTAGGAAGTCCCAGGGAGGTCACATTATTCAATCACCTGCATCAGTGGGGCATTTAAGGTTTTAGGAAGAAAGAATAGAACGCATCCTGGACAATAAAGAAAAACCCCACTGAATTGGGGACTATACCAAACTATTAAGAGTTGGAACTGACCTGTTGTATAGTATTAGTAATTCCTCATAATCTTACCTGCACAAACTAGGTATAGCAGATGGATACCAGCTTTCCTGAATCACGTGGGGGATATGCCACTCTGCTCAGAAAGGCTATCAAAAGGAAGTTGGCAATATGGATTCTCTTTCCACTTTTGCTGCTAATTCTGTGACTCTTTATGTTTGCACAGCCTCACTTCACTTCTTAGGTTTATTTAAGGTTGAGGAGTTAAAGTAAGTTGTTCTGAGGGCAGTTTTAGCCAGAAGTTTTAGCACAGAATCCTTTTGGTGATTTCTTGTTAATGGGGTAAGCCTGTATCACCATTTTAAAGTGATGCCCTTAATAGTTCCAAACTGTAGCCTGTACTATCTTTGTCATAGATCTCCCAGGGATAAAAGGAGATCTACATAATTTATTTTACTAATGTGGAAAGTTGCTTAGAGTATGCATGTGAGAGAGATAAAGCAGCATTTACTTTGTTGTTATGCAATTACATGTTAATTTCTCCATAAGAAAATTTTATGGGTAAATGTTCTCTAAACATGTATTTGGGTATTGAATCTTTCATTATAATAGCCTCACGTAGGTAAATGCTCAGATTATAAATTAAGTGAAAAACTTAAGAACTAGGGTACCTTGAGAAAATGTCTATGATCGAAAAGCCTCTTGTCCCTCATTTATCTTTAATTGTCTCAACTTTAAGATTACTTTCTCTTGTCAGTGTGTTAATAGGAAATGTGTTTTCAGGTTTTTTTTGGATTTTGATTTTTGGTTCTCTGAAGGAAATTGAATAGGGTCATTATCATGTGCCTTGGTTTGTTTGATGGGTAACTTTGGTGAAAAAACGAAGTCATATGTATAATGGAAAAGGGGACAAATTGTAGTAAGTTAACTTACAGGAAAAATAGCAATTGCTTATTTAAGATATTATCTAATGTTCACATCAAGATAAATTCCCATTGGCATCAAACAATGACTCTATTAAGAGTTTGTGAATTTGTTTGCTTTTGTGGTGGGCTATGAATGATTTACTTTCTTTTACACATAAACTATTTTCCACTGAAATGAATAGCTATTGCATATTCATCTAATGAATATCCTGTAAAATCCTTTAGTCATTTGCATGAGGAAGTTTATTAGTTTGAAAACTAAAAATATAAGATGCTTTCATTTTCTTTAGCTGATGGCATGTCTTTTTAGAAAGAATAATAGAAGTTATTGCTAAGGCCTATTTTGTGCACAAAAAACCCAAAGCCCACCTATCTCTTGTTTGATTTCTAATCTAGATTTTAGGCTCTATTGAGCCAGGAGGAGCCTTGTTTTCAGTTTTCATAGGTAGAATGGCATTTACTCAGACAGACATTTCTACTTACTGCACATTGAGTTTCTTAAATATCTCCAATCTTTCTGTTCTAAAATTTCCATGTTTCACTTGGTAAAATTAGCCTTTTGACTTTTCTATGGAGTAGATTGTTGTACTTGGTTGTAAGATTTTTCAGGGACATTAATTTTAAAGAGTTAATCTTTAAAAATATAAAATTAAAAATGGTATTATTTTGTTTATAATTCAATTTGTGTTTGTGTACTTTGCCAAAATCATCTGCATTGAGAAAATATTTTAGTTAGGTCAGATCTGGTAAGATATATATATTAATTAAAAATTACATTTTGAGAACATTTTACCATTGCATGAGATAATCACATTTACTATTTTTTGACAAACTATTTTATCCATTGTGTATTTATCTCTTATGAAATGTGAGATAGCTAGCCATCATGACTAATATTTAATAATTTTTAATATATCTTGATTTTATTAACTTTAAAGTAACTGTATAAAATGAATTTAGAAAGAAAAGATAAACCACTCCAGTTCTGTTCTAAATATTAGTTCTTTTAAATTATCTAGCTACATCTTTGGGATGTGATTTCAAGTAACCAATATATGTAAGTTATTGTCAAAATACCAATATCATATTGATAGTACATATTTTAACTAGAATCAGAATTATTAGGATCATTAATGCAGAATTAAGTGAAATTAGTTTAATAAATTAGAAAGTCAGTTAATAAATAATTGCATACACGTAAACATAATCAGCTAGAAGACATTTTCCTGTATTACTCCCAACTTCCAAACTGCACACTGCCCACTTTCTCATCATATTTCCTAATGCTGTGTAAGTTGTGTTAAGACAGTGGCACTGTGTTGCTGCACCAGTGCTATGCCAAAGCTTACCATGGTGTTTGGCAGAGAGTGAGGAGGACATTTTATGAATGGTTGAATTTATGTGCGTTACCGATGTAGTTTTAAAAATAAAACTATGCATCTCAAAAAGTGAGGTTACAAATGTTGCTCTTCTCAGCCTTACATAAGGCTAGAATAATATGGTGCTAATGATTCAGAATTAGAGTATGAGGTGGACTGAATTAAAGTCATTTTTCTCTTGAAAAGTTCTAAGAAGATCACAAAATATTTAGAGAAGGGCACTCATTCATTTCATGGAAGTTTTATTATTAATATTGCCATAAATAAGTAACCTCTCAGTCTGTATATCAAGTTTGTAGCAGTTGGGCATAAAACCCTTAGTCTCCTCTTATTCCCTGCCTACTGCCCAATCCATTGTTCAAACATAATAACCCTGTGCACATTTTTTTTCTCTTATCATCAGGCCTCAGAACAGCCTATGTGCTTGAACACTAAACACCTCAGGTTCAGTGTTTGTTGAAATATTTCACTCCTTCACTATGAACAATGGACTTTGATGTTGTGATATTAATGGGAATTTAGAATTGCATCTAATTTTTGAATGAGTGTGTTACCTATAGAGTTCTGGTTATGGGATAGATTTTTTTTAAAAAAAGCGTCAGTTCCTAGAGTTATAAATATAACCTTGGAACAATATTTTTTTTTGCTAAAGGTGCATAAGATGGACATTCCCTGCCCCGCTTTCCTGGAAATTACCAGATAAAGTGTAAGCTTGTATTTAACTAGAACTGCCTTCTTCATTTGAGTTCACTTCATTTTTTTGAGAGATTTTGTGAGATTGAGATGAGACAAGTCTTCTCTCATTTGTTATTCTGTCTGCTACACTAGCAGTGTTGCTTGTTTTGTAAAATAAAAGACTTGATAGATTTTATTTTACTTAAAGCTTTTTTTTTTTGCCAACACTAAGGGTGGGCTTGCTGAATTTATTTTCAAGGTGTTTTAAAGAACATATATTCAATAGTTAAAAGCCAGTGGATGTTATTTTATTTATTAAATATCCAGAGTCACTTACCGCCCTTGATCTTTGCCTGAGTCTTGCATTAACCTCAAGAGGATCGCATGGTTATTAGTAATTACTAATATTCATGTCAGCAATGCTCAGGGCTCTGTGCCCTGGGGAATAATTTATTCTGGAGAACAGTTAGACTTGAACTTGGGCTTTTAAAAGGAGTGAAACAATGCTAGACTTCAAAGTGATCCCTTCTCTGCATCACAGATACTATTTAAACTACAGAATCTGCAGCAGCCCTGTATGAGAGTGTGTTTTAACGGAAGGATAGGGACCTGTGTAAGCTCTTTTAGTCCCCCAATTTATATTCAAATGAACTCAGTCACCAGACTTTCACAAAATGATTTCTTTAAGGAGCTCCTGGTGTCAGGTTCTGCCTCTTGGGATCCCTTCCCATTTTGAACTAGTTTTGGATTTCAGCGATCTCTGGATCTCTGATCCGGAGCTCCCCAGTTCCAGGACTTGGTCTGATTTGCTGATGTCACCACCTAGCTGTTGCATTGCAGCCTCTCGGCCTCTAGGTACCTCCCCCTCAGACAGCTCTCAGCTCCCGGAGATACAAGGAGTCAAAGAAAAGATGACTGCTAAGTTAAGTCACCGGAGGGCATAGCTGGGAAGGGAAACAATTCAGCTGTTCTTCTGGAGCACTCCGTGGGTAAAGGGACGAAGCAAATGTTGCCTAAAGAGCGAGGTCGTTGCTGGAAGCGCCCATTCTCTGGAAGATGCCTTCCTCGGACAGTGCTGCTCTGAGGAGCTGGGAACAGCGCTTGAGGTCCCTGGTGGAGTTACTTTTCTGCCTCCTTCACCGCCACCTCTGCCTCTCTCCAGCTGTAGTTAAAATGAAAGCCAAACTGGGGCTTCAGTTGGCCAGTTTCAAAGGATAAAATTGGTTTTCCAGCTGAATGTGAATAACCCTGCGTGTGCCTTAGAGGAAACCCGGAGCTCTTTGCTGCAATTGCCTCAGGTGGAATAAGCCCTTCATAAGAAGGTTCAGATAAGACATTGGAAATTATTTTTCTTTTAGAGGGGAGTTCTGTAGTACACCATGCTTTCTAATTTGTTACTTTAAACAGTTGCTGGAGTGTACTAGCTTGGTTGTTCAAAAGTCTAATTTTATTTTTTCCTTTGGGTAGTTCTGAATAGCTTCAAAGAAGCTTAATATAAGAAGAAAAACTGTGATTTGACTTGAGATTATTTATGGCTATTTCCCAAAAAAGTAAAAGAAAATTTTAACTTTCTTACAGCATTAGACTTAACTTATTTTTCGCTGAAGATTTGTTCTGTGCCTTGAACAATACATGGCCCCTGTGTTTGTCTTCTAAGTTTCTAAGACGTGGTTTATTTATAAAGGAGATGGAGTTTTGCAAACCATCTTTAAGTGGATTACAGTTAACCCATTCTGCCAAAATTAGCACTCAGCCTGTTGAAATGCTTGCTCATTTGGAAATTTTAATCTGAAAGCCTTCGATGCAAAATCAAACTAAATAGGGAAATGGACTGACAAAGGAGTGTTCTGGTGTTTGAACCACTGTTAAGTGTATGTTTGGTTTTTTTTTTCTATTTTGGAGTCTGTGAAAGGGAACTTTGGGGACTAAGGGAGGGAGAGGGAGGAGATTTCTATTCTCTATTCTTGATGCACTTTACTTTTTAGAATAATTCTGAAGGCAGCCAGGTAAAAGGATAGTTGCATTTAGACCAATGCACTGATAATAACCTTAAACACCTCATATATTACAATGTATATTATTTGAGTGTGTGTCTTTATGTGGAAGGCACTTTATAATTCTGTTCACAAGTGTATACTTTGAGAGATACTTTACCTTATTTCTTATATTCTGTGTCAAGAGCTGCAATATTTGTTTTAACTATCTACAAAATGGGGAAGCCACTCAGCAGACCAGACTGTTTACGTCAGAATCCCCCATGTGTAGGGAAAGGGGAAGAAGAGGAGGACCTGAATATTGAAGACTGTTATGTTCCACAGCGGTCCATCTATGATACTGTTAGACTAAATGAACAGATAGACTCCGGTTCAAAAGGTAGCCTGTCTTCCAGGCATTTTACAGATCGGACTTTACCCTACAGTCACAGAACACTGGATGTTAGTTCTTTATGCTCGAACGGTGCCCTTGCTTCTTCCAGTGTATTTGAGCTGAGGGGTCGTGAAGCTAACAAACTAGATGAAAAGATGATCTTTGATGCACTCAAACTAAATAGTGATATCATTCGAACCACAGGATTACCTAAAGCCAAATCTCATGCTGAAAAGAAAGAGCATAGACGGTCATGGAGAATGTTTGTCCCAGCCAATTTTATGGATTATGCAAACAAAAGTGAAAGCTCTTTTGTTGAACCTACTGATATGTCAGATGTTGTTACTAAGGCAAGCAAGTGCAGATGGGCTACTAATTCTCTCACATCTGAGGAGGATGACTCTGGTTTATGTAGCCCTCCAGCAGAGCGGGAAGAAAAACAGAACATTTTAACTGGAGACCAGCCACGAATTAGAAGCTTATCTTCTACTGAAGATATTCATATACCAGAGCAATATAGACCATTTTTTCCTGTTAACTCCATTAATGAACAAAAAATCCCACTGCTTTCATGTAGAAGTGCCCACCTTGATGAAAGCTGCAAAATGATTTTGCATGATGTGTCTCCACTAGAGGAAACAAAACATGTCAGTGGTCAAAGGGAAATGCATGGTGAAAATTACTGTCTGCAGAATGATTTGAAAGAGAGTACTATTAAGTGTGACCCACTAATTATGACAAGAGATGGAGAAAAGAAGTGCACTTCTAACCCCAGAGAAGAAGGGGAATTCCATGTCGCATCAATAAATAGGGAATTTATAGAAGGTTCTCCTGAGGATTTACATCTTCCTCATACAGATCTGAGAAGAAATGATGTAGATTGTGGCAGCACAAGTTTGGTAGAAAATGTGACACTATTGGCACCATATGGTTCAGAAGAATCCAACATAGCATCTAAAGAGGAAGTGGAGGCTCCCCATTCAACCCAGGAAATGGAAGTGATTCATATGAAGTGTGCCCCAAAATTTATACCAGTAAGAAAGAAAACAGCTCCCAGAAGAACAAGGGCCCAGGCGGGAATGTTGGATACATTCTGTAATGGTTTTCCGTCAGTCCAGGTAATTAATGGAATTGTGAAACTTCAGTGCCAGAAGTTCCTGGCTCTGTTTTAAGTGCTTACTAGTATTTCTAACAACAGTCAAATCCAGTCTTTTATTTTGGGAGTTTAGCTAATATCCTAAACCTTCACAAGTTGGCCTTTTTAACAAATTAATTAGGAGCCAGTTTTGATAAAAATGAGTATTCTGTGCCATTTAGAGTCCTCCTATTGATTGTACAAATAGTGGCTCTTCCCCTTTATTTAGAATGCCTCCACTGTGACTTTATATTTACATTATACTTTTACACAAATCATGGTTTAAGACACTGCCATTTAAAGGGCAGTTGCATTGGATTTATTAAGCTTTAAAATACTTAGTCATGAAGGTACAAAAAGTGTTATGTTGGTTGCAGCATGTGAAGTAAGCTACTCAAAATAAGGGCTTTTAATTGTGCTGCATATTTTCTTAATAGCTCTGCATCTGCAAGTAGAGAAGTTATTGTCCTGCATTTTGCAGTCGTTATAACTCTGAACTTTTTGTGAGTGGTGAGTGAGGTAAGAAAGTAAAGGGTGCAACCTTGTAATAAGTAGAGGTTGTTTGTCAACCCTGTAATTTTTTTCTTCCTGCTCAGATTGAAGTTTAGCTATTTTGGTATTTTTACTAAGTTCTTCTGGTAAACTTTGCCTCAGAGGTTATTTCATTTTATTTCAAGCATCTCTTTGTGTTTGTGTGCTGATGGAATGGATTAGAAGGACAGTCACTCTTCAAAGGTATTTCGTTAGCACTGGAGATAAGGAATTTGGATAATGTCAGAAAAGTTCCATTTCTTGGTCTATGACACAATTGCTGTGGTGGGGAAATCCCTTCCCTGAGCATAAACTAAGTGGCATGCTAATTTAAAAGCTTATTAGCAAAGTGCTTTTTTTCTGTAAGTGATTTTGTAGTTTGTTTGTAAAAAGTAATGAAGTCCTTTGTGGTCTGTATAGATTCTTTAGTAGTTACTTTACATTTTTTCTAGTACTACTCTAATATGCAAGCCTGAAAGTAATTTCTTTAAAGGAAAAGTTCAGAGCTTAAGACCTTTTATTAGAACATCATATATATATATATATATATATATCATCATATATATATATATGTGTGTGTGTGTGTGTGTATGTGTGTGTGTGTATATATATATATATATATACTATATATATATATATAATCTTGAAAACAATGAGGGAGAATAAAAATTTTCCCTACGTTCTTATATGCCAGACACATTCCTAGAATTAACAGTGTAGCAGTTTTCATACCTACCTTTTTTGTAAGTAGTAAAACATATCCTCAGTTAGTAGTTCCTAGAAGTGGTAACTTAGAAAGTGATATAGGAAATCATTGTGCCAAGTTCTACATTCAACACCTTACTGTAACTTTCTAATTGGCTTATTAGGTAAATTAAGGCCTTTTAAAAAAATACAAAAAATAGGTTTTTTTCCTCAATGATTTGGGAGAAGTCTTATAATTTCTTTGATTATTATAGCTGACCTTTTATATTTAGAATTGTTACATAGAAAAAAATTGATCATTGTGGGAATTGTCTGTATGGATTAGTAGTTTGGGCATTTCACTAAGGGGAGACTTTTCAGAGGAAATAATCACTTGTTTGCTACTTCTTAGTTTACTCATTCACACAGTACACAGAAGTATCCAGCATGCTAAGGCTGAGTACCAGAAGAATCTGGAGAGTTTGTCTGTTGGAATTGCTACATATTTCAAAAAATACTTTCTATATAATGTTTCAAGTGCTACTTTGAAATTTTCCTTTACTATGTTTTCATATATTCTGACTATCCATTCACTTGAACTACTGATACATTTATAAAGTGCACTGAAGTAGAACCCCAAACCTTGTCTTACCATAACACCCATCTGAACTTTTCCTACCTTAATTTATTTTCTTCATGGCATCCTTCAAGACCTACATTAAAAACATTTGTATTATACATTGAAAAAGTTGATATACCCCCCAGTATAACCTCTTGAGTGGCTGATGACACCCACTCCAAGATACCAAAAAAATTTTCTTTACTGATACTCATTGGACGGATAATCATTGGGTACATATTACAAACTAAGTACTGTGGTAGATCTGGAGCAGAGAAATACTGTAAGAGTGAGAGAAATTTCTGCTTTTGTGGAACCTGTTTTTAATCTAACACATTAGATCTTTTTCCAGTTATAGCAACTGGGGCAGTGTAATGATGGGATGGAGCGTTGGGGGAGAGTGCAGAAATAGAGGCAGTGACCAGAGAGTAATTGCTGTCAATGTGTGTGATCAGATCCCTGGGGTAAGGTCTCCATGCCCCTTGGAAGCCCACAGGCATCTTAATATATAGGGATCCTTATTATGCCACTTCTGCCTATATCTTTTTCCATTTCCTGTTCCTATACTTTTGGTCCTCTGGCCAGCCATAAATTGGCCTCTTATTTCATCTACTCATCAGTGATTCTTATCTTAAATTTGAGTCTCATACTTAATTGCCAGGTAGCAGCAGCCATCCTCAAAAGAGATAATAAAGATTCTTTCCCAGTAAGACTCATCTTGGGCCCATCTTATTATCTTGCTTCTTAGCATTTTTCATACTTTTTTTTTTGCTGGAGTTAAATGGGATTCATCAGAAATGCTATTACTCTGATAATGAAACAGTAAAGAATGGATACATATATTCTTCTTGGTTTTGAGGTAATCTGATTAAATGCACTAAGTTTATCATTCTTTAATATTTACAAATGGTTTTCATGATACTATGAATTAATATTTAGATTACTTTTTTACTGCTACAGTGTAGCTATGACCTATGAATAGGCAACAACAGTTAACTTTAGCTTTAGTAATTGATACCCAATAATTGAACACATATCAGTGGTTGTTAGGTGCGATAATACATATATTTATTGCTCTTCCAACCTAGGTATTCCAAAAAGAGGAGATTGAACCTTTGCAGGTTAAACAGCAAGATGTGAACTGGTTAGGTCAAGGCCTTATTCAGAGTGCTGCTAAAGGGACCAGCACCCAAACTTTGGAGCATGACCTGGAAGATGTCAATACACGGTGGAAGACTCTCAATAAAAAGGTAATTACCTAACCCCCATTATTTTCTAACATAGAAAATAATATCATGTTTATAGTAGCCAAACATGTCTACTTTTCTTTTTCTTATAAACTGAATTCCCAGACTCAGATAACCACTGGAGCCACGTAAATGAAAGAAACAAGCTGGGTAAAGCAGGTTCTGTCCCTGTTTTTACCTTGACTTTGATAGAGACACAGCAGTGCAGGTGTGATGGTAGGTGGCCCATGATCCATAGCCCTTTGTTGAGAGAGTACTCACATCTAAAGGTACAGTGATAGCAAATTATTGACATGGAGGAATCTAGGCTGACTTTGCCAAACATGTCTACTTTTTCTTTTCCTTATAAACTGTATTCCCAGACTCAGAAGTCCACTGGAGCTAGGTAAATGAAAGAAACAAGCTGGGTAAAGCAGGGTCTGTCCCTGCTTTTACCTTGACTTTGATAGAGACACAGCAGTATACGTGTGATGGCAGGTGGCCCATGATCCATAGCCCTTTGTTGAGAGAGTATTCACCTCTAAAGGTACAATACTAGCAAATTATTGACATGTAGGAATCAAGTCTGACTTTGCCAAATAGTCTACTTACTTTCCAAAGAACATGGAAATCTCACTTTTTATGTGAAACTTCTAATTTTCAAATTCCAGCAACTAATGACAAACTGTATAATAGGTTATAATGTGCAAGTAAAAGCAACTGTGTCTCTGTCAACCTGGACTAAAGCTTTGCTGCCTTTTCCATAGCCAATTAGCTATAAATATTATTTCCCTTATAAGATATAAATTCTACCTCTTAATGTCCACAAGGGAACACATTAGAAAATAATGTCATAATATATTACAGAAATATTGCTGACACACAATGATAGCTCTTCACATGACACAAATTACCTGAAAATTATTATGGTATATAGTGCTTACCTGGATAATGTTGTCACTCATCTTATAGTTTCTTCCCTGTGTTGAGATCTAAGGTAGCTGCCAGATCTTGAACTATATCTGTCATTATTTAAAGTCGGATTCATACTGTGTTCCTCAAACACAATTAGAATGCAGTGTCAGGTATAAATATATTCCATAGTGCTTAAAATATCTTGCCAAGTACTTTTTCAGTCCAAAAGGGAAAACTTGATGAGAAGAGCAATAAGATATCTCTATGGAGGACACAGAGGCTTCATTTACTAGAAGACAAAGACACTGGTGTGGCAGAAAAGGACTAGAGAATTTGAAGCTGTCAGAATTTTAACTGTGTACTTTCTAGTCTTTTGCTTAACAAAGTACAGTTCTGATTAGTTTTGGCCTTTTTTTAAATGATCATTATGTCTCATATTCAATAGGAAATAAAAAATATGTCCCAAGGATAATTAAGCATGACTTTCACATTGTTTCTCTCTGTAACCTGAAAACATTTGAATCATTAATTGCTGATCAAAAATTACATTGGATATTTCACATTAACTGGGATGACAACCTTATTTTTATGCCTTACTTTCTAAATGTTGACTGCGCTCTACCCACTATCATGCTTTAGATAAGTTTTAAGTGAGAAGGAAAAGGAAATTTATGACCAGATGGGAACATAAGCATGAAAAGTAGTGGCCCTTTGGCAAATGTCATTATTTTATGAAACAAATAAATAAGATGAGCAACTGGAACTTTGCAGGTGGCTCAGCGAGCAGCCCAGCTGCAGGAGGCCCTGCTACACTGTGGGAGGTTCCAGGATGCTCTGGAGTCCCTGCTTAGCTGGATGGTGGACACCGAGGAGCTTGTGGCCAATCAAAAGCCTCCATCAGCAGAGTTCAAAGTAGTGAAGGCCCAGATACAGGAACAAAAGGTAAGTAATAGTGAAGCTTTTGGATTATGTTTTATGCAAATCTTAATAATGAGAGTTAAAAAAAAATCCATGATTCTATTTACATTAATAATGTGTTCTAGCTAATTGATAGTCTAGTCATTACTTTATTAGTCATTCAACAAATATTTATTGAACATGTGCCAGTGGGTTACATTGTTGTAGGTGTTAGAGACTTACTAAAAAAGATAAGAGTTCCTCTTAAGAATTTAAGTTCTCAGTGAGAAGGGAGGAACATGAGAGAGAGATGATGATAAACAAAGTAAGTAAATCGTGCTAAGAACCAAGTGATAAGAAAGCTGGGGTGGAAGATAAGAATTAGGAAGTGACCAAGCAAGAACAGGGAACAGGAAGTGATAGAGGGCTCTGTGTGTATGTGTGTGTGCGCACGTGTGTGTGCATGTGTCAACATTGTACTGAGTAGTCAAGGAAATTTCAGGAAAATGTGACTTTGAACAGAAATATCACTGTCCTTTTGTATGTTGTTGATCCATATGAAATTGCCATTTTAATAGATTACATATAGGACGGTTTCTATGGTTCAACCTGTATTTCTATATTTAGCAAATAATGTGATTTGTATATACTAAGGAATATGCTGTTGTATCTTTTGACACTACTAATGCAGGTTTAATATGTAAAGACACACTCAATAGAGACATGGTGGCCAATAAAAAGCCGCCATTATTTTTGGGACCACATGTATAAATTTTCTTCTTCTATTCACTTCATCATGCAGCATTTAGTGGTGTCTCTGAGTACTAATTTGTCACCATGACTAGAATTAGTGCAGGAAGGGACCTGGCAAACAGTGTGTTGGTAAGGTTCTGTGTGTAATTTGAAAAAGAAGGGAGTGGATTAGGAGGCTTCATTTAATTTTGACAGTGTTCAATACTATCTCTCTAAAAATTATTTGAAGACTTTAGCATAATGGGAAATTAGGTGAGGACTAAAGAAACATAACTAGAACACATTGCATTTGCGTGAATTTTGAATAATGTAACTTGGACTATTTATAATTTAATTTAATCCTTTGTCATTCTCTCAGAGTTAATGCCTTATGCTCAGCCAACAAAACCTGTTTGTTTATTTTGCTTTATTAATTGCTAGAGGCATTGCTATTCAAGTTTACCCAAAGTAATTTACTTAATTAGTTCTCTTTACTGCCTCCACCACCTGTTATGCTTTGGTTATATAATAACTTTAATCTATGTCAGGAGAGTTTGCATTTCTTCTTCTTCCCATTGAGGTGCTTCTTAACCTTCTGCTTTGGTGGTCTTGATCTCAAAATGCTTCTTGGTAAATATCCAGTCTTAACTGTCAATCAGGATCAGCTTAAGGAAGCAATAAAGTATTTCGTATTTTATACACCCGTGTCTTTCTCAATGCTCTTACCACAGTGCCAGTGCCAAGCCCTTGCTCCTGAAATACTTATTTTGATAAGATTAGAGCAAGATAATCCTAAGTTCTGGCTACCTATATCAAACGTTCAATTCCAGGAGTCTTGAAATATTAACTTAGAATTAAATTAAATTTTGTTTCTGCTGCTAAATCCTGAAACATTAGACCATTTACACAGATTCAGAGATTTTCTAACATGTTCCACCCTATACTCCTTTTGGAAATAATTGAAGCCTCTCTGAGTTTTCATCTTCATAGAGGATTACAGGAACTTCCTGAAAAAAAGGAGCCAAGAACCTCTAGTTTTAACCTCACTAAATTGTAAACTTGTTCTGAATCTCAACTTCCTTGTATATAATGGATTTAAATTTATTATAGAAAATATTTTGAAACCAGTAATGACAATGTATCATAATTTTTTTGTCTCAATAGGACAGAAAATGTCCTTGTTAGTATAGTGGTTAGTATGTCTGCCTGTCAATAGAAAATTGTTGAATGTTTTGGGTATTTCCATTTTATTACAATGACAGTAATGTACTTTCCCCATTATCCAGTGGATATACCCTAAGCAGTGCCTTCTGTCCTCTTACATTAAAAAATTAATGACAGGTTTAGTGGCCTTGTCAATATTTATTTTCTGTGAAATGCCCCTACCACAGTGTGTGACACAACAGTAATAAGTTATTTCAAAAATGCTACTTTTTAGATCATTTTGTATGTGCATCCTTATAAAATACATTTTTAAAAGATTTATTTATTTATTTATACAAGCACTGGGTACAGTCAGAAGCGCGGGAGGGTGAGAGAATTCACTAGAGCCAGAGAGAATTCACCAGAGGGTGAGATAATTCTGCGGAGCAGAGCAGGCAGAAGGACCAAAGTACACTGCTGAGGGGAGCAGCAGGCGGCAGGAGAGGTCTGCGCACCATGCGGGACCCTCCTCCGGTGACCAGGGAGCAGGTGGGGATCGAACTGGCGCCGCACAGGCTGCGGGCAGCTTCGCAACTCAGCACTCAACCGCTGTGCCACCTGGGAGGCCCTAAAATACATTTTTGATCACAAATCAAAGGTACTTAGAATATGGTTTCATTTTTTTTTAAGATTTATTTATTTATGCATTCAAGATCTGGGCTGTAGGCCAGAGATGCGGTGGGTGAGAGGATTCACCAGAGACAGTGGGGAGCAGAACAGGCAGATCTGCTGAAATACACTGCTGAAGGGAGCAGCAGGCGAGTCAGGAGAGGTCTGCTGCACCATGTGGGTCACCTCCCTGGCTGGGGATTGAACTCTTGCTGCTGTGGCTGTGGATAGCTTCATAGTGCTGTGTTTTAACCCTTTGCACCACCCGGGAGACCCCTGGTTTCATTCTTATTGTAAAATTATTATTTTCCTTTTTGTATTGTCCCAAGCTTCTCCAAAGATTGTTGGATGACCGCAAATCTACTGTGGAATTAATCAAACGAGAAGGAGAAAAAATTGCTGCTACAGCAGAACCTGCAGATAAAGTGAAGATTTTGAGACAACTGAGCCTCTTGGATAGTAGATGGGAGGCATTGCTTAATAAAGCTGAAACGAGGTGACTTACATAATTCTAATCTCTTGAAAGAGTACCAGTGGATTTAATACTGATATTTTTTATTTTGGCAATATTTATCTTTAAGTTGTTATTTTCCTATGTTTGCCATCTGTGTGGACAAAGGGAGTAAGGGCTGGGTTGCCTCTCTCCTCATTCCTATAAAGGTAATGTTTCGTATTCACCAGATTTATCCCACCTGTCTAAGAAAAGCGTTTCTTTCTGGAGTGACTCATTCATTTGTTCATTACATGGTGATTGCCTGTCTACCATGCATCAGGCATAGGACTGCCCTAGAGATATCATCTCTGCCTTCGGACAGGTTAAGTCTAGTTGAGTTTTTGTAGACATTGGAAAGTTATGACATGGGTTATCTTTCAAAGCAAAAATAAAGGCTAATATAGGAGCCTATAAAAGGAAGAACCTACTTTAGAGGCAGAAAATTTATAAATCTGCTATGGTTTAAAGGAGGAGTAAGTGTGAATTAGGAAGTGAAACAACGGAGAGTGCCACGAAATTTATGAACATCAACATGCCTAGAACATGACTCCACTGGATTCTTGCACTCAACATACTTTTTAAATTGTATTTTTTCATTCTCTGCATTGGCACCACATTGAATGGTATTGAATACTCACTACATTGAAGTCTAGCCTCATAGACAAGTTGGGCTAAACAGAGATGAATCACTGAATAATGGGTTCCAAAGATAATTGCTTATCTTTGTTGGAGATAGAATACTGAAGAGAAACATTTGTCTAATCTCGAATTATGGAATAGAATTAATTATTGTTCTGGGAACATAGAATAAGGTGCATCTAAAGAGCTCAGAGTTTCATGTTGTACTTCAGTATGTACATGTACAGATGAACCCTTCTGTGTAATGCACTGGGACATTGTGTCCTGGATGCCATGGGAGATACTCTTAGTGCTTTTTAAAAAATGGTGAATGTCTAGATGTCTGCTTTACTACCATCACTAATCTTCTTTTCTAAATCTTCCTCACAGTGGTGTTAAATGAAGGGATATTGGTCATATTATGAATCACACACAGATTGATAGGTTTGCTCACAATTTAATTCATAGTAAATTAAACTAGTTATTTCTCCTGATTCCAGATGATTGGATTTTTCAGCTTAGAAAAAAGTCATAGATAATAATAATCCAGAAACTAAAAATAATATAGAAATTTTATTGATTTCTTAGGATCAAATGTATTTCAACTGAAAGTTATAAAAAATGCTTGCATGTATAGTTTGTGACCTAATGGTACAGAAATTGTATTCGGTACACAATCCTATTCATGTTCCAATTTTTCCTTTTGCCCTCATAGAAAGCTAATTTCTCAAATCATATAATTCCCTAAGAATTAAACATAATCAGAAGTTATGACAGCAACTCTTGATTCCAACAGAATCTTGATTTGATGCTGAATCATACTGTATGTTAAATATGCAGACCAGCACAATCACTTTCCCTAGAGAAAAGCTGAGGATAATAGAAGTAGGTTTTAATTTACCTGGTACCTCTTCAGCTGAGAAAATTATTTTCTATATTACAAGTAAAAGTCTAAGAAATATTTCTCCTCTGTTCATGATATTTTAAGTCCCAATTTCTGACTGTTGCATTTGGGAACTATACCTGACATAGTACTTTTAGAAATAGGAGTCACTTTAAATTCCACTGGGGAAGAGGAGAGGGAAGTTAAGGGTGTTCTTGAGATACATATTTTTACCATTTGATTAAAGCCATGTCAGTAATTGGTGCTCTGATTGAGGGCAATTAATATATAAAGCACTTAAAACAGCATCTGGCACAGAATATGTGTTCTTTAAATATTGCTTATTATTGTCATTATTATTGCTGCTGTTATTATACATAATTATTATTATAACTATTATAATTGTATCATAGCCAAGTTACTTGAGATTTTGTTGACATTCAGGCACTTAAGTCTGGTCTGTTCTTCAACTTTAATTTTACTTAATAGGAGAACTATTTTAACATGTCTTTTAAATGTGAGAGATTCTATTTTAACCTTAGATGTTTTCTACAAAAAATGTTTAGAATAGAATGCAGCAGCAGGAGTGAAATTTTTGTTGAATATTTCACACATTCTTCATCCCTAAATGACCTTTATCTTGGCACATTTATAGGAATCGTCAATTGGAAGGTATCTCCGTGGTAGCACAGCAATTTCATGAAACCTTAGAACCACTGAATGAGTGGCTTACGACCATAGAGAAGAAGCTGGCAAATTGTGAGCCCATAGGAACCCAGGCGTCTAAACTTGAAGAACAAATTGCGCAGCATAAAGTAAGATACCAATCACACATTAGTAAGATTCAGTTTTCCATTTTGTTGTTTTATGACATAAATTTGAGTTATGTACTATTGTTTTGTTACGCATATTTCAAATTAAACCCATTTCAAATTCCATCCTTTTGTTCTGTTTATGTTTTCATTTTTATTTGTCCTTGTTTATTTTTTCCTCTCTTTTTTTAAACTTCATTTAGGCTTTAGAAGATGACATCATCAATCATAATAAACACTTACACCAGGCTGTTAGCATTGGCCAGTCCTTAAAGGTTTTGAGCTCCAGGGAGGATAAAGATATGGTGCAGAATAAATTAGACTCCTCTCAAGTGTGGTACATTGAGATTCAAGAGAAAAGTCACAGCAGGTCTGAGCTCCTCCAGCAGGCTTTATGTAATGCTAAGATTTTTGGGGAAGATGAAGTTGAGTTGATGAATTGGCTGAATGAAGTGCATGACAAACTAAGCAAGCTCTCAGTCCAGGATTACAGCACTGAGGGCCTGTGGAAGCAGCAGTCTGAACTTCTGGTATTTTGATTTATTTTATTTTATTTTATTTGTTTCTGTTGTCATTTCCTTGGTCTTCCATTATTTATGTGTTATTTTATGTTGTTATGATTCATAAGAATTTTATACTCAAAAAAGACTGCCTGTGTATTCAGATACACAGTCACTGTTTAAAGTAGCTGGATATTTCACTTTTCATTTGTTAATTTATTGTCTTATCCAAAGACCCATAATTAACCAGTACGCCAGCACCTCCATTTAGCCTTTCTCAAAGGGCCCTCAGTCTTTTCTGAAAAATTGAGTGGTGTGGGTTGTCGTAGTTGAACATCGGACTTGGCCCACAATGGTGAGAAGGGGGTTGACATGGGAATTTAGTGACTATTATTACCCAAATATATCTCTTTGAAACCTAATTAAAATTTTCTTATGTTAACTAATACCAATGTTAATTTAAACTTTTTCCCCACATAAAATTGGTTCCTGTGTTTTAGGTTCTGCAAGAGGACATCTTACTCAGAAAACAAGATGTTGACCAGGCATTACTAAATGGACTAGAACTACTTAAACAAACAACAGGTGAGATCATATTCTAAACCAAATAATCATGCTGTTAGCATTTTGCATTGCTTTCCAAATATTTTCGGCAGGGAGAAAAATAAAACACTTTATAATTTTTGGGCCACTCGAAGACTTCATTCTGGAGAATGCTTTAAAAACCAATCAGGGGGATTTTGGATAGGATCTCACTTGTTTTCTCATGATCTCACTTGAATTCTTTTTTTTTTTTTTTCATGGAAGTTGTGTGAGTTACTCATAACATACAGTGCTGTGGCCCAGGAGATGTTTAGAAAAGCCTAACTCTACAGTAGAATTATATTAGTTTTCCACTTGTGAACAGCAGTTATTCTAGATTAGCACATGGGCTGTCAACAAATATCTTTTAATTTACAGATAGATTGTGATTGCGTTTCGTGACACATACTTTGGCTCTTTCCATGTCTCCATGCTTAAACTCACTATATAGGATGTAGATATAAACTAACTTGTTTTAATAATTTCCTTGGCTGTAGATTTATGTTTCACAGTTTAGTATATGTGTGTGGTGGGAGTAATTATGAGTTGGAGGAATTCAATATAGTATCTGGAGCCTTGAACTAGAATTCTAAAGCCCATGATATGATTTCTCTGATCCAAAGTTGAGACAAGTGAGGACATACTGGTATAGTACAGATGAGTTTGATAGTTCTAAAAAATGTCAAAACAAAATATGTATGTGTACATATAAATTTGTTAATAAAATATATGTGAAATGTGTGTACATGTGTATGTGTGTGCACACATGCACATACATGTGCTAGTCAGGCACTGTTACAAACATTTTGCAAATATAAATTCATTGAGTTTTTGTCCCAACCTTATGATTTAGTATCTATTCTTATTCCCTGTAATGATGACTCACAAAGGGCAAAGAGAGGTTGAGTGTCTTATATAGGTAAGAAGCCACAAAGTAAGTATTTGAATGCAGGAAGTTCTTAACTCCTATGCTTGAAAACTGAAAGCACCCTCCAGATAGATGCAGAGTGATGTTTTCCACATAACTGAAGGGTCTGTAGCCCTTTCCAGTTTTCATATTTGCATTTTCAGCACCGTTCAGATTTTCCAGAATCTTGGGAAATATTAAAATTCAGATAAGGGCTTCTCTAGGGTCAGATCGTCTTTAGAAAAAAAGTTTCCTTTTTTTTAATCCCACAGAAAATATCATCATTGTACAATAAGGTCTGAAGAAACCCTCTACCTTTTATTTCCCTTCTGTGAGATGTAACATGCCTTTGAAATTTTAGGTGATGAAGTTTTAATAATTCAAGATAAATTGGAAGCCATTAAAGCAAGGTACAAAGACATTACTAAATTGAGCACGGATGTAGCCAAGACTCTGGAGCAGGCACTGCAGCTCGCACGGCGGCTACACTCCACACATGAAGAGCTCTGCACCTGGCTGGACAAAGTGGAGGTGGAATTACTTTCATATGAAACTCAGGTTCTGAAGGGAGAAGCGGCAAGCCAAGCTCAAGTGAGACAAAAAGTAAGCTTTGATTTATACATTTTGGATCAGTTTGTTATCTTTTGAGGAGTCTTATTCACAGAGGAATGACGTACTTGTCTCATGTCATTACTAATATGCTGAAGGATGCCTTGGTGGGAAGGGACCCTATGAAAATTGGCAGCAGAACAACTGTTTAAACATTTAGAAATCCAGAAATGAGAACACTGTATTATAAGTATATTGTAATGTGTTTCCAGAGACTTAGGGTTGTGAGTACAGTTTATTACACAAGAGACAGAATGATGAATACCTGGGGGATGAGGAGGGTAGGAAAATGGTCATTGTTTCAGAGATGTATGTTATTTGATTAGAATAACTGTATTAGATGCATAGCATGTGGTGGTTTTATTTATTATATTGCAAAAATACTACTCTACCATGTGAAACATTCTTTTTTTCAGATAGCAGCCTTTGTTTTTATCAACCCTGAGGCATAATCATATGTGAGTGAGAGGGAGTTGGAGAGGTCAGGCTCCCTGACCATACAGTGCTTCAACTAGAATGATTTAAAGCCAGTATGTCCTCATTTTGAGGGTCACTTAATTCTGGCTTGGATTCTTCCTTTTTATTTCGTTTTTCTGTTAGCCAATTATGTAGAGGTTACCAGAAGGCAAAGACTAATACATGTTAACTTGGTTTTGTTTCCCAAATTTTATACATTTATGTTAAATATCAAAGATAAAATCTTGCCTTGTTGACAAATGACTAAGTTTTCCTTTGGAACTTCTCAGGAAACACTTTCTCTTTTTGCAAAATAGCTTTAAATAATAAAGGTCTGTAAAGCTTAATTGAAACTGAGGGGCCAAAACACCCCATTATTTGCCTGCAAAGGACTTTAACCCCAAGGACAATTAAAGGAAAAGTTCAGACTCTTTGGTATTACCCACAGATTTGCATGTTTTTTTTAAAATTATGTTTTCAGGAATTAAAAAAGGAAACTAAAAACAGCAAAGCCTTATTGGACTCCCTCAATGAAGTGAGCAATGCTTTACTGGAACTGGTACCGTGGAGGGCAAGGGAAGGACTTGAAAAAATGGTGGCTGAGGACAATGAGCGCTACCACTTAGTGAGCAACACCATCACTCAGAAGGTGGAGGAGATCGATGCTGCCATTCTGAGGTCACAGCAGGTAGGGACAAGTGGTGTGTTGTCTAAGCAATAAATTTTCTCCAATTGTTCCCGGAGCTCTTACCTGAACAAAGATTTCTGTTAATAGTGTTTCCAATCATTTGTTATGCTTCACAAATGAAAGGAGGATTTTGAAAAGAATTTGACTGGGTTACTTTGACATCTGAGTGCCAGGGCAGGGCTGATCAGTACATTGTTAACCGCCATCTGCCTCATTGTTCCCCTGACTTAGCCTTAGCAAATCAGCCTTGGGGAAGATCAGCCCCGCTTTACAAATAAAATGTTTTTTTGTCTACATTTATGCACTTTGCTAATGTTAATTTTATGTCTTTATGCCTCAGTCCAACTTTTATCTGAGTAATCATTTTGAGTTTTATAAGTCAGCATTAATTGTGCATTTACGTGAAGACATGGTAAAGAGACGTTTCCTCTCTAAAAGGAAAGCAGTTGTGTTGGTAATGCAGAGTTTTGTTTTTTTAAGGTGACTAAGGGGGGAAAATGATAGTTTCTAACCTCTCTATAACTCACAGTGTTTATAATTTTATAGAGTTTTATAGGCACCCTATCTTTAACCATACCTCCTCTTAGAAAACTGTGAGCAACTTGTAGGAGTCTAGATACAGATGTTTATAATACATGTTTTGATTAACTTTTATTGAAGTCTTTGAGTACATTAAATCATTAGATTCTTTCAGCAAACTTTATGTGATGGGGTTAAGTATGGCATTGCAGTATACTTTAGAGCAAAGCTTGGGAAAGTATATTACTAAGTTTTTACAAGCCAAAGCAAGAAACACAAATCAAGCAGATTGTGTGGGAGCATCCAAAATTAATTTTCTAAAGTTGCCATAAAAGTGTAACTTACATAGTTATAAAACATAATGCTATACTCCTCATTTTAGTGCTATGGTGAGAATCACAAAAGCTGATGAAACACATTGATAGCAAAAGGCCTGCTTAAGAAATTTTTGTCAGGGGGAGTGCACTCATGCCTGAGGAGTGTATTTGCATGGCTCTGATTTCAAAGTTTGCACAAATTTGTATGCTCATTATAGGAAAATGAGTATGTTTGTGAAGTTAATTCCAACTATTTGAAAATACTGATTTTTTTCATTTTTTATATATTTTTACATCATTTTTCATTTTTGCACAATATATGCATTTTTTAAAAGATTTATTTATTTATTTATACAAGCACGGGGTACAGTCAGAAGTGCGGGAGGGTGAGAGAATTCACCAGAGCCAGAGTGGGGAGCAGAGCAGGCAGAAGGACCGAAGTACACTGCTGAGGGGAGCATCGGGCGGCAGGAGGTCTGTGTGCCATGTGGGACCCTCCTCCGGTGACTGGGGAGCAGCCGGGGATCAAACTGGCGCTGCAGAGGCTTCAGGCAGCTTCTCAACCCAGCGCTCAACCGTTGCGCCACCAGGGAGGCCCACAATGTATGCATTTTCATCTTGATTATAGTCCCTATACAATTCCCACCACCCCTTGTTTTGATCCTACTTCCTCCTACCCCCATCCTACCTCCCCACCCCCATAGTGTGTCTCTCTGGTTTATAGTTGCTTGTTGATTTTGATTTTTACTTTATTATAATTAGTCTTTTTCCTGGTCCAAAGCCAGAAAGAAAAAGGAAAATACCGAATTTTTCTACCAAAATTTATTTGAACATTTTAGCATTGTCACTGAAGACTTCTTTCAATAACAAGACAAGTGTTCTGTTTCCTTAGAAGTAAGATTTTCTTGAGAAGTTGACTATGGTTGGTTAGTTCGATGATAGGTTTTAGTCCCCTTAGTTCTCCTGCTACCATATTACCCATGAACCAATGCCATATTCTCTTGTGTCCTTCCCTCACCAGTTTTGACCCCCTCCTTCCCTGTCCCTTGCTGTATGCCTCAGATCTATGGTCAGCTTGCTAATTTTGTCTTTTTCTTGACCTTTTGTTTGGTTTCTCTATATTCCACATATAAGTGAAATCATCTAATATTTGTCATTTTTCTTCTGACTTATTTTGACTAGCATAATCCCTTCAGGCTTCATCCATATTGCCACAAATGGCATGAGTTTATCTTTTTTGTTTGCTGAATTGTGCCCCATTATGTATATATATCACATATTCTTGATCCGTTCATCTGTTTTTGGACATTTAGGTTGTTTCCATATCTCAGCTATTGTAAATAATGCTGCAATGAACATAGGAGTTCAGGTTTCCTTTTGAATCTGTGTTTTTATGTGTTGGGGGTAGATTTCTAGGAGTGGAGTCACTGGATCATATGGTAGATCCATTTGTGGTGTTCTGAGGAACCTCCACACAGCTTTCCATAGTGGCTGGATAATTTTGCATTACCACCGACAGTGTAAGAGGGTTCCTTTATCTCCACATCCTCTCCATATTTGTTGTTATCATCCTTTGCCTCTTAAAAAGTAAAATGTACTGTTAACAAAAGTTGCTAAATTGTATGATTTTCACTGGGTTTGGGAATTCCAGGCTCTTTTCAGCAGTTCTAATTGCTTGACATTTTAAAACAGGCCTAATAACCCAATATAAAGGCACCTAAGTGATTTGAGGACTATTAAAATAAACAACTCATTGGATCATTAGGAATCAACCTTGGAGGAAAATAATTGGCCTGCTTATTTCTTTCAAAAAACTTGAAGGAAACCTCCCCCATGGAAGTGAGATTTGCTTAGACCCTCCAGGTGTTGGGGTGGGAAAATACGGGCTGTGTTATGAATAATGCTAAGCAAAATGGAAGGAAATGCTAATCAAAAGAAAGTGATAAGATCCACAGCCAGGGGAAGGGAGTAAAAGGATGTCCTGGAGGTTAAGGTTCAGTTATCCCTCTTACTGTCTTAAACTTGAGTTCTCACTCAAGAAAAACCTAAATAAGTATGAAAGCGATTTGTCAGAGATTGGAGAAATGTTGAAATATTGACTACATATTGACTACGATGGCATTTGAGTCCATTTATGTTGAAATTGCATGAATATTTTGAGTTCACGAAACCTGAACTGCATACATGCACAGGTGACTTAACATGGCAAGTAAGAGTGGTCTTTGAAGTCAGATCAACGTTTGAATCTCATGTGCAACATTGACTAAGTGGACAATCTCTGTTAAGTTAATTAACTCCTCTCCTCTATAGTTTTCTCATTATCCATGTTAATTGCTGTCAGGATTAAAGGAGATGATATGTTAAGCATTTTGAATGGTCTGTGCAGTAGAAAGCTGAACCATTACAGTTTGTGTTTTTCAGGAATATTTGGAGACAGATGTTTAAAATGTCTTTCACTAAGTTGTAGGAAATTTCTGAAATGCTAATTTAACTGTGTATTAGGAGTTACAGTAGCTACATTTAATGCTTAGGTTCCACTGATGATACTTAAAATAGTTCCTAGAATGTAGTTATTACTGAGATTACCTACAACTTGAAGGTAATACATCAAAATCAATTAAAGTCAATGTTTGCTACCTGAATAAGTGGTAAAGAAATTTATCAAAATTTGGTCTAGTGATCTTACCTTCCATGTTGCTCACATGTAAAATATGCAGTTTTTATAGTCAATTAGAAACATACACATTATTAATTCACTAGGATGCATCATAGACATAAAATGCCTTGATATATATCTAGGTTACTTCATGTCGACCCTATGGCTGTTCTATTTGTTGTTAAACAATAAATATTTGCTTATTTAATAAAAAAGTTTCTTAAAAGGGACAGAGGAAATTTCTCCTTGAAGTCTTGTTTTCCTTTAGCAGAGCAAATGTTTGCCTTGGTTAAAGAAATAGTGTTTGTTTCAGTTTTTCATTTTGGCAGCTTGGATGGTATCATCACACAGTTTTTCACTGGATACTTACTTTAAGGGAGGGAGACTCAGTATTAAACTAATACTAACAGTTATTGCCTAAGTTTCTTTATTAGGACTGTCATATAAATGCTAAAAATAGCATGAACACAAACAAGATGGATGGTGTATCACTTTATTTTTTTAGGACCAGTAGAAGAAAAATAATGAATGTTAAATTTTATTAAGATATTTCATAGCATTTGTACTCCAGTAGAAAGGAATGTTTTACTTGTTTTTGTACAGAGTCACGTAATCAGGTTTTACTCTAGTTCAAATTTTGCAGCTTCATTGTATATGACTTAAAAGCTAATATTCCAGGCATGGAAGATTCTTCCACTTGTTTTTTATGAAACATTTTCCACATTTGAAGCAGTTGGATTGGCTTATGAAATGGGTTTTTTTTAATCATTTTTCATATTTATTAGTAATTGGCATAGGTAAATTACATTTGAAATGAAATACTATTATAAAAATAATTAAACCAGATTAAGATAGAATTTTTCAAGTGGTTTATCGAAATTCCTTCTGGAATCTACATTGTTCTAATTTGTTACAATAGCAGAAAAATTAATAGATCAGTGAGCAAAACCTTTATTAATGCCATCACACACAAACCATGAGCCTTATGGATACATTTTTTGAATAATGATGTATAATGTTATGGGAAATGTAGGAAAAATCATTCTGCTTGACTACATGAATGTACATATAGTCATTTTGAAAGTACTGCCTTGTATGGGAGCTCTGATGATAAAGCTCTGATTTTCTGTCTAGAACAGTGTTAGCATGTCTTTGAGCCTCTGAAAGCTGTGACAGGAGAGCCCCGCCCAAGCACTTTACCAGTCTCAAGCAGCCTGACTTTGTATCATTTTTTGGTAGATGTTGGTTTATACTCAAAATTTGTTCCAGTAGCATTTCTAGGGACTGTTGGGTAAAGGTCTGTTAAGCCCTGTCTTCCCTTTCAAATCCTCATGTAATTGAGTTTTAAAAGGTAAATCTAAGATTTTTATTTTTGCCCCTATTACATTTCTGATTTTCCCAGATCTTTTATATGAGGACAGGAAAAATCCAACTACTGCCATCTTTGCATGAGTCTGTATAATGTTCCATAGTGTTTCAAAATGTTAATTATTTTCCAATTTAATTTCTTATCGCCATCTTCTTAATCTACCTTCATCTGGATTTCCAGGTTCTCTGAAAAAAATGACAAGTTCCGTCAATGTAGCACTTGTTGAACACTGACAGAATCCATCTCCATTAAGTCTTCCATCTAAGGCCATATTGGTTACCATTTATCATTGGTGCTTGTGGTGTCACTTGTCTACTTTGCACATTTGATAGCTGCTGCAATACCTTATCTGATGCAAGGTCTTGAAAATGTTCAACCTCTTTGATTCAGTAGCCAACTTTTAGGAATCCACCCTAAGGAACTAATTAGAGATACCAACAGAGATTTACATAAAAGATATTCATTATAGGGTTGTTTATATAATAGCAAAGAAATGCAGGAGAACCTAACCAAAAATACTCAGGTATGCTAGAATATAGTGATGGCATTTGAATATCTCACTTAAAAGAATGTGATATAGGAAATGTTCATAATAAATGAAAACAGTAGCTCCAGGTTTTAATTTTCTTCGTGTATTTTCCTTTATGTTATGAATTTCTACCATATTCATGAATTTTGTTATGATCCAAAAAAGAAAATCCCTTAAAAAATTTAAGAATGCTCTAGAAAATAATTTCAGCAAGCATTAAATTAGATGTTAAAAATTATACATGAGACATTTTGGAGAATACTCTGCATACATAGAGATATATTTTACACACATTTATATGTGTGCGTGCATGTGTGTGTGTGTGTGTATAATAAATGAGAACATTTCATTCTTTTTGTGCAGAATTGTGACTCAGATTGCTAACTGCACATGGGTTAAAATCACAGATGAAATGACTGAAAGATGGCATCCAGCTATTGACTTTTATAGCTGTTCAACTCATTTATAACACCTAACAAATTCTTACAACTACCAGAAAAGAAGGCAACAATGTCAGATGTTCTGAAGTCACTAATACAGCATAACAGATTCAACATGTTTCAAGATTTTGTGTTTACTCTATAGAAAACACTACTTTCTTTGTAACTTCAGTCATTGTCATAAATTATTTCAGGATACCATGAAGAGATAAGCTCATATTTTCCAGTTATGTAATAAGATATTTTAAAAAAAAATGTAGATAGGTATTTTTCTGGCACCAGTTACAGGAATTTGCTAACCTAATAATTTATCTTTTGTTTAGTTTGACCAAGCAGCTGATGCTGAGTTATCCTGGATTACAGAAACAGAAAAGAAATTGATGTCTCTGGGTGACATCAGGCTTGAGCAAGACCAGACCTCTGCTCAGCTTCAGGTTCAGAAGGTGAAGAATACATTTCCATTTGCATCTAAATTATTTGCTAGTGTGCTGCAAGTCTAGAAAATGTGCTTGCATGATTTATTTTGTAATTTGGTATTTTTAGCTTCTTTGCCTAAATGTTTATATTTTGGTCTCTTTTTTTTTTTTTAAATCTTTGTATTGGTAAATCACAGACATTCACCATGGAGATTTTGAGACACAAGGATATTATTGATGAACTTGTGAAATCTGGACATAAAATCATGACCACATGCAGTGAAGAGGAAAAGCAATCCATGAAGGTATTATCTTATCAACATGAATGGTAGTGAGATTCTTGAATTAATAGTATGCACTGAGCTTTCAGTCCTAGAAAAGTAATTTTCCTTTATCCAAGGCTGCCATTTTAACAGTTAAATCATTAGTCTTAAATAAGAATTTTTCAAGTTCACAGAACAGCAATGAAAGGAATATTCCATTCCATCCTAATGGCACCCTTTCTTAATAGACATAAAAACTTAAGATTTGAGACTTCCAATAACTGGCACTCATAAAGCATCCAGTTAAGGTTAGCTATATATTATTGCCAGTGTTATCAGTAAATATTGCTATTGTAAATGCCAGCTCTTATTTATATGTTTCAGGAACATTGGGATCTCTTGACCTGAAACAGAACCAAAACGTAGTTCTATCTAGTGCTGAAATCCATTCTGTATAAAATTACAGTAAGCTGTTGATACATAGGGAAAGAATGAGTTGAATACTTTAGGAAACCTCTTAGCTTTAGTGATCTTTTAGGGTGATGAAAACCAGTAACAAGTAAAAAATGTTTAGTTCAATTCATATTCAGACATCTGAGCAGACTAAAGAAATGAATTTGTATTAAACCTTTTGGTAGGAAAATATCTCACAGCAAAAAGTTTTATTAAATGTCTATGCAAAGATCACATTCTTTTTATAAGATCACATTTTAAAGGCTATGCATTGCTTTTAAGGTATAACTTTTTTTTTTTTTTTTAATTTTTTTTCTTTTATTTATTTATTTTTTTTTAATTAATAAATTTTATTTTTATATTCCCCATACAATTGCAATCCCCCCATTCTGACCCCAATCCCTCCCCTCCCGCCCCCCACCCCCCAAAAAGTGTCTCTGGTTCATAGTTTTTGTTGATTTTGATTTTTACTTTCTTACAGTTATTCATTTTCCTGGTCCCTTATTTAAGTTTTCTAGATTCCTGCTATGAGTGAGACCATCCGGTATTTTTCTTTTTCTTTTTGGCTTATTTCACTGAGCATGATCCCTTCCAGCGTCATCCATGTTGCTGCAAATTGCATGTGTTTATCTTTTTTGAATGCTGAGTAATATTCCATGGTATATATGTACCACATCTTCTTGATCCAGTCATCTATTTTTGGGCATTTGGGCTGTTTCCAAAGCTTAGCTATTGTAAACAGTGCTGCTATAAACATAGGGGTGCAGGTGTTCTTTGGAATTGATGTTTCTGTGTTCTTTGGGTAAATACCTAGGAGTGGAATTGCTGGATCCTGTGGAAGCTCTATGTTTAGTAGGTCCAGAAATCTCCACACAGCTCTCCATAGTGGTTGGACCAGTTTGCACTCCCACCAACAGTGCAGGAGAGTTCCTTTTTCTCCACAACCTCGCCAACATTTGTTGTTGCTAGTTTTTTTAATATGTGCCATTCTCACTGGTGTAAGATGGTATCTCATGGTAGTTTTGATTTGCATTTCCCTGATTGCAAGTGATGTTGAACATTTTTTCATATGCCTGTTGGCCATTCGCATTTCCTCTTCAGAGAAGTTTCTTTTTAGTTCCTCTGTCCATTTTTTGACTGGATTATTTTCTTTGTTGTTGTTGAGTCTCATCAGCTCTTTGCAGATTTTTGTGATCAGTCCTTTATCATTAGTGTTGTGTGCAAAAATGTTCTCCCAGTTGGTGGGGTTTCTCTTTGTTTTTGTTATTGTCTCTTTTGCTGTGCAGAAGCTCTTTAATTTGATGTAGTCCCAACTGTTGATCTTTGCCTTCACTATCACTGCTTTGGGTGATGTGTCTGTAAAGATGTCTTTGATATGCAAATCACGTAGTGTTTCGCCTATATTTCCTTCTATGTATTTTATGGTTTCAGGTCTTATGTCTAGTTCTTTAATCCATTTTGAGTTGATTTTTGTATATGGTGTGAGGTAGTGGTCAAGCTTCATTCTTTTGCATGTAGCGACCCAGTTTTCCCAGCACCATTTATTGAACAAACTTTCTTTGCTCCAATGCATATTCTTTGCTCCTTTGTCAAAGATTAGTTGACCATAAATCTGTGGGTTTATTTCTGGATTTTCTATTCGATTCCATTGGTCTGTATGTCTGTTCTTGTTCCAATACCATGCAGTTTTGATGATTATGGCTTTGTAGTAGAGTTTGAAGTCTGGGAGTGTGATGCCTCCATTCCCTTCTTTTTTTTTCAGGAGAGCTTTGGCTATTCGGGGTTTTTTGTGATTCCATATGAATTTCATCAATAATTGTTCTATTTCTTTGAAGAATAACATTGAAATTTTGATTGGAATAGCATTGAATCTGTATATTGCTTTTGGTAGGATAGCCATTTTAATGATGTTTATTCTCCCAATCCATGAGCAGGGGATGTCTTTCCATTTCTTTGTGTCTTCTTCTATTTCTTTTAACAGTGTTTTATAGTTTTCTTTGTATAGGTCCTTTACCTCTTTTGTTAGATTTATTCCCAAATATTTGATTTTTTTTGTTTCAATAATAAAAGGGATGGTTTTTTTGATTTCTTCTTCTTCAGATTTATTGTTTGTATATAGGAAGGCTACTGACTTTTGCGTGTTGATTTTGTATCCTGCCACTTTACTGAACTGATTGATGAGTTGAATTAGTTTTTCTGTGGAGTTTTTGGGGTTCTCTATGTATATTATCATATCATCTGCAAAGAGTGATATTTTGACTTCTTCTTTTCCTATTTGTATTCCTTGGATGTCTTTCTCTTGTCTTATTGCTCTGGCTAGGACTTCCAGTATTATATTGAAAAGCAGTGGTGAAAGTGGACATCCTTGTCTTGTTCCAGATCTTAATGGAATTGCTTTCAGCTTTTCACCATTGAGAATGATACTGGCTGTTGGCTTGTCATATATGGCCTTTATGATGTTGAGGTACGTTCCTTGTATCCCAAGAATTTCAAGGGCTTTTATCATGAATGGGTGTTGCACTTTGTCGAAAGCTTTCTCAGCATCTATTGATATTATCATATGGTTTTTATATTTCTTTTTGTTGATGTGTTGGATAACGTTGATTGATTTTCGGATGTTAAACCATCCTTGTGTCCCTGGAATGAATCCTACTTGGTCGTGGTGAATTACCTTATGGATACACTGTTGGATTCTGATAGCTAAAATTTTATTGAGGATTTTTGCATCAGTGTTCATTAGGGAGATTGGCCTATAGTTTTCTTTTTTTGTGTTGTCCTTGTTCGGTTTTGGTATTAGTGTAATGTTGGCTTCATAGAACGTGTTAGGTATTATACCTTCCTTCTCAATTTTTTGGAAGAGTTTGTGAAGGATAGGTACCAATTCGTCTCTGAATGTTTGGTAGAATTCATTTGTAAATCCATCAGGTCCTGGGCTTTTGTTTTTGGGGAGGTTTTTGATTACCATTTCAATTTCGCTAATTGTAATTGGTCTGTTTAGGTGTTCTATTTCTTCTTTATCTAGCTTTGGGTGATTGTAGAGTTGTAAGAATTTGTCCATCTCCTCTAGATTGTTAAACTTGTTTCCATATAACTGTTCATAGTAGTTATTAATAATTCTTTTGATTTCTGCTGTGTCCGTTGTGATTTCTCCTCTTTCATTTATTATCCTATTTATTTGTGCTTTCTCCCTTTTTGCCCTTGTGAGCCTGGCAAGGGGTTTATCTATTTTATTTATTTTTTCGAAGAACCAGCTCTTGGTTTCATTGATCTTTTGGATTGTTTTTTTAGTTTCGATTTCATTTATTTCTGCTTTGGTTTTTATTATTTCTTTTCTTCTACTGGTTTTGGGGCTTTTTTGTTGTTCTTTTTCTAGATCTTTGAGTTTCGAGATTAGGTTGTTTCTTTGAGTTCTTTCTTGTTTCTTGATGTGAGCATCTATTGCTATATATTTTCCTCTTATTACTGCTTTTGCTGCATCCCATACATTTAGGAAATTTGTGTCCTCCTTGTCATTCAATTCAAAGAATTTTTTAATTTCTTCTTTTATCTCCTCGTTAGTCCAGTGGACTTCCAGTAGTGTGGGTTTCAATCTCCACGAGGTAGGAGAATACCTTGCCTTCTCTTTATGGTTTATTTCTAGTTTGATGCCTTCATGGTCAGAAAAGATGGTTGGTATGATTTCAATCTTGGTGTATCTGTTGATGTTTGTCTTGTGCCCCAGTATATGATCGATCCTAGAGAATGATCCGTGTGCGCTTGAGAAAAATGTATACTCAGATTTTTTTGGGTTTAGTGTTCTATATATGTCTGTTAAGCCTAAGCACTCTAGATCCTTATTTAGAGCTTTAGTGTCTTTATTTATTTTTTGTCTTGTTGATCTATCCATTGTTGATAGTGGTGTGTTGAAGTCTCCCACTACGTATGTGTTTTCTCTGATGTCTGTTTTCAGAGATGCCAATAGTTGTCTGATATATTTTGGTGCTCCTTCATTTGGTGAATATATGTTAATGAGTGTTATTTTTTCTTGAAGTATTATCCCCTTGATCATAATGTAATGACCACTGGGGTCTCTTTTTATCTTTTTAAGTTTGAAATCTGTTTTATCTGATATGAGTATAGCTGTTCCTGCCTTCTTTTTTGGTCCATTTGCTTGTAGAATTGTTTTCCATCCTTTAACTTTGAGTCTATTTTTATCTTTTGCAGCTAAATGTGTTTCCTGGAGACAGCAAAAGGTTGGGTTTTGTTTCTTAATCCAGCCTGCAACTCTGTGTCTTTTTATTGGAGAGTTTAGTCCATTTACATTTAGAGTTAGTATTGATATGTTAGCATCTGTATTTGCCATTGTGTTTGTCTTTCCTTTGATTTTATTTATTTATTCTTTTAATAACTTTCTTTGGCCTTCTTTTGTTGTTATTCGTCCCTCTGAGGTTCTGGCTTTAGGACTCCTTGTAGTATTTTTTGGAGTGGGGGTTTAGTCGCAATGAAATTCCGGAGTTTCTGTTTGTCTGGGAAGGTCCATATTCTTTCTTCAAAGAGGAAGGAGAGCTTTGCGGGATAGAGTATTCTTGGTTGGCATCTGTTTTCTTGGAGTCTGTTGACTATGTCCCTCCACTCTCTCCTTGCCCGTAGTGTTTCTTCAGAGAAGTCTGATGTCAGTCTGATCGGTTTCCCTTTGAATGTTATCTGTTTCTTCCCTCTTGTTAGTTTCATTATTTTTTCTTTGTCTTGGATTCTTGGGAGCTTTACTATTATGTGTCTTGCTGTATTTTTCCTTTTGTCATGGAAGTTTGGTGTTCTTCTTGCTTCTTGTATATCAATTTTCAGATCCTTCTTAGCGTTTGGGAAGTTCTCTTCAATTATATCCATGAATATTTTCTCTGTTCCTACATCTCTCTCCTCTCCTTCTGGGATTCCTATAACTCTTATATTTCCTTTCCTCATGGAGTCAGATAGTTCCCGAAGTCTTTCTTCGGTCTTTTTCCTTCGTACTTCTCCTTCTTTTTCTGTTTTTGTTCTTTTTATTTCTGTGTCTTCAAGAGTACTTATTCGTTCTTCCATTTCATCTATTCTGCTTTCACTGCTTTTCCCAGAGTTCTTTAGCGTCTCCATTAATTCTTTGATCTCCTGCATTTCTTTTACTTCCCTCTTTAGGGACTCAATTTCATTCTTCTGGTCATTAATTATTTTCCCCTTATCATTGTTTTCCTTTATGACTTCTGTCAGTTTTTTAATCACAGCAATTTTAAATTCTCTATCTGGAAGGCTCAGAAGTTCTTCCAAGTTACTGTCGTTGCAATCTGGTAGATGGTTTTCTTTTTGTGGTGTGCTATTTTGCTGAGGAGTTGCTGGGTTGCATGTTGTTTTTCTACTCCCTACTGCCTGTTTTCTAATTTGCCGTATTCCTTGTGACACTGTGTTGCTGGTACTGGCCGGCATCTTGGGCGACCTTCCCAGCTCACCACTGGCTCCTCTGGGGAACTTCTGCTGGGTTCACAAGTCTCCAGCAAAGACAGGTCCCTGCTCTGTCTCCTCGGTGAGCCTTCTGCTGGGTTCACACAGTCTCCAGCAAGAAGGGTCCCTGCTGCAAAATGCCAGTGCCGGGGACGCGCTCCCCTGCACGCCCGGTCTGCCCCAGCGGTGGGTGCTGCTCCCCTCTGGGCTGGAACTGCAGGCTAGAAGGTGCCCGGTGTGGGCAAGCCTCCCAGCTTAACCTCTGTCTCCTCGGTGAGCCTTCTGCTGGGTTCACACAGTCTCCAGCAAGAAGGGTCCCTGCTGCAAAATGCTGGTGCCGGCGACACGCTCCCCTGCACTCCCGGTCTGCCCCAGCGGTGGGTGCTGCTCCCCTCTGGGCTGGAACTGCAGGCTAGAAGGCGCCCAGCATGGGCAAGCCTCCCAGCTTACCTCTGTCTCCTCGGTGAGCCTTTTGCTGGTTCACACAGTCTCCAGCAAGAAAGGTCCTGCTGCAAAATGGCGATGCAGGAACGAGCTCCCCTGCACGCCCGGTCTGCCCCAGCGGTGGGTGCTGCTCCCCTCTGGGCTGGAACTGCAGGCTAGAAGGTGCCCGGTGTGGGCAAGCCTCCCAGCTTAACCTCTGTCTCCTCGGTGAGCCTTCTGCTGGGTTCACACAGTCTCCAGCAAGAAGGGTCCCTGCTGCAAAATGCTGGTGCCGGCGACACGCTCCCCTGCACTCCCGGTCTGCCCCAGCGGTGGGTGCTGCTCCCCTCTGGGCTGGAACTGCAGGCTAGAAGGCGCCCAGCATGGGCAAGCCTCCCAGCTTACCTCTGTCTCCTCGGTGAGCCTTTTGCTGGTTCACACAGTCTCCAGCAAGAAAGGTCCTGCTGCAAAATGGCGATGCAGGAACGAGCTCCCCTGCACGCCCGGTCTGCCCCAGCGGTGGGTGCTGCTCCCCTTTGGGCTGGAACTGCAGGCTAGAAGGTGCCCGGTGTGGGCAAGCCTCCCAGCTTAACCTCTGTCTCCTCGGTGAGCCTTCTGTTGGGTTCACACAGTCTCCAGCAAGAAGGGTCCCTGCTGCAAAATGCCGGTGCCGGCGACGCGCTCCCCTGCACGCCCGGTCTGCCCCAGCGGTGGGTGCTGCTCCCCTCTGGGCTGGAACTGCAGGCTAGAAGGCGCCCAGCATGGGCAAGCCTCCCAGCTTACCTCTGTCTCCTCGGTGAGCCTTCTGCTGGTTCACACAGTCTCCAGCAAGAAAGGTCCTGCTGCAAAATGGCGATGCGGGAACGAGCTCCCCTGCACGCCCGGTCTGCCCCAGCGGTGGGTGCTGCTCCCCTCTGGGCTGGAACTGCAGGCTAGAAGGCGCCCAGCATGGGCAAGCCTCCCAGCTTACCTCTGTCTCCTTGGTGAGCCTTCTGCTGGTTCACACAGTCTCCAGCAAGAAAGGTCCTGCTGCAAAATGGCGATGCGGGAACGAGCTCCCCTGCACGCCCGGTCTGCCCCAGCGGTGGGTGCTGCTCCCCTCTGGGCTGGAACTGCAGGCTAGAAGGTGCCCGGTGTGGGCAAGCCTCCCAGCTTAACCTCTGTCTCCTCGGTGAGCCTTCTGCTGGGTTCACTCAGTCTCCAGCAAGAAGGGTCCCTGCTGCAAAATGCCGGTGCCGGCGACACGCTCCCCTGCACTCCCGGTCTGCCCCAGTGGTGGGTGCTGCTCCCCTCTGGGCTGGAACTGCAGGCTAGAAGGCGCCCAGCATGGGCAAGCCTCCCAGCTTACCTCTGTCTCCTCGGTGAGCCTTTTGCTGGTTCACACAGTCTCCAGCAAGAAAGGTCCTGCTGCAAAATGGCGATGCAGGAACGAGCTCCCCTGCACGCCCGGTCTGCCCCAGCGGTGGGTGCTGCTCCCCTCTGGGCTGGAACTGCAGGCTAGAAGGTGCCCGGTGTGGGCAAGCCTCCCAGCTTAACCTCTGTCTCCTCGGTGAGCCTTCTGTTGGGTTCACACAGTCTCCAGCAAGAAGGGTCCCTGCTGCAAAATGCCGGTGCCGGCGACGCGCTCCCCTGCACGCCCGGTCTGCCCCAGCGGTGGGTGCTGCTCCCCTCTGGGCTGGAACTGCAGGCTAGAAGGCGCCCAGCATGGGCAAGCCTCCCAGCTTACCTCTGTCTCCTCGGTGAGCCTTCTGCTGGTTCACACAGTCTCCAGCAAGAAAGGTCCTGCTGCAAAATGGCGATGCGGGAACGAGCTCCCCTGCACGCCCGGTCTGCCCCAGCGGTGGGTGCTGCTCCCCTCTGGGCTGGAACTGCAGGCTAGAAGGCGCCCAGCATGGGCAAGCCTCCCAGCTTACCTCTGTCTCCTCGGTGAGCCTTCTGCTGGTTCACACAGTCTCCAGCAAGAAAGGTCCTGCTGCAAAATGGCGATGCAGGAACGAGCTCCCCTGCACGCCCGGTCTGCCCCAGCGGTGGGTGCTGCTCCCCTCTGGGCTGGAACTGCAGGCTAGAAGGTGCCCGGTGTGGGCAAGCCTCCCAGCTTAACCTCTGTCTCCTCGGTGAGCCTTCTGCTGGGTTCACACAGTCTCCAGCAAGAAGGGTCCCTGCTGCAAAATGCCGGTGCCGGCGACGCGCTCCCCTGCACCAAATTATTTTAAGGTATAACTTTTTGCAGAGATTCTGACATGAAAAGTACAGATCAAGTAAAATAATTTCTGGGTCATTCTATGGTTTAGATTACTATTGTGCTTTATCTTTTGCTATTAATTTGTAATATAAATTTATGCCAATATCTCGATCACTATGACCATTCCATAAAATCAGTGTCTATCATAACCTTCTTTGATTCTAACATATGTAATTAATTTTCTAACTAGCAGTTTCTGTTAAAATTTCATTTTCACAAGGTAATCCTTGTTTTTTCCTCTAGTAAGTAACATAAATGTTGCTAACCTTCTATGAGACTTTTCTTTTTAACATAGAGGACATTATTTGAGTGACTGGAGAATTTTGCTTATTATGTGTTTGTTTATATTTTCTGTTTTGCCACCTAATATTGTTTTTTTTTAAGAAGTTTACCATTAAACTCCATGATTTTTGATAACTGAATTAAAAATTCCATTGTATATCATAATTTATATATGTTGTACTTTCTAATTGTTGTACTTTGAAGGTGTATCCACATTTTGCTATGTTTTTCCATCTGTATGAAAAATTTATTTGTTGAAAGAGTACTTTACAGTAGAATATTATTCAGTCTGAAAAAGGAAAGGTAATCCTGTCATATACAACAACATCAGTGAACTAGAGGACTTAAATATAAACTTCTATCCATTCAAGCAATTAAAATCTAAAAGCTTTAATTTATTGATTTATTAATTTTATATACATTTTTGAGTGCCTACTTAGCAATGGGTATATATCACTGCATAAACCATTCTGGAGAATGTGTTCTCCTTGACTTGCCTGACCACCATAAAAACCAGTTAAACCATGTCATCATCTTATTTTCTAGAATAAACTGGACAAAGTTTTGAAGAACTATGATAACATCTGCCAGACAAACTCAGAGAGGTACCTACAGTTAGAAAGGGCACAGTCCCTGGTTAACCAATTCTGGGAAACATATGAAGAACTTTGGCCATGGCTTACAGAAACACAAAGAATTATCTCTCAGCTTCCTGCCCCAGCCCTTGAATATGAAACTCTAAGACAACAACAGGAAGAACATCGGGTAAGCCTAGGGTAAAGGAGAATGTTATATTTCCATTAAAAGAAATTTGTGATTTTTATGGTGTTTTAAAATGTGATTAGATACCTTCCTTACACGATTAGGACATTTCAGTAATACTGTGTTATGGTCTGCAAAATTTGTTTATCTCATAATTTGTTTCCTCAAGTGAGTTTACTTTATTTGTTAACAGTTATTTATCTGTTAATCAGATTTAAAGATTGAAGACTTTGTAGGAAGAGTCATACTGTGTATGTCAATTGTGTCAGAACTTTTATGAAATAGTGTGGCCATAGTATGAACAATTTAGGTACAAAAACAAAATTCACATTTTAAAATATTAGAGAAATATGTTTTTAAAGTAATTTTAATTTATATTTGTTGACTAGGTTTTAATTTGTAGTGCTTAGAGTCATCTTGAATGAAAGTGAAGAGTGGAAATATATCAAAGCAGTATTGTGTGTACAAGGCCACTGAAGTTGGAGAAAATGTGCAATGTAATTAATATGTGAAAATACCAATAGCGATTGTGAAAACTAACCATGAGAAAGAAACATGTTGATGTATAAAGTCAAATTGCTTCCATTTTTTCCCTGCCTTCTGTGTGTGGAACTCTTTAAGTTCTCTGCTCCTTTAAGTATACATGAGTTAACTGGAATTTATATCTGCAAATATAAACATATGTAAAATAACATTATAAAGCAATCCTTCATTTCAGCAGTCACTTGAATGTTAATATAACTTAAAATTTTGGAAGGGTTTGAGTGAGAGAGGTTTAAGACTGTCAGGAAAAAATGGGAATTCTTGCTATTTATGGAACCTAGTCCCTTTTCCAGATCAGTACAAGATGTACTCTTGATATTGTCCTCTGTGTGTGTGTGTGTGTGTGTGTGTGTGTGCGCGCGTGCACGTGCGCGCGCATCACACACATGTGAGAAAAGTTTAACTCTGGGTATATTGCATCATTGTTTGAAGTATGTGACATCCTTATTAATCTTGTTTGTTTACTTTTTTAATGCAATGGCATTGAAGAATATCTCTAACTGAAGTATTTGTTTAGAAGAGAATGTTGAGAGAACACTATGTATTGCAAAATGGAAATTTTTTGGAGTTCTGTCTAAATCATTCAACAAGACTTATAAACTGAATTGAACTGAATTTTGAACTGAATTTTAGTCTAAAGGTTTATCCTGGAAATCCTGATGCCTACCCACTGAATGACTTTTAATATGCATTGTTCTATGGTTTTCTTCTACTGTGAAGTGATTTGAGTAGTTATGTCTGTAAGAAGTAGTTATGTCTGTAAGAAGAATGGAAAGGGATCATTATTGAACAAAAAATTTCAGTAATTTTCTTTTTTATGCATAATCTTTCAATTCTCAAAATAAATTCATGATTTATGTATAAAGGGTACCATAATCAAATCTCATAACTTATATTGTTCAGACAATCTGCAGCTTTCTAGAACAGCATTTTTCTGCAGCCCAACATTTTCTTGAGCTATTTTGGGGAATATTTTCAAGTTTAATCTAGCCAGTAATGAAAAATGACCCGAGAGCTATGTTACCAAGTAGTAGATATCTTGGCGTCATAAGTATCTCCAACATGAGGAGTCTTATGACCATATGTTGCCAAGAATAATTTGGTATATAAAAGGCAAAAGACCTTTCTTAAGAGGCCCTTTTTCCACATACACCCTTCCCTCCCCATCCCCGCCCCCACCAAGTAGGCATCTAGTATGCTTTCTCTTGTCTGTCATGGAACAGTCAAAAAAAAAAAGGCTTATCTTACTGCTTCACAAGCTGAGGTATCTCTTGGTGGTGTAATACAGATGTGATCTTTCTAGATTCTAAGCAACTCCAGAAATCTCAGCAGAAATCTCACTTAAGAGTATCTTGATCATAGGGTAAGCTTGTTTTATAAACATGCTTTATGGAATATGGAAACCATAACTTGAATAACATGTTTCTTTTCATGAGATTGTTTATGAAGTAATATTACTATTACTACCTCCATTTTGTAAAGCAGCAAGAAGGTATGACTTAATAATATGAAAAAAATAAGACAATCTCAGTCCAGACCACCTTGGAGTTAGATTGAAGACATGACCCTTCCACATTCATATGGGCAGTATGTTCAATTAGAACCCCTTTTTAAAAAGTTGAATTTATGCTTATTTAGCTCTTTTGCAGATGAATGCTGAGTCTACCTTCAGAAAACTTTTCAAAACCAGTGCATTACCTTGGGGATTGTTTATGATATAACATACCAGTGTCCTCACTATTTTTCAAAATAATTCACATGACTGATTTTGGTTGTCCCTTTCAATAAAAATCTAGCTATGTGGCCATCCTGATATTTTTTTCTTGATGAGTGATACAAAAATATTTGCAGGAGAAGATTGGTAGCTTTTCATTAGATTGTTTTTCCTGAATATGATTTCTTTCAGAGAAGTTTTAGTTAGGGACTGAACAACAAACAATTTGAAAATCTATCCCCTAGTTAGGGCAAGGAAATCCTCTTTAAGGAGCCTGATCAATAATATGGTCCAAATGGAAAGCTCCTCAACCTCTTGGATCTCCTGATTAAATTGGAGGCTGACTTTAAAGAACCCTTTAGACAAAGGTGGAACTTTCCCTGGGAGTGGTTTTGGATTTGGCCCTTGAAAAACTGCACAATGTCTTAGCTCCATGGAATGTTGATATTCCAGTTTTATTCATCTTCCTATAAGGAATGGGGCTCCACGTGGATTCTACACAGTCACTAGCATAAATATCATTGTCTCATGGTTAGATGATGATATGCAAAATATTCATGTCACATCTTTTTGCATAAATACAAGCAATGTCAGACTATATATTTGATTAATTATGCTTGCAGCCTTTACCATTTTAAAATAAAAATAGATTTATTTTTATGTATATATCATACATATATATGCACATGAAATAGATTCACACATACATATATAATGTGATATATGTACACATTTTATTTTGGTTTACATATATAATTACAATGCCTTGTCATTTATAGCCCCTAACTTACCTTTATCTGTAGAATTTGCCCTGTTAGTATTATCTCTAACTTTCTAACCCTTCCTCCCTCTCTGCCTCCCTCTCTGCCTCCCTCCCATCTTCTCTCCCTGTCTCCCTCCCTCCCTCCCTTGATGACTCCCTCCCCACCTATCTCCCTCCCTCCTGCCCTTCCTACCTACCATGAGTGTGCAGAAAGGGACACCAAGAGTTATGGCTTGGTCTCTATAGGATGGTCTCTGTAGGACATGTTGAGTCCAGAATGCTTTTATGTAATATGATCCTGGCCTGCTACTCCTGCCAAAATGTGATGCTCTTGGTATAAAACATGTAATGAACTATCAATATAATAGAATTCTTTATGTCATTGAACTGGCGTTTTTGTATGTACCCTTAGAGGGACTTACACATGACCAAACTGTTGTTTAATCTTTGTGTCAGGGGCATCTCTTCCTGCCAAAGAGTGGTATGTGCCATCATGTGTTAAATGCCTTGTGATGGGAATGGTGTTTGTTTGGGATTGCTTGCCAGCTGGATCCATTGGGGATGTAGACAGCTGTAATATGGAGGTGTGACTGTGAGATACTGAGAAGCTGTTTGGTTTGTTATAGCAACTGCGAGAGTTGATAGCTGAACACAAGCCTCATATAGATAAGATGAACAAAACTGGGCCGCAGTTACTGGAATTAAGCCCAGGGGAAGGCTTTTCTATCCAAGAGAAATATGTGGCAGCTGACACCCTTTACAGTCAAATTAAAGAAGATGTCAAAAAACGAGCTGTGGCACTGGATGAAGCCATTTCTCAGTCTACTCAGGTAATTGTTTACACTGGAAATATGATTGGGTTCTTCCAAACAGTAGACTATGGCAAGACATTTTCCTGGATCTCCTCATTAAATTTCAACTAAAATTATTTTATTATTTTACAATAACTCTGAGTATTGATGTCTTTGGCTGATGATGATATTTGCTTGTGTTAGAGACAATAAAAAATAATTCTCAGTGACTTAAGAAAAAGACAAGTGTTCATCATTGTCCAAATATTTAAATGCTATCCTGAGTAGAATGTAGTATTTTGGAGAGAAAAAGGAAGGTGTGGTTATCACTATTAATAATATACTCCCAGGAAGGCAATCAGAAGGAAGACTGTGAATGATAGAATGAATAAGAAGTAAAAAAATGTAAACTTGAAAATTAATCTTTTCCTTCTTAAAAAGTATATTTTTGCAAGAAGTGGACTTGAAATTAATCATAATTTTTTCATTTTTAAGGTTTGTTTTTAAAATCATTAGATATACCTATTGGCATGAGCATGGTTCATTCTCTGTAATCCCAGGTAGTTATTACTTTAGTATTTAGGATTATGTAGATTATGTAGATTTTTTTTTTTGTGTGTGTGTGTGGGACCCTCGCCGGAGGCCAGGGCCGGGAAACACACCAGCACTGCAGAGGCTGCGGGCAGCCCCGCAGCCCAGCACTCAACCACTGCACCACCAGGGAGGCCCCTCTATTTAATTTTTTAACATTTCTCAGTACAGAAAATCCGTAACTTTTGCCATGTAATCCCGTTAATAAAAGCTGCCCATGAATTTCATGATTTCATAATAATATAGCATTTTTAGGATACTAAAATAATCAGTAAAAGTGAACAAAACAATTTGTTTTGCTAGAAAACAGCCAACTTATTTAAAATTAATTTTTAAAATTTGAATTTTAACTAGATAAAGCAATAAGATGCTGTTGTCATATAGTTATGTATTGACATATACCATCTCTTAATGAATACACTCAATTATTTGGAAGAAACAGTCTGGTCTGGATAAGTAATAAGAGACAGATTGGTATGTCTAAGATACAGTTTTAGGAATGTTTCATACACAACCTGGATGTAACTCTTTTGATGGATATTATGACAAAGAGACTAAGAATTAGTCCCTTTTTAAAATTCATTTAAAAATTCATGTTTGGTATCACAGATCTTTTCCCCATACATGACCCCTCTGTTTTACCACTAGTTCCATGACAAGATAGACCAGATCCTTGAGAGTCTGGAACGCATTGTGGAGCGACTAAGGCAGCCACCTTCCATCTCTGCTGAGGTGGAGAAGATCAAGGAGCAAATCAGTGAAAACAAGAATGTGTCGGTAGACATGGAGAAGCTACAGCCATTGTATGAAACTCTTAAACAGAGAGGAGAGGAAATGATTGCTCGATCTGGGGGCACTGACAAAGATATATCTGCCAAAGGTAATAAGTTCAGAATAAGAAAGCAATTGAATTTTACTTTCAGAACAACTCCAAGTGTTAGTGCTGTTTAGTGACCGTTCAGTTATGTAGAAAAATTCCAGAGTTCAGAAAACGTATTGCAATTGTGATTTAATTGAGGGGCTGTGTATATAAATCTATCATTAATGTCTTCCTGTGTTTTTGAAATAAACCAGTTAAACACAAAGTGTGCCATTTTACAAAAAGCATGTATTAAAGCATAGTACTAATAAGACCAGGCCTAGAGATTTTTTTTCTCATTACCAACTCTACTACCTCCATAATGGGAGCTATGTCCCATCCCGCAGAAATGGCATCCATTATCACTGAATGGATGGGAGATAGGAGCCAGCCACCTGAAAGATAGGAGCTCAGGGTCAAATGAAAAGCATGTGATAGATTAGTGGAAATTCATGAGAAGGACTCTAGAAACAAGTCCAAAATACATGTAATAAATTGTTGTATTCCTGGACTGAATAAATATCTTTATTCTTGGTTTGGATAATCACATGGTTACTTCACTTTCTTTGGAATTAAGGCCAGTCTTGGTGAGCATGAAACCTAGTGAACTTAATCTACTTGTGATTGAGCATACACTTTTGTCCGCAAGAGCTTTGGTCCAGGAGGAACAGGACTCCTGCAGATGGTGCATTTGTGTAGAATAGGCCACCGGTCGGGGCGACACACACTAGACTGGAGTCAACCAAAATATGATCCAGTTTTAGATACATAGAACATTGAATCACTGTTTCTGTATAAACTAAGTCTTTTTGTCTTATTACTTAACTGGGCCTAACATACTACCTTTTTGATACATTTGTGCACTATAGCTGTTCAGGATAAACTTGATCAAATGGTTTTCATTTGGGAAAACATACACACACTGGTGGAAGAAAGGGAAGCCAAACTATTGGATGTAATGGAATTAGCAGAGAAGTTCTGGTGTGATCACATGTCATTGGTAGTTACTACTAAAGACACTCAAGATTTCATCCGTGATCTGGAAGATCCTGGAATTGACCCCTCAGTAGTGAAACAACAGCAAGAGGCAGCAGAAGTAAGTAGAAAATCTCTTTTGAAGTTAAAAAATAAGTTGTATAATTATAATGAAACCAGAATGTCTTTGATAAACATTCAGAATTACTCTATTAAAATTTATATTTAGGTCTGAAAGTGGAATGCAGGGGGATGTAGTAAGAGATATTGTATGCCCACATTTCACTTAGTTCATTTTTTAAAAGATTCTTTCCATCTCTACTGCATCTGCCTTATGTCAGGGCCCTCCTCCCATGCCCCTCTCTCTTTCTTTCTCTGGCTCCTAAAGTAATCCAAAGTGATACTTCTACTTGCAGAATCTCTTTGGCATCCTTCAAACCTTGCCATCACTTGTCTCTCTGGTTCTGCTCTAATTGTATTGCTGCTGAACCACCCTAAGGGCATCCACTGCCTGTTACATGCAGTCCAAACTCCATAGAACAGAGTATCTAGCCTAGCCCATGATTCCAAAGCCATTTTTTCCCTCTACTGATCCTTTGCCTTCTCTTTTAGTAATTAAAAAGTGGTCTTCCTCTAAATTTTCTCTATTCTTCCAAGCATCTGTGTGTTTACCCATTTTATTTCCTCACCCTGGATGTTTTCCCTGCTACTTTTCTGGCACATCATACTCAATCTTTAAGGTTCAGTTGGATTGTTAACCTCCATGTAGAATCTTATATACTTAACAGAGTTAGTCTCTGTGTGTTCTCATAATACTTTCCTCATGCAGGCGACTAGATGCATAGCTTGGCTTATCATTGGTTGTACCTCTGTCTTTAAATGGACTTAGAACTCATTCATTGAAATAACCATGACTATTTTGTGTGTGTGTGTGTGTGTGTGTTGTCCCCAAAACCTAGTTAGGAGCTTGATTTATGCTTGTCAAATGTTTCTTGAATTAGTAAAACATATTTAACTCAAGAAGATAATAGCAAAGGTAAAATATTGGATTTTGTCATAGTATTCTGTAGTTCAAAAGTCCTAAGCTAATGCTATAAAATGTAAATCCAGAGCAACATCATGCTAACTCAATAAGTGAATATTAATTGTGTCAAGTCTTTAAACTCATATTTTACTTATGTCTATTTTAAGTGTATATTGCCAAACTAGTTGGTTTGAAAAACAAAATGTCTTTCTGTGCTTTTCAGTATGTGATATTAGAAAAATAAAGAAAAAACTTGTTCTGATATTTGTTGTATCAGAGATATTTCTTAAATATTGTCTTGATAATACAAACTTGACATTTGTTATTCAAAGGGTATAGTTTTGTTTTTAATTTATCTTCTGTTCCTTTTTCATATTGAAAAAGAATTATTGCAGAAAATTAGGAAACAGAAAGAAGAAAATAAAAAAATTATCTAATCTGCCTCCTAAAAATAATGACTATTAATAATCTTTATATGATCTTCTTAGTTTCAATGTGGGTTTGCTTAGAACTCTAAAGCTGCCATTTCTTATTCTAGGCTATAAGGGAAGAAATAGATGGACTACAGGAAGAGCTGGATATAGTTATTAACCTGGGTTCTGAACTCATCGCTGCCTGCGGGGAACCTGATAAACCCATTGTCAAGAAGAGCATAGATGAGGTACAAACTACCATACTTTTTATAGAATAGTTTTTATAAAGATGTTGTTAAACTTAGTATATTTGATAGACTTAGTTGAAAACTGGACACATAACACTAAGAGTTCTTCTAATCTTTATATTGTAGTTAAATTCAGCATGGGATTCTCTAAATAAATCTTGGAAAGATCGGGTGGACAAACTTGAGGAGGCCATGCAAGCAGCTGTTCAGTACCAGGATGGACTGCAGGTAAGCGGCTGCTGGTCTGACTGGCAGGAGGAATCATGCTAATTGATGTCTACAAATTTACACATTGGCACCACCCCAGGGCTGCAAGTGAGTATGCAATTGCTAGCAAATCTGTGCCTGCAGTTGCCTCATCTCTCCACGTTTAGCTTTGTAGATGATATTTCTGACACTTGAAATTTACATATAGCTCCAAACATACCTTATATACACATTCAGTGAAATTTATTTTGAAAAGAAATATTTTTGTTTTTTTAAGTGAAAGTAAATGTTCCCACACAGTATTTTTCATAAATGGCTCAACACCAGACAGTGACATGGAACTGAATCTGAGTTCTGTTCTAAAGTTGAGTGGAATAAGATGAAAGGAGTAAACACTACCTAAAAATATCACCAAGTTTAACTCAAGTCAGAAGTAAAGAAATTTGATTTGAAGCCAGTGTTCTCCACGAACTAAAATAGATTTTTATTTTATTAATCATAATCTGTTGTGTAAAAAGTATTTTCTTCTTTTCCACATAAAAATTCATTTAATAGCTGTTCTTCCCATCCTTTAAGCATTCTCGTTCAGTTACCTAACAAGTTTTTTAACTTTCTTTTCTTTTCGGTATTAAAAATTCTCTTGTCATTTGAGGCCAACTCAGGGATATTTCTTTCCCTACCATCCTTAACTTTATTCCATTTCCTAACAGCTTGGCAAGATTTTAACCTTTCATCCTTCCTAGCATATGGAAAAAACCTTCCTAAGTATTTCCATAACACCAAGTGTATATTATTTTTAAAACTTAGATGAGAACATCTTTTCCTTTTTATTATGCCACTCCATTTCTGTATTTGTAAAATAAATATCACAAGCCCTGCTTTATGCCAGCTGAAAAATGTTTTGTACTTCAGAACTATATGAAAAATAAAACTCACTACAAATAATACCTTATTATAATCCCTCCGCACCCATTTTTAAGCAAGTGGTAATTTATTGGACAGGGATTGATGGACAGTAACTAATCAAGCTCCCTTAGTCTGTGAAACCAGGTCATGAATTTCACATACCTTTGGAATGTCATCGAGTTGTTCCCTCTTCCATGGGTGAAGGTGGCACTGCCACTACTTGCAGCCATTTGACATCAGGGGCTATTAGCACAGGAGGTCACAGAGTAAATATTGTGGCTTGTGTAATCTTCTTGCCATTGTTCAGAACAAGGCCCATTGTAGGTCCTGTTGGTATGGGCTAGTAGCATCACCTGTAGTAATGAAAGGCAACTTGATTTATTAAAAGTTACTAGCTGTTGGGCCTCCCTGGTGGCGCAAGGGGTTGAGATGCAACCTGTGAAGCTGTCCACAGCCTCTGGAGCATGAATTCAATTCCCGGGTAGGGAGCTAACCCACATTGTGCAGCAGACCTCTCCTGACTCACTTGCTGCTCCCCTCAGCAGTGTATTTCAGTCATTCTGCCTGTTCTGTTCCCCACTCTGCCTCTGGTGAATCCTCTTACCACCTCCCCCGCCCCACATCTGGCCTGTACCCCAGCTCTTGTATGCATAAATAAATAAATCTTAAAAAAGAAAAAAAAAGGTACTAGCTGTTCCTACATGTTGAATACTTCAGAATCTCTTGAGAGGTTTCAAAGGTATGACTGAATTAAAATAAATTTTATTTCTCAAGTTGTGGCGTTAAGTTCTTGGGGTTTATTTTTGATAATTTAAAAATGGGTATTTTCTAACATTTTTTTTCCCTACTATATGGTCTGGCAATTTTATTAAAGTGAAAAGCAATTTTGCATTTTCATTGTCCAAAAAAAGGGTGAATTAAACCATATTTTACAATGTTTATATAAAATGAACAAGAAAAACAGAGTCTGACGATTGTATTCCAGTTCAGAATAATGTTCTTAATATTAACATTATAGGTGCAAGATTTTAAAGGAAGATTTTTAAGGAATATGTTAAGGGTTTAGTTAAGCTAAGTATTTTGCTCAGTGCTAAACAATATTTCTTGTTTATTCGAAAAAAACAAATAGATATGAATCTTTCTCTATCAATGTATTCTGCCTTTTAGGCAGACATAAGAAAGCACAGAGTATTTTATTTCATATGATTGAATTTATAAAACTATTCTTTCAAGTAGAGTTTTGAAAAATGTTCTTAATATTCTAAATTCTTTTGGGAAAAAATATCTTTTGCAAACTTGGATGCAGAATTAGACATTATATCTATTTCGTGTTTGGGACAACTATTTCAGTACATTGTTTTTACTTATGTCAGTGAACCAAAGAAGAGCTTATTCCATAATATCTTTGTAAATATATGGCTGTACTTTCCTATAACAATCAAGATCCAACATTCCAAATGCACTTTTATAATAACACATGGACTAATGTGTTTTTCAGGCAATTTTCGACTGGGTAGATATTGCAGGTGGTAAATTAGCTTCAATGTCTCCAATCGGAACAGATCTTGAAACTGTCAAGCAGCAGATTGAAGAACTAAAGGTATGGGTGGAGCTCAAGAATTTATTCAAGATTTTGCATTTTAAAATTTTTGATTCATGAGATTCTTTATGCAAATTTATTTATTTTACATAAGTGAAGCATTACATTTTGATTACAAAATTAATATTATACCTACACATAAAAGTAGTAATATAATGCTCATTAAATAAAGGATATCAAATACTAGTACTTTTTTTAATTAATCCAACCCCTGTTCATTACAAAAACTCAGAAAATACAAATAAACAAAAATGTGGCTTTTTTTTAAGCCACCCCAATTGTTACATACCCAGAGGCAACCACTCTTAATTTATAACCTTTTGGATATTCTCATTTTTAGGAGCAGGATAGAATATGAGATGTGTCTGAATATATTTGTGTTTATGTGTATTTTATACAAATGTAGATTATACTTTAAGGGTTTTTATAACTTTTTATTCTGGAGTATATTATTGTTACCAGTGTACATACAGCAATGATTTTATTTTCTTCAGAGTTTACAAAGTTGATCATTTAGTCTAACAGGCTAAAGAAGCATCTATGGCATGAAAAGGTTTCCCAAAAATGCTTATTTTATAAATGTTTGTTGTTTTCCATCTGCTTTCCTCTATAATTTTTTCTTTCATGATTCTTGATATCCAGCTGTGAAAATGGCTGGACTGTTTCCTCTTTGAATTTCTCTACTGAGGACCACTTATTGAAGTGAGATCAGCTATTTCCTTCCTAATTTTAATTCTCCATCCATAGTGGCATCACATCATTTTCAATGAATTCTTCCAGATTTTTATCTGGCTTTAAAATTAGAGTATTTTCATCTCCAAGAGTGATATAGAATGTTTTATTTAGAAAAAAATTCTTTTTGAAAATTTATTATTAGCATCAATTTTATTTTTACTTCTTCTGATTGTGTAGTGAAAACATGATATATTTTATGTAAAATTACAGGTGTGGAGGAGATTTTATTTTGGACATTTTCATTTATCTGTGTTGTCATAGTGCAGGCTGATTAAGAGTGCATTCTCTGAAGTCAGGTTGTTTGAGATTATTTCCCTATTTATCCACTTACAAGCCATATCTCAGGAAATTTTTCTAACTGGTCTCACTTGTGTGTCCATAGATTAAATTGAGGATACAATCATTTTCTTTATCAGTTGTTGAAAGTAGCTTGAACATAGCAAGTGTCGCTATACCTTAGTTATTATTTTTAATTATTCTTTCCGTATATTTGAAAAATGGACTATTTAACCACTAATTATTTGCTATTTAATTATTTGCTTTAGCAAATTAAAATAAATATTTTATGACAGGACAGTTTTCTATTATAAGTAGCCACTTATTGCCTGTGTTTGTTAGCAAAACCAAAATTATTATATATCAGTAACTATCAGTAAAAAAGTACAAGCAGAGAATAATTGGACTCTTAGTCAGCAGAGGCATAAAAAGAGTTAAATATTAATGAACAAAGCACAGCTACAGAAAAGATAAAATGTTGACTGGCTGCAAGATGGGTGTATGTTTTTGAGAGGGAAATATTGAATTCTTAGAGTTTTTTTTCTGGGTTTCATAAATGTCACTATGTATTTTTTTCTTTCCTATAATTTCAAAACTCATTTATTAAATATAATTTGATATTGGAATAACTTCAGCCTTGAAGTTTGTTAATTTTTTATTATAGAGAATAAAGGTAAAATATCAAAATTATAAATAGAAGCATTGTTTCATCAGAAAACACTAAATAAAGAAAAAAGATCTTCCTTATCTTTTATCTATTATTCTTTTATTGGTAGACCCTTTGTTAGATACTTTTTTCTCTTCACCCTCTTCAACCCCCACCCAAAAGGAAGTATACATTAGAATAAAGAGTTGTTCCATAGAATTATTTTGTTTAAAGTTACTAATTCAAACAAAAAATTTCCTTATTTTATCTTTTTTATAAATAGCAATTTAAGTCTGAAGCTTATCAACAACAGATAGAAATGGAAAGACTAAACCATCAAGCAGAACTTTTGTTGAAGAAAGTGACAGAAGAGGCTGACAAACAGACTGTTCAAGACCCATTAATGGAATTGAAATTGATATGGGATAGTTTAGATGAGCGAATTATCAACAGACAGGTAATAAGAGTTCTGTTAAGAAATTAGAATATTTTGATTTCACATATTGATGTAAAATAATTATTAAAAAGGAAAATTAGGCAATTATGTACACAAACTTTGGAAGCCCCTAAACTCACTTATAAATCTTCTTCTCATATGGTGTTTTTTAACCCATAAAAATCTGAAAATTAAAATAGGGAAGAATATGATTAGGCTTCATTGGATATGCTTGTAGACTTACACAATATGAAACAATTGTTTTTTTTTTTTTTTTGCTTTTGCTTTATGAATGTAGGCCACTCATAATATGGACTTAAATGGACTTCTCTCTCACCACTTTTTCTGTAGCATAAGCTGGAGGGTGCTCTGTTGGCACTGGGGCAGTTCCAGCATGCTCTGGATGAGCTGCTGGCATGGCTGACACACACTGAGGGCTTGCTAAATGAACAGAAGCCTGTTGGAGGAGACCCTAAAGCCATTGAAATAGAACTTGCCAAGCATCATGTATGTATCTCTTACTGCATATTATGTTTCTTCTCTATAGTATCATCAAAAATTTTTGTCTGTTTCTTTTTTATGCATTTTTCAAGTTGATGATTTTAGCACATTTATATTTAACATCTATAACTGTAGGTTAAATTACTTAAAGCTACTCTTCTAAAGATTATATTCTAAATATTTTTCTCTTTGCTCAAGACTGTCACTATTAAAAACATCAAAAATGAGAAACTTTTCATTAAATTTTATTAGGGCTGAATGGAAAACATTAAAAATTTAAGCCTGTGATTCTGTCATTCAATTAACATACTCAATTTTAACAGCTGTCGGGATTTCATATATTTTTTTGGAAGATAGCTGAGTGGTAGTGGTATTCCTTTGTGTATACAGACCTCAATTTCTTTATCCATTCATCTGTCGACATGATTTTCCAAATTGGCTATTGCAAGATAATAAACAATAGTAGCACATATATATGTATTTTTAAATATTTATCTTCAGATAAATAACCAGAATGCAATATCTGGATCACACAGTATTTCTGTTCTTAATTTTTGGAAGAGTCTCCATGTGGTTTTCCTTAGTGATTGCAACAGTTTACAATCCCACCAGCCCTGTACAAGGGTTTCCTTTTCCCACCTCTTCATCAACATCTTAATACAGTATATACAGATGTCCAAATATAATGCTGATACTTGTAACCTACATAATAATTATAAACCAGTGTTATTTCAATACTTTTTTAAAAAGTTGTTGGAATAGCATAAACTCATAGGCTCAAAATCCTGCTGCATTGCAGGCTCTGTGTGTGTGTGCGTGTGTGTGTGCGCGCGCGCGCGCGCGCGTCTCCTGGATTTGCTACTGTTTGGCATGTCTAGTATATTTCTATCTTCCTGTACTTCTCAATTATGTTGGGATTTGTGCTTTTGTCTCTGTCTCTTACATTTCACTGACTTTTTGTGTCCTGGCCTTTCTTTCTGAATTAGTGTCTTTAAATATGTGTTATATTTAAAAGTTTTTATGTGTCCTGCACTTGATTTAAAACTTCTAAATTGAAAATTTTTGTCTTTAGATATACGTGCAAAACAATTTTATATCATCTTTGTGACACTTCATTTACAATTCTTCATGAAAAATTCTGGCTCGTCACTATACTTAAGATAGTATAGTTCTAAAAACACATTAGTTATGATGTCTTATTTAAAGTCATATAGTTCTAAATTAAACATTAGTAATGGTGTCTTACTGAAAGTCATATCATAGATCCTAACCTTAAATATGTCTTTCCTCATTATCAAATTGAAAACTTTTGATTATTTAACATGTTTATTAGCTCTTTAAAATAAAGGGTGTTTACATTTTAAAATCATAATATATAATTTTTTAATATTCTTGCTTTAGTTCTCCCCTCATGCTTTTTCCCCACAGTAATTGTTCCCTAATTTAAAATTTTCTTCTTATTCTATTTTTTCATTTGTGTGGTTCTGTCTATAGTTCTGTAGTCATTTCCCAACCACATATGATTAAGCAATTAAGTCCTGGTTTGTATCATTAATATTTTTTTACAATTTAGTGTTTAAATTGCACCTTTACTAAGAGCAATAATAATTAGTCAGACTGACTACATAGAAACGAAATGTTTATTCTCATAGAATGAGTTCATAGCATTTAGAGTTTTATAAACTGAGCAGTTGTCATCTGTGATACCTATGTCAGTAACAGGAACCTTCGAGCAGTAAAAGGAACCAGTGAGACAGGAAAACGATGTCCTGATCCAGTTATTTTAGCTGGATTTGGAGAGTAGTTACTTTTGATTTCTGTTCTTTTATTCTGAACCATTAGGAATGACTTCTTTCTTCTTCTAGTTCTCAAAGGTCAAAAATTCAAAGGACTTAGAATTTCCAGCTCTGTTGCTAGAACAAGGAGGGGGGAATAATTTCCATCCTTCTCTCCTGCTTTCTACTCTGGCTCCTGGGCTTTGCCTTACGTAACAGGATTCTGACCTTTTAGAAGAATGAATTTTATAGATTTATCGTTTACATTTTGAGCACAAGAATGCTGAACTCCTGCCTTTTGAAAGTGATTCCTACTGTTCACATATCAAAGTACATGATTTTTATAAAGATAGCACTCTCTACTCAGTTGATTTTATAACCTTTGAAATGCACTCCTTCACCAGATGCCTCAAAAGATGAGTGAACACAGTCAAAGAAACAGTGATCACAGATGGCTAGTGCTCTTCCGTGAATATCTACCCTGGTCTGAATTTCCTTCCAGATGTGGAGTGTCTTACATAGAGGATGAAAAATGACATTCCTCTCCTTTCCTATTGTCAGCCCTGAGTCAGTGAGTGTAGAGAAGGATTGTCACCAGCTCTTAATAATGTTAGAGGAAAGTTTCTTCTGGTTTCCAAAAATGTAACAAGTCTTCTTGAAAGGACACTGTGACTATACTATTATTTGTCCTTTAGGGTGCACTTCTTTTCACTATAAGAAATAGATATATTTTTTTTTTGGCTTGTGGTTGATCTCTGTTGTTACACTCTTGCCTTGTGTTAGTTTATCTAAAGTGTTATTAATCTATTCTTATATTTGCACTAAATAAGAGGAAGGCATTATTTACTGGGATCTGTAGTGAGCATTTTCTGTATGTATTTTCTAGTAAAATAACAATTAAATTTTGTAATACATGGTTTGATTATCTCTGACACTCTCTTTAGTCCTAGGGCCTCCCAGGATTCCTGTCAACTTAGTAGTTAATTTTAGCACTTTTCCAACGAGTGAAGATAAAGTAATATTCCATGATATTTCCCTTCCCTTTCAGAGTACTCTTTGTAAATATATGACTCCACATATCTAGAAATACAATAATTTAATATTTGATAAATATATAAAAATAAAAAACCTTTGAATTGGTCAATGGATACGTGAAACTGAAGTTCAATTAAGATGCGTGTGAAGTAAATGAAAAATTTTACAGCCTTTTTAATTATCTAGATATTGCCATCAGAAAGTTAGTCTAATGGTAAAAACTAGCAAGATAATCATTTCAGGGATTACTGGTAAACTGAAGATATATCCAGCAAACCTGCAGAGTTATGGAAATGTCCTTGATTTAAAACTTAACTGGTATTAATATTCTATGTATATGATGTTTTTGTTTCAGAGTGTTTCATAACCAGGAAATAAAACTATTGCATTGAAAACAATGTTAACATGTTCTGAAACAGCAAACACAGTGTTATCTTAATATTTTTAGGTGCTCCAAAATGATGTATTAGCTCATCAGACTACAGTGGAAGCTGTTAATAAAGCAGGAAATGATCTAATTGAATCAAGTGCAGGAGAAGAAGCAAGCAACCTTCAGAACAAGCTAGAGATTTTAAACCAACGCTGGCAAAATGTTTTGGAAAAAACAGAGCAAAGGAAGCAGCAGCTGGATAGTGCCTTGCGCCAGGTGAATAAGAGAATCAATTTTGAATCTTTCTATAGCCTTCAGAAGCAAAAGAGCGTAAAATTTTTTCATTGGTTTGCAGATCCTGTTTTACTCTTTGTATCTGAAGGAGAGGAGTGAAGATAAGTGGGCTAGAGAATAGAGCAGACAAGAATGCAGCTCTCTAGTTCTTAGTGTGATAGTCTTATCTGCTAGAGCTCACCTGATGGAGACAGGCAAGGAAAATCCAGAGGCTTAACAGACTGGGATTGTTTGAACCTTGTTTTCTGCTTGAAAGTGACAGTGTTTATGGCCAAATTTAAAACTCTCAACCCCTCCAGGCCAAAGGGTTCCATGGAGAAATTGAGGATTTGCAGCAGTGGTTAACTGACACGGAGCGTCATCTGTTAGCATCCAAACCTCTGGGAGGATTACCAGAAACAGCCAGGGAGCAGCTTAATGCCCACATGGTATGTCCATGTCCGTCATTTCCTACAACTCTAGCCTCCTTTAAGAGACTGACTGTTGGGGGTGGGTACTGGTGATAAACGTAAGTTGTGGGAGGTGGTTTAAAGGATGAACACTTACAGCAGAAATCATTATGTGTAAGTGCTAGAAATACCGGTATTTTTGGTGTTGGAGTCTAAATAATGGCCTTAAATCTCTTACTGTTCATTGTCTTAACTTTTTACCCACTGTATGTCTTCCAAGCACAGAACGAAATTATGCCAATAAAATATTACAGTCCAAGGACAGATTCACAGAGCCCCTTATTTTACAGAGGAGGAAATTGAGGATTGGGGAGATTAGATTACTTGCCCAAGGGCACAGAGTTGTCATTGGATACTGTACAGTGAAATCTTTCTTGACAACATGTAAAATATTGTTTCAGAAACTTTGGCGTACTGAATTAGATTGAAAATGATAACACCATTTCTGAAATTTCTCAGTAGACAGGGTATGACTATAGGTTTTAAGTGTTTTAATATATTGAAAAGATTAATTGTGTCACCATTACTCTGTTCCCTTGTTATATATGAAAAGAGACTTGGGGTTGAACTTGAAAAAACAGAGCTTTTAGATTTTATTCTTATAAAAATACTTTAACTTGGGGTGATATTCAATATAGGAAATCTGTGCTGCCTTTGATGTTAAAGAAGAAACGTACAAGAGTCTGATGCAGAAAGGCCAGCAGATGCTTGCAAGATGCCCCAAATCTGCAGAGACAAATATTGACCAAGACTTAAATAATTTGAAAGAAAAATGGGAATCAGTGGAAACCAAACTCAATGAAAGGAAAGTATGTGCCTTGATGAATGTGATTGGATGAATAAATGTTTTAGGTGTTTTTATTTCATAGTTTTTATTGTTACCTGAATAGAATTATCAGCAGAACTTTTAAGATCTATATGTAAATTTTCTCAATATACTTTTAGAGATTTCATGGGTGAGTTGAAAATAATACTCTGTCTTAACACAGGAGAACAGAATTAAAGGAATCTACTCGAATGTAGATGAAGGTATATTATTGATCAAGTTTTACTAGGTGTATTTTTAAATCTATAAATGATGAATTGTGGGTCGTTATCCGTTCTAATCACATTTATTAAGCAAAGGGCTCTCTATGTAGGTTGGAGGGGCATGGGAGGAAGAGATAAATGAGTAAGGTGATTGTATTTTTATTAGGACTTACCTAACAAATCCATGATAAGGGGTTAAAATCTCAGGAAAATATTTTTCATTTTGCCACTTTTTAAAAAGCATAGGGATGGCAATCTAAGAGATCTTAAGTATTATTGTTTAATACTATAAGAAGAATGAGAGATTAGCAATACTTGATTATAGGCCATCACTGACAGAGCATAATGTATGTTTCATATTTAACCCCCCAAATTAATCATGCAAATATCAGGTTTTCTTTTTGCAGATTCTTAGTAATTGTGTTCTGTGTTTAATTGCTTCCAAAACATGGTTGAACTGCATAATAAAATGTTTTATTTGCAATGAAATGCTTCTTTCTATAATTAAATGGGTTTGGTTTGTCAGTATGTGAGTGAAGACCTTTTACATTCATAAACTGTTAGGTAATATAGATTTTTCATAAATATAAATGGAAAGGAACCCTTCCAGGGTAGTTAAAAGGGGCAAGGGGAACCTTAAATATCATCAAATACAAAATAATCTCCCTTTGCAGACTAAACTGGAAGAGGCCCTCAACTTGGCAATGGAGTTCCACAATTCTCTCCAAGACTTTATCAACTGGCTTACACAGGCTGAACAGACCCTAAATGTTGCTTCTCGGCCAAGTCTTATCTTGGACACAGTCTTATTTCAAATCGATGAACATAAGGTATGTGTGACTCACATGGCTAGCATTCTCATTTCAGACCTTTTTAGACAACAGACTGTCTTAATGTTGAAAACATGAATTTGGTAATTTGAAACTTTCTTTGGTCCTTTGAAAACAGTTTCAGCTTATGACACAAGGCATTTTCAAGATAGATCAGTTTTTCATTTGTTTCTAATTATAACCCTTTTTTTTTTTTTTTTTTTTTGTGGAAAGGTCTTTGCCAATGAAGTGAATTCTCACCGTGAGCAAATAATAGAACTGGACAAAACTGGAACCCACCTGAAATATTTTAGTCAGAAACAAGATGTTGTCCTAATTAAGAATCTACTGATCAGTGTGCAGAGTCGATGGGAAAAAGTGGTTCAACGGTTAGTAGAAAGAGGAAGATCTTTGGATGATGCAAGGAAGAGGGCCAAACAGGTAAACAGTTTTCTGAATTTGGCAGCTCTAGCTATTGAAATATGTATTATGTATTAAGTACTTTTATTGCAGACTGTATTTGGTATAGCAATTATGGCATGAAGCCATTGCTTTTATTTCCTGAAAGGTCTGTGGCCTAAGTTTGCATGATGACATCACTTGTTGACCTGTCAACAACCCCAGGCCCTGGAGTCTAATCTTGAAAAGACTGATTATAGCTTGATTTCATAAATAAACCATTATAATTAAGGACCAAAAAGAGACCAGAATTTTGGTTATGTAGTCTATTTTGTCTTTGTCCTTTCAGCCTCTACGCTGATACTGAGTGAAAAGTCATACTTTACCATATTGCTACCTTTTGCTTAGCACTGTGTTAATGCTATGTATTTCTCCCCACATATGTAGCAGTGCCCTCTGTAGGATAGATATGTCTTGAGTTACAATAACTGATTTGTATAATATCTTGGATGCCAGTAGCCGGTTGCCCACCCTCTTCCTATTTTCCTCATTTAAACAATTTTATTTTCTCCTTTTCCAGTGAACTTTTGTAATGGTTTTATATTATTTTAGTGTAAAATTATAGTATTTCCTCTATTTACGTGGTATAAAAATACTTTTGAAAGTGGGAATGGAGTTAGAACTATCCGGTTACTGACCTTAGCCATCAAGCTGTTAAAGCCTGTATTATTTGTAATAAGACTGCGTAATGTTGACTAGCTGTTTTTTCCTAAATTCATGCCTTATTGTAATATTTCATTTTTTACCTCAGATGATGTTCACAGTTCTCTGACTTCAACAATTTCTGTGCCTATTCTAACCTCCATGTTTTAAGGTGCAGATGGAGTAGAACTAAGGCAGGGATGTGTAGGGAGAGCTGGTTGTGATGAGATGACCTCTAATGGACTGTGCAGCTTTGTGATTCTGTGCTGTGACTGTGCTCTTGTTGCTAAATGTATTTTTGTTATTTCATTTTTAATGTGCTCTGATATAAAACATTTTATTTTGATAGCTTAAGTTTTTGGTATGTATTTGTTCACTGAAGATTGTTATGAGAAATAATTTATACCCTATTTCACAATTTGATACCCAAAAATAGTACCCACTAGTTCTCTGTGATAAATAGAAAAGAGGCTGTGGTTGAAGGCTGAAATTTATAATGACTCTTCTTGCCCCATTCAATTGTATTTTTCTATCACTGGAATTAGATTCCATCATTTTGGGAAGGTAGATTTATTTATATATACATACATATATTATATATGTGTAATATATAATATTATACACCAGAATATTTTAAGTTATAGATGCCAAAGAGAATTATATTTTGCTAAAGCTCAAATATTATATATGTAAGGCAATATGTAAGTCAATATGTAAGGCACAGGAATTAATTTGAGGATTCTGAAAGCACCAGTAAAGATATTGATCTATTTAGTATTAAATAGGAATAATGTGGCCTCTTTTGGTTCTTGTTACTTTTTCAAACCTATTTACAAATTTTATCTTTCTCCCTGCTCCCTTTTAATTCCTTTTTTCTTAACATAGGGACTGAACACCATAGATCTGTTAAGAGACAGCATAGGGCAAACAAATTTCACTGAAGAGTTAACATTACAGAAAAGAATAGGAAGAAAGTTCTCCCTGGTGCTCCCTAGCTGCTTTTATGCTCATTTCTGTTTTTGTTTTTTGTTGTTGTTGTTGTTAAAGTTTTTTTTATGTTTTTGAATGAATTATTACAAAATGACTATGGAGCACAACCACAAAAGTCAAGCTATCAACAAGACATTTTATAATCTGTTGATGAAAATGTTACACTGTTTCTTCTTCTTTAAAGAAGAAGGGAAAGTTTTGAATTCATTTCCATTATTTCTGTTAATATTATTTCTGTTTTGAAAACATGCTAGATTTCAAACACAGTATACCTGAACATTTCCTGAACAAAGATGTGAATTTCTTTTATAGTTCCATGAAGCTTGGAGTAAACTTATGGAGTGGCTAGAGGAGTCAGAAAAGTCTTTGGATTCTGAACTGGAAATTGCCAATGATCCAGACAAAATAAAAACACAACTTGCTCAGCATAAGGTGAGTCTACGATTAAGCATATTATCACATTATCTACCTTGAGGTCATTTAAACTCTTACTTGATTGTGTAATTACTCATCACTAGAGAAAAAAAGCTTGAATGTGGCCCTATATTAAATTTAAAACCAATGGCCATTCACATTGGTCATGTATCAGTAGTATCTTTAGTCTCCAGTGGCCATTCCATTATGATTTGGGGCCAATTGTTAAAAGAATGCATCCAAAATGAAATCTATGAATCTTTTGCAGTTTAACACATACAAAGGATTTATACTCAATCATTGGCATTTCACCTCTTCACAACTACTGTTTTATAATTTCTTTCACAGATCAAATGCTAGCCAGAAGATAATTCTAGAGTAAAAATAGTTTTTTGCCTTATAGATTCTTTTAAACAGTTGGTGGGGGAAAATTGGGTGCCCCTATTTAAATTGGTATTTATTGCCTAAGTGCAGTATGTGACATCCAACCCTACCCTCAAAGACAGGTCAGTGGCTTCCTTGTGTTGAAGATGTAGGAACATTGTTTTTTATATTTTTTGCTTTTTATTTTCTTACCATACAATATTCAAAGTGCATTTCTCCACACCCATCCTCCCATCTTTCAAATTTGAATCTTGTTATCATTCTGTTTATAAAGTGATCATCAACTGTCAAGGTAATAATGACGTGGGTAAAAGGAGAGTGATTCCTGCAAATACTACCACAATTTTAGGCATCTACATATAAATCATTATATGAAAGCTGGTAATTTTTAAAAAAGATTTATTTATTTATACATACAAGAACTGGGGTACAGGCCAGAGTTGTAGGGGGTGAGAGGATTCATCAGAGACAGAGTGGGGAACAAAACAAGCAGACTGACTGAAATACACTGCTGAGGGGAGCAGCGGGAAAGACAGGAGAGGTCTGCTACACCATGTGAGTAGTTCCCTGGCCGGGCAGGGATTGAACTTGTGCTGCAGGAGGATGTGGATAGCTTCATAGTGCTGTGAAAGCTGGTGATTTTTTAAAAGACTGGACAAAATGTGGCAATAAAAGGTTTATCATCATCAGAAAATTCTAGCCTTCATCTACAGAACAGGTTGGCTGCTTCCACTGGTAGATATAACTAACCTTGGGTCATGATCCTAGGATGTTGGAAGGAAACATATTGAGCACCTATCTTTTGGCTACATTAAGTATTATAAATGGCTTGTTCTGCTGCTACCCTCTGTGAACTGCCACATCTAACATTGACAGCACCTTCCTTCCTTCCTTTTCCTCTGATGGAAAAATGGGGAATGGAAAAATCCTTCTCAAAATAGAATGCCTTATTTGTATTTGAACACAGATGTTCTGTCATGTAGCATGATGAAATTATATTGCATATTTAAGTTTAAGACTCCAAGAAATAAGAATATGCAGAGAACCTTGTTAGATTCTTCATGTTTCCTAGTGGGATCTTTTGCCAAACTCACCATTTCCCTGAGATGATGATAGAAAGTATATTAAACCAGTTTTAAAAGAAGTGCTTTTATTTGTCATTTTGGATGCTTTTTGTCTTTAAAAGGTTTTCATCTATCCTGTGTTCAACTATAACACTATTGAGTGTCTTTTGTGGGAAGAAATTCTATCAATACCATGATTCAAAAACTAGCATTCTATTTAGAGTAACATGAAAAGAAATAATTACAAAAAAAATACAAAAAAATGATGTTAATTGCAAAAATTCTCTACAAAGCAAAAAAAAAATAGCTTAGTTATATTAAGACATGTAAAGAGGAGAGTTTTTACAGGCAGTAAAAACTTATTAGATAATTATAACCTCTAGAATATTTTAGAAAATTATACATTTGCATAGCTTTTTTACTATCTGGGGTGCTCCCAGGGTTGAAAATCACTGTATTAGTGTTTCTTTGATATTTAATGAGGTTGTAATTTGCCCATTAATTTGGCCTTTCTCCTCATCCCTGACTATATATTCAATAGCAGTTATTCTTTTTATTACTTACAAGCACTCACAAAATAGATGATAAAAAGAGACCTACAAAGACAATATCCCTGCTCTATAGAAACTTATAAGGGGTTGTGTATAAAGAATATAATTTGCCTTGTCCACACATACATATATAGGCTTGAAAGGTTAAATAACAAAATGAAATGTAGCTATGTGTCATAAAAGCAGGATAGCTGTTCTGCACTCATCTGCACATGTTCTGAGATTTTGGTAGGGCTTTATAGAGCAGAAAGGAAGGATGTAGGCTTCCCAAATGATGTAAATAGAATGAGCAGTAGGTCTGTTACAGAGCAGAATGAGAGGTACATCAGAAATCTGCATGCTCTAAATGGGTTCTGCCATCCACTGTATCAAGATGAAACACTCTACTACCCAAGATTTTCAATAGAAAAGAACATTAATTCAGTTGGTGTGCAGTAGAGAGATAATTAGTGTGACATAAAGAGAAGAAAAGAGAAAGAAAATAGTTAAAAGTTTCCCCAAGAAACACCCAAAGTTCTCTGTCCACTCATGAATAAATGCCCAGACAAACAGGATTGGCCCAAAGCAGAACTGTTGAGGCCCAAAAGCTTGCCACAAGTCTAAGGCACCTTCTGGTGGGGATCTATGGGAAGGGGGCAGAGGAGGCTAGGCATGTCTGAAAGGAAAAGAGCAAAATCAAAATACAAGTCAAAATAAAGGCTGCCATTGACAGCCTCCCCATGATTTCTTACCCACATCTCTGACTCTTTCCAGTGGCTCTTCCATGTCCCCCAAGTCCTTGGTGTAAGTCCAAGGCTGAGAAGCAAGCAAAGCAGCTTCTTCATATGTCTCTCTGCTCCATGTGCCTCTTCCAGGTCTTCCTGTGTCCTCCTTCTGCCTTCCTCTCTCCTCTTCTTCCTCTTCACAGTCTTTTCTAGCTTCACCTCCCTACATAGCTCCACCCTTCCTTAGGGTGGGACAGGGAACCTGGAGCCTCCCCTTTCCTTGGGGATTATCCTGTTACAGGTCCAAACATAGGAATCTAGAGATGTGGCTTTTTGTCCCTTGCCCTGCTTCACAAATAAAATTACATGTAACATTATTGTGGATCTTCAAAGTATATGACAATAAATCTGACAATAAAAGGCAACAGTTCTAAATTGTACATTGCTGAGCCACTCTGTCCATACTGGACCAGCAATTACTTATGTGTTAGCTACATTTTCCTGTCCAAATTCTTAGACTTTTCAGTAGTTTATTAGCAATTCCAATTTATCATACCAAGCATACTGTTTGTGGTTTATACCTACAAGAGAATCAGGATTTGTTTTGCTTTGAAATTTTTTTTTATTCATTATAGTAGATACTGTAGGCACACTTGGTAACAATTTGAAAGTTTGAAGATTTTTCTCTATTTTGGTACATTCCTGTGTAGACTATAACTGTACTCTACCCTATCCAGTTTTATTATTTTCTGATGGCTTCCAGTGTTTGAAATCCCCTTATTAGGAATGCCTCTGTTAATGGACCTTACCTTATTGTTTGTTAAGTCTCTAGTTTGAAATGCGATTGTTTTCTTCTTATATTAAATATATAGGAATTCCAGAAATCACTCGGTGCCAAGCATTCTGTCTACGATACCACCAATAGAACTGGACGTTCTCTGAAGGAGAAAACCTCTCTGGCTGATGACAACCTAAAACTGGATGACATGCTGAGTGAACTCAGAGACAAATGGGATACTATCTGTGGAAAATCTGTAGAAAGGTAAAATGTTCCTTCATGTAGTTAGGTTACTTCATACAATCATGGTACTTTGCAGGGAATTTTAGGGACTTTACATACTTCCTTTCCTGAGGGGAACTTCTGTCCATTTTAAAATCCTACTTATATAGTACCTGCACTGAGAAAACTTTGCTTTTCATTATTATTTATTTTTTAATACTCAGTTCACTCAAAACATGATGTCATTCTTCAAGCCTCTGTCTTCTCACACCTGACTACACAACTGCTTTCTCTTCCCTGTTCCCACCCACACCCCTGGTCTGCCTATTGTCCTTAATCTGATTTCCACATAACTACCAGGGCTGTTACATGGTTTACATTTTAAAACATAAACAGGATCTAGTCATTCTCCTACTTCATACCTGTAGGTACTTAATATTGGGCATGGGCTAAAGTATAGATTCCTTAATGTGACTTATAAGATCCTGCTGACCTGATTCCTGTGTTCCCTTCCAGCAGCCATGCATCTCCTTACACTCTAATTACAAAGGCCTAAGACTTATTTCAAAATTTTAAGTGTTTAACAGGAGAATTCTGATTTTCTAATAAATGTTTTTTGGATTTTTCATGAATCCTTAGTCTCCTTACTTTGTTACTATTGAGAGTAAATAGAACATTATATTCAGTTCCAGATATGCCACAATAAATTTTTGTAGTATTATTTTTTAATCTTGACTTCTCAGTTTCTCCAGTTTCAAAATGTTAACATGCTTTTTTTTTTTTACAGTATCATATAAGTGATTTCATTTATATGACATTCTTGAGAAATCAACAATAATAGCAAACGGATCTGTGATCAATATCAGGAGTTAAAAATGGGGCAGACTGTGACTATAAAAAGACTGCATGGTGGAGATTTGGGGGGATGGAACTATTTTGTATTTTGGTTGTGCTGATGGTTACATAAATCTATGCTTATGTTACAATTCATAGAACTGAATACCCCCAAAAAGTTTACTGTATGATAATTTTTTAAAAGCAATTAATTTAAAAAGGCATATTTTTATGATGAAGGTAATGGGTCAATGTATTTTCCAGAAATGATGATTAGGGAAATATTCTGAAACCAATGTCAAGTATTTAAGGAATATAAAAAAGAAAACTTTAGAAAGTCCTTGTTATTTTCTAAGATAAAGAAAGAAACAACAGTGAATGCCAAAATATTGTTTTTTCTTCTCAAGTACTGATTAGCATTCAAAAGTGAATTTTAGATGTTCAGAAAAATAAGGTGGTGGTTTTTGGTTGCTCAGTTTGTTTTTTTCACTTGTTTTTCTCCAGGCAGAACAAATTGGAAGAAGCCCTGTTATTTTCTGGACAGTTCACAGATGCCCTACAGGCCCTCATTGATTGGTTATATAGAGTTGAACCCCAGCTGGCAGAAGACCAGCCTGTCCACGGAGACATTGACTTAGTGATGAATCTGATCGATAATCACAAGGTATTTTTATCTGGGACATTTTATTTGATTTCATTTGATTGTTTTGAGTATAGAGGGATCTATAAGCACTTAATTTAGCCTTTATCTAGAGGCTACATACATCACACTGCATAACATTCTTTCATAGCGAAATACATGTACATTTGAGCAGAATCAGGAAGCAACTTTATAAGTGAACATGAATGTTACTGGGTATCAATGAGATACTTTTGTTTTTAATTTGCAGATCTAAAACCATTTTAGAATTTGGAAAGTGAATTCACTTTATGGTGCTATAAAACAGCTTTCAAGAATGTTTAACTATCTTTAGTTATTTATTTAAGTAGTATGTAATGTAATTTAAAATCATCTTTCAGTGACCTGGAGCTCTGTCATTGCATAGGGATGTGAATTTGTGACATGACCTATGGGAGTCAGCTACTTTTCTTTTTAAAAAAAAAAAAATGAAATAACATTACTTTACATCCTTGTTTACATTTTGACAATATAGGATTTCTTCCTCAGGGTGGTCATTGAGCTTTTCTATTTTTAAAAACTATTTTAACATTGCATATTGAACTGCAGTAGTTAATAAGAAAACAGCACATGCTATAAGTGATTTATTTCTTCAAGAAAAATGGTTTCCTTATGGTTTCCTGATATGTATGTTAAACTGTTGTTCAAATCAAAGGTAATAATTGGGATGACCAGTTAATGCTAAATTAGGGTCAAATGCTGCATTTCAACATAAAGAACATCAAAAGAACATGAATACTAGTATAGAATAGTTGTATTGAGTTGACTTTATGTACAAACATAATACTGTTTGAATTTATCTTGTATTTCCTCTAATTTTTGAGTACAGAAAGTTTATTTTATTTTAAAATATTCACTTTCTACTTCTGTGGTTATGGTGTTTTGATTGTGCCTGTTCCTTTTTAAATATGGCCTTTTACATACTTGCTGCCCCTTTTCTGGTTCTATTACCTTATATCCACTAAAGAGAATTTGGTACATTTAAACATTAAGACAAAGTAAAAGAAAATGTAAAGAACATTGATCAGGCCTATAAGATTAAAAATTTTTAAAAATTAGGTTTCTTTGCCTGTATTAAAACAAATGTTTTGCATGTGATTAATACAAACTTTCCATTCCCTGGCATTCATTCAAAGAATAATGAATAGTGTGATGTTACTTTTTACATAAATACCATTTTTATAAGCTCACTGTCTTAAATATTTACTCCCCTAGGCATTTGCCAGGTTTTTCATATATTAAAGGTCATCAAGAATAAATTAATCATTCTGCATTAGTAATACAATTGGAAGGCTCATGAAGAAGTTTAAGTATACAAAGTACATTGGAAAGTCTACTCAGAATTATTGGATTAATACTACCACAAATAGATTATTTAGACATTGTGCCTTCTATGCATGTGTTTGTGCATGTGTGCCTTTGGGTATGTCTGTGTAAGTCTGTCTTCAGGCACATCTCATGTAACACTAAAGAATAAAATCAACAAAAAACTTACCAAACTGTGTATTAATGTGTATCTGCCTATCAGACTAGAAAGCCATTGGATATAGCCAAAACTATAAAATACACTTGGTAATATTCATATGCAGTGACTTTTTAGACAAATAAGTTAACTTTATTCTGAACATAAGGTTATTGAAAGATCTACTTGCATATACACTTTTGGATCAGAAATGAAGCGCCATGGGCTGGTTTCTTGCATTAAGTCTGTGGATAAAAAAAAAGCCAATTTAATTCCTGGCATATCTAAGTTCGTCAAAACTAGGCAGAAAAAAAAAAACCCTTCAAGATGACAGATAAGGATTTAAGTATCTAAAATTTGACACTCAGGATGCTGTGAAAGATGAAAGCATATTATAGAAAAAAATGGACTGTGTGCCAACCTCCTGTGTGATTCCCTGCCATTAATTTCTAGGAACCCCATGAAGTACCTAAGGGTTGCTTAGTTATCTGCTAGTCTCTCAGATATATTTACTAATTAAGAGTACTGCAGTAGCCACCATCTTACTTGGCAATCACACTAATGATTTGGGAGGAATTGGGAACGCCATATAAAGTATCAAATAAAGTACCATTATTTAAATTCATTGTGTCATTTTAAAAATTAGCTTATTTGCAGAATTTATATAAGACTGAGTTCTTAAAAATTTATACAAGACTGTTCCTCTGAAAATTCTGCAGAATATATGGGTTATTAAACTGTAGGTCTTAGAGATTTGTGCATGAGGTTATATACACATACATATTTCAAGCAATGTTTTACAATTTGGGTTTTGTAATTGAAAATTAATTTAAAGAAATATGCTTGTCTTAGGTCTTCCAAAAAGAACTGGGGAAGAGGACCAGCAGTGTGCAGGCCCTGAAGCGCTCAGCCAGAGAACTCATAGAAGGTAGCAGAGATGACTCCTCCTGGGTCAAAGTCCAGATGCAGGAATTAAGCACACGCTGGGAGACTGTGTGTGCACTTTCTATATCAAAGCAAACACGGCTAGAAGCAGCTCTGCGTCAGGTAAAGTCCTATACATTTTAGCTGGATATAGGGAGAAAGGCATTGAAGCCTCAGCAAGGACTGCTGTCATAAAAAACTGTGTGAAACTCTTCATTTCTTGACCAAGATGGTCATGAAGAAGGAAACTGCCCTGGTCCTTCCTCCTAACTGTCCCCCAGGAATTGAAAATACTCAGAGGGAGGTTTCTAATTTTCACATGAAAGTGCTGCTTAAGTAATTTTTCAGCTTGAATATATGATGATGGTTGCCATTCATCTAAAATCAGATTATTAAAATGGTGAATTATTTTTCATTTAGGTCTTTTTGGTATACTAGAGGTTTTTCACATTTGCAAAATGTAACAGCATACATCTATGTCTTTTTAATGGAAATATTGTATAACATTAATCAATTTAAATTGAATTTTTTTTTCATTGCGAGGAGAAATCTAACAAGCATTTTGGGGGATCTTTTTTGGGGCATGTGTGTGAACTATTAGGCAGAGGAATTTCACTCGGTGGTACATGCCCTCTTGGAATGGCTGGCTGAGGCGGAACAGACCCTTCGTTTCCATGGTGTTCTCCCAGATGATGAGGATGCTCTTCGGACTCTCATTGATCAGCATAAAGTGAGTTATATAAATGCTAAGTGACACAAATGATAAAATCAAACAAAGTAGAGAAACCACACTTATGGTTGCAAATGTTTACTTTCCTGAAAAGTAATTAAAGATATGATACGTCTGAGAATTGTTCTTATCCTCCTTGCTTACATAGGTATGCCCCCAGGTACCTACATACTTATGCAGAGCTATCTTTCCTATATTTTCTTTGTAAAGAAGATGATTATTCTAAAATTAGTCACTGTTTTTCTAGCTGTAGGAAACACATTGATTTTTGTAGCGAGTTATTTGGCGTCTGACCAAAATAGTTCAATTTTGTTGTACTTTTCTATGCATTTCAAAGATGAAACTTCCTTAATGAGCAATCTGACATTTTAAAATTTATACCATTAGAATTGTAAATTAATAATTTTAACCTTTGTATGCAAGACAAAGCAAGTGATTTAACAGCTGGTCTCCAAATTTTATATTTAAGTCCCTGTTTTTTTATGCTTATGTTTTCTTAACCTTTTTTAAACCTGTTTTTAATCAAGAACCTTCTTAAAAATCTGTTTTAGAAATTAACCGTTGTATAAATTATAAATTTTAAAATGAGTTGTATACATAGATATAGCACTAAAGAATTAACTAGGTAAAAATATGATCATTGAGTGTGTAGGTGAAGATCTTTCCTATAACAATGCATAGAGCTAGCAAAATACTTTAAAGAGGGGTCCAGATCACTTAGCAGATATTTTGTAAACTCTGTCTCTAAAAGTCAGAAATTTGCACTGCTAGCACTCAATGTAGTATTGATATCAATATTTCCTAATAAATTTCCTGGTTAGCTTTAAAAGATCTGTTTAGTACCATTAAATAATCTCATCTTTTAAAGTTAAAAACACGTCATTAATTCTAGTGTAGCATGAATTTTCATCTATAGACATGTCTTATTGTGTCATTTTAATGACTTTTCACTCAGCGATTGGTGGCCTACCCTATAGCAATTTAATATTGCCTTTTCATCAATACAGTAATGCGTTTGTATTACATATGGAGGACTAAACTGTTCCCAATAATATTTAAAGTTAGAATGTAGGAATAGAAAAATTATATCAGATTTACTGCAATTTTTGAATTTAGTCAATATTTTGAAAATCTTATTGTTGGCCAATCATCAATTGACAGTGAGTTCTGCTAACACTGGATTTGGTCTCAGAGTGGCACCTCCAAGTTCAGGGTACAAATCTGCTACCCTACAAAAAGGTAGCAACTTGTATATCACTACCCTTAACAACAGGAGAGGAAACCCCAAGAAGTATCAGAAGAACAAATATTCAGAGTAGGAAAAATTGTTTTTATAACAAAATATCTCTATTTTATATACCATGAGATTACATATAATTTTTAAGGGCTCCTTTATAGTAACATAACATTATTTATTCTTTTTCATTTCCTCTGTTTCCTTTCAAATACACACAAATATAAGAAAAACAGAATATTTAATTCATAGCCCCAGAATTATATACTTCTCAGTCTAATTCACTTTCTAAAAACAGCAAGTTTCACATGTAAGTATAAATCTCTAAGGTAGCACTGAGACAGGCTTTGAAAAGCACAAAATGTTACAGGGATAGTTAATAGTCTGGTCCACAACATTCTGAGATGGTCTCTAGCTGTTCTTGGTGTAGAGTCCAGCAGTTCTCACTGTAGTAAATGATCAGATCATCTGTCTTCTTGAAAAAGTCGTGTGTTAATAACCTCTGATATTCTCTTCCCTGTAAAAGTTTTTTTTTTTTCCTTTCACTTAAAAAGGGCCTATATTGGGGCAATTAAGATATTGTTTAAAGTAGGTCATGGTATTTAAAAAGTAGGTCATGCTAGCAGAATGTATTATTAATTGAACCTTGACCCCATAGCAGTAAATATGTAAATAAAAGGATTAAAAGCATTTATTCATCTGAGACACAAAATAATAAGACACAATCTTTTGCTCTTGTGGACCTTAGAATCTACTAGATGTGTATATATACAAATGCTTTTAACACAGTAGAATGCCAGCATAGGAAATATGTAACAGAACCGCCTCAGAGAGTAAAACAGAAGTACAATAGACATTATAGTTAACATCAGTAGTTTATATGGTCGCCGTGGTCACATGGCATGTATGGCATAGTGTCAGCCATGTCTGCAGCCCCTAGCATCCTGCCAGTTTTAGAGCAGGGTCCAGATAGATTGGGATGTCTGGGCATGCCTGATACTCAGTGTGAAGTTTTGGAAATGTCACATTTTTTAAGGCAAAGGCCCTGTTTCTTTAAGCACACTTTCAGAGTTCTATAATACATGCATTTATGGATACAGTTCTGAAGGTTAAAAGGACAGTTATTCATATGAGGCATTTGTTGAAAGGTTGATTCAAAAGCCTCTGGAAGCCTGGTGCTTATTCATCCTGCCAATGCAGAGAGTGACTCTTTGTTGACCTTTGAAAGGGACAGTTCCACAGGCCAATATGCTGTCAGGCCCACTCCCTCCAGCCTCCCCTCCACTCTCCTGCCTTGACATCTGGCCCTCTCACTCACATACACCCCCCCAAACATTTATAGTTATTAACCCAGCCTTCACCCTTCCTTGGTAGTTTTTGCTACATATTCCTGTCTTTCCTGCCACAGTTAATGCTATTTTAAATACTTAAGCCCCTTGTCTTATTGATTAGAATTTTTTTGCACTAAACGTAATTTCTATCGCTGATATTACTGTCGCTCCCAATTATCCTAGACTCGTATTTTGAATCACATATTAGAAACTACCATTTCCTACTGTTGTCCATTCTTTCTTAATCCCACAATTAGTGAATTATTTCCAGCTGTCAATAAGCCAATTACGATTCTTGTTTATTTGTTTAGCTCAAATGAACGTCACCAGAGTTTTGTTTTCAGCTGGTGCCAGCAACTAATTGAAGTCTTTGTTTCTGTTATAGGAATTCATGAAAAAACTGGAAGAAAAACGAGCTGCACTAAATAAAGCCACCAGCATGGGAGATGCTGTTTTGGCCATCTGCCACCCTGACTCCATCACCACCATTAAGCACTGGATAACAATCATCAGGGCCAGGTTTGAGGAGGTCAGTGTGTCTGAGGTCATCTTTAGAGCAGTGTAGCTGTGAGTGTCAGGGGGTGTGGGAAACTTCAGCAGTAAAGATGCATGCATGGCTGTGGGAACCCGGGGCCTCTGCACAAAACAATTTTCTGTAAAATACTTTTCCTCTGTGTATTACTGGTCTCTGCAATCCACCTTTCTTTCAAAAGTGAAAGGAGTTTTACAGCTCTGTCCCTGAAACAGAAAAGGAGACTATGTGGTTCTCTTATATAACTTGTACATCTTCCACAGTATGGCTGTGGAATAGTCCAGCAGTTGAACAGTATTTCAGAGCAGCATGTGTTTGGAGAATGAAATGCATGCATGAGGGCCTCCCCGGTGGCGCAGCGGTTGAGCGCTGGGTTGCGAAGCTGCCCACGGCCTCTGCGGCGCCGGTTCGATCCCCGGCTGCTCCCCGACCACCGGAGGAGGGTCCCACATGGCGCGCAGACCTCTCCTGCCGCCCGCTGCTCCCCTCAGCAGTGTACTTCGGTCCTTCTGCCTGCTCTGCTCCCTGCTCTGGCTCTGGTGAATTCTCTCACCCTCCCGCGCTTCTGACTGTACCCAGTGCATGTATAAACAAAAAACAAAGAAAGAAAGAAAGAAAGAAAGAAAACATGCCTCTATATAAAAAAAAAAAAAAAAAAATGCATGCATGAGGTGAATGAATTCTGTATTTCATATCTTACAGCTACTTTTATTTCCATTCTGTGCTTTGTAGAGTAAGCATACCTGATCTCTTGGGTATAGCTCTCAACCTCAAAGGTGACAGGCTTTATACAGGGCTCCCATAACCTCCACAAGTTGAACCTTGGTGTTAATAATAGGGTCTAGAAAGACTAGAAGCATTATTTTCTAGCCCGGGATGATACTAATTTACATTTAAAATTGTGTATTTTACATCAACTTAAAATATTCACTAAAATGGAAGAAATATAGAGAAGTGTTTGTTTCTCCAACAGGTGCTGGCCTGGGCTAAGCAACATCAGCAGAGATTAGCAAGTGCTCTGGCTGGACTCAGGGCCAAACAGGAATTGTTGGAAGCTTTGTTGGCTTGGCTGCAATGGGCTGAAACTACACTTACTGATAAGGATAAAGAAGTCATCCCCCAGGAAATTGAAGAAGTGAAAGCCCTCATTGCCGAGCACCAGGTACAGTAAATATAATCCTATACCCTGTCTTCTCAGAAACTTTCTTTCTTGGTTCCTTCACTTCCTCAAATGCATTCCTCAACTGATTTTCTAATGGAACCACTGCTGGAAAACTTCTCTCTTCACAATTATTTTATTTTGATGGTCTTGTCTCTCCCTCAGTCAACTTCCTTAAATTCTTTATTTTACAGCCTCTCTGAAGTTATGCTCATGTGGCACTGTCTCAGATTGGCTCCTTCCTCAACCTCTGCTTTGTAAATGTCAACTCTCCATTCGTTTCGTTTCGTTCCCTCTTTTGGCAATCTCACTCACTCATTCTCTGGCTTCAACTGGAATGTTGTTTTATTGTTCTATGTTTGCATTTTTACTGTCTTCTGCTAAGCACCTCCCAAGATGACCACCAGTACTTCAGATATATTCTATCTACAAGGGAACATATCATCATCTCAGGAAAACTCCCTCTGTCTATGCTACCTGTTTTAAATATCTGATGTAATGGGCCTCACACCTAAGTTTGATTTTCATGTTTGCCTGTTGTTTTGTTTAATGAACATTTGCAAACAGAATCATTAAATGTCGTCTTCATTATTCAAACAGTTAACATTGCTGTTTTAATAAAAGTATAGGATATCCATCTCTATAATAGCCTTGTTATAATAACATGATCTCAGATCATGTTCTCTGTGGTCAGAGACAGAAAAGTGATGAGGGTTTCTCTAACTATGTGACAAATAGTCCAGAAATGTTACTTCACGTTCATTTGTCTCTACCTTTGCCACATATTCTAGAGGTAGGGATACCTAGTCAGCTATAATAATAAACCCAAGGAGACAAGATAAGAAATAGCAAAAGAGTCAAGCCTTTTAAAATTTCTACCTTCTTGGGCATAGCACATTTATTGATGGAAATATTTAAAATATATCCACATTTAATGTGGATGCCCTATGTCACTAAATATCAAAGCCATCTTAAATATTTCAAATATTTAGTTGAAATGTATCACAGAAAAGTCTGGAGACCTTCCCAGTTAACAAACATTTTTGCAGACAAATGCTCAGTTTAAGATACTGTAGGAAGAGTTTTGGTCCTGCTAGGTGTACAGATAGGTTATATTATTTACAACTACATGAAGGTCTTCACACTGCAACAAATTATTTTGTTTTTGATTTGTTCCCTTTACCAGCTATAACATTTGCATTTTTTTAAATGAGTCAGTGCTATGTTATGATGACTTAGCTTTTTTCCCCCCTAGGGCTTAAAACATAATGATTTATTCATTTTCAGACATAATATTGCTAGCATGGCTCTTCTAACCTTTTGTTTTTAGTTCATGTCCAAAGATGGTTTTCTCTGGTATACTGCTCCTTAATTGACATTATTTCTTTCATTTAAGACCTTCATGGAAGAAATGACCAGAAAACAGCCTGATGTTGATAAAGTTACCAAGACCTATAAGAGGAGAGCAGCTGATCCTTCTTCACTACAGTCCCATATTCCAGTCTTGGATAAGGGGCGAGCAGGAAGTAAGCAGTGGCTAAGTTTCTTTAAAATCAAATGGATAAGAATGGAAGTTTTATTTTTTTTTATTTGAAATCTGAGAGCAATTGTTGATTCTACATGAGCTCTCTACCATAAAAGGTTTCTTGAAAGAATACATAGGTTCAAGAATATATCAATTTATTAAACATTAAAAGATATAGCTCATTTAGCTATATGTCACTTTATTTGCTTAAAATATATCTTCTAGATTAACTAGAAGTAATTGGAAAAATTTACAAGAACAGAAATCATCACCCCCTTTGATTTGTCTTATTTTGCATTTACTGTATAAATAACCTTAAAGCTGAATGCAATAGAAATGTTACCCAACCCAATGAAATGACATTGTACATAATAGTAACTATCTTGGTGAAGATTTTTTTTTTTTTTGAGATTTATTTATTTTTGCATACAAGAGCTGGGGTACAGGCCAGAGATGCGGGGGGTGAGAGGATTCACCAGTGACAGAACAGGGAACAGAAAAGGCAAACTGACTGAAATACCCTGCTGACGGGAGCTGCGGGCAAGTCAGGAGAGGTCTGTGAGTCAGGAGAGGTCTGCAGTGCCATGTGGGTTGCTCCCGCCTGGCCGGGGATTGAACTTGTGCTGCAGAGGCTGCAGATTGCTTCACAGTGCGGTGTTTAACTCCTTGCACCACCAGGGAGGCCCATTGGCGAAGCTTTTTTTAAAAGCACAATTTATATCATATTAATACATTTTTTTTATTTCTGACTGGCACCTTAATAAAAAAAACAAACAAACATGATCCCACAACTATAGTAGTTACTGTGATAAACACAAAGGAAAGGTAAGGTAAAAATATGTTAAGAACTCTGGAGACAGACTCCTTGGCCATCCCCACCCCTTACTGGTTGGAAAATGTAGCATTGGACAAGTTACTTTAACTCTTTGAGCTTCAATCTCCCCATCTGTAAAATGGGATAATTATAATTTCATTGGCTTGTAGTGAAGATTAAATGAGCTAAAGCCTTTGAAATGCTCGCCATATTTCTAAGCATGTAGAAATGCTCAATGAATATTAGCTGTTGATATTTCTCTGTAGCCCTGTGAGGAGGGTTAGAAATTCTGGGCAAATCCCAGCTTGTATGATCTTAGGCCACTAATTTCTCTAGGTCACATTTATTTACTTAATTAGATGAGGAAAATTATTGAGATCATTCTTTTGTGCAATTGAGAAATTTGGGAAAAATTGCCAGAAAGATGGAGAAAACTTCAGTAAGGCATTAAGTTTGGGTATGTGATTACACATGGGAAACACACAATCTCAGTGAAAAATGGACTCGGAAGAAAGCTGGAATTCCATACACACACTTCCATATTCAACTGGGGATTTGTGAAATATCTTGCTCTGACTCTAATGAATACTCACTGTCTCCCACCCTCTGCTGCCCTCCATTCAGCCATACTCTCTAAAAAGGACAACTGGGTTTGCTGTAATCGAGTCTGAGATACATCTTACTGCCCTGGGAGATTTCTTTTATCATGCCTTAACAAAGAGAAGGATCACAAAGGTGCTTCATTGTCATTGAAATAACACTGGTTTTAAGCTGACAGCTGTTTTAAGCATAAACTCATTGAGAAAACTCCCCAGTTTTTAAATGCTCCAATAAAGACATGTTTCTCTAATTTTTCTGAATAGTGTATGAACCTTAATGAGTAAAACACATTTGGAGCTCAACATTATACATCATCTAAATTAGAATTTACTTTTATACCCAGTAGTTTTAAGTTGATTTGGTTCTAGTTAGGAACAATAAAGGTCAAGCCTTAACATATTTTCAGAACTCTGGAAAACTTTGCCATCTTAATGAGAGTTATATTTTAACAGGAAAACGTTTTCCAGCGTCAAGCTTGTATCCCTCTGGATCACAGACACAAATTGAAACCAAGAATCCCAGGGTCAACTTATTGGTGAGCAAGTGGCAGCAAGTCTGGCTCCTCGCACTGGAAAGGAGGAGGAAGCTTAATGATGCCTTGGACAGACTAGAGGAGGTTAGAGAACTCATATATTCATTACCTTATTTTCATCTGTCCATATTCATCATAACACATTCCCCAAATCTTGATTTATTAACTTTTCTGATAATAAGTACACCCTTGCTATTTGTGTACATATTTTATTTCTAAAATTAGTAACACAAATATGTATGTCTTCTGGGGAACAAAAAACTGACATATGGGACTTGGATATGGGGAATCAAAGCCAAAAATATATTTTAACATAATCAGAATCTGACTCCTTAAGAAAAGATCCAGCTTGACATTATGTTTGCTGGTGGCGTTACCTGGCAAATATAATAATTTATAATTCAGATGATCTGAGATTTAAAATTTCAGATTCGAAAATTGGGAAATTTTTAGATATCTAGAGGAGCTAAGAGAGTAGAGTAGAGAACACTGAGAGATTAGACGAGTGCTTTTGAGTGGGCCTGTGTACTTTGGGGCAGCCCACCTTTGTGACCTGCCACTACAAGTTTGTTTACTTGGACTTTTGGAGGAGTTTTGTTTCCTCTGTAAAGAAAAATCAGTCAATAATGAACTTAAACTTTATAGGAAAATGTTTCTGAATTCCCTTCCTTTTTTTAAAGTGGGAAAGATGTGTGTATTGTTTAGAAAATCATTAAAAATCTTCATGTAGAATAAGATGTAATTTAAGCATTAACTCAACTGAAATACCTTTTGCCCTTTCAGCTGAGGGAATTTGCTAACTTTGATTTTGATATCTGGCGCAAAAAATACATGCGGTGGATGAATCACAAGAAATCTCGAGTGATGGACTTCTTCAGAAGAATTGATAAAGATCAGGATGGGAAAATAACTCGACAAGAATTTATTGATGGAATTCTTTCCTCAAGTAAGTCCCCAGAGAGGTGGCTATAACTGATGTAATTTTTTAAAGAAAATAAGCACTGTTTAAAACTGTGGCGCAAGTAAACTTGTGTTCTAATAAAGCATTGGCTTTAACTTTGGCTATAAAAGTCACAACCCTCAAAAACAAAAGTGTCCTTCGTAAAAACTGTGGCTTTGGATTCAGGCACATTTACTAATGGTGTAACCATGGATATAGGACATCCCTCCACTGAAGCTGTGTCCTCATTAGTATAGTAAGATGAAAAATACTTGCTACTTGGATTGTGTTGTCTGCCACATAATGAAAAATAAATGCTAGTGATTCTTTTTAGTTCTAATTCACATTCTGATCTAACATTATCAATAGTAGGAAATTAGAATACCTTAAAATTCTTAAAATGTATGTCACCTGGTTGGATGGTTCAGTCATGTGATTTCTTTGACAGATGGTACTAGAAGTCATTGTTAAAGTAAATTTTGTATAAATTACTCCTTAAGTAAAGTGGTAGTTGAACTATATGAAATTTGCTAATATTAAACAGTTTTTAACTTAGAAAAATAGCTGTTTCATATGATTCACCTGAATTGTAATTAAAAATAAATTTAGGTGGCATATATAATGATTTGTTATGATGTAAATAAGTTTTTTAAATTATCTTTTCTAGATTTATTTTATTTGTTCATGCATACAAGAACTGGGCAGTAGGTCAGAGGTGCACAGGGTGAGAGGATTTACCAGGGACAGGGTGGGAAGCAGAACAGGTGGATCTACTGAAATACACTGCTGAGGGGAGCAGCAGAAGAGACAGGAGAAGTCTTCTGCACCATGTGGGTTAGCTCCATGGCTGGGGATCGAACTCATGCTGCAGTGGCTGGCGGTAGCTTGATAGCACTTGATCACCCCTGTGCCACAAGGGAGGCCCTAAAAATTATTTTAACATATTTGATCACGCTGATCACTTAGCCAGCCACACAAAAGTATAATTAAGAATATCTTGTGGCAGAATTAACAAGTTCAATATGCACTCTTTTTAAAAACAAATCCTTTTTTTGTCAAATTTTACATTAAGTAGCAGGCCTTATAAATTTTCATATAGAGTATGCCATACTCAGGAAAGGTATCTGAATTACCACTTATATGTGGAGTCTAAATTAAAAAAAAAATACAAACAATAAAACAGTGTTGCCAGAGGCTGGGAGGTGGAGGAAGTAAAGAAAGGTTGGTAAAGGGCACAAGCTTTCAGCTATAACATGAGTAAGGTCTGAAGATCTAACATATGATGGCTACAGCTGATAACACTGTAGTATATATTTGAAGTTTGCTAAAAGAGTAGCATACACAAAGAAAGGTTAATATGTGAGGTGATGCGTGTGTTAATGAACCAGATGGGAGAAATCCATTCACAATGTATACATACATCATGTCATCATGGTGTTTACTTTAAGTATATTAAAATATTATTTGTCATTTATGCCTCAATAGCACTACTTATTATTGTTTTGAAAATCTCAGAGTTCCCAACCAGTCGCTTGGAGATGAGTGCAGTTGCAGATATCTTTGACAGAGATGGTGATGGATATATTGACTACTATGAATTTGTAGCAGCCCTTCATCCAAATAAAGACGCATATAAACCTATCACTGATGCTGACAAAATTGAAGATGAGGTACTCATTATCTTTCTATCACCTACAACAATAATAGTGTGTTCTGCCCAGGTATCATGTGCAGTTCATGCAGCCACTTTATTTATTTCCATGTTTAGATTTTAGATTAAGGTTTTAAGGATTCCACTATAGCATATTAACTTTAAAGTGGCTATTTCATCATTGTTTTTGACAGGTGACAAGGCAAGTAGCAAAATGTAAATGTGCAAAACGATTTCAAGTTGAACAGATTGGCGATAACAAATACAGGGTAAGTTTTCAAAATAACTTTCACTTCTTTTAATGATTAAAATAGAAATTTGTATATGATTTGATAAGCATTTTTACAAGAATGCTAATTATTTATGTTTATCTGACACCAAATTTAATGGTATATGAAATTTGTCATTTTTAATTAGTCTTCATTTTATGTATTATGACTTACCTTTGATATTTACAACATGTACATTACTTTTAAGAATAAAAGTAAGGAATCACATGTCTTATTTAGGTTGCTTCTATTATTTATAAAATATTTTATTGTGATTCAAGGTAAGTTCTCAGATTTTCAATAACAAAGCTGTTTCAATCTAGAACCACACAATTTAAAATGTTGGATCATTTTTTATAAACATAAAAAAGACAGTGTTTTCCAAGTGTGCAGTAATTTTTTCTTTTATTCAAATTCTCAGTAACTCAGTTCACCTTCTTCAAAACAATTACTTGAAGACCAGTGTGATTTCATCACTCTTTCTCTAACTTTTCTGTTTTTTGGAACATCTTTCACATAGTAGCTGGATTGGAAATGTGCTGAGTTTCCCTAATAGTATATTACTTAGAAATGAAGCGTTTTTCATTTTTGAAAAAAGTTCATCTCCATATTTGAATTTTAACTTAAATTTGAAACCCAAAGATTTTCAAAACAATTTGTAGAAAGTTTTCTGATTATTTGGTTTGAAGTTAGGATAAATGGGTCCCTGCACATTTCTAAACTAGACACTGTATCCCATAAAGTGAGAAAGAAGCCCATAGTGTGAGAGAGAAAGATATTGTATGCATGTGTGTGTGTTCTAGAGTCATATAGAAAGTTTCCTGTTGAACTAATTGTGTCTTTCTTCCATTTTTCATTTTTTTTTTATCAGTTCTTCCTGGGAAATCAGGTATAAACCAGTGGAATGTATTCTCAAGTTCCCAATGACTTTTTAAAAACTTTAATTCATAATCATTAAAGCTTGCCATGGCCAATCTTTCCCATGCTGCCCCCCCCCCCCAGCTACTACAATGTTGGTTGGCGTGGTGTTGCCGTAAATGCTATGAGGGTCCTTGATTGGGATTCCTGCTGCTGTGTGTCTTAAACGAGGAGATTACTTTTAAGCAAACCAGATAATTAATTGTAGCTTGACTCAGTACAGTGTCACCAATGCAATTTTCAGCTCCCATTTTTAATAATGATACTATTAGTATAGATTTTATGCAAATAGTCATTGGAACACAGGTATGTCTCTCTATACAGCTCTGTGTCTCCTCATTGGTGTTTAACTGTTGAGGACATAAGGTATGTAGTGGCTGGAGGAGGATTTCATCAGGCAAGTACATAGGAAGACAGAGTAGTGGGAAGTCTCCATGGCTCTCAGCCACAAGCAGTATGGTCTCTCCAAAGCAGCAATTACCTATTTGCTCTAAATCTTTGGTTTTGGACTTTGTGCCTTTGGAATAGAAATTTTAATGTTGAAGGCTTTTAATGCTATCATTTCTAATATCATTTCTAATTTCTAATGCTATCATTGAGGAAATGTATCTGTTGTAACCAACATTAAATTATAGTCATACTTTATGTCTCATACTTAAGTCAGTATAAACTGTAGTCACACAGCATCATGATCAGAATTTTAGAACTTAAATACAAGAGAAATCAGGTTTTGACTTAAATAGGGCGATACTTCTGCTGTATGCTTTTGGAATGAATTGTACTATTTAAATTTCCTGACCAAATCATATTATTAATTATATTATTAATCATATTATTAATATGCCACTCAGTTTTTAAGACATTTTATATCTTAAGTTTCAAGTTACCTGTAATCCTTATTTATTGGAAATAATTTTTAAATATAAATTTTTTTTTAAGATTTATTTATTTATTTGTTTGTTGGTTTTATTTATACAAGGACTGGGTACAGTCAGAAGCGCAGGAGGGCGAGAGAATTCACCAGAGCCAGAGCAGGGAGCAGAGCAGGCAGAAGGACCGAAGTACACTGCTGAGGGGAGCAGCGGGCGGCAGGAGAGGTCTGCGCACCATGTGGGACCCTCCTCCGGTGGCCGGGGAGCTGCCGGGGATCGAACCGGCGCTGCAGAGGCTGCGGGCAGCTTCGCAACCCAGCGCTCAACCGCTGCGCCACCAGGGAGGCCCTAAATATAAATTTTTAATTACTTTGAAAAGATGTTTCTAAAACTTCTATTAGTTATAATACATAAAAAGTTACTTTTCAATTCTTGTTATTTTCTGAATTAGTAATTGTGATAACATCTTTTATTTGTGAAAGGATGAAAAAGTCACCTCAAGAGGTTTTAGTCACTCAAAGCACATTAGTCCATTTTTTCTTACCTTGCAATTTGGCTTTTGAGAAGATTAGGAAAATTCTAAAGGACAGTGTTAGCTGTTTAATAAATACCTTCTCAAGACAAAATCATTTTTTGTTATTAAAATTCAAATATGTCCATAAACTAGTATTTCTTCAAAGCTCTTCTTTTGAACATAATTTTGGAACAAAACATACTAATCTAATTATCTGGTTCCTTAAGGGTAATTTTCTTTAAATCCCCTTCTTGCCCTTTGCTTATTAGCAGCGCCAAATTTAGTCTAACAAATAAATATATATACGTTGAATTTTTAATTTTGATTTACATTTCAGGAATAGGTTCAATTATAGAAAAGTATAAGTCTCAAGACTTAAAAATGGACTTAGAAATAGTGATACTTAGAAGGTTTGATGTAAAATGCATGAGTTGCTGCTGGTGCATTTTACATGCTTTCTAGGTTTTTCTGAGTTTCAGGATCTTGAATAATTGGCTTTGTTTTAGAGTTTTCTTCCTGAAATTCAGTGTTAAAGCTCATGGAAAAGTTGCAGATTATTTCAATTTAAAATTGTTTCTCCATCATGAGCCCAGACAAATAGTCAAAGTCCCGATTGTACCTTACTTGCCTTACAAAGAAGCTATTTATGTTTTATTGGGTATTCATTTTGCTATGGTATCTACTGGGTTTACAACCATGAAATGCAGTATGGTGGCTTTTAAAAGCTGGACATGAGCCTATTAGAAATGTTTTAAAAGTATAAAATCATTTCTCATGGGCTTTCATAATATAGATCTTATGATCAGAACCTACCTATAGTCTAGGCATTTATTTAAGACTTGCAGAAATTGTAGCATATCCAAGTGATTGGAGATCCATTGAAAGGGCAAGAAAAAAGATAATTGTTAGTGTCAGCCATCTGCTTTGAGAAAAAAACCTTTTAAATTGAAAAGGTATATCATTGATAATGTGTCAGTGACTGTTCTAGTATTACAGAAATAGAAACTGGCACATAACCCAGCCTTCAGTAAATTGCCTTACCAGATGATCAAGGCTACAAAAATTTTAGTGGACTGAAATTTTTATTGATCATCTTCTTTGACCACTTTATCTCCCTGAGTCAGAATTACTGTTAGAGAAAACAAAGTGAATTTTTGAAGATTTCTCCCACAGATTACAGTGGAAAACAGTTTTAAATATGAGAGGACGTTTTAATGAAGAAGAATGTGGTTATTAAGTTTTCTTTAAAATCCTCTGGGCAAGTGAGTCAGTGCTTATTATAGCCCTAGTAATGTTTCTGTCATAAGAAAGAAAAACAATTTTTCAAAGAAAGATTTAGTATTGTACTTGATAACCTTTGTTATCTTTTTTCATACTATTTCCTTTGGGCTAAATCAGCATGCAGCTGTCTAACGCAGATCATTACAAATCCTTCTTTCTGAGATTTTTACTAATCACTGTGAACTAAGCAAGAAATTAAAGTTGGTTGCTTAAACTACCGCAGACCGCACATCATCCTTCAGCTTAGAATTACTACTGACAATTAGAGGGTCTTTCTCTCTTCATCTTTACAGTTTGGAGACTCCCAGCAACTGCGACTTGTTCGAATCCTGCGCAGTACCGTGATGGTTCGCGTTGGTGGTGGATGGATGGCTCTTGATGAGTTCTTAGTGAAAAATGATCCTTGCAGGGGTAAGGAGATGCTCATGTCAGGGTAACACCATGAGAATATAGCAGTTTTGTATTATTTTCCCAGCATCAAAAGCATACTGGTTATAATTTTAGTCATTATTACAACAGTGAATGTTTCACTTTGGTCTCTGTCAGCCTGAAGCTCTGAAAGAACTTGTGCAGTCATGTAAATCATGTTCTCATTTTTTTTTGTTTTTTTTTTTGTTTTGTTTTGTTTTTTACTTCTGCTGGATAAATATGAGACTTGTAGTCAGGAGATCTAGATTAGCTTTTCTTTATGGGATGCTCCCATCTGCAGTTTTCAAAATGAACAATGATACCAACCAGGGAAAGTATTTTATAAGTCCTTCAATAGCAAAGTGAGAGGAAAGAAAATTAAGGCGATGAAGATTGAGGGCACTAAGTAGCAAAAGTTTAAAGGTGAAAGTTTTATAAAATTAGGTCGAGGTGAGGAAAACAATACCTAAGAATTGAAAAATAATAGCTGCTAGCTTGACTCTGACTTTGAAGTTACAGATTAGAGCATTAAAAATATAGACATATAATATGCCACCTCTCTTCTTATCTACCAGCGATCAGCCCTTGGTTAGCTTTTAATTTTCCTTATTTTTCAGAACCTACATTCAATTTTTTTTTTTTTTTTTTTTTGGTGGGACCCTCCCCACCGGCCGGGGAATGAACCGGCTATGCAGATGCTGCAGGCAGCCTCGCAGCCCAGCGCTCAACCGCTGAGCCACCAGGGGAGGCCCCCTACATTCAATTTTTGAATTCTTCTTTCTTTGGTTTACCTTACAAGTGACCCTTTGATTGCAGAGTTAAGACCCAGTCACACAGTAGGCCAATTTCTTTGAAAAAAAAAAGAACAATTTTTTGGGTGTGTGATTTTCTTAAATCTGTGAGCTCATTTTAATCTTACTAAATTAACAACAGCAAATGTTTGTACTGGAGCTATTAGACTTTTAAGTGTGTAGCCACACTTCCTCCAGTGGGGCCTCTTGCTTTCCTTGCTGGCATCTGAAGACACGGGTATGTCCAAATGGGTTCCTGTGCAGCCAGCAGGCCTCCCTGCTAAGGCCACTGTGGATTATTATCTCGCTGCCATTCTTAGTAACCCTGTTCTCTGCACATCAAAGATACACACCTGTGGAAAGAGGTAGGATGTGAGCAAAGCTACTTTTTGTTTTATCTTTTGAAAATTACACAACCTCAGGTCCTGCAGCATTGTTTATAGAACAAATTAGAACATATACTGATCTATTGGGTTACTTAGGAAAGGTAGCAAAACTGTGACAAAGTCCTCCAAATACGTTTTTCTTTTTGAGTCCAGCCATTGAGTGCTTCTTTCCCTGATGCAACTTTTCTTCTAAATTGTGTGCTAAAGGCCGGACCTGAGCACCCTTTGCGTATTCAATTACTGTACTTTGTTTCTTCTCCTGCTAACAGTATTCTTTAATGTGATTGGTATCCTGTGTCATTTTTTCTAGTTCATCATCATGGGAGTAAAATGTTACGTTCGGAATCAAACTCTTCAATTACTACTACTCAGCCTACTATAGGTTGGCAACCCCTCTCTTTGCCTCTGCCCTCTTTTCTTTTTCTCTTTCCTACTTTTACATTCTTGCTTTAACCTTTTTGTTTTAAAATAACACGCTTCATCCGTTGCGTATGGCTTAACTCATGTCCAACTGAGCTGGTGCTTCCAAATTTTAATTTTGAAAATTTGACACATTTCTGGTGTGCTACAAATGCAGGTATCACAGAAGTGATCAAACACATGCTAACACGTTGCTCATCGGGTTCTCATGGGGTATTCTCCGTGTGCATATGTGTTTGTATGAGTGTTGCATCACAATGACCTCATGGATCCTTGGGTCTGGTGTTTGTTATTGCATGTTAGTAAAACAGAGTTTTTCAAGGCACAAAATAAAAATGCTAGCTGCCTCATTTAAGTGAAAAACCTGAATGTTTATATGTTGTCACCATGATTAACAAGCCATCTCTCGTCTTGTATGATTCTATTGTTTAATGAATCCCAATGTTACAATACTGGCATACTTCTTACCTCAGTAGTACATGCAAGAGACACAGTCCTGCCTTACTGGCTTGTCTTCTCAGTATGGAGAAAGGGTGACGAAACCATGTGGGCATTGGTAGCCGGTGGATTAACAATATTTTAGCATGAGCTTTCCATTTTCATGCTGACTCTTTCTGTAATGGTGGTTATTCTCGCTGGTGTCTAGTGTTAGAGTAAGCATACTTTTTTTTTTTCTTTCCCAAACTCACTTGTATCCAAAAGGAATGCATTGTAAAGAAATGCATTTAACTTTTTGTTATGCTGAGTTGGAGTTGGCATGGCAAAAAGATGTTCTTGAAATCCTCAGCGTGATCTCTGCTGCCAGGTGGTTGTTCTTCCTATAAACTACTGAATGTCTCTTATTTTTCCCCTTCCTCTTCTGTTTGTGTGCATTGTTGTGTGTTACTTAATCCAGCGAAAGGAAGGACAAACATGGAGCTACGTGAGAAGTTCATTTTAGCAGATGGTGCCAGTCAGGGTATGGCAGCTTTCCGACCCCGGGGCCGAAGATCCCGGCCTTCATCGAGAGGTGCTTCACCAAATCGATCGACTTCTGTGTCCAGCCAGGCTGGCCATGTGGCCTCCCCACAGGTCCCTGCCACCAGCACACCCAAGGTAGGATTAGGGCACGAAATATTTTCCTTCTCCCTTGCAATCTGTGTCTTGAGTATACTTTTGAATGTTTTAGGACCTTAGTATTTGTAGGATCGGTTTTCTCTATTTGTGCCTTTTCTCACAATGGGGGAAATGAAGGCCTTTTTTTCCCTTTTTACATATATGCTTTTGCCTGGTGGCCTATCTAGAAACTGTCGGTGTAGGAACTTTGGTTACCTTTCAGATAGGTTTATCCTTTTAAATCTTCAGTCATTTTTGTTTTGATATGTATGATTTGCCATCAAGTCTTTCCACTTATTTTTTTATTATCATTATCATCATTTTTACTATGAAATGTGACTGTGCTATGAACAATCTCTTTCTATGGCTTTGTATTTTATCTGCTATCCTTTACATTTGATTTGCCATTGTTCCATACAGATTCTCCATCCTTTAACACGCAATTATGGTAAACCATGGTTGACAAACAGCAAAATGTCAACTCCTTGTAAACCAGCAGAGTGCTCAGACTTTTCCGTGCCATCTGCAGAGGTATCGTAAGGCCCCAGATTCCAGTCTAACAGTTTTCCCTAACTGTAACTTCACCCACTAACATTGCTTCACCTCTCCCTTAAAAGATGTACTTTTGATAATGCTACATCTTTTTATACATGTCTATAAAATAAGTATCAACACAGCAGTTCTTGAAAACACAAAGTGTGAGGGGTCAACAGAAAAGACCGCTTATTGCACCTTGAGCTTGACACCTTCTCTCTGGACCTCTTTTGGTTTCTTGGTTTGTTTTTTGGTTTTCTTACTCATAATTCTTTTTCTTTCTCTTGGGAAAGCACATATAGGAGATCACATCCAGACCTAAATAATTTTTTTTTAAACTGATGGTACGGTTTTATAATTTAGTCAAGAAATGCAATGCACTGGCTTTAGATGAGAGTGAGGCAGTATCATTGGCAAGAAAATCACTTAAATGAAAATGATGTTCATTGAGTGTTCACTATGGGCAAGGAGCTTCTGAATGTCTGCTACATGTATTTCTGCCCAGGAACAGTAAGTGACTGGATGAGGTATAAATCAATAATTGGAGGTAGGCAGAGAAAATTTCATTGTCCTCATGATTCAGATGGAAATAATGAAAATACCTGGTTGAGAGTGGGAGAATTGCACAGAAACAGCTCATTCTTCAACTTTTCCTCAATCTCTCAGCCCCTCCTTTCCACTACTTTCCTCACATATGTTAGCATCATAAATCACATCTGGAGATGTCTGTCATTTACGATGAACTGTTACAACAAAAACTGAGAAAGGTTTAAGGTACCTCAAGCACATGTGTTGTAAGTATTGAGGGCTACGCTGGTCTCTTAGGTCAACTTTTTTAAAAATGGAGACTCCTCTAAATGAAAGTCTAAAAATGTTATTTTGACTAATCTAAAACTATGTTTCATATCAAATAGCCTTATTAAATAAAAGCCAAGCAGTCAAACAAACAACAGTATACTTCTATGAGTCTCTTAAAACTACTAAGGGTAGAGTTTGATAGTAAGATCAAAACAATCAAGGCATTCTGAGTGTGAGGATTAATTGTGGTTATATATGTGAGGATAATTTGAAAACTTCAGTATTATATGAATACAAATTCTGTATTTAAATATATGTGTATGGCACATGTAAATAAATTATTAGTATTTTATTAATATACTAAATTATAACGGGTGATTCAAAATATATTTATATTTAAAACTGTTAATAAAGGAAAAGTTAATTTCAGAGAATTCACATGTACTATGTACAGATTGATCTCCAAAGAGCTCCCTGTGAGTTCATGGAGAAATATGACCTCCTTTACACTTCTCAGGAGATGTGCTTATATTTTTAACTTTGGGATAATGCCAAAATGTTGTAGTGATCTAGAAAAAATTGCAATTTTAGACTCAAAATTTCATAGTTGTGATTGCTTTAGACATTCTGTGAACTGTACAAATATTAAAAAAAACTTATCACCAAATGTTGCCTAGGTAGCGTGCATATAAGGACCAAAGGAGATAGAGCTAGGAAGTGAAATGACATGGTGTACAAAATTTTAAAGTGGCATTCTTTTTTATTTTTAAGTTAAGAAATGATTGCTGTGGAGACATTACTTATTTACTTTCTGTTCTATTTCCATGTATTTATTTCTGTCTAGTTCCCGAAAATCATTGCAGGCAACAGAATACCCAAATGCAATTTCTCAGAGCCCCTCTTCTCCCTGGCTTTTGTAGTCATGTCTCTTGGCATTGCTTGCTCTCTTAACTCTAATGATCACTGATGATCTGGAAGATACTAATGTGCTCACAGTTTGTCTGTTTCCTCATAACATCATTTGGGGATCTCCATCTGTATACTTTCTTCTCTATTGTGAATTCATCTTCTTTAGAGGTTCTCTTTGAAGGGAGAAATTGGGAATTTCGTGGAGTAAGCAAATGATAACCCCACCCCCTATGTAACTCCATACTACCAAGAGGTCTAGTTTGAGGGCTTCCACCTATCTGTGAAGTGATGTTGGTGGAATATTGTGGGACAGGAACACTATCTTGAGCTTTCTTTTCTCTGATTAAATACAGGGAACACCAATACAAGGAAGCAAGCTTCGACTTCCAGGATATTTATCAGGGAAAGGCTTCCACTCTGGGGATGACAGTGGCCTGATAACAACTGCAGCCACCAGAGTCCGGACTCAATTTGCTGGTAAGTAAGGCGTATTTCTCTCTTTTGTTGTATAATCTGATAATTAAAGTAACTTTTCTTCCTAATTGGGGTAGAAATTACAAAATGAAGCTGCTGTATTCTTCTGAAATGATTCATGACTCTAAGTCTTCAGTAAAAGTAGGGAATAAGTGAGTCATGGGAATAAGTGAGTACAAAATTCCTTTTGGAATTACCAAAGAGAGATGAAAGAATGATTATAGAATACAATAAAATCTACAGTAACACCCTACCCCTTCAATCTGGAAGTCCTTGGTTCTTCTGCCTGCTTAGAAATTGCACTGGGTTCTGTTGTGGGTGATTGGAAAAACCCAGCCACAATTGCCATTATAGCAGTACTTCTCACATTTCTTCAAAGAATAGTGAACTTAACCCCTGAACTCAGCAAATGTGAAGCTTCTTTCAAGTTTCAAATCTTATCTTTTAAGTTCCTATGTGCTTTGAATTACTGTGTCTCAGGCAAAACTGCTATCTCAGAGTTTGTTCTCTACACTGCATACAACACTGGAAACACAGGCAAAACTTTGGAAAGCATAATCTTAAATGATAGGCATGTTCCTATGTCTCTTTGCAGTAAGTAGAATCCCATTTTAGGGGTAAGTCTAAACCTACCTTTTGTTTAACATTTCTGCTTATAAAGAAGCTGCCTTCCCTTGTAGAATGGAGACCCTCCCCCGCCCCCCAGTATTTTCATGGTACCTATTGGGTGTGAAGAAAACAATATTAAAATTGGCATTAGGTTTTATGAATCTGTGCAGATGGGCCTAATAATACCCATCGCTGCCCTTTATCCTCAGATTCCAAGAAGACACCCAGCCGACCAGGAAGCCGAGCCGGAAGCAAAGCTGGTAGCAGGGCCAGCAGCCGCCGAGGCAGTGATGCATCAGACTTTGACATTTCAGAAATCCAATCTGTGTGCTCAGACGTGGAGACTGTACCCCCAACACACAGACCTACACCCCGAGCAGGTTCTCGGCCAGCCACAGCCAAGCCTTCTAAAATACCCACACCACAGAGGAAATCACCTGCCAGCAAATTGGACAAGTCCTCAAAGAGATAGTGCGATGGGTCCACTATACCCTTCCTTGAGCATTTATTATTTAAGTTTGAAAACTGTAAAATATGATGTAGAAATTATTGTGAAATATTGCAAGAGGTGAGTTTAAAATTCTGCAGATGGCCTTATTTGTGTATTTGTCTTTTTATTTTATCTGTATAATTTTTTTGGGGTCAGATATTCTGGGGTTAGAGTCACATCATATGTGAGCGGGAGAAAAAAGCTTTTAACATGCACTAACATTTCTGCACCGAAAGGTGTGGAACACACACTAAAACCAGTCACTGTACCTCCGGATAAGTCCCCATCCTCCGATACAGTCATAGCACGGCATCCGCAGCTGATGCTAGGATACCTGGTGACATATTCTTGTTTTTGCAGAAACTCTAAACAACTGAAGGTGGGGATACACTTCAGGTTGATTTCAATGTAAGCTAAAAGGTGGAAAGCAGAAAAACAGACACAGTTTTTTAAGCAGTATCTGACAGAAACTCAAAGGAAGTTGCTTTAGACACTTGCCAGTGCTCTGATATTCAAGAACCTTGCAGCATTTCCGTGCCATTGCTTTACATGAAGCCAGAGGCATCCTGGATATTAGACCTATAATACTGTAAGAATATAATTAAAAAGTGCATTCTTATAAATGTGAGGTTTTCTTTTGCTTGAGTGGACATAGCACCTGTATCATTGAACTCATTTTGTATCAAAGCAAGCTTGCTTGCAGAAAGCTATGAAATAAAACACGTCCCTTAACTACATTGCAATGGAATTAAGTTTTTTTCCCTAGGGAAAATCAGTGTATTTTTTTATGAGCAATAGCAATTTGGAGTGACCAAAAGATACTTAAAAATGGGTTTATTTTGATTTCTCATCTGAAATAATTATGTTCTGGTATTATATCTATATTTAATAAATATATACATTTTAATTTATTATGTATACTCACATACTATAGAAAGATATTAGTATGCATTTAATAAAACATATTCACTTGAACACATGGAATACCTGATTCTTTAAACTTTTTCTGTTGTTTATTGTTTTAAATAAATGATGCAAGCATGTTATGTTTTTATTAATAGTGTGACAGGCTCAGTTTGGGGGGAACATCAAAACACATGCTAAAAATATTAGCCACTCATTCTACAAATATTTTTAATGAATACCAATTATGTGCCAGGCACTATCAGTGACCCTGAGTCTAAGGGTCCCTACCTCCTTATATTCAGAAAGGAAAGAGTTTAATCAAAAAATCACTGAAAAAAAAACCAAACCCACAAATTGCAACCGGAGGATGTACAGCAGGGTCACTGATTTTATTTACATCATATAGTGGTACTCTTCTGTCCTGTGTACCTATAAAAATCAAGTTGCACGTAACAAAGTGAGATCTGGACCTTGATCCTGGTTTTCAGATTCCAAACTCAGTATTAATTCTGCCCCACTGAATGTTCGTAGAGGGAAAACAAGTCAGAGAGTTTTCCTGAATATAAAAATGGCATCAAATACAGTTAGAAGGATGACTGATTGTTGCTTGGGAATGCCAGATTCACAGCTTTCTATATAACTTTGTGAATGTACTTCTGCTAAGAGCAGTGGTGGTAGCAGGGTTCAAGGTGATGGTATATTTTTCCCTGTTAAGTCTTTCTCAGGAAGGCTTTCTCAGGAGTTTCCACTAACACAAATTCAGTGCTATTTTGAAGCAATAGTAATTCCTTCTTTCTCAAAACATTTCTCAGATGGGGTCCCCTGATGGAAAGGGTAATTCTAACCTGAGAGATCACATGTTATAATTCAAGCATTTAACTATAAACCTGAAATTTCATTTGTCATCTGAGAAGGCAATTGAAAGTGTTTTTATTCCTTTGGTGCTTTGCATATGATCACATTTCCACTTCAAAGACAAACTTAAGGGAATGATTTTATCTCAGTCTGTTTGAATGCCACCCCTGTTAATGGGCAAGGGGATTTGCTTTCTGTAGAAGTAAAACAAACTTTTGGAAAGAGATAAGTGGTTTGAAATATTTCTGAGAAGTCTTAGATGCTGCTCCTAGTTATCATCGATTGCCTTCTCTGGGGAACTTTTGCAGTTTTGACGTGATGCATGAAATTTGTTCCTCTTAAACTAATCCTAGAACCTAGCACCTCAGGGAGACTTCTGAGTAGTCCTGTAAGTTTCAGTGAATATGACACTGCCTTACTCACAATCCTTCTCTTCTTTCCCTCTCTTCTTCCTCCCTTCTTACCCCCCCCTTCCCTTCCCTCCTCATTTCCTTCCTTCCTGCCTCCTTCCCTCTATCTTTGTTTTCTTCCTTCCTCAAAAAAGAATGACATTGGAATGAATCTCAACTCTAAAAATCGTATTGTAGGGGCCTCCCTGGTGGCACAAGGGGTTAAGCACAGCACGGTGAACCTGTCCCCAGCCTCTGCAGCTCAAGTTTGATTCCTGGCCAGGGAGCTACCCACATGGCATGGCAGACCTCTCCTGTCTCGCCCGCTGCTCCCCTCAGCAGTGTATTTTAGTCAGTCTGCCTGGTCTGTTCCCCACTCTGTCTCTGGTGAATCCTCTCACCTTCCGCACCTCTAGCCTGTACCCCAGCTCTTGTATGCATAAATAAATCAATCTTTTGAAAAAATCGTGTTGTTAAGATTGATTCTTAAATATTGGGGAAGCTGAGTCATGGAGTTGATTTTTCTGTCTTAAAAATCAAAACTACTAATTCTCTTGTCTTGTGTTTCTTTTGAAATAATGGAGCATTCTCTTTGACTTCATTGAGAAGGTGGGCCTGGAAAAATTTCAGATCTGGTTCCTTTGATGGCAAATATCAGTAGAAAAGCTTGGAAAGTGCCTTGTTGGCTATTTGGGGATGACCTGTAAATATGGAAGGGAAGAAAAGACTGAGAAAGAATCCTACTTCCTCTTTTGGGGATTAATTTGAACATTACATACTTGCAATAAGGAAAATTTTAATGAGATACAATAATCAACTACTTGTAGACAAGTTACTTTGAAATGCTTGTGCTTTATTATTAGATGGGTGGTCACCCAAAAGTACATTTGCAAACGCCAACATTCCTGTGCTATCTGATGACATGCCACCTAGCTTTCGGTTTACTCTTAGAGGGAGGTCCCACAAAGAAGTCAAGGGCATTTTAACTGTGTCATTTTGTTCTTTAGTTAAGTAACTTCCCTTGAGTCATGTTAGGAGTTGATGTGACAATTAGCAAAATCTACTTAAAAGTGAAGAGAGTCTATGGATGAGATATTTGTGCAAGACAGAAGTTATATGATTATCTTAAATATCCAACTTAAGCCACCAAATTGTGCAACTATGGTTGATTTTATTTAGTTTCAATGTCTGTGGAGAGAATTCTATAGTTAGGGTGATATAACAATAAAAATAGGGAATTTTGCTGTTTCTATTGATTTACCTGTACTTGAATTGTACTACATTATTAGAAATTGAAGACATAGGAGATAAGAATAAGTTGGTGTTTAAGAAGTTTTCAAAAGTTATCCTCAAAAAGAAACAAAACATTTTTGCAGAATGTTACTAATCTTAAAGTACAAGCTACTTTTACCCCAGAACAATGACAGGGAAATGTAATTCCTGCAGCCTTAGAATCTAACTTCTATGCCAGTGGTCTCCAGACTTTGTTGGCATATTTCCATCAGTAAAAACTTGAGCAACAGCTTGCAATGTGTTTGTATTAATTTCTTCTAAAATATTTGCACATACTTTATCTTGTGGACTTAGAATTAGTCACCACTCTGTGGAGAAAAGGAAAACTTAACCCATTAGAAGAGTAGTCTGGTGGGAAAAGGGTCCTAGCCAGCTGCATTCTTTTCCCTACAGCCCTCTTCCCCACTCCCCCAATGCAGCTAACATAGGTAGGATTTCTCAGTTTATAAAAAAAAGTCACATGGGTGCAGCGGTTGAGCACACCCATAAATCTTTAAAATAAAATAAATCTTTAAATTTAAATAAATAAAATAAATCTTTAAAAAAATAAATTAATTTAAAAATTTTAAAAAGTCACATGATGACAAGCCCATTGGAGAAACAAAGCATGCATTTTGATAATTTGCTAACAAAAATGAGCAACTTTTTGTCCAAGCAAAGTGTCTCTCTTATGCCCAGAGGTATTGTCTGTCACTCAAAACAACAAACAAAACAGGTTAGCGTACAAATGGGCATCAGTATGACTCTGAATGGATATGATGAGGGCAGGGAAGATAATAAACATTCTTCAAATACAGTGAAAGGATTGATGGGAGGGAAGACTCTAGGTCCTCCTACATGTTTTGGTAATTTCACGGTAAACCGTTACCTAATATTAAGCTATACAGAATGAAATTCCTGACCTGTAGTTATCTGCATTTTAAATAAAACATCCTTGAAAATAAACCTGTCAAGTGAGCAGCTAATTAAGAGCACTAAATCTAAGATGTGATTATTTGTAGTCAGTGAGTGGAGATGCTCCCAGGAATTAACTGGTTAGCCAGGGTTAATATTGTACTCAAATTTTCTTCCAAGGAGGTCTCACATTTGGAGCACAGGATTTTTTTTTTTTAAAAAAAACAACAACCCATACTTCTTTATGAAGCAGGGGAAATAAGTTTGGCAACAAATAAAGCATGCCCCGATGGACCCTTTGTCCTTGTAAACACATGCCAGTGTGGTTTGACATTTGGTTTGTGCCAGTGAGGTACTTTTAATTTTCAGAGGAGCTGCTTCATAGTGTTCTCTAGAACACTGAAGTGTACAAAACACCTCACGCACAGGCAGTGTTTTGTGGACATTGAATTAAAGTTTATCAAATAGGTTTTATGTATAATGAAGTAATATTACTTTGAGTTTCTTGGAACAGTCATGAGTCAGCATCCTGTGAATTATTATTTAATAATCCAAAAATGATAGCTAGTGCTTTTCATATATCAGCTGTCAGGGGAAGAGCTGTTTTTGTTACTGCGAGCCAAAAGAATACTGGAGCCACTTGGAGAGTTGGACTATTCCCCTAACCCCTCACATATACACTATTGACGGGGAGGGAAAGAATGAATGAATGGAATCAGGATTCTTGCAGTTCTCTGTGTGCTAAGAACATCGTTTTCTTAATTCTTCTCCAACCCTTTGAGAGAGCCATCAACCTAAATTGCTGGTAAGGAATCTGATAAAACCAAAGCTCTGAAAGTCACAACCAGTCACTCAGTCAGCAAAGGAGTGTGTGTTATAGTGCAGCTGACAGAAGTCAAAGCCTGTGGTCTTGTGTGAAAAGCTGGTTTTCAGATTTCCTTTTTGTTCTTGACCTGCATCTTACTGATTGATTTGTAGCCTCATCTGTCCCTAATTTGAATGCTTTACCAACAACAACAAAAAAAATACTGAAATGTTTACTTCCCTATCCTGTTACCCACCAACAAAAAAGTGAAATAAAGCATACATTTTAAAAATAGAATTCACCTACTTTAAGCAAATGTTATTTGTCTGAAAGCTACATGTGGAGAGGGAATATAAAGAGAAGGTGGAAGGATTTAAAATACCAATTGGATAACAAGAAATGTGGGTGTTCAACATTGTGATAGAGATGCAAAATGCACAAATGATTTGTGCACAGCTTTGCAGGGACGTCTTTGGCTTTGGAGTCTAATATGTAAACACTGTTTAGGATTAGATTGAATTATGGATCCAGATGGGTAGAGGAGTCCATCTTTTGTGCCAAGATTCTTGGCTTTTAATTAATTGCCTTTTAACTCTTTGCTATGCAGTTGTTGGGTCTTTTAAAATCAAGGGTGGCTTTTGCAGTGAAGTGTCTTTCCCTTCCTCACTTCCATATAGAAACCTGTTCCACTCACTCTTAAATATATGACTGCAAATGCTAGAATAACAACACTATCTGATGTGTACCTACCAGCAGGTTTGTGGGAAAATATTAGGGAAGATCAATCAACAGCAGCTTTTAGGACCCATTCTAGAACATACATTTAAAAATGCAAAATAGGGGTCTTCTTGGTGGTTAAGACGAAACCTATGAAGCTATTTGCAGCCTCTGCAGCACGAGTTCGATCCCCGGCCAGCCAAGGAGAAATCCACATGGCACAGCAGACCTCTCCTGACTCACCCGCTGCTCCCCTCAACAGTGTATTTCTTCAGTCTGCCTGTTCTGTTCCCCACTCTGTCTCTGGTGAATCCTCTCACCCCCCACACCTCTGGCCTGTACCCCAGTTCTTGTATGCATAAATAAATAAATCTTTAAAAAAATAAAATGCAAAATAAACCATCTATTTACGGCAAAGACTTAGTGTTACCTTCCCTGGATGGCATCCTGTGAGGTAGATGCATTAGAGTGATTACCCATCTGCTCACCCATCTTGTCTGTTAACTGACCTGAACAATGTTTGCCAAACAATTGCTGGTATGAAACACCCCACTCACTCACATGTAACTCTACACAGCAGGGGTCTCTTCAGTTTTTAAATCTAAGTTTTTTTAATTGTCCTAACTCCAAGCTTGAGTTTCTAAACCAGAAAACATTTGAAAAGCAAATAGAGGTTTGGTAAAGATTTACAAAAGTGCAAAAACAATCTGGACATGCTAGATTGACAACCTATCAAAAAAGCTAAAATTGAAAAGTTTTACAAATTTGGGATGGGTAAACCAAATGCAGGATATAAGAAATTTGTCCAGAGTGTGAGACAAAAAAGGTGGTTGTCGTGGATAGCTTGGTAGAAGTAAGTTGATAATGTGTAATAAGGTCTGAAGATGCATTAATAGAAATATAGTGCTCTGCACAAGGGAGAAGAGAAAGTTCTGCTCTATTGCAGAACCTCTGATATGAGATTGGCTGACTCTACAGGTGAAGAACCAGGGGTCCACTCAGAACCATAATGGAAATGGAATAATATGGAAGAATAAGACTTTATTTTATATGTTAATATAAATGTCTGCCAGTTAATTATTTCAGGAATTCATCTTCTCAAGAGCATCTACACAGTTTTATATACTGCTTATTTTAATGACAATATTGTCATTTTAATGACAATAGATCAGATCAGGATACTTAACCACAATTTTGATGGAAAATTTCACTTAAACATTTAAGTGGGCTAATAAAAATTATTTTCTTGAACAGCATCGTTACAAGTTACAGTTACTATAGTTGAGAAGATATGATCACTATCTGTGACTTTGTACTTTCAAGACACAGATGTGGGAGCCAGAACTCACGCATTAGAAAATCTATGAACAATAATGGTTTCCCACTGACGCAGGTAATACATGCATTCCATGTTTTTCAAAGGTTTGCATTACTCTTCTTGGCTTATATGAAGACCTATATTAGTACCTGGTTTTGCTAACTTAAGACAAATCTGAAAAGCACTTCTGCTTTTACTACAATAAGTCAAACTCATAGCAGGAATTTAGAAAACCTAAATAAGGGACCAGGAAAAAGACTAATTATAATAAAGAAAAATCAAAATTAACAAGCAACTATAAACCAGAGAGATGGAGGGGGAAGGAGTGAGAGGGATTAGGGTCAAAATAAGGGGGGGTGTAATTGTATGGGTGTAAGGTCAGGAATGGACACGGTGCAGGTTTTCTGATCCAGCAGACCGGGTAAAGGAGGAGTCAGAGTCCTCAGTGGTTTTTGCAGGTCTTTTATTGGGGTTCACCAGGCTTGCGGCAGGCAGGAGTGCTGAGGGGCCGGGAGGCTGGTAGGCCTCCCAGCCCCCAGCAAATCCTCACTCTCTCTGGGCTCTCTGACTTTCTCTCTGCTTCTCTGCTTCTCTCGGCTTCTGTTCGTTCTTGGCTTCTCGGTTTTTCTTTCAGCTTCTCCTCAGCTTCTACTGGCATCCCCGTGACGTCACCCTTAAAAGCCCAGTCTTAGCCCAGGTGAATCCCATCTACCTATGCCCACACCCTACTCCAGGTGCCCCCCCATCAGGCATGCATTCAGGACCGCAAGGATCCATCATCTGTCCTGATGGCGGGAGGGCAGAAAAGCCTGACATTTTTCCTTACCCTGCAATGGGGAATATAACCAAAATGAAAATACATACATTGTGCAAAAATGAAAAATGATGTAAGAATTATATAAAATAAAAAATAAGTCAAAAGCAGAAAAATGGGGCCTCCCCTGGTGGCACAGGTGGTTGAGTGCCACGCTGTGAAGCTGTCCACAGCCTCTGCAGCGGGGGTTCGATCCTGGGGCCTGCAAGGGTCCCACATGGTGCAGCAGACCTCTTCTGTCTCCCCCACTGCTCCCCTCAGCAGTGTATTTCAGTCAGTCTGCCTGTTCTGTTCCCCACTCTGTCTCTGGTGAATCCTCTCATCCTCCCGTGTGTCTGGCCTATACCCTGGTTCTTGTATAAATAAATAAATAAATCTTTAAAAAAAAAAAAAGGTGGAAAAGTGCCCTTCAGGGCTCACTGCGCCTGCGCCTGGAGGCACCGCTCCTGGCAGCAAGAGTGGTGGGACCAGACTCCTTCCCCAGGAGCTCCTTCACAGGCCTGGGTATTTATCACATTACTCCTGCTTTTACTATATGTGTGTGCGGTTATGTTTTATGTATTATTTGGTGTGATTTGATAGGTTATTTTTCTGGATCTGGGCAGGCTCAAATTTTTTTCTATTTAAGCCAGTGGTGCTGCTCCTTAGCCTTAAGGAGCTTAGGCCGCTTTGGCTCAGGAAAGTTCTCACTGGAACACTCTGCTTTCAGATTACAGGGAATCGGTTAATTTTCATTTTAGAGACTGAGAAAACAGAGATTAAATTGCCCATGGTCGTAAAGTCACAGAACTAAACCCAAGTCTGTCTGACCTTAAGGCGTCTCCAGTTTTCTTTAAATATTTGAGAGACCACCAATGACTAACAGATTTATAATTCATCATGAGAAAGAACTTTGTATTCATTACAGCTGTGCTAAGGTGGCTGCCTTGAAAGTAGCATTGGAGAAAATGCAGAACACCTGCTAAATTTGAATTTCAGCGAATAGTGACAGTTTTTGTGTGTGCGTGTATAATTATGTGCCAAATACTGCACAGGACATTCTTGTGTGAAATATTATTAATTGTTAATCTGAAATTCACATTTAAGTGCATTTTTATTAGTTAACTCTTGCTCGCCTGTTTAGAAACAACAGCTTTTCCAGGTGCTTGTGGTTAAAAGCCCTGTGATCACATGGAGATGCGGGATTGTGTGTCTGATAGTGGGAAAGAGTCGAGTTGAGGCTGTATGGAAAATGGAGCCCAGATCCAATCACCTCCACGATGAGGTGGGAAAGCTAAATGACTTTATAATTGATGGCTTTGAGAAACAGGGATTCTTTATGGTCTTTGTAGCTTGTTCCTCTGGCAGGATCATCTCAGGTAGGTAGAAAGGACAGGTGAAAGCAAAGGAGAACATTATTGCTCATGATTAAGATTTCTTGAACTGTGTCAGTGGCAGAGATAAGGGGAAACACATCTCTCCCGAGAACTGTGTTTCTACCCGAAATTCTGAAATGTTCACAAGCAAGGCACAACATGTCTAGTGTATTTTCTGTTTTGTTCCCAAAGGGATAAAGTATTTGCAATTTTATTCCTAGGGATGGGGATTAGGTTAAGTAGTGCCTGGCAGACCCTCCAAATCACTTAAGAAGATAAGTTGAAAGTTGGCCCTCCTTTGAAGTTTATGAAACCATTATTTTAGAAACATTTCTTAATGTTTCTGAATAAGACGTTTTAGGAGGCTTCTTCCTTAATGGATGTCTTATAGCAAATAGTATTAACAACCTGTCACAGGAAATCCTTAAATACTTCAGTGCTGATAATTGACAAATAACGAAAGTTCAGCTGAGGTGCCTTTCAAATTTGGTTCTCCCATGCAGTGTGATCTGTTTACTGGAAACTGTTGTTAAGATTGTAAAAACAAACTCCATCTGGGCGCCGGAACATAAATGCAGGCTGTCTCTGCAGGAAAAAATCATGTGTGTGTGTGCTTGAAGTTAGCAGTATTTCTATAGCTATATTTATGGGTTACAAATTATGAGAGATACTTGAAAATTCCCCTAGAGAAACAAGTAGGGAGCAAAGCCATGTTGTTATGGGGAAACCAATATATAAAACAAACCCAGTTTTAGAAAATGGTTTCATTATTTTATAAGTAAAAACTGGCCTACCCTAAAAAAAATAAGATGCTATTAATTTCTCTACCCAGACCAAGTCTAAAAAAGCCTGACAATACAACAAGGAATTTTTAAAACTATAATTTTGGAGTAGGGAAAACTTTTGTAAGCAAGGCACGAAAGAAAGATGGATAAATGCCCATGTTTCAAAAAATACCACAAAGTCAAAAGAAAAAAACTAGAAGAAATAGTATAGCAGCAAAGACAAAATTTTCTTAATGGGCATAAAAATACAATTCACACTTGGTGAATATAATTGGCTAACCTTATTCAAATTTAAGAGTTATGAGATCATATTCTCCCCTAGAAGTCTGGCAAATACAGAAAAGTCTGATAATGCAGCTCTGGAAAGAGCTGGTGGAGCCACTCACACTGTTGTCAAGAGTAAAAACTGAAGTGGCCTGTTTAGGAGACAATTGGCAATATTTATCAAAGTTTTACGTTCATGTTCCCTTTGCCCTAATAGTTCTTGCTCTGGAAACTTAACCAACAAGAATGTATAGTACCCCAAAGCAATTTTCCAAGAAAAATAACATTTCCCTTACAAGATTCATGTTGCTTTGCCAGCCATGTACCCAAGTGGTAAATGAGCATTGCATGGGGAAGGAGAGGAACACACCCAGAACAGAGAACAGATCCATGCTCCAAAGCCTGGCAGGATGCTGGTCAAGTTCAAGTGGAGTCTAGAGTGAATATTCAGTTTGTGAACTGAATCTCCATAAAGAGAGCAGGCCCATCAAGATGCTAGCTGGAGACAGTATTTCCATGGGAACAGTATGTCTAGGCACACTACTTTTGCAAAGAGTATGATTTCAGGCACTTGCAGGATTCTTTTTCTTTGGTTTTTGCCTAATACCTTCTTTATTGCTCTTTCCCTTTTGAGCTCTTTCTCTTTTCCTCTGCTCCTCTGGGGTAACATGGCCCTTACACCCACCTAGGACCATGGCCCCTTCTTATATATCATGCAAATCTCCAAGCACACTGCTAATCCCCCTGTCTTCTGTATTCCTCCTACTCAGCAAGATGCTGGGCCTCTTGCAGGGCAGTGTATGGTGGTGCCCCTCTGGCTCCTGCTCTGGAATTCTTAGCCCTTGGCACCCTGTCCCTAGGAGCCGTTCTGTTACTCTCACATTTGTCTCAAAGACAAATGGGCGCCTTCAACACTTGAGATCAAGCCACTGTTGAAGTGTCCATTAAATCTTAGACCCCAGTAGGCCCAGGGGGATCAGCTCATGCTCTACCACTCTTGTCTTCCTCAGTTTTACCTCAGTTTTTCCTCCCTAGTCTTTGTTTTTCAAATATATTAATTTTACTTTGAACAGATAATACATTTACATGATTCAGAAGTCAAAACTATAAAAAGGTGTACACAGAAGTCTCAGCTCCACTCCTCCTCATCACACTGTATTAGATTCTTATTTATTCTTCCAGAGGTTCTTGATATGAATGTGTTAGGGGTACACACACACACACACACACACACACACACACAGATGTGCATGCACAGATATAGCAGGACATCAAAGAGATGACACTTTTAACCCTCTTTCTTAGCCAGAAATACATACACATGACTTAATTTTTCCTATTCCTTGCTTTTTGTCACCTAAAAATACCTAGTTATATATTTTTTACTTTTAATTATGGAAAATACACAAAACATAAAATTTACCGTCTTAACTGTTTTTAAAGATTTAGTTCAATAGTGCTAATTATGTTCACATTGTGGAACAACCAAAATCTAGAATTCTTCTCATCTTGTGAATCTGAAATTCTTAGCCCTTGAAGCAACAACTCCCCATGTCCCTCTGTCCTGGCACCCTCCATTCTGCTTTCTGGTTTTGTGTTTGACTACACTAGAAATCTCATAGAAGTGAAATCATACAATATTTGTCTCTTTGTAACTAGCTTGTTTTCACTTAATGTCCTTAGAGACTATCCACATTGCTGCATGTGTCAGAATTTCCTTCTCTTCTGCAGCTTTGTCTATGCCATACCACATTTTGTTTATCCATGAATCATCACTGGACATGCATTTGCTTCCATCTTTTGACTGTTGCCAATAGTGCTGCTATGACCATAGAATAAACAAATATTTATATAAGACCCTACTTTCAATTTTTTTGAGTGTATACACAGAAATGAAATTTCTGGATCATGTGGTAGTTCTAGTTTTGATTTTTGCAGGACCACCATACTATTTTCCATAGTGGCCAGCTCTTTTACTTTCTCAGCACAAAGATTCCAGTTTCTCTACATCCTCACAACACTTGATGTTTTCTGTTTTGGATTTTGCTTTTGTTAGTAGCCATCTTAATGGGTGTGAGGTGATAGCCTCATTGTGATTTGTATTTGCATTTTCCCTATAATTAGTGATCTTGGGCACTTCTTCATGCGTTTTTGGTTACTCTGTTCTGAGATTTATACTTACAGGACCTGAGTAACTCGCAGCCTTCAGCAAAAGAGGAAATCTTTTGCTGTATTTGGGCCACATCTTTCTGTGTAGTGGGGTAGCCTGTGTTTCACTCTCTTCCTCCTTTCTGCTGAATATTTAAAACCTTCATCTGATTCTCAAATTCATTCTTACCCTTCTCTACTAGAGACACTGCTGAATCATTGTGACTTCATTATTTTAATTCTTTACTCTCTGATGTACTCTTCCAGACTCTGAGTAATTTGGGCCTATAGTAATGGAGAGATGAAGTCACTAAGTAAAAAAAATGCTAATAACCGTCATTGCTGAAGCAAACCCTGTGGATGGGATGAAAAGATTTCCACTCCTCAGGCTAGATCTCTTGTTAACTGCTGTTCCCTGTCTGCTTTGTCTTACTGGGCCTGGGCAGGTTCCCTTGTAGGCATCAACATTTCCACTCTCATCAACTCTTATATTCTGAAACTCACCTGATCACTCTCAGAATAACATGTGCTGATCTTCTCAGTCTACCTCAAGTCTGCCTTAATCAGTGTTTTTCAATTTTGTTGCACGTTAGAATTGGCTGAGAAAAATTCATAAAGATTGATGTTTGGGGTCTACCCACAGGGGTTTTTACTTAATTGAGTAGCCTGAGCATTAGGATTCAGTGTGCAATCAGGGTTGAAAATTATTGACTTAAATTTTTGGAACAATTAATTAATATTACTAATTAATTTTATTTATAAATATTATTAGTTCTCTGTCTATAACTTAGAAGACTTCTCAAAATTGTATCCTAGATTGGCCTCTCTCTGCTGGAGTTGCCATAGTCACTCTCTGGGTTTTACTCTCCGTTAACTATATTAGTCCATGTTTCCTCTGTGGTCAAATCACAAGTGCTTTTTCCTAGATTCAGCTATGAAAGGGATCTGCCCCCTTTTAATTTCATGTCGCTCTGGCCTGTAGGGAACAGAATAGAATAAAATATCTTACTTACCCCACCCATGAACCCTTTCTACAGCAGGAATATACATTGGCAAATATTTAATCCAAAGCTTATTGGGAAAACCTTGGAGTCTTATTTCTGTGGTAGTAAAATTCTACTAAACAGTTCCTTCCTATTTCTAAATCTAATCTAATTGGCATATGCCATGTTAAAGAGACACATGTACCTGGAAAGGCAAGAAACTTCTGAGTCTAATACAAAAATAAGTAGAAATAACATGGGAGGAGGATTGACAATCTGAACATTTTGAAACTTCATTAGTTTATCTCTGCACTTTTCTGAATTCTTTGCTCTCAGGTCAGTTCATATGATGGCTCTGTTGTGCCACCTCTAGACACTGTTATTGGTAGAACTCTCCTTTCTTCAAGATGTTATGGAAAGTCATCCAGTTATTCTACAGTGAAGGATTAAGCACATTAAACATTTTTTTCCTTGACATAATTATGATGAGTGTTGAGCTGCTGACAGGAAGGAGACCTTGTCTCCAGTGGCTTCCCATCTGCACTCATATGAACTATTTTGTGGAAGTTTTCCCTGCTTTAAGTCCCAACAGCAGTACTGGTTCATGCTGTTTGGACCATATAAGTACAGGAAGTATCATAATAGAAATCTTTTGGACAAGAAGTCATTGGCCCACACCTCTCCCAGCACTTAGAGATCAACGTGGTTATATAAATCTGTAGTTAGAGAAGACTCAATTAACTTGCTAATTGGAGCCCTTGTCTAATTGAAGGATATCAATGGGGAGCAAGGCTTAGAGTTTAGGCTTGTATTATGCTTCAACATCTCCTATCTGTGATACATTCTCAAGTCTCATTTTCCCAGAGTGCAAAAATCAAGAAAGAACAGCAATTACCTCATGGAATTGCGATGAGGTTTAAATGAGACAATCCACAAAAGCTCTTGGCAGAATACTTGACACACTATGAGCACGCAGTAAATGTTATCTGCATCATTTCATTTGCAAGAAGCAAACAAATGGACTCTATCTGGCTCTAGAAACAATGGAACTTAGAGCCCTTTCAATGACTCAATCAGGAATCTCCAGTGTCTCAGGTCCAGCAGGAGCTCACAGGCCAGCTGTTTTACCTGGTTCCAGGCTCCAGTCACCCAGCAGAGGAGGGCAGTGGCCACAACTGCAAAGCATGTGAACAGGGGCTTTGCTATTCTCTGTATTTTGTGCAGCTGGGAAAATTTTAGGGAGGTCACTGATCCTGCACAGAACAATTCAATGCTGGAATCCTGGACCACATTTGGGAGTACACTGGCAATAAAACATTCCAATAAATAACATTCATCGCTAAAGGGAAAAACAAATTTTAAAACTCCTAGTATATGTTGGACATTAGGAAAGATTTAAGCCAAATCCCTAGAACCTTCTTCCTCTGTAGAAAAGTAAAATTATCACTGAATAAAATAAATAATAAATAAAATAAAATAAATAATTATCACTGAATGAAATAACCTATGCAGATAAGGATATCAAATCATCAAGATTTGCTCAAGTATGCTTATTTATTGAATTGGTAAAGCCTAAAAAGTATACCTATAGATTTTATAAATATTTTCAGCCTAAATTAACCTTATTAGTCAGCGAATTTAATATCTTCAGGTACTTCATACCCTGGGGAATTTAGAGTGCCCAATATGTAATTGTGTTATTTAGCTGTGACATTGTCAAAACATTCTTTATGATAGTGCAACATGGGTGCAATAGGCATATTTAGCTCCCATAATTTCATATTTAAATTCAAGTGTCATGCTTCAACAACAGAGCCATTACAGAGGTGAATGTAAGATGATTGAAGACACAGTCCTGGTGGTCTTATCTTCCTCAGTGGCCCTGTCATTCCCACTGAGCGTACACAGTAGCTTTCCAGACTTGTGTTCTGTAGACCACCAGGACTCAGATATTTCAGGGAAAGAGTCCCATTAGAAAGCAAATTTGGAAAATATGCTGCAATTTATAGTTTCCTCTTAGAATCTCATAACATTATACATAACTAAGGCTCTGAGACATCACCTAAAATGAAATATGTGACCTCTGTTTAATCCTGTTGGAAAGTGCTGTGTGTGGACACTAGAAAGGACAGAAGTCATAATGAAGCTGTGGCTAGAATTGTAAGAAACTGAGGTCAAAGTAATATAATCAGAGAAAAGATTGCTTGAGAAAGACAAAATGTTCATGCATTTAAATCCACGAAGAGCTATGGACATGTGAAAATAGAGCAAAGGGTATGAAGAGTCATGTATATTGATCTTTGCCATCAGAGTTATGCCCAAGCCTAAAAGCAAGCCGGTTATTTAAATGATACTTTGTCATTTACATAGCAACTATATGGCTATAAATTTTTATTAAATCTTCATATTACCTCCATGATATGAAGTGTTATTCTATTTTGAAAATGAGACAGCTGAATGTTAAAATGGTTAATGATTGGACCTAAAGCATGACACATATGTAAAAGATGAAGGTGAGATATTCTGGGATGAACAAAGGGGAGGGTACGATATATAATAGACTACTGAACATTCTAAAAATACTGTCCATAGAAACTTATTTGCCTTAGATTTCACCTGGCATTTGCCAAAACTATTTGCCTGCAAGAACATTTTTAAACTTATATTTTTCCACATTAATTTCCCATCAACTTTCTGTGAAATATACTTTGAGAGATGGCTGCTCATTCTCAAGATCATGAGTTTCTTACTGGCCAAAAACAAGAATCATTGCAGCAACAGCCCTCACATAAATCATGTCCTATTACTCAAACTACATTAAATAAAAATTAAGAGAATTCCGGGAAATGGTTTAAAGTTTACCTTACTTAAAGAATGCATTTGTTAAGTAATCAGTATCAACCTGTTCTCCCGTCCCTCCTGCAATTTGTGTGTGAGTTAGCTCATAGAAGCTTTCCTGTTTAAAGTCTTTACCAAGAATTGAGCTAAAATGCCACAGATTGCTGCCACAGATTACTTCAAGTATTTGGAATCTTATATACCTGCAGAAAAATAAATGGAAGCATGGGTCAATCTTTGAAAATGAACATTCCATAAGAAAAAAACTGATAGGGCCTCCCCTGGTGGCACAGTGATTGAGTGCTGGGCTGCGAAGCTGCCCACAGCCTCTGCAGCACCGGTTCGATCCCCGGCTGGGGAGGGTCCACATGGCGCGCAGACCTCCCCTGCCGCGCCCGCTGCTCCCCTCAGCAGTGTACTTCGTCACTCTGTCTGTTCTACTCTCCTCTCTGGCTCTGGTGAATTCTCTCACTCTCCTGCGCTTCTGACTGTACCCAGTGCTTATATAAATAAATTAATTAATTAAAAAATAAAACAACACTGATAACCATACCCAGATGTTGCATACCCAGTGGATGCATCTCACATAGTGTCATTAATGGCAAATTCCAAGTTTTTGGTGGACCATCGTGAGGAAGGCTTTCTGTACCTAACTCCAGTTAGAAGCCATCTGTCCTTAGTTGGGAAGGTCCTGCTTCTTTCAGTTGCCATGTTTAGTTAAACCAATGTCCAAACTGGCTATGAAAAGTCATTATAAACTCGTTGAAGGATAATTACAGGACAGCTTCCTATTGCACACTATGAAAATGCAAAAACAAGAGGGTGTATTTACCATGAACTTTACTCTGAAAGCATTTTTGAGGGGAAACAGTTGACACCACTTCATTTCTTCTTGATTCAAACTTCCTTTTAATTCATTGTCATTCTAAGTGACTAACTTAATAGAAAAGTGATAACTTTGGACAAATGTTTACACTCTGATTTTTGAAATTTTTTTCCCCAGCTTTATTAAGACATAATTGACATGTAACTTTACAATGTAAAATGTGCTGATTTGATCCCTGTTTATTTTGATTGCCTGAGTAGTCTTTATTAACACCTCCATTACCTCACATAATCACCATTTCTTTTTTTGTGGTGAGAACATTTAAGATCTACTTCCTTAGCAAGTCTATAATACATGGATATAATGCAGTATTATATGTATATATAAATATATACAAATATATAATATAGTACTTCAAGTACATACTACAGCACTGAAAGTATGACCACCATACTATATATTAGATCCTCAGAATGTATTCATTGACAGATAAAATTGTGTAAGCTTGAGGTGTTCACTGATTTGTTGCACCTATATATTGTGAAATAATTTCCACAATGAAATGAAAATCCATCTCCACGTATTACCATTTTTTGTCATTGTTGGAGTGAGAACATTAATGTTCTGCCATCATAGCAATGTACAACTACATCATACAGTCTTACTAATGACAAAATCCCTGGACCTTAATCATCTTATAACTAAAAGTTTATACCCTTTGAAAAACATCTCGTCTCCACAGTGCCTCAGCTCCTGGCAACTCCCATTCTACTCTTTGTTTCTATGAATTCAGAGAAGTTAGCTTACACATGTAAGTGAGATCATAAAATATTTCTCTTTTTTCTGTCACATTTTTTTCACTTAGCACAATGCCCTTAATTTCATCCATGTTACCAAAAATATCAGGGCTTTCTTCTTTCTCATAGCTGAATAATATTCAAGTGTGTGTGTGTGTATACACATACATATGTTATAGAGATCTCTATCTCACATAAAAACATATACTCTCTGAATATTCATCTGTTGACAGATTCTTAGGTTATTTCTTTATATTGGCTATTATGGTTTGTTAAAATTCTACAATGACTATGGAAACAAACCTAGAAAAGGGATTGCTAGATCATATTGTAGTCCGGTTTAAAGTATTTTGAGGACCCTCCAAACTTTTTTCCATAATGGCCACACGAATTTGCATCCCCACGAACATTGTGGTAGGTTCCATCTTCTCCACATCTTCACCAGCATTTATCTCTTGCCTTTTATTTATTTTTTATTTTTTTAAAGATTTATTTATTTATTTGTACAAGCACTGGGTATAGTCAGAAGTGCGAGAGGGTGAGAGAACTCACCAGAGCCAGAGCAGGGAACATAACAGGCAGACGAAAAAAATCTAAAAGGCAAGAGAGGGGAGCAGCGGACATGGCAGGAGAAGTCTGTGTGCCATGTGGGACCCTCCTGGTGGCCGGGGATTGAACCGGCGCTGCAGAGCAGCCCAGGGCTCAACCGCTGCGCCACCAGGGGAGGCCCTATCTCTTGCCTTTTAGATAGTAGCCATTCTAACAGGTTTGAGGTGATATATTATTACGGTTTTGAACTGCATTTCCTTGGTGGTTAGTGTTGTTCAGCACCTTTCATGCACTTGTTGGCCATTTCTATGTCTTTGGATAAAAGTCTACTAGTCTACTGGCCATTTTTTTTTTTATCAGATTTGTTTTTGAAATGAGTTAAGTTACTTATGTTTTGGATACTAACCCTTTATAAGAAATACGTATATTTTAAAGATTTATTTATTTATGCATACAAGAATTAGGGTATAGGTCAGAGGTGTGGGGGGTGAGAGGATTCACCAGAGACAGAGTGGGGAACAGAACAGGCAGACTGACTGAAATACACTGCTGAGGAAAGCAGTGGGCGAGTCAGGAGAGGTCTGCTGCGCCATGTGGGTAACTCCCTGGCTGGTCGGGGATCAAATTATGCTGCTGTGACTGCGGATAGCTTCATAGGTTGTGTCTTAACCCCTCATGCTATCAGGGAGGCCCACCCTTTATAAGATACATTATTTACAAATCTTTTCTCCCATTTTGTAGGTTGCCTTTATATTATGCTGATAGTTTCTTCTACTGTGCCTGTGCTTTTTTTTTTTTAAATATTCCTAATTAATGATTTTTGGTTTTGCTGCTCATGCTTTTTGTATTGCCAAGGTCAACATCAAGGAGCTGTTTCTGGTTTCTTCTAAGAGTTTTAAAGTTTGACATTTAAGTCCTTCATCCTTTTTGAGTTAACTTTTGTGTATGGCATAGGATAATGTTCCAGTTTCATCCTTTTGCACGTGAATATCAAGTCATCCCAGAGCAGTTATTTTCTTTGAAGACTCTGCCCTTTCCTTGTTGTATATTTTTTGTTCCCTTAAGTAAAGTATTAGTTGATCATAAATGTAAGAGTTTATTTCTGGAATCTCAGATCTCATCTATCCGTTCACATGTCTGTTTTTATGCCAGTACCATACAATTTTAATTATGATAGTCCTCCCCCATCCAAGTTTTGCTTTCCATGATTTCAGTTCCTTGGTTCCAAAAAAGATTATGAAAAATTCCAGAAATAAGCAATTTACGAGATAAATTGCATGTAGTTCTGAGTGGCATGATTACCTTTCTCAATATCCCAATCTGTTCCACCTGAGATGTCAGTTTTCCAGTTGCCCAGCTTATCCGTGCTCTACATAGTGGTGAAAGGTACGTCACAATGCCTGTCATTCAACTCGCTTTCTCTCATCACATAGTCATTGTATTAGCACCAAATCATCACAAGTAGGGTGAGTGTAGTGTAGTTATGTATTTGTAGAGAGATCACATTCACATGACATTTATTACAATATACTGTTTAATTGTTCTGCTTTATTTTTGTTATTAGTCTCTGTGACTAGTTTATAAAGTAAACTTTGTCATAGATATGTACATACAGATAAAGTGTGTTCAGTACTATGCACAGAGGCAGGCATCTAATGGGGTCTTACAACATATCTCCCACTTGTAAGGGAAGACTACTGTACTACAGCTTATAGTATAATTTGAAATCAGAAGTAGGGTGCCTTTCGTTTTATCCTTCTTCTTGGGATTATTTTGACTCTTCAATCTCTTGTATTTTCATACAAGCTTTAGGATTGCTTTTCTGTTTCTGTGAAAAATACCACTGGGATTCTGACACAGTTTGCATTGAATCTGTGGATCATTTTTGGTACCACAGACATTTTAACAACATTAATTCTTCCAATCCCTAAACATAAAATATCTTTCGTGTATTTCTGCCTTCAATTTCTTTCATGAATATCTTATGGCTTTTGCCTTACAGTCCCTTGGTTAAATTTATTCCTAAGCATTTTATGGTTTTGGTGCTATTGTAAATGAGATTGTTTTCATTATTTCTTTTTCAGAAACTTCATGGTTAGTGTATAGAAATACAATTGATTTTAAGACTGGAAACTTTAAAATTTATTAATTTTAACTTTTTTTTGACAGAATATTAGAATTTTCTATAAGATCATCTCATCAGAAAACAGACAATTTTACTTCTTCCTTTCTGATTCCAATTTGGGTACATGGCAGCTGCATGGCATGCACGCCTGCAGCTGCAGGTCTTGGCTATGCAGTAGAGGCTGGTGATTTGGAATCGAGCCAGCCTTGTGCAGGTCCACAGCTCGGGGGCAGTGAGATATCAGTGGCAGGCAAGTCCGGCGGTATAAGCTAGCTATAGGAGACAGAGCTGAAGCCACACCTACGATGGCTGCAGAGACATCTACTACTGTGGCTGCAGGATCTCCCCATGGGCATGTGCATGGCACTGGAGGCTGGTGTCAGAATGGAGCCTGGGGTATGCTGGCACAGCTGGAGCAGCTAGCCTCAAGCACAGGCATGGAGGTGAGGGTCAGCTTCAAGGATTCTATGCTTGCATTTTGCACTCCTGCAGCCACAAAAACTTGTTCTGGCCGCTGGTGGGGATTCTGGGCTCTGGTGGAGATGGGACTAGGTGAGGGAATAGGGAGGAACTCATCTGGCTAACATCTACGGCATTGATTATCTACCTGTGTGGTGGAAACTGGCAGAATCTGCAGGGCATCTGTGTCGACTGTGTTGGCCATTGCTAAGATGAGCTCTCTGTAATTGGGGAGTTCCCTCCTGGGGCTAAGCAGTGCTGGCCTGAGGATGGGAATTCACAGGCAAATGAATCTGTTCTTCCTTCCTTTTATGTGTGGTCTCAGGGTTTTGTTGTTGTTGTTGTTGTGTTATTGTTATTGTTGTTCTATTGTGTTGCTGAAGTTTAATTGAACTCCTGAGCTTTCACAGAACTGATCTTATTTGGGACAACTGTCCAATTGTTGATCTTTGCAGGAGGATGGAGGCCGTGCTCACCCACTTTGCTATTTTGGTGATAATCACCACATAAATATTTTATTTTATTTTTTAAAGAATTATCCATTCATGCATACAACAGCTGGGGCACATGCCAGAGGTGTGGGGGTGGTGGTGGCGAGAGGATTCACCAGAGACAGAGTGGGAAACAGAAAAGACAGACCCACTGAAACACACTACTGAAGGGAGCAGCAGGAGCAACAGGAGAGGTCTGCTGTGCCATGTGGGAATCTCCCCGGCCACCCGGGGATCGAACTCATGCTGCAGAGGCTGCGGACTGCCTCATAGTGCCGTGCTCAATCCCCTGCGCCAACAGCGAGGCCCATTAAAATAAAAATCCATAGATCTATTATTTCTTCTGTTCTTTTTAGCTTTTGTCTCCCATTCATAGTTGACAAAAATAGAATCTCAACTTCTGTGAACCTCAGTTTGCTCACATTTAAATGCAAGGATTTGGCCAGAACTGGCCATGACATCATGGATAGTTTGTCGAGTAATTCTGGATATTCAGACACATCTTCTGACCTATAGCAAATATAATAGTCCTTCTATTAACAGAACCACATTAATATCATGCTCTGCAACTTAATAGTTCAGGGAACTTGAGCAAATGCCTCTTTCTAAGTCTTGGTGGCCATATCTATAATACGGATAAAAACGTGCCCACACCTTCAGGTTCATAGAGGATGAGCTGAAGCAATCTTCTCAGTCCTCAGTCCGATGCCTGACACAGAGCAAGCATGCAACAAAGAGTTGTAACTAGTATCACATTAATAGGTGCATATAAGAAATAATTAGCAATAATAGTAGCTCAGTGGGAATTCCCTGAAAGCTTTTGCCTACCTCCCATAGCATCCATTACATGGGGGAATATGTCATTGTCAGAAAGCTCTGCTATCTCCACGCTCCTAATCCCTTTCCTCATTATGAATGAGTTCCTCATTTCCACCACCTTCTCCATCTTTCCACACCATCTCTGCCACAAGCACCTCCTACTCCTGTGTGCATCCTGCCTTTCCTAATAACAGAACAGTTACACTTCCATGGCTCTGTCACTCTTATTCTCAAGTTCTCGCACTGCATGCGAGCTACTTGACCATCATGACTTGACTATCTTATTCTCCACTCTGTCCCAAGAACCTAAGCATGGTAGGTATATAGTAAATATTTGTAGAATGAACAAATGAATAATGTTTCCATTGCCATTCCTGACTTAAAGTGTGGTCCTAGATAAATGTTTCAGAACACAAAGATAACCAGGCCTTCGCTCTTACCACCATTAGAGAAGTTTTTGGTATGGATTACCCAAAGGTCATGCAGCTGGCTCAGAGGTAAATGGTCAATTTATCCATTTCCCCATTCTCTTCTACACTATCTATTGTATGTGTGAGATCGATAGTTCTCTGACTAATGCACAGCCTATCTGTTTTATTCTTCCATTAAAGAACTAGAGGTTGGATAAGCATTTGAACTTCAAAGCTTTGCCTTTTCTGTTATAAAGTGATAGAAGAAATCTAGGAGCCATTAAGTAATCACTCAGGTGAAACTTACTTTGGTTTTGTACCACTTGTTAATAGACAAGAAGAACGAATGTGCTTGTCTGCAAAAAGTAGCTGAGATTACATTGTACATTGCAAGACCAATTTTTTAAAAAACACAGCATCTTCCTTTGACAAGGGGAAGAAATTCCATCTCTTTGTAAGTCTGGCTCTGTTGGTTATTAATGTAAATACGTTGCTAAAATGAGTGACATCTTTATTTGTTTAAAATCACCCATATTTTTTTAAATCTCTGTGTCTAATAAATATCCATTCCTTAGAAATTACATTATTAAATCAATTTATCCGAAAGTTTATTCCAAATGAACTCATTTTGACTTGGCTTATCTTCAGTATAACAAATAACCTAAAAGAATCATGGCATCTACTTTTATCTTATTTTCAGTTGTAAAAATCTGTATAGAAAATATACAAGTAGAGTTATCAAAACTACTAAAGTAATTAAGAAAATCTTTATGCAGTGGTGAAATTTAATTTAAGCTAGAGGTCAATGCAATGTCTGAATAGCATTGTGAACTTAGTATTAGCATTTCCAAGAACAGTGACTTCATTCATCACTCCATTATGTAGTTACTTTACTTTAGGCATATTGCTAGGTTTATGATATACAATTCATTCATGCATTTATAAATTCATTCAAAAATTAACCATTGAACATAGATGTGCCAGGCACAATTCTATTTTTTTTTAAAGATTTATTTATTTTTTATTTATTTATACAAGCACTGGGTATAGTCAGAAGCGCAGGAGGGTGAGAGAATTCACCAGAGCCAGAGCGGGGAGCAGAGCAGGCAGAAGGACCGAAATACACTGCTGAGGGGAGCAGCAGGCAGCAGGAGAGGTCTGCGCGCCATGTGGGACCCTCCTCCTGTGGCCAAGGAGCAGCTGGGGATCGAACCGGCGCTGCAGAGGCTTCGGGCAGCTTTGCAACCCAGCACTCAACCGCTCCACCACCGGAGAGGCCCCCCCAGGCACAATTCTAGATGATACTGATGAAAAAGTGATATATGGTCCCTGCCATCAAGAAGTTTACATTATGCAATGGACGGAGATGGGAAAAAATGTCCTTCAGATTATATCTGCAAAGAGCAACACTATAATTAATAACTAACTTCTCAAAAAAATTATGAAGGTAGAAATCAATTGATGGGTCATTTTTTTTCTTTTTGCACAGAAGAACTGGGGTTTAGGCCAGAGGTGCGTAGAGTGAGAGGACTCACCAGAGACAGAATGGGGAGCAGAACAGACGGATTTACTGAAATACACTGCCACGGGGAATAGCAGGCCAGACAGGAGAGGCCTGCTATATGTGGGTTAGCTCCCTGACTGGAGATCTAACTTTGTTAATAATGCCTCATATAACTTTTTGTAATAGTGTTTTCATATTCCTCAGATAAATACCCAGGAGGGATATTGTTGTCCTAGGTTCAGATGATATATCTATTTTCAGTTTTTTTAAGGAATCTGCACATTATTTTCCACAGAAGCTTCCCCAATTTGTATTCCTACCAACAATGAATGAGAGATTTTTCTTGATACCCACCTCACCAACACTTGTTGCAGTCTTTCTGATACACGCCATTCTCACAGGGGTGAAATGATATCTTACTGTATTTTTAATTTGCATTTCCTTTATAAGTGACATTAAACATTTTTTCATGTGCCCATGGGCTATCTGGTTTTCTCTCAGGGTACTGTGGGAACCTTTCTGGTGTGCTGGAAATATTTTTTCTAGATAATGATCTGGAGTTATAAGCATTTAAGCACTTGTATAAACTCATCATGCTGTAGACTTAGAGTAGGGCACTTTACTCAATAAAAAAAATAGACATAAAAACACATGCATCAAAAGCCATATTCCAATGGAAACAAAAAGTATTTTGATATATTCAAAAAGTATTTGATATGTTCTCTTCTCGCCTCCCATACCCCAGCCACAGGTCAGACACTTGATATTTCCTTTTCTCTACACTGAAAAACACACCTTTAAAAAGCATTTGAACTTCTAAAGCTAAATTTTTTATTTTAACTAAATAAAATGCAAAGAAGTTCTCAAATAATCTATTGACAGATGTAAATGATGACTAACCCACAGAGGGTGTATTCTTAGAGGCAGACTGCGTTCTGCTCTTTGTGTGGACAAGCCTCCAGTTTACCACAACCCAGACAGCAGACATTTATTTTACTTCATTTTTTTTTAATGTGGAAATTGAAGCTTAGAATGTCTAAAGAATATATTTATTTCAGATCTTGTAAGAGTCAGAGATAGGCTTAAAACATTGGAATAACATGCAAAGCATCCTCCCTCCTGTAAAATTTCTGTTAAGAATCTTTACCAGTTTGGATTTGCTGAGTTTCTTCAATCACACTTGGCAAAAACTCAAAATTATTAACATTGATGAGAAAGCCTCTCGAATAAAATATTGACACCAAAGCAAAATTGCTTGTTCTAGAGGGTGGTTAGATAATCACTAACATATTCTGGGAGTAATGTGGGAAATGCTAACTCTGGGGAAATCCTTCAAAATAAGATGAGGCTTCTTTCTTCAATGGGCCCACACTCTGGTAATAACAACCAAGGTTTATATTGTATACCCATGTGCCAAGAATTATTCAAAGTGTTGTACCTATATAAACTTATGTGTCCCCAAAACCCAATGAAGTGAATTATTATCCCTCACATTACCATAACAACACTGGGAGGTTAAATACTTTATCCATGATCAAAAGAGTAGTATGTGCTAGAGCCAGGACCAAATAGGCATTCTGGTGCCAATCTATGTTTTGTTTATTTTTTTTTTCTTCCTTCTCTTTTGTCCTCTGAGAGGGAGTGCTTCCTTCCCCTTAGGTGAGAGTATTTTGAGTAAAGGAATTCAGGGGAATTTCCCCCTGGATCCCACAGGGACTCCTTTTTTAGAGCTCCTTCATTATCTCACAAGCAACGCATGGGGGGGGGGGGCCCTGTGCAGCTGAAAGGGGGTCACCTTCTCACTCTCACTCTGGATAATTGGTCTACTGGAGATGATCTCTGAGCTCATATTTAACCTCTAAAATAGAGCCATCATGCCCATTTTAGATATAGAAATCATGTTTTATTTTAAATGAAACAATCTCTCATTCTAGAACCTCAGCCCTGTAGCGCACAGGAAAACTAATAGATTTTCCTAAGAGAATTTCTGGGGAGGCTGAAAATTGAATCTTCCTTTTTCCAGCACACCAGGACCACTGACAGCATTCACAAAACTCCCGATAACTAGATTAATTTGCCAAATGCCACTGCAGATTCAAATATTTTAAACTTGATTTTATATTGATATTTTGTTGTGTGTGCTTTATTTCCTCATGAGTTTCAGGGTTTGATTAATTTTTGCTGAGGCATCTGAGGGATTCCTCCTAAAGAAGAACTTTTTTGTTCATTTTTTATTTTTAGCACAACTTTTTCCTTGTATTTTAGGTTTAGAGTTTATCAACTTTGGCACTGTTGATATTTCAGGGATTAGCAATCTTTGTCACAGGGGCTGTGCTGTTTTATGCAGTGTTCAGCAGCATTCCAGCATTCTATCCACCATTAAGCTGGCACCCCAGTTGTGACACTGCACAAGCCACATGGGAAGGGAAGAAATATCCTAGGTTGAATCACGAGCCCATGGTTCACAAAAGGAAAAAAGCCAAGTATAGTTAAATCCCAGATATTGTATTTTTATGTAGCCAGCCCCAGTGGTTGTGTATTCTTCTCACTGGATCATTTAGACCTCTCAAGGACATAAACTCATGTTGCATCTAGCCCTAAGCCTGACAGTAGTTTCAGAAAATATTTGTTGGATGAATGAAAACGTCAATGAGGAATATATAAAAATTATAATGCCATGAATTTGGGACCACTGAATGTCAAATAAACCAGACATTATAACTGGCTTGGTTAATTTTACTACAAATTGGCTGGCTTGCATTCATTCATTTGAATATTCATTTTTTTGACTCAGCAAACATTTATTGAGATTTTGACAATGCCCTGTCATCTGGGATCACATGGAACTCACCTATAATGGAAGAAATTTTGGGGGTATCAATTCCTTGCAGCAAGGGCAACCTCACGAAGGAGTTGAGAGGTTTCCAGTAAGAGAAAACTTATTTCAGGACTGGGACTGGTGTTTGGTGATTTTGGTGAGGGTTCAAGGAAGCAGAGCTTTTATTCTGGATTACTTGCTGTCAGTAAACAGAGGTAATCCCATGAGAGGGAATCATTCCTATTTAGAAGTCACTGAAATATAAGAGCATAACCTTCTAGTCACTTACCTCCTAGCCCACTATTGTGCCAAACCATAGTAGTCTATATCAAGGAGAAAAGTCTAAACTAATTTTATTTTGGAGGTCTTTTAAAATAATCCTCTTTTCAACTTTTGTACTGTAAATAGAAAATTTAATGGAACTATTTTCTTAGTCTACTGTCAGTCACACAATGAAGCATCTAGTTCCTCTGGGTACTTTTCTTATTTTTAATTTTTGAAGGCCATTCGAGAAAGTGATAAATTGTCTTCATGGGCTTGGCCACAGTTTGCCTCCAGACACAATTTCATGGCTTACTGAGTAAGTTGGTGGTTGACTGGAAAATAAATGAGTTGCTTGAACAGGGCTTCATTTCTCAGGGTTTGTCCATTTAAGAAGGCTATGGGATTTTTCTGTCATCTTGGGCACGATGACCTAATTAAATGTCAGAGTAGTTCATTTTCATCTGTCATCTTAGCACATCTCCCTCCTTCGATTCAAGTATTTGTGAAATTTCTGTTTACAGTTACTTTATTTGCTTATGATATGGAGCCTTTAAACACCAGACTGTCAACTTAATTCTCCGCAGCATATGGTCATCCTTTCAGGAAAACAGGCATTATGCTTTCCACAAATAGATTATAATTGGGTGGTGTGCGTTGCACAACTCTTGACCTCCTCTTGAACTCAGCAGCCAGCGTGGTTGCATGTCTTTGGGAAGGTTGCCCTGCACAGCTCTATTATTCCCTCACTCTTGGATGTTGGAGGAGAATGGTTCTTGAGGAGGTTTCAGTGCATCAGTTGCTTCATATCCCTGAAAGGATAATTTGCCAGACACCATCCTCTCAAGAGTTCAAAAGTCTGCCTGGACTCATGCATAGACTTAGAGAGGACACAGATTCCCTTAAACTCTTGTACATGCTGTTATTTAAAGCATGTGAAATACTTCTGTATCTTTTAAATAACAGTAAGAAAATTTCATAATTCTCTTATTGTTAGCCTTTCATACCAAAAAAAAATCTATCCCATATGACATCAGATGACTCTTTCTGGCCTCTTAGTGGGCTTCCTTTCTAAAACTGTAAAGATTGTGGTTGCAACCAGGTCCTTGATGAGTAGCGGAGGTCAGAGGTGCTTGGCACATGCACTTGACTTTCTAGTCTCCTTTGGGTTTTATAACAAAAGCCAGAGTTTATCTAGCATCCAGCTTTCAGGGGAAATCAAAGAGTGTGCTAGCACCAGAAGTAGGCTAGGCCCTGAGCCTTCAGTGCTGAGTCCTCCACTGTAAAGATGAGAGACCAAATGTACAAAAAGATAAAGGTCAGCCCTTTTATAAAGCAGGAACTTATACCCAGTGTCTGGGGTGGACTAGCCAGGAGGCCAATAGAAGACAAAAAGTTCTAATGGCCTTTCTAGTGTGAAAAGGTTCCACCACTCCTAAGGAGGCAGTAGGATTCTGCTTAGTTTAAGATCATTTCCATCTGTAACCTCCAGTGCGAAGGATAATCAAGAGCATTCCCCTAGCAAGCTCTCTGGAGCTGGATGGTCCTAGCACAAAGCCCTCTGTACATGTAAACCTGCTCTGTTGTAGCAACCAGTGAAAACCCCGTTGCAACTTCAAATGGGCTTCCTTTAAATTAAAGTACATCCAACACTTATAATATCTATCAGACCATCTAAAGAATTAAAGACCTTAATTCTGGCTAATTATGCCTCTATTATACTGGGTAAATATTTGAGTAATTAACTTGAACCCAGGAAAGTGGAACCTGTATAGGATCAGAAATTTTGAAAAAAGTTTTATAGTTTGGAGGCATATTAGCAGTGAGGCAGTGAGTGTTAAAGGAAACTGATTTTTAGATTACTAATTTTACTTAATGTGTAAATTTTTAAAAATAATTTTCATTCAAGCAGCATTGCATTATAGCAGTGCATATATGTGCATATTATAGCAGTTTTAGATGTGCACCATTATAAATAAATATATGTATATACTATAATTTGAATTAACCAAGATAAGGACAAATTTTTCTCTCAAAAATTCTACTGCGGACATTATTATTATTTTAAATTTTATTTCATTATTGAACATTAATAAAAGATTATTTTGCTTCCTTCCTCCCTCTGTCTCAACTGTGTCCCATCACACTAAATCCTTTCTCATATAAGTTTCAAGAACTTGTGCACAAAAAGGGGAAGAGCCATGTAGAGTCATGTAGCTGCGAAGTTTTCTGCTTGTCCTTGTCTCTATATTTGGTGAGTGCAACCCCCTGGCAAATTACAAAGCAGGCTGTACTGTAAACCCTGACAGTTGACTTTTCTTTTTTTTTTTAAGATTTATTTATTGGGCCTCCCTGGTGGCGCAGCGGTTGAGCGCTGGTTGCGAAGCTGCCCGCGGCCTCTGGGGCACCGGTTCGATCCCCAGCTGCTCCCCGGCCACCGGAGGAGGGTCCCACATGGCTCACAGACCTCTCCTGCCGCCTGCTGCTCCCCTCGGCAGTGTACTTCGGTCCTTCTGCCTGCTCTGCTCCCCACTCTGGCTCTGGTGAATTCTCTCACCCTCCCACGCTTCTGACTGTACCCAGTGCTTGTATAAACAAACAAACAAATAAATAAGTCTTAAAAAAAAAAGATTTATTTATTTATGCACACAAGAGCTGGGGTGCAGGCCAGAGGTGTGGGGGGTGAGAGAATTCACCAGAGACAGAGTGGGGAGCAGAACACACAGACCAACTGAAATACACTGTTGAGGGGAACAGTGGGCGAGACAGGAGAGGTCTGCTGTGCCATGTGGGTTGCTCACTGGCTGGCCGGGGATCGAACTTGTGCTGCAGAGGCTGTGGATTGCTTCATAGTGCAGTGCTTAACTCCTTGCACCACCAGGGAGGCCCTGGCTTTTCTTTCTGTAGTGCAAGTGACTGATTTGAGCTTTGATGCTGAGGCATCCACTTCAAAGATGACAAGCGAAAGTAACACATTGGCAGCCACAGTGGAAGATTCAGCCAGCCTCTCCCCTCTGAGGTGCATTTATTTCACAGATCCTCATTAATAAAGGTAAATGACCATTTGGGGTCAGTTATGTGGGGGTTTTTTTGGGTTTTCCCATGCTTTAAGCCCCCCACTTTTATGTACAGTAATTCATTAATTGTGAGCCCACGAAACTCTATCCCCTTCACTGATCCCAATGAAAGCAGGACCCTAGGCACATTCTCTCAATCTCTCTCTTCCTTCCACACACACCTCAATGTGGCCCCACGTATGTGTGGAACTTCCAGATCTTCAAACTAACAAATGATTATTTTTGCACGGATTCCTGAGGGTTATTGCTTAAGGGCTTCTTGCAGTTATAAGAAGAATCACAAGAACTGGTCCAGTCACAATATTGATTACTGAGAGTCTGAAACCAGCACAAAATTCAGTCATATTTGTTTTGGTATTTCTTAGCCCTGGGGAACTTAGCTTTACCCAGTTCCCCAGGACAACTTGTCCCTTCCCCTAGAAAAGTGAGGCATGGTGACCTGAGATAAGCAGCCTGGGGGTCTTGAGTGATGACCTTTTGCTCACTTCCTGGTATGCGACTCAGTTGCTGGTATGAATCTTGCTTCATGTTAGATCTTGTACTGCCGTGAGGCAGAATGGACCTGTGGGGTCTGGTGACTACTTACCTTTTACTCACTCCTTGGTATGCAACAATACAACTCACTTCTTGGTATATATCCATGTCATATCTGACCATGTACATCTGCCAATGCAAACCCACCCAGAACCTTGTAGAAACTAAAAGTGTATGTAAACCCCTGACTTCCTACAAATGGGGATCAGTCTTTGGATACAAATCCGCTGAGTCAGCAACGGTGCAATTAAACCTGCCTCTTGTTTGCCCTGGTGTCCAAGTTTCCTTTGTGCTATATAACAAAAGGAGCATCCAATGATCACTGTTTTCAGAATCTTGTTTTCTTATTTACAAAATAGTCTGTGCCTAAGCTTATGAATCATGGGGGCTAGGCTGCCTACTCCTTTTTGCTACTCAAGTTGTGTTCCAACATGATATGGAAACAGCAGGCTTGTGTTGGCTGCCTTATTCATGATGCACAGGATGGACTGGACATGAGAAAGGAAATCGGGTTCAAATCCTTGTCTGTCACTCTGGAGAAAGGTGATTACCAGCTTTGCATTTTGGCCAAATTACCTCTCTGGGTCTCAGTTTCCCCATTTTTAAATTTCATGAAATTATAATATAACATTTACTGAATGCTTACTTTTTGCCAGGTATTGCTTTAACATGTCACATCTATTAACTTACAACAAAGTTAACTGGATAAGGAAACAGACACAGAAAAGTTAAATCCTGTGTGACTACCCGGTGGTAGAGCTGATTATCAAGCCTAGTTCTAGAGCACAGGTGTGTGTGTGGTATATGCCAACCCTCCATATTAACCTTCTACCATGGGAAACACCTAAAATTGTGTCTGATGTGCAGTAGATGTTCAATATTTATCTCTTTCTGTAATATCTGCCCTACTGAATGTACCAGTCTGTCCATATTTTATTACTTAGAAAATTGCAGCTTCCCTTTGATGAGAGTAGATGTACAATAGAATCCATTGTTCTATTTAATAAATAAACAACTAATCTCAGTCACATACTCATTCAATAAAGCAGACTGGAAACTACAATGTGCTGGAAACTGCCAGGGCTGATCTACCCTACATACCAGGGTTCCCTTCCAATTCAGGGCAGGTATAAAATAAAGATACAAGCCTAGCACGTAAATGTCACAGGCAACATACAGGAAATCTGTTTTGGAAGTTTGGTGGAAAAGGGATTAGTTCTTCTGTCTGTTTCTTCAAAATGGGAAGTTTAAATTTACATGAGTCATGGTTATTAGAAATAGTAAGATAGAGCAGAAAAATCTAGATCAGGGATCATAGAGGCCAAAAACTTGTGACTTTAGGCATATTATTGGAATTGTGTGTGTGTGTTAATCTGGAAAATTCAGATAATTTACTAATATCTGAGACTTGATGTGAGTATTCAACTGAAAACAGATGTACTATGCTCTGCACATAATGAATTTGTGTTTGATAAATTGGTGTAAGATGTGCTGTGATGTTCATTGTTCTTCACTGGATTTATGGTGAATGGAAAATCCACTCTGTTATTAGAGAAATACTTCAAAGGAGCTTGATTTTTTTTCTTTCATGAATTAACTTTCCCATACTGTTAAACAGTAATTTATCTCAATTTATTAGTTTTTGAGTCTTGCTCCTTCAAATAATTATTTTTTTTTAATTTTTTTTTATAGAGGCATATTTTCTTTGTTTGTTTGTTTGTTTGTTTGTTTATACAAGCACTGGGTACAGTCAGAAGCGTGGGAGGGTGAGAGAATTCACCAGAACCAGAGCGGGGAGCAGAGCAGGCAGAAAGACCGAAGTACACTGCTGAGGGGAGCAGCGGGCGGCAGGAGAGGTCTGCGCGCCATGTGGGACCCTCCTCCGGTGGCCGGGGAGCAGCCGGGGATCGAACCAGCGCTGCAGAGGCCGCGGGCAGCTTCGCAACCCAGCGCTCAACCGCTGCGCCACCGGGGAGGCCCCTTCAAATAATTATTTAAACTTCCAGCCATACTTAATGCAGCACAGAGAAAGACATTTCCTATTGGTGGATCCATAACTAAATAAAAGTGTGTGAAATGGTTATACCATTTTTATGAGAATGTAAGTACTATCTAGACAGGGATTTTATCCATTTCTTTTTATCAGTGCTCTGTTCACAGTGTGTAGAACTCTCTGGCACATTTAGGCAACAGTATTTATTGAATGAAAGACTGAGGGGGCAGCAGAAATGAATGGCCATCCTTTCATCTTTGTAGAATTGCTCTGTTTAGAGCTACAAGAAGCTTCCTGAGCTTCTTGTTCTTTCTCAAATGCATGGTAAGTAGATTCACAGTAAGTTCTTTGGTGACACATTGCCACAAACATTTTTGTTGCACAACTAATTAAGACTATTTTGGCATATAAAATAAAATGAAAAGCAAGACAGACATTATTTTAAAGGGACATAATAAAATGTGAAAAATTAGCCAAATCAAAAAAACACATTGTAAAAGTGAAAACAAAATATTTGAATATATTCAAAATGTCAATATTGCTCAGTGATTAAAAAAAAAAAATGAAGGGCCTCCCCGGTGGTGCAGCGGTTAAGTCCTGGGTCGCAGAAGCTGCCCGCAGCCTCTGCAGCACTGGTTTGATCCCTGGCCGCTGGGTGAGGGTCCCACATGGCGCACAGACCTCTCCTGCCACCCGCTGCTCCCCTCAGCAGTGTGCTTCGGTTCTTCTGCCTGCTCTGCTCTCCGCTCTGGCTCTGGTGAATTCTCTCACCCTCCCGTGCTTCTGACTGTACCCAGTGCTTGTATAAATAAATAAATAAATCTTGAAAAAAAAAAAAAAAGATGAATACTTACCACTTGTGACAACATGGATGGAACTAAAGAAGATAATGCTAAGTGATAGAAGGTAGATGGAGGAAGACAAATGGCATGTTTTTGCTTCTATGTGCAGTATAAAGAACCAAAATGAAGGGTCAATCAAAACCAATCCAATAACAAACCACAGACATCTGACCTAGAATGAAGGTTACCAGAGAGGGAACGTGGGGAGCAAAGAATGGAAGGGGTCCTGTGTACTGTGGCGGAGGACTGTGGATGCCTTGGTGATGGGTATGGTGTGGTGACATAGTCTGAAGGGGTGGGTGTGGCACTATATCTCTAAATCTTATGCAGTGTTGTGAACCAGTAATACATCAAAAAAAAAAAAAAAAAAGGTCTAGTGAGTTAGTGAAAAATGCTAAAAATAAACAAATGAAATGTATATAGATTCTTGGCATTTGCTTTACTTGTAAATGACTAGTTGCCTCTTTCATGTCTTCCAGACCTTGGTAAACTTTTGGATTTGTCAGGCAGCAGTGATGACTATGCTCAATGTAGGATTTGCAAGCTGATATTTTATAGTATAGGAAGCAATCTGGCTTTACACTTATTTCATACTTCTAGTAAATTTCATTTCTGTATTTTCTATCAAGTCAATGTATGGAGGGGTTATCATCTACCATATCTACTCATCACTCTACAGACCAAGCTTGGAAACAAACTGTCAAACCAAACCGTCAACCAGTTATTTTGTCTTTTATGGCAAAACTGTCTTATTGCCAATTAGTTATATGGTGAAAAAGCTTGTAGCAAAGAATTTACTGTGAAACTACCTAACACTATAAAATGAATTAATGCAAATGAATGGATGAATGTTCTTTGTCAAAGAACCTGTTAGAGAAACTTCAGTATTATACTATAGAAATAGAGGGTGTAACTTTTATTTCCGGCTGGGTAAATATTGGTGGGGGAGGGGGAGAAGATCTAAAGGAAACAATATTAGGCTTTCTAAGTTTGTTCTAGGTTTATTTAAAGAAAATGCATGTAAGCACTAGTGAGAGCGCTGTATTCTATTTGAAAATTGAAAGGGGTCCAAGAAGTAAAATGTGAGCAAAAGCTGGCTTCTCTGATACTTAGCTGAGTGTGTGGCAGATGTGTTTGTAATTCAACATAATTGTTTTCCCACCAAAAGCCAATACTAATCTTTTAACAGCTTCTTACCACATTAGACTCAGTCTTTCACTTTCTATCAGTTCCATCTGAAGAGTCAATTTTGTCTGAAAAAAAGCAGAATGACATTCTCCCAGATGTTCTAGGAAAGTACAGGGACCTAGTAGGATCACTGTCCTTTATTTCTAACTTGATGTTATTTCTATTTCTAACTTGATTGTTATCCTGACAACTAGCTAAAGCTCAGGGTAGTCCAACAATACTTCTGAGTGTTGAGCCCCTAGTCCATATTATCAGCAAAAACATGGAATCTGCAAAAATCAGATAACAGTAAAAAGCCTGTTACCAGTGTAAGTTGAAGAGACCTACCTCTTTGTAGACACCCTTACAGTGTTCAATAGCTCACTTAAAGGAATATGGATTGCAGATTTTAATGCAAATATTGTACAACTGATGATATTTATTGCACCTTCCACTGGTGATTTGAAAATATTTACAAGTGAAATTTCTCAAGCAAACTATATTAATTTCTCTCAGTTGGGCAGCTCTGTATCCTTGTGTTACATTGTCTTTTTTTTTTTCCCCAATTTATACCTCCCTATTTTATGCTTATCTATGAATTCTGGGTACTTCCTTTTTTGTTTTAAGAATTGTTACTTCTTTCTTTAAACCCCCAACATGAAATAATTGGCCAAATGGTTACTTCCTGCAAGCTCACTCTATAGTGTTCCTACCCTATATCACTAGTTATTATTGTACCTTAGTTTCCAAGATTTCCCCATCAATGTATACTGAGATTTTTCAGTATATCTGATCTATTTTAGATGATGTGAAGGGGACTCTTAAGAGTCTTCTGGCATTGGGATGTTTTCCTCTTTGGTTTATGTAACTACTTATAACACTCTGGAGGTGGGAATTGTGAGAATATATAAGACTTCTGTCTGCTGAAAGGGTCAGAAAGCCATGACCCAACTGACTTGAGCAATAAAGGGATTCATTATTTCACATTACAAGATGTCCTGAGGGAGGAAGATTCCAGGCATAATTTATGAAGCCCTGTCTTTGCTTCTCTGTGCATCTCTTGTTCCTACTGATAGGGGCTAGGGAGAAAGAGAAAGGCACTATACCTAGCACCATATCTGGTATAGGAATCTGCATGGACACACAGCATAGGCTATAGGCCAACACTGTGATTTATAAACTGTGTTCTTTGAATCAAAACTGTTGTCTTGAGCTGATTCCTGTCCCAGTTACACCATGAGAAAGTGTTGGACATTGATACCACCAGGAAAACAGGATGTTTTCCCAGGCCCAGGATAAAAGGGAATTACGTGGGTCAAGATGACCAAGAAAGTAACAACAAACTCTGGGAGCTAAACATGACGAAGACCAGGAGACCAAATGTGATGGACTGCTGTGATTGGCTGTTGGTTTGTAATTAACTGTCTTTGTTTAACTCACCAGAAAAAGACCAGTTTGTGATGCATTGTCAGAACAGCTTTTGGGGGTAAAATAACCCAGTTCTCGTAGATCACTGGCCTTCTGACTATAGTGTACAATTGACTATAGATTCAATTATAGATTCAGTCTGACTATAGATTCAACTCTTATCTCTGTTCAATTGACTTCTGGCAGCAATGGGCAGCCCAACACTGGCATTTTCTGGTTACACTACCAATCATTGGCTGTCGGTTTTATCCTCAGGCTGATGAAAGCCTGCAACAATCCTGGAATCACTTCCAGACACAATAATGCTCCTATTGAAATTATTGGTCTTTTTGTTTCCCTGCTTATCTTTTAAGGGTATGTCCTTCCCTATGTAACTCAAAGAAGACCTCTCTCTTCATGAATGAGTGCCCAACACTGCATCTAGGACTCCTAAACCAACCAATAGCAAGGGGGATGGGATTGTCATGGTAGGTTGGTGAAGCCCTTGGTCTTTTGGAAGTAGCAGATTATACAAATAAAATCAGGATTTGATGTAGGCCATAACATGTGCCCTTGGATGGCAAACAAGGGAAGACTTTTCAAAGGCAAGAAATATAACTGGGGTTTTTACTTTTTTTTCCAGGTGTATGTGTAAGCATTCAAAGGATACAAAGCAGTCTTTCAAATTTTTGAAGTAATGGGGAATTAGGCAAGAGAGTTGTAATAAATTCATATTCTTGGTCATGCCATGCAGGAGAAAGATTTAACTGTAAAAGTTTTGATAACCCCAATTCCCCTCTCAGGGGGCAAACAGGTAAATAAGACAAGTAGAGCAAAGTTTTGGTGTCCAGGGGCTGGGGAGGGGGGGAGTGTTTATGACTATAAATGGAGCTTCTGAGTTAGTATAGGATTTCATCTATTTTTCTTATTGTTATTATCCATTATTTATAAAGCATTAAATATCTACATGCAAATTATCCTCTTCTGGGTACTGAGGTAGATCAGTTAAAAGATGACCAATAGAATAGAATGCATTTGACATTTGCCTCTGACTAAGGACAAGCGTATTATCAAGGGGAGCTGGAGCATGGTATGGGTGTGTACTGATTTGTAATTCAGACTGTCATATTGATTATAGGCTTCCAGGTGACTTAAGTCCTTTCCTCTGAACTGCTATTAGAGAAGCACTTATTAAGTGCTAAATATTTTGATAATTCTTTCATAATACTCCCAATATTCCTATAGTGCATGTCATATGATTTAATATATACTTTTTCCACATTTTATTCCTAGTTCTAACTTTTTCATTCTGGAATTCTTTGTTTATATTCAGTGCAGGAAAACACGTAAGCAGAGTTTCTAAGCTGATAGTGAAAAATCATTTCATTAAATATTCCTATTCATGAGTGCCTTTTTTGGAAAGAGCAAAGAAACAGAGAGGGCTTTGGTAAAATTCAATTGAGTGCAGGCCCAAATATGGAAAATTAGTACTTCTGAAGTAGCTTTTTACAGTTTTCCAAAAAAAAAAAAAAAATGGGATGGGGAGAGGGTAGTTTTGCAATTCACCAGTTAAAGAGGCTGTAAAGTTAGCAATGTCTTTCTTTTTTTTTTTTTTTTGCAAGTGTCTGGCAAAATCTTAGTTTCTTTCTTTCAGGTAGGGAGAACTGCCGGCATTAAAAAAAAAGAGTGCATTAAATTTTCTTTTACATTTTTAATTAATGTTATTCAGTGTTCTTTTAATTTGGCAGTAAACTATGTGAATTCTAGATTACTAGACTGAGTAAAATGTTACTCAACATATATAGTAATTGTTCAATTGTGAAAACTCATTGGTTCAGTCACTCAAAACTAGTCCTTTACCTGTTGCTCCTTTATTTAACTTTTGTTGTTGTTGTTCTTCATGTCTTCTCTAATATGGCTCAAGAACCCTAAAATGAACCCTTCAAATTGCTCAATATCTGGAAAATAAGCTTTTCTAACCAATTCTGGTTTGCCTCAGTAGTGATTTGAAGACTTCTATGCTAAGTACTAACAATTATATACCAAATTCCATGGGGCCATCATCATTTTCAATGTGAAAAGAATCTGGTTTTAGTTTCTTTAATCATTTACTGCCAAATTGGGTCCAGAAGATGGAACTATAGACCAACACTTTCCAAAGCATTGTTAATGGAGAAGACATGTGTGGAGATCCAGTGCAATCAAATCTCCAAGTATACTTTCGTTTACTTTTGAAATAAAGAGATCTGAGTACTAACATAATGGGCATTGCTCTCTGATCTTAAATCATTGAGAACAGGAAATAGTTTCAGAGGCTCAAAGTCTGGCTCTATTTGGAACAGGAGACCTATATGAAAAGGTGTAATGGTTTACCCCTTGCCATGTGATCACAAACATTTCTATGAATGCCAGTCAGGGGAATAAGAAACCCTTTTTATGTGACTCATTACATCTGCATATCAAGGTTCTTACATTGTGATATGCAGATGTATAGAGGATGTATGAATGGACTTAGTCTGTGGCACTCTTTGGGATTTTAAGTTTACTTTTCCTTGTAGAGAGATTTTATTTTCCATCAGATTCTGAAAGGAGTCACTGGTCATTCTTAAAAGTTAATTGCTACTTCTTAAAAGAATTACATCCAATATATTTTGAGCTTGTTGTAAGGTTTCTGTCTCTTTGTAGAGTTCAATATGAATAGAGGCTAGGGTTCTGCAATATTTATTAGAAAGATCCAGCACTGCCACAAACCATTTCTACTTGGTGTCAGGACCACAGCTTTTTTATCTGGATCTTTTGTAGTTTAGTTCTATATTTTTAATAACATGATTATGTTGCAAATCTTGGTTTCTGTAGTTATAGCTACTATCTATTTGCTTCCCATATATAGAAGAGGGTGTAGTTCTCATAGATGCCACAACCAAAACCTAGAATATTGCAGATGTTTATACATGCATGTGTAGACACACTCATGCAACTTCTCCTAGCCCATTCATTATAATCCATGCAAATTTTATTCATAACTATGTCACATAGCATACCATGATAGAATTTCATATTTTATATAACATTAGCTTCTCTTAGAGCTAATACTTTTTCTAGAGTTTTAGGAAACGTTTCAAAAATAATTGTTTGGCTGTGCTTTTTCTAATTTATCTCCAAATTCTTCCCAATATATATAGATCTCTTAAATTGTCTTACTTATAAGGTTGTCTGTCACTATTATCATTTCCTGGAGAATCTCCTGGAACATTCTGTCCTCATTGTTTTCTCTTGGTCTATTGTCCTTTGATTTGCTTTCATCATCACCAGCACTTCCTTCATCTCTCTTTCGACTGGGTCAGCTGCTTGACAGATTTATGCTTGACTTTATGTTGACTTGCTATCTCATTTTATTAGAACATATTCTTTATAACTTTCCAAGAAAAGTTGCATGAATAATAAGTATTATGAGAGTTTATATATTGCATGTTCTCTTAATCCTTCCCTTACAACTGATCAATAGTTGATTTATCATGACTTCAGTTTGGAAATCATTTTCCATCCGAATTTTTAACAAGATTTAAACAAAGTTTTATTGATAAAAAGTTAGTTTGGTAAATATAAAATTATTCTCTAAAAGTGTTTTCAAAATACATTTTTATAGGTAGAGATTAGTAATCACTTGTTAAAATGACGCAAATTGTTTAGCAAAATCATTTTTCTAAATTTGGCAAAAAAATGATATAAAAATTTTAGGTTCCCCAATCACTATATACTAATAATTTTACTCATATATCACAGCACGTGTTTAATTTATAGTGATAATTTAGAAGCAAATGTTTTAAAACATTTTTCTCTAGTATAAATTTTCTGTTGTTTCTCTTCACTTTCAGAGTGCACGTTTCCGTAGTGAAAGTCCTAGGCTACCCCCTTGCAGCCCTGCAAGTGAGTGACAGTGCTCTATCCTCAGCCACAGTCATTTTGTTCTCAAGTCTTCACATTCACAAAGCTCATGGAGAGAGAGGACTTCTACTCCCTTGTCATTCACTTCTGTCAATCCATTGGATCCTACCACAAAAATTGGAATCCTAGGCCAGTTTGCTGTTTAAACTATTTGATTCTTCTTCAGGTAAGTGATAAACCTTGATGTTATCTTCTTAAAAGTCATCAGGGATCCTTTTCTTCCACCATTATCATTTCTCTAGAGTAAGATCATCAGCTTTAACAATTACAGTTACAAAAATTCACCTTAATGTATATTAGTTTTATAAATGTAGTATCTAAGGATTTTAGTTCATGCTGTAAAAGCGAAATAGAGTAAACTTAGCTATGCGATGTGTTTTCTGTGAGGTGACTGCCTGTTCAAACCATTTCATGATATAGATACCGAACGACTCATCTGTGTAAGAGATAATATTAAAACAACTTGCAGTTGATTGCATCACCATATCTTAGTGCTATGCATCATAGTTTTGCTTTATTTTTCTTAATTTTTGAAGTCTTAGTTTGGACAATTGCCTTCCATTTTATATGTTCTACCTAAAATTAGTTTTAGTTGGAGATCAACCAATTATAGACTGTGAGTGTGGATTTTCAATTAACAGTATGAACTCAGAGAACGTCTCAGTGGATCAAAGTGGGAATATTTACAAATCCAAAGTAGCCAAGAGATGGCTGCTTAAACACCTTTAAGGAGGTCTAATAAATGAATGCACAAATTAAGAAGTAGGGGCCAACTGACTGAGCCAAGGACCCCATCCAGTATCTATGGTCATGCCTCAAAACTTTTAAAATAGCAGTTATATTGACACATAATTCACATACCATAAATTTAACCCACTTAAAATGCACAATGAGTATTTTATAAGTATATGCACAGTTGTGAGGTCTTTTTTTTTTAAAGATTTATTTATTTATGCATACAAGAGCTGGGGTACAGGCCAGAGATGTGGGGGGTGACAGGATTCACCAGAGACAGAGTGGAGAGCAGAACAGGCAGAGTAACAGAAATACACTGCTGAGGGGAACAGCAGGCAAGGCAGGAGAGGTCTGCTGCGCCATGTGGGTTGCTCCCTGGCAGGCCGGGGATGGAATTCATGCTGCAGAGACTGCGGATTGCTTCATAGTGCTGTGCTTAACCCCTTGTGCCACCAGGGAGGCCCAGTTGTGAAGTCTTGATCACTATCGAAGTCCTTTATGTTTTCATTACCTCCAAAAGAAACCTTGAACCATTAGCAGTCATTTCACAATACTATTGATACATGTATATAAACATAAAAATTAAAAAATATAAATAGACCTAATAAATTATTAATAAAATATCTCCTATACTTTCATGATAACTTGGAAAGCCAGGAGGAAATTTATGATGGTAATAAATTACAATATACAAATATATTAAATCAACAGTTTGCACACCTTAAACTTACACAATGTCATATTCTTGGGGGGAAAGAAACTGACTCACATTTCAACATAGTACTGAGGCCCACATGTTTTCAGAACTGTCCTCCTACACTCAGTCAGGCCTGAGGCCCCCATATTGAGTCCCTTTCGACTTCTCCAGAGATGATACCAACAGTCTTCTTTAAAAAAATATTGTATGATGACATTTCTCAAATATACAGAAATAATATATATAGCCAAAACCATCTAGAGTCAATAAAGGTTAACATTTTGGCATATTTGCTATATAGATAAAGAGAGATTTTTTTTTCTGAACAATTTCAAAGTGAGTTACAGACATTTTGATACTTCTTACCTAAATCCTTACCAAAACTTCTCTAAAACATGAGGATATCCTCCTACATAACCAGAGTACCAGCTACTACTAGTTCCCTAATATCTAGTTCTCTTTCCATATTCAAAATTTCCCCTGCAGTATTTGTGGTTAGATGCTTTCTTCTGACCTATAATCTGACCTATAAAAAAATCAAGAGTTTTTTATTTAAATCTCTTCTGTCTCTTATAAGCTGAATTATAATCTAGAATTCCTATCTCATGGTTTTTTCCAGTGTGTTTTGATTTTTGAAATGACTGGATCAGTTATTCTGAAAACACTCCCATACTCTACAGTTGGTTGATGCTTTCTCCTAGTGCCATTTGACCTGTTCCTCTGTCCTTACATTTCCTGTAAAATGGAAATTGAGTCAGATACTTGATTAGACTTTATACTTCTATCTTCTACCTGATTGGCTCTCAGTTTATTCTGAATTGGGAAGCAGGTCTCAACATCTGGCTTTTCCCCAATTCTGTTTCCAGCCCACTTGAACTCCACCTGATGCCCTTAACTTCTCACCCATTCTGTTTTGATTTGGCTGACTTCTGGGTCTCTGTAAGCCCAGTTTGCAGCTTTCATAAGTTTTGTTCATCTGTTTTCCAGCTTCCAAAATCTTTTTCCTTCCACCTCTTCTATGATTCCTCTTGTGCTACCAGGTTTATGCTTTAAATTTTTTTTACTGTTATTTTAGTCAATTTTTAGAAGATAGATGAAATAAAGATGTTATTTTATCTAGAATGGTAAATGATTTCATTGGTGTGATCTTATTATTAGTGGCAACAACATACTGTTTGAAAAGAGAAATAGTTTTTATATTTCAACTCTCTAAGTTTTCAAGGGTTTTTCACTGATTGATTTGAAGACTGAATCATTTGCTTTATTTTTGCACGGTAGTTGAATAAGAGGACTGAGTCAGTGGTGGGTTGGAGGAATGCTTGATATTTATTTTTTATACCTGCCCATAATACAACAATATTTTGTGGCAATTGGTTTTACTTTTCATTTTGGACCTACCTCTTCCTCATGCTCTGTCCAAATGTTTGGATGGGCCTGGATCCTGGAGCGACAGCAGCCTAGTCAGTGAGCAGGTGTCACCCTCTAGGCACGGTGGATGGAGTAACCAATCCACATCAGACCAGTTTAGCACAGTGCAGAATTTTTTTGAAACTCTGCAGGAGGAAGTGACCTTTCAAACTGTGGTCACTAAACTGGTAGACCAAAGGTATTGGTCATCCTCCCTCTGCTCCCAGGCAGGCAAACACCTGTGTGAGAATGAAGGAAAAGAGAACAAGAGGGAGGAAGGGAGGGAGGGAGGGAGGGAGGGAGGGACTGAGGCCTGGTGATGTTGCTGGTTGCATCCAATCCAACAGTATTTGCTTGAAAACCTGCTCTTGCACTTTTTGGTTATTTGAACAAATATATTTTCTTTAAACTAATTTGTGTTGGGTTTCTGCTATGTCAACCAAAGGAGTCATAAGCAGAGTTGAGTATATACAAAGTCCTGTGAGTGTGTCTGTGTGTGTGTGACCGAGAGTGAGAGAGAGAGAGAGAAAGAGAGAGAGAGAATCCCAAAAAAATAATTGATCCTGCTCATTTTCTTAAGTGTAAATGTAAAGTGATCATAATTTAGTAATAAGAAATCTTAATTGTGTGAATATGGACTTTTTGATTATGAATGAAACAAGAAAGTATGATGTTGGAGGTTTGAAACTTTGATAAAGTTCTTTTCAGATCCTTTGAGAATGATTTCATCTAATGCTAATAGTTCACAGGGGAATTTCAAAGGATAAGAAAAAAATGAACATTACATGATTCCACCAGATGTGGGATAAGGGAACAATTTTAGAATTTAAATAACTAAAAAGTGCCTCTGGTGTGCTTCTAATGTTTCAGTTTATGTAAATTAGATTTTTATATAATGCATCTCATAATATGGTCAACAATGGGGTGAAACTGAACTTTAATTGAAAGCAGGTCTAGAAAAAGCTGGGAGTGAGAAGCACAATCTTCAGTTCCAACAAAAGTCATTTATACTGCATATTAAGTGTAGGCACTTTTAAACAAAATCAGAACTAGATCAATAGAAAAAAGTTTATTCCAAAGAATGGAAGCAAGTTGAGAGACACAGGATAAATTACTATAATCATTCAAATGTAGGTAAGAGAAATTATTTCATGCAATTAAAAATTATAGAGAGTAAAACAGTTAATAGAGAAACAAATTAAATATTGCTGAAGTGAGAGGTACAACTGACATGAAATGCTGTCAGAACAAATATTTTGATATGGCTTCATGCTTATACATTATTTTTAAATTACATTTTCTATAGTGTTGGTATTAGATATCAGTATTTAATCATAATCCAAGTAAACATAAGATTGAGACCTATTTATGGAGCTATACAATGTTTCTCCTTTCTCCATACCTCACTATCAAATTACCAAAGGCTTATATACAAAAATTCCTTTCAGCCAGTACACCATGATTAGTTATCAAGAAAAACGGCAAAGCATAGCAAGAGGCAATAGAGTTTGAAACGACAGAACAAGCATCAGAATCAGACCCAGATATGATAGGTCATGGGAATGATCACAGTGGAAATTTGTCCTTATTATATATGTATGTATGTGTGTATACACATAGGTGTTTACGACAGAATTAATTTACAACAGTATAGGTTTCAGATGTACAGTTTCTTAGCAACTGTGTACCATCAAAGGTTTAGTCACCATCCACCACCAAAAAATTGCCTCCCTTTACCTAGAATTGGGGTTCCTGGATCATATGTAATTTCTATTTTTTAATTTTTTGGGGAAAGTTCCATACTATTTTCCATTAGCAGCTCTCACTGGTTTGAGGTGAAATCTTGTAGTTGGGATTTGCATTTCCTTAACAATAAGAGATACAGAATATTCTCTCTGTTGGCATCCATATGTTGTCTTTGGTGAAATGCCTGCTTAGATCCTCTGCCTGTTTTTTAATTGGTTTATGTTTTGTTCTTGCTGAGTTGCGTAAGTTGTTTAGGTATTTTGAACATTAATGTACGTTCTCACATTCATTATGTTGTCTTTTCATTTTAATGATGGTTTTTCACCAAACAGAGACTTTTTATGTATTGGGTTGTTGGAAAAGTCATAATGCATTTTTCGATGTTTTCCTTTTCTTTTTTCTTTCTTTATTTATCTATTTATTTATTTTTTTTAAATTTTTTTTACATCATTGTTCATTTTTAAACAATATTTGCTTCCCCCCACCCCCTCAGGTGTAGTCCCCATAGAGTTTCCTTCACCAATGCACCCATGTGCCATCACTTCAGTCCCCTGTGCTCCTCCCTCCCTCCTTCTGATCCCTCTCCCACCTTCTCCCCTGCAGGATGTCTCTGATTTATAATTGTCTGTTTTTGCTTTGTTGTGTTTTGTACTGTTATTATTTTTTTACACTGATGTCTTACTTGGTTCCCTTATATTCCTGCTATAAGTGAAACCTTCCAATACTTTTCTTTTTCCTTCTGACTTATTTCACCAAGCATAATTCCTTCTAACCCCATCCACGTTGCTGCGAATGGCATGAGTTTATCTTTTTTGATTGCTGAATAATATTCCATCGTGTACATATACCACATCTTCTTGATCCAGTCATCTATTTTTGGCATTTGGGTTGTTTTCAGGTTTTACCTATTGTAAATAGTGCTGCAGGGGTACAGGTGTTTTTTTGAATCATTGTTTTTGTGTCCTTTGGGTAGATCCCCAGGAGTAGAATTGCCAGGTCATATGGTAGCTCCACTTTTAGTAGACTGAGGAACCTCCAGACAGCTTTCCATAGTGGCTGGACTTTGACAAAGGAGCAAGAATATGCAAACCTGGAAGCAGTCAAGGTGTCCTTTGGTAGGTGAATGAATAAATAAATATGGCACATCCATGTAATTGAAAACAATCAGTGCAAAAAAGAAATGAGCTCTCAACTCATGAAAAAATGTGGAGCAAATTTGAATACATATTACTAAGTGAAAAGTCAATTTGAAAAGGCTACAGACATGTGATTCCAACTCTATGACATTGTGGAGAAGGAAAATCTTTGGAGGCAGTAAGATCAGTGGTGTCTAGTGGCTGAAGGGGCTGGAGGTATGTGGAGCAGTGAGGATTTTTCAGGGCTGTGAGACTACTCAGTAGTGGATACATGTCATTATACTTTTGTTAGAAACCATAGAATATACAGCACCAATTGTAGATTTATAAACTCTAAGAAATACACATATCTTGTAGGAGGTATTGATAATGGGGGAGGCTATGCATATTTGGGGATTGTAGATATATAGGAAATCTTACTTTCTGTTAAACTTTGCTGTGTATCTAAAATTTCTCTAAAAATAAAGTCTATTTAAAAAAAAAGTAGGACACCTTTGCATTAACTATTCAAAGCCTTAAAATATATCTATCCTTTCACCCAGAAATTCTACATCCATGAATTTATTTAATTAAAATAGTGATTTTAACTATAGAATATTAATCATAGAGTTATCACTACAGCAAAGTAAAATAGTCTAAATATTTAATATTATGTAACTGGAAATTGGTTAATGAAATTGTTATAAATCTGCAATGTAATCCTTAAAATATATGCTGTAAAAATATTCATTGATGATGGAAAATACTCATGACTTGTTAAATTCTTTCCACCAACAAATGCTTATTTCTACAGATGTATACATTTTCTTTAAAAGGCTTAGTTACAGAATGAGATGGGATATATAATGTGACACAGTGGAAAGACAGCATTAGTGTTAAAAGATTTTCACAACCTTTCTCAGAAGTGATTCATCCTTCCCTATTTAGTTATTCAACTATTTACTCAGTTGCTAAGTTCCTTGGTAATTTTAAATTTGTTTAGAAACTCTTTGATACTCCCTACCAAAAGGTTTTGCCCCCATTATGAATATGGGCTAGTTGTAGTGACTTAATACTGAGGAATAGAATAAGTGATGCTGGTACTTCCAAGGCTAAGTCATGAAAAGTTATAGTTGCTCCCCTACCCCTGCCCTGCCTCTTGTGCCCCACCCCATGATGCACAAGCCATGGGAGTCCCCAAAAGCCCAGCCCACTGAAGCTACCCTGCTGGAGACATGACGAGGAGCAAGAGCACAGAAAACAAGAGGTGCCTGAGGGACACCTCTTTGGTTATCCCATATGGGTCAGTTTTCTGACCTGGATAGCAGGCACATGAGTGAGGGAAACTTCAGATAATGCCAGCTGGTCTTTGTGCCATTCTGAATGACATTGAGTGTCATTCAGACAAAGACAAGCTGTCTCTATCAAGCACCCAAATTATAGATTTCTGAGTTAAATATTGCTTTTTTTAAAGCCATTGAGTTTGGAGGTGATTGTTTATACAGACTTAGACACTGGAACAAACCCTTACTTGCCAAGTAGGTTAAAAGTGTATGTACAGGGCCTCCCTGGTGGTGCAGCAGGTTGAGTGCAGTGCTGTGAAGCTGTCCACAGCCTCTGCAGCACAGGTTCGATTCCTGGCCCTCTAGGGAGATACCCACATGGCACAGCAGACCTCTCCTGTCTCACCCACTGTTCCCCTCAGCAGTGCTTTCAGTATGTCTGCCTGTTCTGCTCCTTGCGCTGTCTCTGGTGAATCCTCTCACCCTCTCATGCCTATGGCCTGTACCCCAGCTATTGTATAAATAAAAAATAAAAAAAATCTTAAAAAAAAGAAGTGTATGTGCAAATGAGCAAAAGTATTGCTCTCTCTCAAAGATACTGAAAGTACATTAAAAAAAAGCAGTTTGGTAGTATTATATTTTGGTGGCATAGCCATGCAGAATTTTTAACTATTTGTTTTTCTAGGGTATATAGAAAATAGATTATAGCTAGTCTACGATATAGAGATTATCTAAAATTATATTTATTACTAATATCATTAGAGAGTAAATCAATCAATAAATAGTTGGATAAACAACTAAAAAGGGAGGGATGAGTCACTGCTGAAAGGGTCATGATAATCTTTAAACACATATCACCTGTTTACAGGGTGACACATTATAGCCCATCTCATTCTTGAATTATACTGAGCTCTCTGGTTTCAGAGACTGCATTCTTATCTCAGGAAACTTGACCTGGGAGGAGAAGGACAACTCCAGGTGGTCTCCCAATAACATGTATCCACTGGAATGGCCATTAAACCTATTTTCATCAATATTTGGGTGTTTTACAGAAATACCTGGACTGTTTCTGGGTTCTGGGTATTTATAAACATGTTCTCTATCCTTTGTATAATGATTCATGGAAAAGTGGGGTCCACAGTGCTCAGATGATGTCTTATTTACAACATTAGCTGATCATTGGCCTAAGTTAGAATGTCATCAAATGTATCAATGCCCAGAGAAGGTTTCTGGGAAGACAAAAATTAGCCATCTCTACTTGAATATTGGTTGTTCCAGCATAGAGGGGGAAATATGAAAGTAACTATAGTTTCTTGCTTATTTGGGCTGAGATTGTGAGAGTGTTTGGTTGGCGATGACATTTGCTTTCTATTTCCACATCAAATAAGGCAGGCGAACATGCTGAAGAAACTGCTGGTAAAAAATAACATTTTCATCCCTAGGGAAAAATGTTGTAGGCATGGTAAACCTAAGCTTGGTCTAGATACATTGGGTATTTCTTGCAGTGACCTGTGAAAGTGTGTTGCATGATACTACTTTCTCAAATGAGGGCAAAAATTAGACAAACAAGATCACAAAAATTATCTGTGCTTGCAGAACTCTGGAATGTGTCCATTTTAATAATGTTTGAGGCAAGGGTGAGCTGGTTTCCCAGCCCAGCTATAAATATCTTGTTCTTTAGTCCAAGTTCAAGCTGCAAAAGGTCCTTGGGCATTCTCAGACCAGCTGTACCCACCTTCTAGACATTGTAGCAAAGTTCACCCCTCCCCTCCTTACATTTCCTTATATTGTGCAAATGTTAACTGTAGTGTGATGTCAAATGCCCTGGGGAAGGGCAGCATTCACTTTCACTTAGCCAGACACTAAGTGCTTTGTACATGTTAAATCCTGACTTAATTCTCACTGTTGCCCTGTGAGGTAGAAAATGCCATTATCCCCATTTTATAGATGCAAGAACATTGCCTAAAGTTACCCAGTTAGTATGCAGCAGAAGTAGAGTTATAAAGATAAAATAATAAATGTGCTATCATATTTTAGTATGAGTTACATAGCAGGTTCTACGGTAACACTTTATGTGTTCAGAAAAATCATGTGTAATAAAAAAAATTATCGAAGACTTAGAAATAAAACAAAATGATGACTTCACGTTATTTTTATGCTGGAGCATTTTCTACTAGAACCACCCAAGGATTATCTAGTTTTCTGGAAGTGCATCTTTGGCTTGCTATTTAGTATTGATTCAGGCCCAGATGCCAATTTGTAGCAGACTGATACATTTCAGATAAGGTTTGGATGGTAAGGAAACAAATAATTTCTATAGGAAAATAACCTTCAGTGTTATTTTTTAACCCAATATAATGTTAATCACTTTAATAAACAATATAACAATCTTATTCCAGCACTTTTTTCATTTATATCTAAGTCCCAACTTTTTCATAATGCTGTATTTCTCTTTAATAAGTTAAATAACTGTCTCATGTGGCTCTGCATTTGGGGGATAGTCATATCTGTTAACATTTTGAGGACTATAGTATTTAACTACCAGTGTTGTAGTAGATGTTTTCTCTGTTATTCAAAGAACCTGAGGATTAAAGAGGTCAAATAACCAGTCCAAAGTTTCACCGTAATAAGGAAAGGAGCTGAGGACACAGACTTAGAACTACCTGATTTCATAGACCTTTTTTGAGTCAACGTGCCTAACTCCTTGTTTGCTGAGTCATTGAAGACAGGACTTTATTCTATTAATTTAAATAAAATACACTGTCATAATGGACACTAGATACATTTTTTTAAAGATTTATTTTATTTATGCATACAAGAGCTGGGGTACAGACCAGAGGTGTGTGTGTGTGTGTGGGGGGCAGTGAGAGGATTCACCAGAGACAGAGTGGGTAACAGAACAGGCAGATTGACTGAAATACACTGCTGAGAGGAGCAGCGGGTGAGTCAGGGAGGTCTACTGTGCCATGTGGGTAGCTCCCCGACTGGTTGGGGATTGAACTCATGCTGCAATACCTGTGGATAGCGTCATAGGTTGCGTCTTAACCCTTTGCACCACCAGGGAGGCCATAGATACATTTTGTGCCAAAATAAATTTCATAATCTTAAGCATTAATAGAATGATATATGGCATCAATTAAAAAATAGAAGTTATGTAAATTGTTCAACTCCAGATGCAATGTAAGGATACTGCTTTAAAATTCTAATTTATACTAAAGGGTTAAACTGAATTTGATATTTAGAGCATTTATTTATTTATTTATTTATTTATTTGGAGCAAGAGATGTTAGTTACAGTCAGAATAGTATTTTTACCAAATTAATATTATTACTTAGCATTTATTAAGGATAAGAAATATCTGGTCATAATTCCTAGCTTGGAGTCCTTGTTCTTCAGTCTAATAATGATTTCTGTTTTATTTTCTGGTGAGATTTTTGTCTTCTCCCAAATTCTTTTGAATATGTAACTAGTTGCCTTATATTACCATTCTCAGATTCTCTATATCAGAATTATCTGGAGTGCTGTTAAAAAATCAAATTCGTAGGTTCCACCTCTGTTCTTTCTGAATTTTCAACAAATCCCTAGATAATTGTTGCATACACTCAGTAACTGGTTAGATTAAAATTATGAAGATGTAGTTTCCAATTCTTCATTTTCTGGACAAATTACTGATCAATTCTTGGTTTAAATGGTCTCATTTGTTTAAAACAGGTAAGTTTATACTTGCTTTGCAGACATAGAGGATATCTGCCATGACCGTTAATAAAGATGAGGTCTTAAACTCTATCAGAGGGGCTTAATTGTGGATCAGGCTTGTGTCACCTCTAGAAGAAAGCTGAATTGCTGGATTTAGGAAAGAGAAATAAGAGGAAGCAATGCAAGGAAATACTCTAGGAATCTACTAGAGGGATTCAACAGAGTATTTTGCTGGTAGAATAAAAAATTCAACAGACTTGAAGCTAGGTAAATAGGGAGTATGAATTCTAATGAACAGAAAAGGTGATGAAAAATGAACAGAATCTCCGAGAAACGTGGGACAATGTTAATTGCACCAAAGTATATCTAATGGGAATACCAGAAGAAGAGGAAAGAGAAGAGGCAGAAAAAATTCCAAAGAAATTATCTAAATTTTGATTAAAAATTTTCAGCTACTCTTCTAAAAGCTCAGTGGACTCCTTAGATAGTTAAACACAAGGATAGCCAGACGCAGACATGTCATATTCAAATAAACAAAGAGAAAATCTTGAAGGCACCAAGAGAAATATGATTCCACATGTATAGCTGACTTTTTGTCAAGAATAAAGTGGGATAACATGCAGTCAATCTGCTAGGGGGAAAAGGCTGTCCTAAGCTAATTCCATGCAGGCTTTGTGGACTCCACCCCCACTCCAGACCAAAGCCATCAAGACATTGGGAAAGACAAATCCCATCACCACCAAAGGGAAGGTGGCTGGAACCTGAGGGTGGGGTTAAGCAGGGGGGCAGGGGCGGGGTGGGGGGGTGGGGGGGGTGGGTCCCTTTTTGGCTCTCTGCCAGCTCGCAGCACTCTCAGAGTGCCATTGGGTTTCCAGGTTGGGGGATCGGGTAGGACACATTAAAGACTTTATTTCCCTATTTTTTCCCTGAGTTGTACATTTCCTCATTTCCCTTTCCCTTGTAAATAAACCTTTTATTAACCTTTTGTGTGTGCCCATAGTGGAGTATTAATAAGTCCCTTTTAAGCGCGCTGGTGAGGACCCACAGCCAGGCAACCCGTTTTATATCGGGGCTGCTCTGTAACAAATCATGCACCACAAACAACATTTTGATCAGTGACTAACCACATATATAGTCGTGGTCCCTATAGATAGCATAGGTGTATAGTAGGCTGTATCATCTAAACTTGTGAAAGTGCACACTATGATGTTTGCACAGTGATGAACTCAATTAAGGATACATCCTCATAAGGTATCTCCATTGTTCAGTGACATATGGCTGTATTCATGTGCTTAAAAAAATCTGTGAGCTAGACTCAGATATCCAATAATACTATCTTTCAAAAATGAAGGCAAAATAAAGAATTTCCGGCTAAACATAACTTGGGAGAATTTATTTGAGCAGACTTGGCTTTTTAAAGTGCTAAAGGAAGTTCTTGATGTTAGCAATAAATTAAGCCAAAGATTAATTTGAATTCATATTAAAAAGTATGCTGGTAAAGATAACTGTGGATTCCCCAGCCCCTCTTGTTCTTGGGCTTTTGCTTGGCCCCCAAGGTTGCTGCAGGTCAAGCTAAAATGTAGTCAGGCAGGGAGCCTCTCACCAGGACAAAAGTCTTGATATGAAGATATCTGCTGAAAACAGCAGGCAGACATTATGGCCAGATTAGCATAACCAGCTAGTCCACCTTGACAGGAATTTAAGTATAAACAGGGACTAGAGATAGGATGTTTTGGTCAGCAGCAACAAAGGAGCCCCCCAGGCAAAAGCTCTTATTCACCACCCCCCAGTTTATGCCAGACTATTATACATCCCCAATACACATTCCCGATAAGCACAATCCTTCGCATATCCCTCCACATACTTGCCCACCTTTCCTTAATCTGATACCAAATAAATGTGAGACTGGCCAGGGGAAGGTGCTGCATCTCCATAGGTGTAAGCCCCTGTAATATTCTCTCTCTCTCTCTCTCTCTCTCTCTCTCTCTCTCTCTCTCTCTCTATATATATATATATATATATATATATATATATATATATCACTGCTTGTGTTATAGGACAGCCCCGATATTGAACGGGTTCCTGGCTGTGGGTCCTCACCCGTGTGGTTAAAAGGGACTTATTAATACTTCACTACAGGCACACACAGAAGGTTAATAAAAGGTTTATTTACAAGGGAAAGGGAATTAAGGAAATGTACAACTCAGGGAGAAAATAGGGAAATAAAGTCTTTAATGCATCCTACCCGATCCAACGACCTGGAAACCCAAAAAGCACTCTCAGAGCTGGCCGGACACTGCGAGCTGGCGGAGAGCCAAAATGGGGGAACCCCCGCCAAAGCCCACATGTCTGCCTTTTATATCAACCTGGCTGCTGAACCCCACCCTCAGGTCCCAGCCACTTTCCCTTTGGTGGTGATGGGATTTGGAGTTCCCAGTGTCTTTGGCTTTGGCCTAGGGTAGGGGTGGAGTCCACAAAGCCTGTATGGAATTAGCTTTAGGACATCCTTTTCCCCCTAACAATTGGACTTTGTGTTGTCTTTCCTCCATCTGGCTCTGCTTCCAAGGCTGCTGCCCCATGAGTCGACAGGAGGAACCTATAGAAAAAAAATATAATTATGCATGTCTTTTCCTTAGCTGATTTTAAAATTGTATAAAATAATATAAAATATCTATGAAAAATCACATTATATAGAGGTATAATATCATGGACAATAACATAATTTGGCAATAAATGAATGGGGTAGATGAAAGTATATTGGAATAAAGAAATGAAATCAGATGGGAACTCATGTTAGGGGGAAATGATGTCCTGAGTTAATCCCATACAGGCTTTGTGGACTCCACCCCCACTCCAGACTAAAGCCATCAGGACATTGGGAAAGACAAATCCCATCACCACCAAGGGAGGGTGGCTGGGACCTGAGGGTGGAGTTGGGCAGCCAGGTTGGATATAAAAACCAAACACGTGGGCCTTGGGGTCTCTCTGGCTCGCCTCCTGGCTTCACCGCTCCTGGCTGGTGGCCAACTCTGAGAGCGCCATTTTGGGATTCCTGATAGGCGGATCGGGTAGGACTCATTTAAAACTTTGTCTCCCACTTTTCTCCCAGAGCTGTACATTTCCTCATTTCCCCTTCCCTTGTAAATAAACCTTTTATTAACCTTTCGCGTGTGCCTGCAGTAGAGCATTGATAAGTCCTTTTAAGCGCGCGGGTGAGGACCCACAGTCAGGCACCCGGTTTTGTATCGGGGTTGCTCTACAACAGTTTGGCGCCCAGCGTGGTTTCCAAGTCTACAACACTCATAGCCACAAAAGTATATGAAATATACTGGTAAATAAGAAGATTAATATTAAACACTCCATGAACACATTTCCCTCTCCCCTTTTGTTTCCTAGGCATAAAATAATGATAGAACCTGTATTTTTACGTTTGTCACATAAATAGTGTAGGGAGTGGGATAGGAGCAAAGTTTCCATATCTATAGTAGTCAAATAAGCAAAGATGTGAAGTAAATTCTGATGAGTTAAGCTATATTATTAACCCTAGTGCCAACACTAATAAAATAATTGAAAAATTAAAAAAAAATTAAGGCATTTAAACTCATAGACAAACAAATGTCCATTTAATAAAACAAAACAAAACACAGGAAAGGAAAAATGGAGGAACAGAATGACCTGAGACAAAGGAAAACTAATAAACAAAATGTGATATAAATCTATGTCTATATTTATCCTAATATTAAATGTGAAGGAATAATACAATCGAAAGTTAGTGATTATAGGAAACCAAAGGAGAAAATAAAGAGCTGAGACTACCTCAAATTAAAAAGCTTCTGTACAGAAAGAGAGACAATAATTAAAGCAAAGAGACATCCTACTGAATGGGAGAAAATATTTGGACACCCTTATCAAATAGGGACTGATACCAAAGATCTACAAAAAACTTACACAACTCAGCAAAAACAAAGCAAACAACCCAGCCAAAAAATGGACAAAAGGACTAAAAAGACTTATCTCCAAAGAAATCCAAATGGCCTACAGGCATATGAAAAAAGCCTTCAACATCACTAATGATCAGGAAAATGCAAATCAAAATCACAATGAAATACCACCTAAGTCCAATAAGAATGGCCTGAATTAAAAAAAAAAAAACAACAACTGAAAACTGAAAGGTCTGTGCAGGGGCCAGGAATGAGGAAGCCCACATAGAAAAAAAACCAAGATGGCCCTGAAACCAGGACCACTGATACCATCACACCAAAACTGAAGCCATAATCAGGAGAAAACAACTCGGCTCCACAAAAAACAACTTTGTTCCGCCTAAACCTGACCCCCCCACACACTTACCAACCCAGTTTTCCTGCCTAACCTCTCCTCACCCTATAAAAGGACATCTCCCCCCACAATAGGCTTGACTTCTCCAGCCCACCCCCCCACCGTGGGGGGTCAGCGAATCTCGCCTGGGGCACAATAAAGTTTCTGCCTGTTAAAAACTGTCCTGGCTCTCCTTCTCTTTACTGTACCAAACCTTTTGAAAACAACAAATGCTGAAGAGGATGTGGAGATCAACGAACCCTCTCACATGACTGGTGGGAATGTAAGCTGTGTGGAAAGTTTCTGTGAAAACAGTATGGAAAGCTGTGTGGAGGTTCCTCAGAACACTAAAAATGGATCTACCATATGCTCCAATGATTCCACTCCTAGGAATTTACCCAAAAGTCACAAAAAACACTAATTCAAAAGGAAAGGTGCACTCCTATATCTGTTGCAGCACTACACTAGCCAAGTTATGGATACAACCCAAATGATCCAAAATAGATGAATGGATCAAAAAGTTGTAGTATATTTATACAATGGAATATTGCTCAGTGATCTAAAAAGACAAAGTCATGCCATTTGTGGCACCATGGGTGGAGCTGGGAGGGATTATGCTAGATAAAATTAGTCAGAAGGAAAAAGATAAATGCCCATATGGTCTCACTTGTATGTGGAATATAAACTGTACAGAAGTTCAAGAAAGGGTCAAAACTAGCAAGCTGACCATAGAACTGAGGCATACAGCAAAGGAGGGGGAGGGAGGGGAGTAAAGACAGAGGAGGGTGAACACAAAAGAATATGGTGATGGTTCCCAGGTCATATGATGGTGGTGTTAGGGGGAAAAGGATGTCCCAAAGCTAATTCCATATAGGCTTTGTGGACTCCACCCCCACCCCAGGTCAAAGCCAGACACTGGGAACTCCAAATCCCATCCCCACCAAAGGGAAGGTGGCTGGGACCTGAGGGTGGGGTTCAGCAGCCAGGTGGATATAAAAGGCAAACATGTGGGCTTTGGGGATCCCCATTTTGGCTCTCCGCCAGCTTGCAGCGTCCGGCCAGCTCTGAGAGTGACTTTGGGTTTCCAGGTCGTCGGATCAGGTAGGACGCATTAAAGACTTTATTTCCCTATTTTCTCCCTGAGTTGTACATTTTCCTTATTTCCTTTTCTCTTGTAAATAAACCTTTATTAACCTTTTGTGTGTGCCTGTAGTGGAGTATTCATAAGTCCCTTTAAAGCGCGCGGGTGAGGACCCACAACCAGGAACCCGTTTAATATCGGGGTTGCTCTATAACAGTGGGAGAAGTACAACAATGTAAGAAAAATCAATAAAAAACAACAAAGAAAACAAAAAAAAATTAGTGATTGTCAGATTGATTAAAAAGCAGAATTATTTTCTGTGTCTATAAGAGACTTCTATAAGAGATGCTTTAGAATCAGAGATAAAAATAAGTTAAATATAAAAGGGTGGTGTAACTTTTTTTTTTGCAGACCAAGTATGTGTTGTTTCTACACACCATTTCTCCAATTCTCTTATACCAGCTGGATATCCAACAAGGTAGTACTATTCTGACAAATTACTTGGAGTTAGTATCAGATCCCACAAGGTAAAGAGCTTATTCCTAAGACTGCCCCCTCTTCAAACTGGGATACTCAGGCAACCCACAGTTTTGCTTAAGTGACAACTAATTTGGGGATTCCAGTGATCACTTACTACCACCACTTAAGGTTTGATTATTTGAACAACTCACAGTACTTAAGAAAGTACTCTAGGGCCTCCCCTGGTGGCACAGTGGTTGAGCACTGGCCTGCGAGGCTGCCCACAGCCTCTGCAGCACTGGTTCGATCCCCGGCCACCGGTGAGGGTGCCACATGGCGCGACAGACCTCTCCTGTTGCGCCCGCTGCTCCCCTCAGCATTGTACTTCGTCAGTCTGCCTGTTCTGTTCCCTGCTCTGGCTCTGGTGAATTCTCTCACCCTCCTATGCTTCTGACTGTACCCAGTGCTTGTATAAGTAAATAAATAAATAAGAAAGTACTTATTGCTGCACTTTATTTTAAAGGGTGCAAATGAACTGCATATGAAGAGAAACATAGAGTAACACTGCTAAAGTTCTCAGGCACCGGGGCAACTGTCCATATGGAGTTAAAATATGTCATCTTCTGGGCATGTCAATGTGGTCACTAACTCGGAAGCTTTCCAAACTCCATCATTAGGGTTTTAATGGAAATTTCATTTTGTAGGCATCATTGGCCACCTCTGTTCAACTAAATATCTAGCCTCTTTTCTTTCCCCAGAGTTCAGGACTTAAAGCTGAAAGTTCCAACTCTCATTACATGATTGGTTCTTCTGGCAACCAACTCCCATTTGAGAGTATTTAGGGCCCCTGTACACTGAATCATCCCATTAGCATGTAAAGGACAGTAAATTTCAAGGATTTTATGAATTCTGTGCTAGGGATCAGGGACAAAGGCCTTTAAATATTATTTTTTTATTATATTATAGATGAGAAAAATATATTCTATGCAAAGAGCAAACATAACAGAGTTGGAGTTTCTATAATAAGGTCAGGAAAAATAGACTTTAAGACAAAGATTGTTGCTAAAACAAAGAGAAATTTTCTAATTTCCTATTAGCCTATAAAGAGGTAGATGGGAAGAAATGGAGGACTGGAAATTATGATGCCTGCTTGTCCTTATAGGATAGGCACAGGAGCCGGAGCAGGTCTCAACAGGAGCAAGGGCACGGGGTAAATAAAACAAGTTCCAGGTATAAGTAAGAGCTGGGGAAGAAGATGGAGAAGACATTTTCTCTAATTCCATTTCTCACAATCCTCACAGTTTAACCTTTAGTATTTACCATGGCTTCTGTATGAAACCATTTTGTGAATGGGTTGAGCCCTAGAAAAATATATACATTATATCTTATATGGAATAAGATTGAGAGAATATAAGTTACTTGGTGGGATGGTAATTCAGTTTAGTGGTTGAATGGAATGTGTGACTTGACAAAGAAGTTAAGAAAAATGAGCAATTGTGAATGAATAGGAGAAAATGAAAAATGTTTTTATATAGCTTAGGAAGGGTAAGCTCCTTCAAGTTTTTTGCTGTCTTAATGACCTAATGATAACAAACCCAAATAACTCCTCAACAACTCATAAAAGACAGCTTTAAATAATAAGATCTATTAATCCTAATGAAACCTTAGCCCTTCTTATGAAGGAACTAGGCTATTTTAAAATAAAAATATTACACCTTTAATTGGGAATTGAAGCTTAACTTATTTCCATTGTGCAAACTTTAAAAAATAATTCCCATTAAAATCAATTTTCTCATTTTGAGAGGTTAATTGGCTTAATCAGGGTGGAAAAATCCCTTACTCTTGACTTATGGAAAGTTATAGAAAACACAATGACTGATATTAAGGGGCTACATTAGTTTCAATTCATTAATTATTTAATCAATGTTAAATAATTACATAAAACTATTTCTACTTAAATTTTGTCCTTTCTCAGCTGTCCTTGCAAACAAGAAGGGCTTATTCTTAAAAACAGCTAATTCATTCATGCTACATTAATTTTAAGAAGCCCCAAGTAAATTTTACCTCATAAACCACTTTGATATTTGCAAGGGAAAGTCACTCTGAGAAGGAATCTTAGAAAAGTACTGTAGGTCATCAGGCTCAACTCTTTCTTTTATGAATGGTGATGGGACGCTTTGATTTCTTCCTCTCCTTTAACTCACACAATCAACTGGTCCTAAAAATCTGACAATTTTACTTTCTTAAAAATGCAAATCTTAAAGAGATTCCTAGCATCATTAGTGATTAGGGAATTGCAAATACAAACCGTAATAAGATACCACCTCATACTCACTAGAGCAGCTATACTACACACAAATACACACACATGCATGCACACACCCACATATCCACACCCTCACGCAGACACATGAAAAGAATGAAATTGGAAAATAATTCAGCCATTCTGGGGAACCAAGTACTGATAGGTGCTGTAACATGGGTTAATCTTGCAAACATGCTGAGAGAAAGAAGCCAAAGCACAAAGGGATACATGTATGTTTCTATTTTTTAAAATTATCTTGCATTGTTCATTTTTGTACAAGTCATTTGTATATATTTCAATGAAATATCTATAATAGATAAATCTCAAACTATAGAAGTAGATTTGTGGTTGCCAGGAATTAGTGGTGACTGGGAAGAGTAACTGCTTAAAGGGTATAGGGTTTTCTTTTTGTAAGGGGTGGCTGAAGCCAAAGACTGTTACAGGTGGTGTTCCCTGGAGGGGAGTAGCTGGTGAGGATTTTCCAGGGAAAATGCTAAAAAGTATTACTTTTGGGGGTGGAGAGACTGATAAAAAGTATAAAATTGGGGCCTCCTCTGTGGCAGCGGTTGAGCGCTGGGCTGCGAAGCTGCCCGCAGCCTCTGCAGCGCCGGTTCAATCCCCGACCGCCGGCTAGGGTCCCACATGGTGCGCAGACCTCTCCTGCCACCCTCTGCTCCCCTCAGCAGTGTACTTCGTCAGTCTGCCTGTTCTTCTCCCCGCTCTGGCTCTGGTGAATCCTCTCACCCTCCCGCGCTTCTGACTGTACCCAGTGCTCGTATAAATAAATCAATAAATCTAAAAAAAAAAAAAAAAAGTAAAAAATTGACTGCAGAAGCAGCGCAGATTATTTAGTGTTTGAGGATTGTTTGAGGATTTAGTATTTGGTATTTAGCGTTTTTTGGGGTCAGAAATTTTGGCCCCCACTGCTCCAGTCTTTTAGAGGGCTGTTGTGGGCCTCTGATGAATGTAGAAAGGCCTCCAGCAGCCAACCTTAGAGAGGAAAAGTTCGGACACTTTGTAATTAGCTGAGCGACTTAAACTGTTTTCAGTTTTGCTGTTCTTATAGCCTGGTAGAGAAGGCAAATACCTGGAGCCGGTCACCTTGCTAGCCTGTGAGTGTGGCTGTTTGTTGGGTCATTCAGCCACTGTAGGTACTGTTTTGAGTGTCGCTTGTCTGGTGCTGTGCTGGGGCATTTTGACAGCTCCAGGAGCATTTTCTGTTGTGTCTTTTGTTGTCTTTGTGAATTGAAACCTCGCCTAGAGTCTGGCTGCCATAAGTAGGTCCACAGTGGCAGGAAGACACCATTTTGGGCACTTGGTCTACTGTTTGAGAGAGGAGCTCTGTGTCCTCAGTGGCGTGAAGACACCATTTTAGCTGCTTTTTGTTTATGACTTGAAAATACTGGACACTGCTTCTGGTGAGATAAATGGCCATTTTTGGCCTCTGTAACTCTTAGTTTTTCCCTGGTTTGTTAAATAAATCCCATTGTTGTAAACATGCTGTTCTGAGCCTGAGTAGTCTTGCAATTGTACACACGGGTGAAGAACTCAAAAGTGACTGGTAGTCAAAAAATGGGCAGAAGAGCTAAAAAGAAACTTCTCTGAAGAGGAAATGCAAATGGCCAACAGGCATATGAAAAAATGTTCAACATCACTTGTCATCAGGGAAATGCAAATCAAAACTACCATGAGATACCATCTTACACCAGTGAGAATGGCACATATTAAAAAAACTAGCAACAACAAATGTTGGCGAGGGTGTGGAGAAAAAGGAACTCTTCTGCACTGTTGGTGGGAGTGCAAACTGGTCCAACCACTATGGAGAGCTGTGTGGAGATTTCTGGACCTACTAAACATAGAGCTTCCATATGATCCAGCAATTCCACTCCTAGGTATTTACCCAAAGGACACAGAAACATCAATTCCAAAGAACACCTGCACCCCTATGTTTATAGCAGCACTGTTTACAATAGCTAAGCTTTGGAAACAACCCAAATGCCCAAAAATAGATGACTGGATCAAGAAGATGTGGTACATATATACCATGGAATATTACTCAGCATTCAAAAAAGATAAACACATGCAATTTGCAGCAACATGGATGGTGCTGGAAGGGATCATGCTCAGTGAAATAAGCCAAAAAGAAAAAGAAAAATACCGGATGGTCTCACTCATAGCAGGAATCTAGAAAACTTAAATAAGGGACCAGGAAAATGAATAACTATAAGAAAGTGAAAATCAAAATCAACAAAAAAACTATGAACCAGAGACACTTTTAGGGGGGCGGGGGCGGGAGGGGAGGGATTGGGGTCAGAATGGGGGGGCTGCAATTGTATGGGGAATATAACAATAAAATTTATTATCTAAAAATAAATAAATAAATAAATAAATATTATTTGGATCCTAAAAAAAAAAAAAAAAAAAGTGACTGGTAAACTATTTGGGCAGTATCCTTGGCCAGTTTGAGTTCTCCTTGCTGCCCTATATCATTTTGAGGTGATTAAAATGTTCTTGGACCTAGTGGAGGTTGTGCAACATTATGAATGTACTAGAGCTACAGAATTGTATGTTTTAAAATGGCTAATTTAACCTTAATTAAAAAAATTAGAAGTAGCTAAGAGGCAGAAACGGAGGCCAGACTGATACAATTTGTTTTTTTTCTTTAAAGGATTTTTTTAATAAAGGTTTATTTATGCATACAAGAACTATGGTGCAGGCCAGAGGTGTGGAGGGTGAGAGGATTCACCAGAGACAGAGTGGGAAGCAGAACAAGCAGAGCGACTGAATTACACTGCTGAAGGGAGCAGCGGGCGAGTCAGGAGAGGTCTGCTGTGCCATGTGGGTAGCTCCAGGGCTGGGGATCAAATTCTTGCTGCAGTGGCTGCAGATAGCTTCATAGGTTGTGTCTTAACCCCTTGCACCACCAGGGAAGCCCCCAGAATGATGTAATTTGAAAAGCACTCAGCTTACTTTGCTGGTCTTGAAGATGAACTAAAGAATGTGATCTACCTCCAGAAGTTGGAAAAGACAAGAAAATGGATTCTTCTCAAGAGTTTCCTGTAAGGGACTCAGTTTTGATGACACCTCGATTTTACACCAATATCTGTGTCAGATTTTTGACCTACACAACTATAAGATAATAGATTTATGCTATTTAAGATGCTAGGGGAAAAGAAAGAAAATCTTAGCATATAACCCATTCTTCCCAAAGCTGTATCAACATGCTTTATTGTTACTAGGAGACAATATATTCCCCTTCATCACAGAAGGTAGTAGGGTCGGATTCCTGCCCATCCATTGAAGAAATTTGTACATCACTCCTATCACTATTCACAACCTTCACTTCTGCCCTTCCAGCACACTTGGCATAGTTATTCTCTCTTCCTGCATGATTCAGCTCAGCTCATTCCCCTCCAGGCGATGCCGAGTTCCCTTCGTCAGTGTTCCTGTAGCATTTTGGATGTGACTGTATCCTTGCAACTCTATCCTTTGGCTTATTTGACAATGATGAACAATTTGGAATCAAAGCGTATCTTTGAAGCCTATGCTGCACTCTACCAAATATCTGCAAAAAATAATATTTGTATAAGTTTGTTGAATGAACAAATGGACAAATTTTAGTCCAGTGAGGTGAAGTTACTTCTAGGGAATTATTAATAGCATTAGGAGTGAGCCTTCTTCCTAGGTTGGTGCTCTTATGAGTCACCTAATAATATGGAGCAAAGAGAACATACAAATGTATCAGATACCTGATTGTTTCAGGAACTGTTGTTTGTGGACCAGGATAATTTAGGAAATGATTAGGGTTTCTCTGTATTTTCCCTTTCCTGGTTCTGCAAGTGTAACTAATCTCTTTGATGTCTTTTTTACTTAGAGGAAGTTTTTGTTATTGGGTTGGAAGCAGAAGTTGTCAGTAAGATATTTGTCTTCCTGGGTTTTGTTTTTCTAAAGCCTCAGCTTTCACAAGTTTATGTTAAGCTCACTTAAGGCAATCAGAGGAGGAGACATTTTTCTTTAGATCAAATGAATAGGCCAAAAAAGAGAAGTTGGGTGTCAATAGAATTGTACTTTAGTCAATGTACCCTCCTCACAGAGCAGAAGCAAGCATGCGTGTTCGAGGAAGCACTGTGGGCTCATCAGTGAGGACTCCAGGTGCACCAGGAAGAAACTTAGCTTTATGTGTCTTTCCTCCAATTTTCAGGTATTACCTAACCTTTTGGGTACTGGTGTGACTGCACACTGAAGAGGGCTTTGGAGGGATTAGTGCCACATAAATTAATTTGAAAAGGGCTAAGAATGTTATTTAATTTAATCTAAGGAGAAACATATTAAAATAGGTATTTCTTGTAACTTTGATTTTGTAGACTAAGACTCAGTCACAAAAACATGGATAAATGGAATAAATGCATCTAGTTACAGGGAAGTGGTTAAAAAAAAATAATCCCTTACCCTCTAGAATCTCTTTTGGCAGCTCACTTTAGTGTCTGAAGTGATCATATTTTAGCTTTTTAAAAATTATTGTAGCCATAAAGTCATTGAAAGAGATAGCAGTATATGGTGCAAGGACAGCTAAATAGGAAGTCAAGGACCTAAGCTGTTTTCCAAAGAGCTCTGGACACAGCTCTGACAGGGGTGGTTTACCTTCCAGGTTAACCCTTCAGATGGTACCTCGTTGGTCCCCTTCTCTGCCCAGATCCACAACATGCTCTGCATTTATCAAAATCTGTTGGAGAAATCCACAGATTTCAACAGATTTCACCCTGTGGAAAGGTTTTAGGGGAATTGCTCTGCTTCCAAGTACCTAAATAAGAAGAGGGGGAAGAAATAAGTGTGACATCAAATTATGACCAGACATTGACATTGTAGATGGAGGAGCTTATCAGATCACCAGTCACCTGAGAGAGCAGGGCTCAAGGAAACAGTAGTCATAAGAGAATGGTTTTGACTATGGCAGGAGGAAGTTGCTGGCTAGGTTAGGACTGTGGTGCTTTTGAGGAGGCCCTGGGGGCCAGTATGGGGATGGTGTGTCTGCACACAGGCTGTTCGGAACCAAGATGGAGGTACCAGTAAGGCCTCTTGAGTCACCAGGTCTTAGCTCAAGTTGCCATAACAAAATACCACAGGCTAGGGTTTAAGTAATTGACAGTGATATTCTTCCAGTTCTTGAGGCTGAAAGTGTGAGGTCAGGGTGCCAGTCTGGTCAGCTTCGGGTTTCCTCCTGGCTTGCAGATGGCTGCATTCTTGATGTATGATCATATGGCCTTTTCTCAGTATGTGTGTGTAGAGAGCCAGAGCAAGTGAGTTCTTCCTCTTCTTATAAGACCACAATTTTTATTGGATTAGGACCCCACCCTTATGACCTAATTTAGCCTTAATTCCCTCTTAAAAGGCCTATCTCCAAATATAGTCATAAGGTGGTTAGGGCTTCAATATGTATATTGTTCAGGGGGCTACAATTCAGTCTATAGTAGGAAGAGAACCTACTTCCCAACTTCACCCCTGGATATCTGTTTTTTTTATAAGGCCACCTTTTTTTTTTTTTAAGAATAACAGCAACAAACTTACCTAGTATTTCTATAGGCTTAGGGGAATGTGGAGACAATACAGTGCTTTTGTTTCATATGAAAGATAAGTCTTTTGGAAACCAGTGGTGACCTAGGAGGACATGAGTGCTCCAAGTGAAGTTGTGTAGCATGAAAATTCATGAAGGTAGGAAAAGTGGCCAACATATAGAAAATTCAGTGGTTCTCCTGTGTAAGACCTACATAAGCAAAGCTCATCAGCTCTGACAAGTGTGACCTGTTTACTGTCCTCGTGGTGGTAACTTGACTGCTTGCCAAATCAAATACTTTTGTTAGTCTCCTTTTTACAGTTCCATTTCCATGTCATCAGGAATAATTTGCATGTAGGTCACAGATTTATATCTGTTGCTTAAGCCAAGTCCTTGGCAAAGAGGACTGTGGGCCAAGAGAAGCTTTTGCATGGTGCCATTGTGTAAGGGTGTTGCTATCAGAGTCTCAAAATCAGCCATCACCTGAGATTTGACAAGCTGAGGTGCTGGAAGTGTGACTTCCAATTTGGAGTCAGTTTGTCACTTTCAGCTTCATTAAAATACAAGTTGTGGACTCTCTTAGCTAACAATTGACAAAATACTCCTGACTTCACTAGAAGGTAGGTCTTCATTCTTTTAAGGGTGATTCCAGTCAAAATTTATTAAGAGAAAGTTTTAATTTGATGACCCAAGGCAACTTTTGAAATTTATGTTGAGTGATGGTTAACGGGCACCAAAAATATAACAATATTCTTGCTGAAACTTTTATAAAAATAGAAGTCAAAGTTTTTGTGAATTGTTCTTTGTCTGTATGTGGGGGGGGGGCAGTTAACTGAGGTAATGGGCTCATGCCATCCCCAGATAAATATTTCAAGGGTAAAGTGAAATAGTACCCTAAGAGTCACATAATCTCTCTTTCCCTCTCCTTTAGGTAGGCTTTATTTGTGTGGGCAGGTAGAGAGCTTGCCTGTGCTTGGCAGAAGTCCAAGGATCAGATGGCAGGCACTACCTGGGCACAGGTGTTAATTCCATCTTTCATTTTTATCCCTTTCTAACTAAATCACAATAGCCAGATATATAATTTCACAAACTTCAACATACACACACACACACCATTGCCCCCAAAAGAGTGAAACTAAAAGACAAATGACAAGTTGGACATGATAATTGTGACTGATATCACAGACTTTGTGTTTTCTAAATGGTCATCATTATGTGTGATAGTCATATTCTGTAAAGTCTCTGTGATCACGATCAGGAAATAATGAATGGTAGATTCTGGAGAAACTACAGTATCATGTGAGTCTTTGTTCCCATTTTTGTCAGCGATTGATACATAACCTTTTTCTTTTTAATATATGTTTCTGTTTAAAGACACCTTACTTAATGTACTCATCATCAACAGCACTCTAACTCATGCCTGAATAAAGCTTATCAAAATCATGTATTTTTTTTCCATAAGGGAGACCAAAGCCTTCTTGCTCTAAGGAGCACTAGATAGCACTTCAACAACTATGCTTATTTTTAGCTATGTTAAACAGTCAAGTCTGCAATCAGTGGTTTTAACCAATCTCATGCAATAGTAAGAATCTTTTGTTAGAGTTCTATTGGAAAATCTATGATATATGTGACATTTACAGAAAGAACACTGTAGAGAAAGTCAATTTCATGTAATATTGAGACTCTTCTGCTAGAGTCTCAATATTGCAAACCCCAAAATATGTTAACACGTCCTATAAGACCATGTTGTACAATAACTGGTTGATGTAATCTTAAGACTACTCAGAGTTCTATTGGAAAACCCAGGAGGATACCTATGATATTTACCTAAAGGACACTGTGATGAGAGCCCATTTTATGTAAAAGACATCCAAATTACCAACAAAAAACACAAAAAAATGTGAACAGTGTGACACTAAGTAGACCACGCAGAGGACGCTTTATAGTAGGGGAGCTGAAACAGAAAGGCAGAACATGGCCTTTTTTTGACCTTAGCTGGGAATGTGCACATTGGGAGACTGAGATTTTTGTCTTTCTGCGCATGTCTGTCCACAAAAGCTCTGCAAGTATTGATTTAAGGATTACAAATAAATTTTAACAAGTGGGTGAATTCACAAAATATGGAATTCATAAAAAGTGCAGATCCACTACACATATAAAGAGCTTACACACATCATTAAGAAAACCAACTAGCAGTAGAAAAATGGGTAAAGATAATAGAAAACAAATGACTCCCAAATCATACAAAACAATGCTTAATCTCCCTGGAGAGAAATGGCAATGAAATTAAAATTACATTGAGATGCTATTTTTAAACCTAATAGATCAATGAAGATAGGAAATTTGTTAAAATGCTGTGTTGGAAAGGTGATGAGGAGATAGGCACTCTTATATTTTGCCTGTGGGGGTGTAAAGTGATGTGACATTAAGTACTAAATCACATGCCCTTTTACCTAGCAATTCCATTTCCAGGAATTCATTCTGTAGATATATTTACATACACACAAAATGAAATATGGACAGTGTCACTCAGTGCAGTAGTGTTTATGAAGGCAAAAATCTTGATAACAATCTATACAGCCATCACTAACTCTCTGGCTCAAGGAATGAAGATACATAAAACTTTGAAACATTATACAGCTTTGTAAAGGAATAGGAAAGCTCAAGGAGATAATGAGTTTAAAAAGTATACAATACTTTACCACTGTGTTTATGGTCTAAATGGCATATGAAATTTAGCTTTATTCTAACTTCAGGTTTATTTTAGTCAAGGTCACGTGGTATTATGATCATATCTGAGTACCTAAGGACACTAAAGCACTCTTTTCCCTTCTTCCTCCTCACAGTTTCAACTTTTATGAGAAAACCATATATGATCAATGAAAGTTTATAAAGGACATATATAAGTTAATTGCACCCAAGTGGAGATGTCAAACATGTGCAGGGTTGGAAGGTTAGCTTTTTGAAATGGAGGTTTAGAAATTATTCTTATATAGGTGCTGGAGGCGGCCACCATGCGTAGTGAGCAGAAGGGCCTTGACCTGAGTCCCTAAGGCATGTGAAAACACATGTGTCTCGGAGGAAAACCTCTGAGTGACAGGACTTGGTGTTAAGAGCCTGGAAAGTGACCTGTGTGGAGTCAGGCTTCTACATCTCCACAGTCTGAGAATAACAAAATGGAGAGACCCTGCGCAGTGAGCAGAAGGGCCTTGACCCAAGTCTTTAAGGCATGTGAAAACACGTGCATCTCGGAGGAAAACCTCTGGGTGACAGGACTTGGTGTTGAGAGCCTGGAAGTGACCTGCGTACATCTCCACAGTTTGAGAATAACAAAAATAATGAGCGAACTTCCCAGGCTCTGGCTGGGGGGCGATAAGATTATGTGTGTGAGAACTAACCACCTGGTACCCTACTGTCTGAAGTAAATAGATAATAGTAAGAAAATAGACTAATCATTCATACATGTTATCATTATATGGTATGCTTTGATGTTACACCTGCTGCAATTAAAATCGTATATAATAAGCACTAAGACAATAAAGATTGACTGCATGCTGGACATGACAGTCCCCCATGTCTGATTTCCCTCCCCGTCGTGTCCCAGGTTTGGACTCACTAGAAGTCCACATATAGGTAGCTAGTGGAGTTACTTACCTCGGATTAAAAAATATTGAGTTCTTAATGATTCCTTTCCTAAAGGAAATTGCTTCAAATTAAATATGTATAATCTTTTCCTTCAGAGGTCACTTTTATCTCTGGGCCAGTTTGTCACTTTGATGACAACAGAGATGAGGATTTCTGTAGATATGTGTGCTGACGTATAAGGAAACCAGAAGTTCTCTGATAAGGCACTTCTTTGGTTCAAAGAGACCGTCTATGGCATTTGTATGCATTTCATTTATAAAAATTGATAAATGAAACACAGGGTTTTCTGTTTTAATAAAAGTCACAATTGTCTCTTCTCATCCTATTGATTCCTATACAACCTCATCTACCTTCCAGTTTTATTGACTACCTATGTATGACTAATTCCTAAACCTCCACTTCTATAAGCTAACCTTCCACTCACATGCACAAGTTTGACATTGCCACTTGGGTGCAATAAAAGTACATGTCTGAGCTGAATGCAACATACTTAAGATCCTTATTCCTATTCTGATTGCTTGCTCTCTTGCTTTGATTTTCTACAATTGCTCCTCCTACCCACCCACCCCAGCCATGTGATCAGTCATTGTCTCTTTAATTTTTAAAAATTATTTCATTAATGTAACATTGATATACAATATTTTATATGATTTAGGGGTATAGGTTTATACTTCTTTAGATGTATGTTACCACACCACATCCACCACAGAGCACCAATATAATCTTCTACTATAGTCCATTGTGCCCTCTATACCCACCTTCCTTTACCCTCTCTGGTAGCCTCAATTCTACAGTCAAATTTCTAGGGTTGCTTTGGTTTAGTTTTATCCGTTTCTTTTTTGTTTCTTTATATTCCACACATGACTAAGATCATCTGGTATTTGTTTTACTCCTTCTTATTTATATCACTTAATATAATCCCTTCCAGCTTCTCCCATGTTGTTGCAAAATTTCATCTCTTTACCATCTTACACCAGTGAGAATAGCACATATTAAGAAAATTAGCAACCACAAATGTTGGCGAGGATTTAGAGAAAAAGGGACTCTCCTGCACTGCTGGTGGGAGTGCAAGCTGGTGCAATCACTATGGAAAGCTGTGTGGAGGTTCCTCAATCTGCTAAAAATGGAGCTTCCATATGATCCAGCAATTCCACTCCTAGATATCTACCCAAAGGACACAAAAACATTAATTCAAAAGGACACTCGCACCCCAATGTTTATTGCAGCACTATTTACAATAGGTAAGCTATGGAAACAACCCAAATGCCCAAAAACAGATGACTGGATCAAGAAGACGTGGTACATATACACAGTGAATATTACTGAGCCATCAAAAAAGATAAACTCATGCCATTTGCAGCAACATGGATGGAGCAGGAAGTGATCATGCTCAGAGAAATAAGCCAGAAAGAAAAAGAAAAATTCCAGATGGTATCACTCATAGTAGGAATTTAGAAGACCCAAATAAGGGATCAGGAGAACGACTAATTATAATAAAGTAAAAATGAAAATCAACAGGCAAGGCAACTATAAACCAGAGACACACTACAGGAGGGGAGAAGGGAGTAGGATAAAAAAAAAAGGTGTTGAGAATTTTACAGAGACTATAACCAAGATGAAAATGTATACATTGTACAAAAATGAAAAATGATGTAAAAATATATAAAATAATTAAAAAAGAAAAAAAACTTCATCTCTTTAAAAAAATAGCTGAGTATTATTCCATTGTATATATTGTGTGTGTATATGTATATATATGTGTGTGTGTGTGTGTGTGTGTATATATATATATATATATATATATATATATAGCATCTTTTTTCTCTGTTCATCGATATTTTGGTTTTGTATCAGCCATGGTCCTAGCAGGAAACTGATGGCATGCACCAAGGAAATGATGAAGAGGTATAAAAACCATTGTGTAAAGGCATATTTACAAAGTATGGTTCAGGGAAATTAACAAGGGATGGAGCAGTGTACTGGGGCTAGATCAGTCAAGAGTGTTTTCCATCCTGGTCTTGAAAGGGCTTAGTGGGGAGAGAGTGAGCAGGATCAGGAGAGAATGACTGTGTAGAGACATCTGTTAATTGGGAATTGATATCTTGTGGCAGAGGGAAGCAGAGAAATGAAATCTCAGAACTCACTTTCTTCATATTCTTCCACTGGCCAAATCCAATTTATAAGCCAGCAGAGAGGCTATTGATGCAATTGATACAGCTCAGCCTCCTCTGTCAGCAAGCAAAGTGGAGAAACAAGGAGTGTGAACCTGGAAAGCCCAACAGAAAATGTCCAGCACAGACTGCTTCTGTCTGCACTCAGCATACTGCTGTTACTATTTATATTAGTGTTTTGATGACCTTGATACAATTTCCTACATGTTCCCTTTCTTGTACTCTGACGTTCTTTCTATCCTCTTCCCTTGGGCTCTGAATTTCTCCTATTTCTAAACTGACCTTCTGCCTCTGACTGGTCCCATACTTCCCAAGAGTTTTGGCACCCTATGAACTCAACATAGCATGGGATGAGGTTCCTGTTCTCTGGGGCGAAGGGACGCGATATGATGATTGAAGCTGTACTTTTTCCTCAGCAAAGATTGATTTCCTGGTACACTTCCGCCAGGAGGATCATCTTCCCATAAAACTGAAGAATTGCACCAACTCTGTGTCACCAGAAATGTACAATTAGGAGAGAGGAGAATGGGGATTTTGTTTAAAATTAGTGATTTCTATTATTGCCTCAATGTTCCTGATGGTATTTTCTATAAACTTTCTAGGCTTGGAGGCAAAATAAAACATAATTTATGTTAAGAAATATTACAAATGAGATACCTTCTACTCATATTATTTCTTGGCTCCTTCATTTTAAATACCCTATTTTGTTTGTTTCTGAGGTGATAGAGCTAACCAAGACTTATCCTTTCGATTCTTTGCAGTTAGGTATCTGTGAGTTTTAAAATCCTGGTGAATAATTTGGGAAAATTCTATATATAGTGTTTATCACAAACAGCTATTTTCTTTAGGAAATGTTACCTTCTTCATTCCATAAGGCTCTTGTGAGGTTGCCTTTTGTGAACTCTACTATCTTTGGCCACGAAAGAGGGTTGGGCCGATCATAAAGTCACATTTCTCTAGCAACACAACTGGGTTGGGTGGGCATATGGCCCCCAAAATACAAACAATGATCCTTGCTTGGATTGATAGGTGCACTCAGGATAGTTCCATTTCAACTGGGATTGCTAATATGGGGCAGTGTGAATGTGGAGCGCATGTATATAGTCAGTGGCAAGCAAAAGAAACCCATTCTGGATGATTTAAGCAGAAAAGAAATGTATTAAAAAGTTTCGGGTAGTAAAAGAAATTTTGGGATGACCACAGAATCGGCTATCTTGTTCAACAACTGGGAATATATAGTTGTAAATTATGCCCCAGGATGGGTCCAGTGAAGACACCATTGCTATCTTGGCTGAGCATGAAGCCCTCCAGCCTGCTGCTTGCACTGTGAGCCCACAACCCCGCTCACCACCACATAGTCTCTGCCCCACGAAGCTGAGAAGACCACAAAGTTCCTGCTTTCTTTTCCTTTTCTCTTTCTTTGTTTTATCTATGTCTAATTCCAAATTTAGGATAATTGTGTTGGGTTGGTGTCATCAGGTGACTGTGTTTGGTTGGTGTCATCTGGACTCATGTCTGAGTCCTGGCTGCAAAGTAGTTTGGGAAATCAAACATCTGACATTTTCAGCTTCTGCAATGGTAGGGCACGTGCTCCACCAAGACTTAGGAGATGGGAAATGCCCTAAACAGAGAGGGAAGAGCTCCAGAGAGCTCTACATGAGAGAATGACCAATATCATGTCAATAGCCACTTCCCTAGTCATAGGAGAACTGTCTGCAGAGTGAGCCAAGGTAGAGAAGGAAGAAAAGCCAAAGAATGGAAAGATGGACAAAACCCAGATGATGTTGCTGAAGCCTCTGAATCTAGATGTGCTTGAGTCTTTAAAAAAAAAAAAAAGAAAAGAAAAAAACCCTCTGGCCTATTTATGTAAGCTGATAAATTCCCCTTTTGGCTTAAGTTACAAACTCCCTTTTGAGCGGAGCATCTGTCACTTATAAACAAGAGACTCCTGCCTTATATGGTGCTGCTTTCATTATTAGTGTTGAAATCATATTCTTGCTTCTTTATTGGGGTATTTTTACTGAGATTTCTCTTCCAGTACTTTATGAATCCTCTTGACTCATTGGCACATGGACAAGCCTGGGTGAAGAGGTAGAGGACCACGAACCTTATCTGTCAGCCTTTTAGTTTGGCCAGCCTCAGCCTTATCCGGTGTAAATGCTGCCTCAGAAAAAAATCCCCAGCTTTTTTCTAATTTTATTCCTGTCTTCTGTATTTTAAAGAATATTGTTCTCATTTGAAGAGACTTTGCGAACCACACTCTGTGTACAATTACAGGGTCCAAAGGTCCACTTTGTCTTTACAGTCTGTGGGTTTGTATAGAGATCCATTTGTAAACATAGGACTGGGATGCCTCCTTCCCTTCAGGAGCAGGCATATCTGGAATTCCATGGAATTAGTTTTCTGGTGTAGGATGCATCCTACGGATCTATCTTCTCGAATAATCCCCAGGACAGAACACTTGCTGGCTTGTTCCCTTTCACCCTCTGGCTTCCCTGTTTCATGGGCTCATCCTGCTGGTGATGGGACTCACCTTTGCCAGATTGGACCTCGTGCTGGGTACAGATGCTCCTCCAGTTTATCTGATATATTCCCTTCCCTGATGGCTCAGGGGGATGGCTTTAGTCCAGGAAAAAGTAATAAGATAATAAGGACTTGAGGAAACAGAAAAAAAGGAAGTCTAATGTCATCTTCATATCCAAAAATGTACTAATTCCTCCTGATTGACTGTGGTGCTCCTTTAGAGAGTATGGTTCCCTTAATTGACTTCACTGGGAGATCAGACTGCAAATTCTGCATGTTTCTGTGGCACTTGCTGGTTTTGCGAGAACTGGATTCTCTACCCAAACCATACTTTCTTAGGGAGCCCTGACAAACTCCAGAGTTGGTAAACAGGCAGAGGAGGAAATGCCGAGGTGTGTGGGGTGGATGGGACAAACCGAGATTGGAGCTCACCTTTCTCCACTTCAGGTCTGGTAGACCCTAATGTGGGGTGCACTCATCCCAGACATGGCTGTGTGCGGATGGGGTGTTCATCATCAGGATGCCACAGGCTGATTCTGATGCTCCATCATTCCCTAGAGCTGGAGCCAAACAACTCAAGACATCTCTTATTATACCCCATCTCAGTGTACACATTTAGACTCTAAATCCTCTTTCTGCATTAGGATTTGCAGGGAATCTTCTGAGTAAATAGCACATGCTGAAGAACCGAGTGATGTTACATTTTTAACTTTTCAAATATGGATGATATTTAACTTCTCTTGAAGCTTCCAGAGTCTGGAATATATCATACTTATTGGCTGGATTTCCCTTTGAACCTGGAGGGGTTTTAGCAGACATGAGTAACTGGTGAGCAGAGGTTGTAGTCAGCATGTGGTGTAGATCGTACAGCAACTGAAAGCAGGTTTTAAAAAATACTATTCAATTCTTTATGGCATTTCCTTTTCTCATAAAAAAACCATATATTAGCCTGATTAGCAATATGTAAATAAGCTGATGCTTCCTCTTATTTTCATCTGTTGCTCTGCAAAACCCATTCTTTCTCTGAAATGGAAGGAACTGATGTAATTGCTCTGTGTGGAAGACAATGAAGAGCTCTCGATCCGTGCCAAGTACATTTCCTGCCAGGGCCTGCTCCTTCACTCAGTTTAATTATGAGCAATTGTTTGGGCTTCGATGTGAAGAAATATTAGAGAATGGAAAAAAAGGAACAGAGTTCAGAATATTATGCTGCATCTGATTCATGTTTTGGCAAGGACTCTTAACTAGATTTTACGCTTTAGTCTTCTGACGGTATCATAGGGAGCAACCTCGCCATATAAGCACATAAAGCCCAATTCTGCAGTTTATTTTGAAAAGGTCCAAGTGAAAGCATTTGAAAAATGCAGGAATAACATCAGCCATCAGGGAAAGTTCTTTGTTAATCATGTGCAGTGCCCTCATCCTAGGGACCCAAGTTATTTTAAACTGGATGTTAGCACCACCTATATTTAGCTGGTGTGTCAAATTTTACTGCTTAGTTTTCATTTATTTGACAAATCTCACATTTTACAGAAAGCCTCTGATTAGTTCTCACTGTATGTGCTCAGGGAGAGACATAAAAGCAGGGGAAGCTGGACCCTGTGAGGAAGGCTGGGGACAGAGACACAGATTTTTTCAGATCTGGGTCTGAATCAGGCAAGCCCCAAGCACAAGTGTCCACCCTCCAGCGGGCACTGAGGTGGAGGGGGGCAGGGAGAGATGATTACAGGCAGGAAAGAACTGAAATCAGACTACATGGGGCATTTAATGTTTCTTTTATTATTTTTAATAAAGTAAAGCAAATATAGAAAAGATATAAAAAAATAAAAATAGCTTAATACCCACCTCCTGGAAATAACTCCTGTGAGCCTTCTACTCTTTTTCTAAGTATCTATTTTACACATAAGCATGTGTTTTGAATCATTACAAACATTCAGCCTAAACTCTTTTATGATATGTTTTTTCAGTGACAATAACAAATTTTAGTGACTGGATATGATTATAGTTAACAGCTGTGCACTCACTCTGAATATCAGAAGGTTTGCATAAATAAATATGGTAGTGGTTTTAATGTGTATTTATTTGAAGATCATTGAGATAGAGCTTTTCCCCCCAGATTTATGGACATTTATGTTATTATTCTTTGGTGAATTGCCTATTCATGTCTTTGCCCGTATTTCTACTGTGGCAGGCGGAATGGGGCTGAATTAATCCTGATTGATTATAATAATCTCTCTCTAATCAACATTAATTCCTTTTATCATCCTTTGCAAAACGACCTCACAGTTGTTTGCCTTCTTATTTTATTCAGCATTTTTTTTAATACAAGCAGATTTATATTCTTTTGCTGTTACATATATCAATGGTTTTTTTTTTTTGTTTTTTTTTTTTGGTTATGTTTTCTTCTGCTGCTTCTAACCCTAGAAAATCTTCTGTCCCCAAAATCAAGTACTTTTCATTTATACTTTCTTCCAGTTTTTTGATGGACATACTTTTATACTTAACTACCTTTCAAATCTGGAATTTATTTTGTTCTCTGATGATATAGTTTTTAATTACCCTTCTATCAAGTATTCTTTTCTGTTTTGAATTGATTTACGTCTGTTCTCATGTTGTTACCGCAATGGTTTAACTATTTTAACTATAATATGCTTTCATAAAAGGAGGGTAAGTCCTCCTTTTTTATCATTGCAGAATTTGCTTGATTATTTGTGTTAGGCTAGTGGGTTTCTTTTTGATTAATTTCTAGAATAATTTTGTCAAATTTCCTTTGGATTATGTCCCCTTTCCAGAACATGTTTGTCTCCATTTATTTAAATAGTCCATACATTCCTTCTTGATAATTTGTAGTTTTCCTCACTTGAGTCTGAGCATAGGTAATGGGGAGAAAAGTTAATTTAGTGTTTAAATAAATCAGCTTTTATGAAAATAAAGCAAAAATATCATAATTTCCTATTCTACAGGCCACTCTATTCACATACTAGTTGGCATAGAGGACAATGATTTCTAATATCTGAATATGACAGAGAAAAAAAGATTTTTCTTTTTATCTAAATGTCAAACATGACCAGGTATATAAGGTTCTCTAAATTGAATATGTATTTGCTGGAAATTTTCAACAAACTTTTTTCATTTTATAATCTTTCCTATCCAATCAGGAAGTGAAAGCAATAATTATATTAACTGATTACTTCTTCTTTAAAAAAAAAAATCAATGATTGAGTGTTTTTCAGATAATTGAATAAATCAAAGTGTCTACTGGCTTTAAATAATAAAAATGACCAAAGCAAGTGTTTCTTGATTCATCTAAACTAAATATAGCTAATCTGGATTCATACCTAGTACTTCATTTACACTAAATTCTAAATGATCTGTACTCAATCCCTGTGTTTCCAAAGATGGAAAAAATGCTCTGCTGTCCATTCCACACATAGTCTCAGCAAGGAACATACCAGATTTATGCTAAAGGAAATTATATTGACATTTTTCTACCCATGTAATCATTGTCAAATTAAATGAATACTAACCCAGTATACATTTGGAAAAATTGTGGTGGAGAATTAAAAATTAGAAACTATTGAGAATTTCTCTCCTTTAGCACTATTGAGAACAGGAACAGGAAACGCCCTAAGTGATACTGGCTGACAGAGAATTAATAGTAGGAAGTGACCTTGAAGCTTCGCTCCCAAGAAATATAAACAAGCTTTCCCTGGCCGCTGATGGCAGATAATTCTGAAACAAAGGGAAGTGTAAATGAATTTTAATGGGAGTGAGAAGAAGAGAGTGTGGGATGAGGACCTGCTTCCAGCTATGACCAAGTAGACTTTAATCAAGCAAAAAAGTTGGCACAGCCCAAATGCACACTTGTGCATCAAGATTTCCTGTTTCAGAAAAATCAAACCATTCAGCATTTAGTTTTTCCAGTGCAATGCATCAACTTGTGAATTTCATTCTTTTTCTAAAACTACTATTTAAAATAATGCCACTTTGTTTCGTCTTGATTAATCCACTTACCTAAAGAATGTATCTCTAAAGTCTACACTTTCAGAGAAATTTAAGTTGTTTTTTGTCTAGTGTATGAATTGTAAATTATAGATCAGCAAATGAGGTAAAAACATAGAAGAGGAGGCTCTGCTAGAATAATTTATGTTTTAATTTTTACAATCATTGGCAAAATACAAAAATGCAACTACTCTGCAAATATCACCTCCATCCCTATTACTGAATCAGAGGAGAGACTTGAGCAATTCCTGATTAGTACAAATTTGAAATGCTTGATTTCTTGCATAGTTTTTAATCTAATGTAAAACACCCAAGGGTTTATGGACATTTCTGATGTACCTTTAAGAATTATTTCAGTTCCAAGTAATAGAAAACTCTGGATGGGTGGACTTTCTTTATAATGTTATATAACAAGAAGTCCTGAGGTAGATGTTCTGGAGAAAGCGAATTCATTGACTCAATGCTCCAGATTCTTTCTCTCTGCTCAGCCAGTCTCAGGTGTTATGAGGGATGGGTCATCTCCCTTCTTGTCTCAAAGCATCATTTCCATATACAAAATGATCCTATAGAACAATGTGACTATTTCTTATTTCTATTTTTTAAGAGGAAGGAAATTTTTTTCTATAAATTCCCAGAAAGACTTTCCTTCACATGTCCTTGGCCGGACCTGGGCCCCTTTCCACACCTAAGCTAATCATGATTCACAAGGGAAGTGAAATTACCATGATGGGTTTAGATTAATCAGGGTTTACACTCTGAGTCACATGAAGAAGGAATTAAAAAAAAAAAAAAAACCCGAAATTCTACCAGCAAAAAAGAAGGAGGCTGTTGGATAAACAACTAGCATTAGAAAGTGATTGCCCATATATTAAACATACAGAATAATCAGTGAATTATGGCATTAAATATTAGTTCTAGGGCCTCCCTGGTGGCACAGGTGGTTGAGCGCCATGCTGTGAAGCTGTCCGCAGCCTCTGCAGTTCCAGTTCGATCCCCACCGGCCTTGGAGCAACCCACATGGCGAGCAGACCTATCTCTCTCTCACCAACTGCTCCCCTTAGCAGTGTATTTCGTCAGTCTGCCTGTCCTGTTTCTCTGTCTCTCGTGAATCCTCTCACCCTCCCATGATTCTGGCCTGTACCCGGTTCTTGTATTAAAAAAAAAAAAAATCTAAAAAAAAAAATTAGTTCTAGATATCTTAATATTAATTTTAAGGAAAAGGGGAAAGCTACTAAATATGCATGCTTCTAATGTGCCCATTAAAATTTTATTCACCTTATTCTTAACCTTTGAAACTTCTTTTTCTTTAAATATTTATTTATGCATACAAGAATGGAGTGTAGGCCAGAGGTGCACGGATGTGAGTATTCACCAGAGACAGAGTGGGGAGCAGAATAGGCAGATCCACTGAAATATACTGCTGAGGGAGCAGCGAGAAAGAAAGGAAAGATCTGCTGTGCCATGTGCGTTACCTCCCTGGCTGGGGATCGAACTCCTGCTGCAGGGGCTGCGGATAGCTTCATAGTGTTGCGTCTTAACCCGTTGAGACACCAGGGAGGCCTCTAATCTTTGAAACTTCTAATCTAGGTGTACTTTGAGGAGATTATATTTTTAAGTGAATGAAGGCAGAGTGTATTCAAGCAGGTTTTGAGTGTACAAAGGATGTCCTCAAGCCTTAGAAGTGTCATTTGTCTTCCATGGTCAACCAGTTCTCCCTCTAAGCACAACTTGACCCAGTGGGAATGAAACCTCTATTACTTCATCACTTGCTAAAATTACTGTGCTGTTTTTCTTGCCATGGAACAATTTTCTTCTCGTGGTACTGTGGAAACACTCATCTGGAAGAAACCTGCTTTTGTCCTTTTGAGAGGTGTTGGCCTAGAGTTCAAACCAAATCCCATCAACCTAATTGCTCCTGCCACATGGTCTCAGGAATGAAGAATTCCCCCTTTGTTTGCAACCTGACAGAAGGCCAGAGTTGCACAAGATATATTACTTGTAAGAGAAAAGAGAAATACGACTTTACATGACATCCTTCTCCTGGTAGTTGCTTTTTTGGCACTGCTTGCTTATACATTTCATGTTGCTGCATTTTAAGAAAACATACTTCTTTTCAAATGGGAGAAGCTCATTTTCACTCCTGATACTAGGCTTCTGAGAATTGACATGATCTCATCCAGACACTCATCAGATTTTCCTGTTGTAAGACTTGGCTGTAAGCTAAAACCCTGTACATGTCCACTGGTCTCCCCACTTTGCTTCGCAGGGAGAGGTGTTATGGGAGGAGTGTGAGCACCACAGGGCCTCAGGCTTGGTGGGGCTCTCCTGTGGTTATGGAGGTTTTGTATATTTCTGTTGAGTAAGGCTACTTTACTTTCTGGTCCTTTCTGCACTTCCATGTTCTCTCCTGCTGCAGCTTTCATATCTATGTCATTTTTTATCCCTTTATTTCTATCAAAATGTGAGCTTAGAAAAAGCATCTTATAAACGCAATAAGAGTAAATATCAATAAGAGTAAATACACAAGAGTAAATATCATAAGGTTAGAGACACATTTGCATTTGTACTTTCCTTGAATTGTCAGGTGAGACAAATCTCTAACTCTTTTCTGATTGTGACATTGAGCCTTCTATAAAAGTCCATAAAAAGGGTTTTATTTTTCTCCAGGGTTGAAATTCTTCCTGGGACCTTAAAATCTTCCCATATGCTGAGGTGACTTCTTATTACAAGATAGGGGCTTGTAGTGGAATAAAAACAGACTTGGAAAGAAATGACTGTATAGATGATGCTATTGATAGAGATTGCTGTCAGTGATGTTCAGAATGAAAACAATAAAACTGCATAGTAGCAAACCAAGCCACCACCTTCCCCATCTGAGAGGTTTGGACAGATGAGAGCTGGAAGGGCATATTGCCACCACCTTGGAACTCATGGTCATTTAACCTTGAGGGAGGTCTTCTGGCTTTAGTGAACTAGATTATTGGGGATAAATTTGAGGTTAGAAATATACACACTCCTAGACACCACATTTATGTTTTACCTACAGCCACAGCAGAGGGTAAACACTCTACATTTAAACACCCCAAGCAATAAAATAGAAGAAAGCATTTAACTCAAGAGAAAAAAAGTTTCAAGAACCAAGAAGTTAAAGGGTAAGAGTAGTTTTATACCATTAAACTATTCTTTGCAACACAAACTTTAGTGCTGATCTTAGAATCAAGAGGGATACATGGCTCTCATTATCTTACTTCTCTGTCCTTCAGGAGAAAAAAAAAATCTAGCTCTAAACTCAGGAAGGAATCTATCATGTAGACTTTTATATGGGGAGCATTGAATAATACAGAGACAAGATGATATATTACTGGTGAGTCATTTAGGTCAAGTGAAGATAACTATATGAAATTATTAGAGATGAGAGAAGGTTGGGGAGAGAGGTTTGTGGTGATTTATAATTGTTTTGTTTTTTTCTTAATAAGTTTGACTTATAACTCTGGGGTTCTTAAAATTAAAGGAAATAGTTAACTCTATTTTAAGAATCTCACCTTTTTTTTTTTTTTTTTTTTTTGGGTAATTGTTACCTAGGAAGCACGATTCGGGAGAAATAACATGAATACCTGGTATCCTGTCTTGGGTAAAGGGTTTTACAGAATCCCATAGGACTTTCAGAGTATTCAGTTTGCTAGTAACCAGAAACAAAAATGAAATCCAAATGCTTTCTTGAAACTCATATATTCCCTCTGGCATAAGCCTGAAAGGATGTTTGGTAATACTTAGGTAAACGATTGTGTCCTCCGTGTGAGAGAGCAGACTGCTTGAATTCGTGAATTGTTTTTTTCTGGGCTCTTAAATGTAGAGATAGCATCTAGTAAATTTGGTAGAATAAGATCAGAGCTGCTTTTGCCATGTAATCTTTACTCAGGGAAAAGCAAATTGTAGCCCTAAAAGCCACCCAAGAGGAAAATGAAAGACACCAAGTTCAACTGTCTGAGAACCAGGCAAGGATTGTGATGGGAAAAGCCGAAAGACACAAAACCCTTTTCACCAACTGCTTGTGTGATCCAGATGATTTGCTATGGGTGGAGATAAGTTGGATTTATGGGAGGGGTCTCCCCTAAAGGTCTAGCACACAACCCCCTCTCCGAGTCAAACAGGAAAGCTCATTCATCTATTAACAACATCCAGGAGAAAATGGCCTTGAAGATGGTATCTGTGAAAAAGCATTGTGTGCTAGTAAAAGAAACTCCTTGTTTCCATGGAGGTGGAGGAATCACTGAGGCTCCTAATTCTTGTCTGCCTCTTTTCGAAAAGGTTGCTGCCTAGATTTTCTCATTTATAGCACCTGACACTGCTATTTCTGCCAGAATCCATTAGTGCCAACTCAATGGCTGCCTTTGCCAATTAGAAAGAATTTACCATTAATGAGGGTCTGAGACACTAAAGAGCTCATCATTGCCAACTCAAGGGACAATACAGAGATCCACACTTTGTCAAAGATGTAGATAGTTTTTTCTTCCATTCTAATGAAATCATACAACACTCATTATGTACATAATGCATTTATCTTGGCAGCCAACCCATTGGATGCTTGCTGATTACATCAACCATCAATTCTAATATTCTGTACAAACTCTGACTTAGTCCAGGCAGTCCAGTTCAAATGATCTTCCCTGTCCTGGTGATTATTTTGCTTTTGATCTAATTGTTGTTCTCTGCTGTCATCTATTAGCTATATGACATTGCTTTTAAATCAGAGATTTTCAGATTCCAGGAGTAGTTTTCTTTTTTTTTTTTTTTTATAGAGGCATGTTTTTATTTATTTGTTTGTTTGTTTGTTTTGTTTATACATGCACTGGGTACAGTCAGAAGCGCGGGAGGGTGAGAGAATTCACCAGAGCCAGAGTGGGGAGCAGAGCAGGCAGAAGGACCGAAGCACACTGCTGAGGGGAGCAGCGGGCGGCAGGAGAGGTCTGCGCGCCATGTGGGATTCTCCTCCGGTGGCCGGGGAGCAGCCGGGGATCGAACCTGCGCTGCAGAGGCTGCGGGCAGCTTCGCAACCCAGCGCTCAACCGCTGCGCCACCGGGGAGGCCCTCCAGGAGTAGTTTTCATGATGGGAAGCCATAATTCTCTTAAGGGTGTTTGGAAATGTTTATTGGCATAGTCTTAATCACAGTTTAGAAGGCAAGGACCAGGGATGCTAAAATACCTTGAAATGTGTTGCAGAGCCCTCCAATGAAGTATGTACCCACCCAAAATGTCCAAGTTGCATCCAAACTGAGGAAAATTGCCCAGCATTTTCCTCTCGGGCCTGGATGGGATCCTTCTGGGAATTCCACTTACCTCCATCTTAAGCAAATCTCGAAACACACAACCAACTGGTAATGCTGTAAGTTGACCTACCTGAAAATGGCACCCATGGCAGACTATATAGTACAATAGGGATCACCTCATTTTAAGTTAAGAGACCTAGATTTAATTCTCACTCTATCATTTGCCAGTGAAATGACTTCTGCTGATTATCTTAACCTCTGTAAACCTTAGTTTCCATATTAGTAAGATGAAAATATAAAACCTACTGCTACACAGAGCTATGAACATTAAAATAGATGATGTGTATAAACACACGAGACCACACATGTCTAAGTGGTCCGATGCTTCTGCTCTCTGGGATAATTCCTTTGGAAAAAGTGGCCTGACCTCTCTGGTCCTGAGAAGGTCAAGAAAGTGAGTCTTTGGTTCCCTGAAGGATGTATGTGTTCATTTATTGGTTTAGGAGTGATAATTGGTCTCTTCATTCAAGACTATACATTAGAGTTGTCAGTTAGTCATATTTCCTGAAAGATTGCCCCCAAAGAGTTACTGAGCCACTCCTACTCTCTGCTGGCCTTTGATCATGCCTGACCCTGATAGAGATCCAGGCAGTGAAGTTTCGAAGGAGTTGGGAGCTGTAATAAGCCCTACGCACTCCTTGGGCATTGTAGGGCAGTGTCAATGTCAAGGTTGTTGGCCAACTCAAAGAATCAAAAAAGCCTCCCAACAGGCACTGATCTGGGATGTTTCCAAACATGTAAACACCTGGATTGTGCTCGGTGACAAGGAGCTGCCTCAGCCCTTTTTGGAAGGGCTGGGATGTTGGCCAACTGGAGGTGGCGAATGGGGTGGGTACATCCATGGAATTGATCACATACAGATGTCAGTAGGAATGGCAGAGGCTGTGCCCCAAATGGAAAGTAGAGAAAAGGGAATTGGTTGTAAGTGAATGGGAGGAGTTATAGTCCCTTCAAGGAAAAGCCCCCTGTGGAATGTCAATGCTGTGAAATTAAACCTGACTGCCTTTAAACAGGGTCATTACTGTTTTGAATAAATTTAATAAAATTTATCTGGATAAATTTAGTTAAAATTCCCATATTCGAACCTATTCAATCTTTTAACTCTTGTGTCATATTATTCACTTCCTCATTGGTCTAATTGTAAATATGGATTCCCAAATTATTAGTTTAATTAAATTGATGAAAACAAAACCCCATTCATTAAATTCAAAAATAACATGTATTTATTATCTAAAATTTAGTGAAAATATGAAAGTGTAAGGCACTCGTAGTCTCACTGTATGGAGAGAACCATGGTGAATTTCCTTTAGATGTTATTTATTAAATTTTTTACAAAAAAATGAGATCATGCTTTTATACTTTTTTTTTCACTTGCTGGAGTGAGCATCTTTCTAGTCTGTCTGCATTTGGCACTTGTCAGTGTTTTGTTTCCTGGTAAAATGAGATGGGGCCTCTGTGTGATGTGAGGTGTGGACAGGTCAGGGGAGGTCGGCACGGGCTTCCAGGGGCCAGTGCTCATTGTGTTCTGTGAACCTGGAGACCTGATTCATATCCTCTCAGTGATCAGGAAGGTGACTGTGCTTGATGGGAGGCCAAGCGGTCACTGAGCCAAAGGAAAAGGTTGCGTCTGCTGAAAACAATGTGCAGTATCCTTGCGTATGAACCCTGGTGCTTGGAGCTTTGCTTCCTAGCATGGGCTTCAGTAGAAATGAGATCTTTGCAGCCTCAAAACAAAAAAACAAAACAAAACAAAACAAAACGACCACAGTTGTCTTTGTGTCATTTATGCTATAGAAAAATACCCCCCCAACAAAAACATAAAAATCACTCATAATTCCACAAATTAGAAATAATTACCATTAACTTTTTTTATTTTTTAAGCTTTAATCTTTTGTTCTTAATTTAAAGCAATGCTGCTGACCAGAGATATATACTGTTAACATTTGGGTGTCACTTTTTTAAAATAAAAGTGTGATAAGTCTGTTTTGCAGCTGCTTTTTCTCCTTTTAATAATCTAGCATGAATATTTCTCCCATTGGGTCATTGGGTAACATTCTATTATACTTGATTTTAAATGGATACCTGGTAGTCCATTCAATGTATCATCATTATGAAAAATAATATCCTATCATTGAATATTAAGGATGTTTGCAACTTTAGACTTGTTTTCAAATGTGTATCAAATTAACAATAAAGTTAAGCAAATAACTGTGCAACTTGCAAGACAAAATCATGATTAATGAATGCCCTGGTTATTCATGTATGAGACAGAGCATGAACTGGAAGAAACTCAAGAGAGCACCATTCCCCTGGCTCAGCTTTTGAAGGACGTAGTTTAGTGTAACCTTCTTATTTTACACTCTTGGAAACTGAGAGTCATCATATTACAGGACAGGGAGAGGGGCAGCTAACAATCAGAGCTAAACTACCTGTCCAAATCATATAACAAGCACAGAATAAAAGCTACTCATCTCTGTCTTATATTCTTTATCTGGTTACCATTGAAATTCAATATTTTTAGACTGAAAAATAAGAAAAGAAAATGGTGGGCATTGCGGCTAATGATGCCAGCATTCTATCTCCCTGAGATGTCTAGAAATATGTTTTAGTTATTCACATGTACTTCCATTTATTTCCTAGGAACTGTGCCCTAAACAGGAACCAGGGGCATATGCTGTCTTAAACTGCATCATGTTTATTTTAAACCTTTTCAGTACCTTTCAAATTCATGCTACCAACTCTTTACCAAGACTTTTTTTTTTTTTCCCCAACCTGTTGCTGTTGCATTGTCCAATCTGCTATTTTGGCTTCTATTTCTGTAATTCTTGCTGCCATATCACCTCTATTAGTTCTCAGGTTCACGACACTTATTGTGGCAGGGACTTATTAAAAATTTAATAAAAGGGCCTTTTCATGTCTTTCATCTCGTTCGCAATAATTTCATGCACGTCCCTGAGTCTTCGGCATCTGTTCTCCCTGACGTTGCAATTTGACATTCCACTATTGTAATGTTCAAAGTGGCCCACATCACACACCAGTGTGAAGCCAAAACAGATGCCGAGGCACAATGCACTGACTTTATTCCCTCCTTGTATGTAATGCACACCCTCCCAACCCTCCCTTGTTGCTTTAATTAGTCTTTGCCATCAGCTTTCTCAACACCATTGTATTTCTAAGACTTCCAGTTCCAGGAGAATGATTTAAAATTCTATGAAAAAGAATCAGCACTACAATACCACTGTCTGTCATTCTTTTTAGGTAAACAACTGACATTCTTTTATTTATGCAGTTATTTATTTGCAGTGCCAATAAAGGTGTTATTCAGTGGTGCGCTGAGCACACCACATCTCCCTAGTTTATTGTCTCCTCTTCTCAATGACTTTATGCTTACAGAGAATCACAAATTAGATTAAAGACAATGTTTCATTTCCTTTGATGTAGGAATCAGATGGGACTTCAGAGGCGCCAGCAATTCTCCTTTGTCTTGCTTTTCAGATTCACATAATAGAACATCAATCTTGCAAAGGATCCTTCAGCCCGGATCACCCATTTTAATTTAATAGGCTACTTGGTTAAGACTGGAAATCTTTATTTTTTCCTCCTACATTAATATGCCAATTCTAAACACTACTTAAAAAATGGAAATGTGGTAGAGAAATTTGGGAGTGTGCTAAGACATAACTTCTAAAAATATCAATGACAAATGTCCTAATAATTCATATTTTCAGCCTTTAAATATGTATCTTCAGTAATTAATATAGTGAAAAAATTAGAAATCATAAACAGAAAAATACACTTCTAATTCCATGATCGACCTGGTGAACCGATAGCTGAAAAAGTGGTCTTATGAGGTTCTTTGCTGCCCTCTGATGGTTATTTAACTCGATAACACAGACATGATTCAGTGGCTCATTTTGTTTGTTTTTTATGGGGTTACTGTGGCTGCTGTGCTCAGAATAGGCTGGCGTTAAGCAGGGGAAGAAGTAGATGCTATAGCTAAAAATCTATAGAAGTATTCAGATAAGATAGTGACTTAAAATGGTTTTGTGAGTGCAGGATCCTTTGAAAGAATAGCTCTGGGCTGGACAAACTCTCAGCGTGGCCTCCAGCCTCTCGGTGCTCATGTGATTCCCTTTCTCCTAACAGCTTTTTGAAGGGGTTTTAGTGATCTGCTCTTATCTTGAAACTTTCTTGGAAAGGAAACCGAGCCAGTGGGGTTCTGTGACTGATCCAGAATGGTGGGGGAACCATAATCCTTCATCTGACTAATTTGAAGCTAGGTTATTAGAGAGAGGGAGGGAGGAAGGGAAGGGTAGGAAGGGAGTGTGTGTGTGTGTGTGTGTCCATTTATCTCCTGCATTGTTTCACATGGCTAGCCGATTGCCCATTGAATGTATCATGACAATGAAAAATAATCTAGTGAAAAACATTCATATACTTTATTTTTCAGAAAATATCAGGAAAATTCTACACAGTAATTTTGAAACAGAATGAGCAGTAACTTTTGGCAAAAGGTTGTATTTTGGAATTGAATTAATAATCAAATAATTCTTACTAAATTTTATGAAAGTTTTGAGAAAAATTTGTCAGAATATTATCTTATAGGTAGAAAACCAGAAATATAAAACATGCTTTGCTTTAGGTTAATGTCTATTAAGTGGAGTCCTTTGCCATAGGAAGGAAACTGCTTTACATCTTAATATTTTTGTAAAAGATTCCACACAAATTCCTACATTTCTGTTTATCTCTTTGGCCATGACAGGTATTTTCATGCAATTTTAAGTATTAATAAATGTAACTTTTCCTTTCAAATACTGGAAGATACTAAATCTTTCCTTTCCTCCAATTTATATTGAGTAACCTTTCTTTTTGGGCCATGTGTGGTAGAATTTCATACTTAGGTTAATTTTCTTCTTTTGAATTCTTTTATTAATTTTTTTCCATTTATTAAGGTAACATTGTCTTATAAACCTGTACATAATTTAGGGGAATAGGTTCAGTAAATATTTTTACAGTGAGATTGTAATCTCAGTGTTGAGTTTCATACATTGTGCTTTGACTGACAGTTTTTCCTAATCTTCAGCAAAGGGTCTCAGGACAAAATATAGAAGCTTTACAAATTTGCCTGTCATCCTTGTGCAGGGGCCAAGCTAATCTTCTCTGTATCATTCCAATTTTAGTGTATGTGCTGCCAAAGTGAGCATTCTTTTGAATTCTTTTAAATTCCAATGAGATTTGATGAAAAGTATTGTGTGCTTAACTATATACACAGGCTTGAGTTGTGGGCAAGTAAGCAATGGGTTAGAGTTATTTTGATTTCTGTTCCCTTGCCTGCCTTCTTATCCTATTGGGCTGATATCTGGGAAAAGTGAGTAAGGGAAGAGATGATTCAAAGTGCAAAGTGTACTTTGCAGTCTTTGAGGATTCATATTCACAAGTGAAACCAAGAATTTAGAGAGGACATTGATTTGTAAATTAGAATATAGCATCATTGTCTCCTATCTGATTTGGGGGATCTTTTACATGTTAAATTTGGAGATAATCCTCAGATACTGCGTCTTGACCATATTCGACAACTCTGAAGTTCTAAAACAACATCTGTAGTTTGTTGATATCTGACTGGGCTTGAGCCACCATGTTGACTTTTGTTTTATTGTATTCTCTCCAATGTAAAAAAATAGATGAGATACAATATCATTTTATGTATCACTAAAGAAGAAATAGCACACAATTAAAATGTTACTAATTGATTATATTATCATATAGAATCTTTGTTGTATTCATATTGAAACAATTGCCCTGAATTTTGGTAGGTTATTTTCTCATCCTATATTACTCTTATGTAATAAGAAAAATCTACAAACTCATTTCTTTAAAAAAAAAACTTCTAAAAATTTTATTTTGTATTCCTACTCTGTATCGAATTACTTACTTTTGACTGGTAGTTGTTGACATCCTTGTTTCTCTAACGAATATTGTCTTCTGTACCTTTGAGAATGAAGGTGACACGGACTTTCTTAGCAATGTTCCCTTTGACCTCTGGGGTTCCCTCCTTACTGCTAATATCTATTGGCAAGTTTCCATGTGGTGTTTTCTTAGATATCAGCAGAAGGTTTTCAGACAATAACTAGAACCCACATTCCTTCCTCAAATGGCTTTGAAATGTTTTATTGACTGAAAATAATGGATCATCTGTTACCTTATTAGGGTCAAACCCATTTGCACATGGACAGCTAACAAAGAGATTTTGTGTCTCCCTCTGTCATGATGCTTTGAGATACTGCAGGCTGGGAGTACAGACACATTCTGGACATGCTCAGGTTGGGGGAGGAGGAGATGTACTTGTCCAAATCAGTGCAAGTATGGTGTGAACTCTTCCTCATCTTTATTATAACCCTATGAGCAAGTGTGGGTTTCTCTGATTTACAGACCATTCAGTGAAACTATAGCACAGAAGGAAGAGTTAAGAATACAGGAAACAGACTTCACAAGAGGGCAATTGCCTTGAGTTAGTCCTTTAGGAGGCTAGAAAAAAATGAAGAATGGATGTACCAGCTCATGTTACCTGAGGTCAGGTATCCTGCTGACAACGAGCAAGTTTATCATGAATGTCATGTTCAGAGGACACAGAGAAAAATCTCACAGGGCCGTGCACAATATGCAAAAGCTTTGATTAAATGTAAGTGGACTTTAATTGTGCGTTCTCAAAAATACATGAAGAGCTTTGATAGTGTTTTTGAACCAAATCCGAAACCAAAAGTGCCAAAGCTCCTTAATTGTTTCAGGACCCTGAATACTGGGGCTGTGGATATTATTCTTTTACATGGGGGGAGGAGTAGGCGGCAGGGTTCCTCCACAGAGAATTCTAATCATCTTCAGCAAAGACACAAAGCCTCTTCAGTAGGCAGTGATTCACAGCAGGAATTGGTGGCTAAGGGATTTATCCTATTGCAAAAAGAATGTGTCAACAAATTTCCTGGCTTCAAGGCATTGCTTGAGGAATTTAAGCTTGCAAGCTGTCAACATCTGGCCACAAAGGATACCTTTTATGAGGATCCTGTGTTATTCCATAAAGCAGTCATTGTTTTATGTGGTCACATTTTATGCAATACCCTCCTTGATTCTTATTATGAAGATATTGGAGAGAAGTGATATCATTTTGCCCCTGGGGAACATTTGGCAATGACTGTGCACATTTTTGATTTGCAACAACCGGTGAGGCTATTGACATCTAGTGAGTAGAAATCAGGGATGCTGTTAAATGTCATATAAATCACTGGAAACCCTCACAAGGACTTCTTGGGCCCAAATGTCAAAGGCACAAAAGTTAAGATTCCCTGGCCTACCCCTAAGAGTTCCCAGCATATTTTTGGGAAAGCTGTCTGACTCCCTCTTTCTGGACTGCTTCACCTCCTGTGCTTGTCATAGGAGAGCTTATCACTGAGCTTATCACACAGAGCTTATCATTGTTCAGAAATCAACTCCATTTTCTTACCTGTCTTCACTTTTTACTTTTAGCCCCATAAGCTCAGGAACTGTGGTTTGATTACTATTATGTCCTCAGAAACAGGCATAGAACCTGAATACAAATAAGTTATTACAAATAAATGACTGATATCTGATTAGAGCTAGTTTAAGCAAAATAAAGAATCCCAGGAAATGTTGGAACACCCAACTTCAGCAAGGTCAGAGATAAAAAATGGAGTTCAGGAACAACTAGAACCACAGAGTTGGCAAGGCTCTCTCGCTGTCTATTGTTTCTGCCTCTCTCTGTATGTGACCTTAGTCCACCACAGAGAGGAACATGGACATGGGCAGTCTCTGAGTTCTCAGTCTGCCTCTCTTGAAGAAGACTAGGTCCACTTTTTGAATTGCTAAGTTAAAAAATTCTCAGGGAATGTGTGGTCTCCATCATTGGCTATCTTGGATCAGTTGTCCCTGCTGAACTAATCAAGTGCGGATAAAGCTTAGAGCAGGAGCAGTTTGTAGAAAAGAAGGGCATCAGGTACACGAATCAGGTGTCCACTGCACTGGAGTGAGGTAGACACTTGGGGATATCTGTTCAGTGATTGTATATTCAAAAGCTCACAGGGGACCTCCCTGGTGGCGCAGTGGTCGAGCGAGCGCTGGGTTGCCAAGCTGCCGCCAGCGAGGGTCTGACATGGCACACAGACCTCTCCTGCTGCGCCTGCTGCTCCCCTCAGCAGCGTCCTCTTTCTGCCTGTTCTGCTCCCCGCTCTAGCTCTGGTGAATTATCTCACCCTCCCATGCTTCTGACTGTACCCAGTGCTTGTATAAAAAATAAATAAATAAATCTTAAAAAAAAAAAAAAAAAAGCTCAGAGGAAGGTAATATGTGCCAAGGTACTTAGAATAACTTCCAGGGACCTCTACTTTTAAAGGTAAATGAAATTTCTGATAAGACATGGCATGGTTGCTTGGGAAGCCTGCTTTTGAGGACAGACTCCTATTAATTAGGGCTCTTTGGCTAAACATGATTAAAACCCTATGCAAATGAGTAATCTATGCCAGAAACCTGTGGCTCATGTAACTGTCAAGTATGAGAATAGATTAACTGAAGGCAGGATTAGATTGAGGATCTCTAACAATCTAAACTTTACCTTTTCCTGACCTGATTCTGTTTGCAGACTCTCTTCAAGATGACTATAGGAACCCGAGACTCATACCTTCCCAGATTAGTCATGGAAAGGAAATTCATCTTATATGTCAATATCCAAAAAGCTGCTTATAGTTTTCTTTAAGTTTGGATGCAATATTGATGGATTCCTGTGGTTAAGGGCCTAGAGACTCTGATTGGTAGCTCTGTCTCATCTTGTGACATAGATGGAGTGAGTGAAAGTCCGCCCACATAGCCACATGGAATCAGTGAAGAGTTTCTCAAAGGAACTAGAAGAAGGTGAATGAAAAAGTTTGATAGAAAGAAAAAAATTACAGCTGCCATAGTCCACTGCATCTCTTTACTGTTTATTACCCATATGACTTTGGAGATAGAAACTTAATAATCCAAGGCTATTACTTATTAAAATAAATAAGGCTGATTATTGTATATAAATGATACAATAAAATTGTAGAGATTTTAATTAACATTCCTTAGTCTTACACAATCACTTGCTCCTTAACTTGGTTTTGAGATAAGTTTTTTTAAAGATTTATTTATTTATGCATATAAGAACTGGGGTATAGGCCAGAGGTGTGTGTGGGGGATGGGTGAGAGGATTCACTAGAGACAGAATGGGGAACAGATGGGCAGCAGAGACAGGAGAGGTTTGCTGCACCATGTGGGTAGCTCACTGGCTGGGGATGGAACTCGTGCCACTGTGGCTGGCAATAGCTTGATAGCTCTGTGTCTTTAACCCGTGTGCCACCAGGTAGGCCTTGTTTAAAATAAGTTTTTGAGGTAATGCTGCCTGGTACTGATAGGCCAGGAAAAGAGGGAGATGAATCATTCTACAGAGCCCTCTGGTTCCTTTTTCTTCCTCAGCTTCCATGTCTCCATGCCTTCACTCATTTGAGCTCAAATTTGATGTCAAAGTGTCATTTGAGTGCTATAGGTTTGGGACTTTAATCACTGCTTTTTCCTGCATAGCTTACATAAGTTGAGAAAAAATTTTTATATTATGATAGACAATTACAAATAAGAATAGAGAGAGTAATATCAAAGTCCCTTTGGATCCATCACACTGTTCAACAGCCATCGACTCTTAGTTTATACTGCATGATTCATATTGTTCTCCTCTCCATCCATCTTTACCAATAATTCTAAAGCAAATTTTATCTAAACTTCTTGTGTTATATCTGAAAGATAAGGTCACTTTAAAGACCAAAATGCCATTATTGTGCTAAAAAATGAGCAAGAATTCATTAATAACATCAAGTAGCCAGACAAAGTTTATATTACTCTGATTGCTTCTTTCATTCATTCATTCATTCATTCATTCATTCATTCATTCATTCATTTTTGTCTCTCATCTACTTATCTAATTTCACAATTTTATTTGGTGTCAGGATTCAAATAATATCTCTACAGAAATGGTTAGTAAGTCTTTTAAATCTCTTTATTTGCAGGGTCCTTTATCATCTCTTTTTTCCTTGCAAATATTTCATTGAAAAATTGATTATTTGCCCTACAGAGTTTTCCGCAGTCTAGGTTTTGCTGATTGCATCCTTCAGCTTTTGTTTTTTGAACTTCTCAGTCCACCATGGTTCTGGAAAGTAGCAGTTGATTCTTTTTTAAAGATTTATTTATGTATGCATAGAAGAAGTGGGGTGTAGGTCAGAGGTGCAGAGGATGAGTGGATCCACTAGAGAGAATGGGGAGCAGAACAGGTGGATCTACTGAAATACACTGTTGAGGGGAGCAGCAGGCGACGCAGGAGAGGTCTGCTGTTCCATGTGGATAGCTCCTTGGCTGGGGATTGAACTCATGCTGCAGTGGCTGTCAATAGCTTGATAGTGTTGTCTTTAACCCCTGCGCCACCAGGGAGGCCCCAAAAATAGCAGTTATATTTAGAGGTTCAATTAGATTCCTGGCCAGTCCCATAAGCAGGCTCAGTTCATACTCAGAAGCATGTAATAATGACTGTGCCTCTTTTTATGACCTTAGTAGCCACTGTTCCATTAACTTATTAGGGATTGCACAGTTAATATTGTAATTCTCTAATTTCATCTTAAGCGATTAGCTGGAATGATCTACAAAGAGAAAAAGAACCAACTTTTAAGTCTCTCTGAAGTTTAATTTGCCCAGGAATGACTGAACAAAGGTCTGATTCTTTCCTTTATTTAAAATAATGAATAGTTTTCCCCCCATTGTACATTGATGATGAATGAGAATTGTTTTTTATTATGTACTTAAACATGTTGGATATGTTTGATTCCATTGTATTTATTCTTCTTAGCATTCATAAATGCTCAGGTTAATTTGTCCCATCTGTGGCCAGTGGGAATATATTAAAATTAGTGCCCATGGCTTTAAAAAAATTTAGAAAGCTCTATGATTTCATATCTAAAATGGATAGTATGATTATTAGTTTTACTTTGTAGTATAGTAGTATTACATATATAATAGGTAGTAATATGGTAATGTGTAATATAGTGCATGGATTGGACTTGGTGATGATTTATGTCATAATTCAGTTCTCAACAACTTTGCTCTGTTTCTTTGAGTGTATTAAATGTGTGTGCAGTTTGAGAGTGACCCCAGGACTTGTGTAAGTTCATATATAGAATTAGGGGATCCTTTTCAGGCATTGTCTCCAGCTCCAGTTTCCTGCATATTCATTCTCTGTCTAGAGTAATGAGGCTTACACAGAGTTTTAACCTCTTGTGGGTTATTTAATTACAAATGACTGCCCTCAGGAGTAACCTTGAGAGACAAGAAAAAGGAGAAAATAATGTTAATTTTCCCCATTTTTCTTTCATGACTAAGACCTCTTTTTCTGTATCTTTCTTAACACCCATTACTGCATTACAAAAATATTTATGGGTATAATTTAGTTTTAAGAGTCCTTTGGGGGAATATAATAAAGGATCCAAAGAGCATTTAGCAGAAGCTGCCAAGGTCATTTAGGACACAGGCTCTTACATCAAATTGGGCAGCTAATTATTTGTGTAGAATCTGTAAACCCTGCTGGGCTGTCAGCTTCCTGCCTGTGCTATCATTGTGTCTCTAACACGTAGCACAAGGCTAGGCACAGATTGGGTTTTAAATTAATATTCTTAAATGTTTCAGTGAAAGATTTCAGCACACAGCCACTTAAAGTTTGATATAGCAAATAATATTGTCAAAGTTTTAAAATTTATTAAGGAGATATATTAGACAAGTGTCTCTACTACCAAACACAGAAACTTGGAACTCTGGTGGCTGGGTTGCTTTTGAGAGCGGCGCCTGGGGTGTATCCTTGGGTGTAGAGATTTGGAAGAACTACCCCTCACCTGGCTCTGCCTGGTCACTGTCACACTCTAGTCCAAAGCCCCAGGTAACTAACTTACAGAAACTACACCCAACTGCGGGGGTCTTGGGAGGCAATTGCCCAGGTACACACCTAGTAATATTATATCCTCTCTTCCAGGTTAGTAATTAAATCATCTGGAGCAGAGCTGTTAGAATTTAGAAATCTTTGACATAAGTCCACAAAACCAAATTAAATTGAAAAATCAACAAGGTTCTTGTTGGATATTTCCCTGAAATTTATTTTATTTGTGATTATTTTTTATTGAGGTAACATTGATTTACAATACTGTGTATGATTTAGAGGTACAGTATCATCCTCTTCAGGTGCTGTTACCACACCACACCCACCACCAAGACACCATAGTTCACCACCATAGCCCATTGTGCTCCCTCTGTACTTTGCTCTCTTTCTTCCCTCTTCCCTCTCATCTGGCAGCCTCAATTCTACAGTCAGATTTCTTATGTTTGTTACTGGTTTGGCTTTATCTGACCCTTTGATTTCTTCCTGTTTAGATTGTCTTTTCTTTATCATTCAGTACACACTGCCTGTTGCCTGTTTTGCAAGAGGCAACATGTGACACCCTTTTATAAATATAAAGCGGTACCTAGTGGAAAATCTAAAATCATTGTCCTGCTCTCCCTTTTCCTCCAAATTGAACACTCTCCAGATCATACTACAGTGCTTAGACAGGTTGCCTATGCTCCTTGCTCCACCCATTTTTGCTTATCTTCTCTTTTGCATGGCCCTTCCTCCTGCCCATGTTTCCATATCAGGCAATTTCAGCCCTACTAAATTGTGGCAGACTATGTGGTCCTCAGTCACCCTTCTGGATCCAACGTCCCTAATTTAGAGTGGATCAGAAGGGCATTCTTGCTCCTACCTGGCCAATTAGAACTGGTAATTTTGAATTGGAATTGAGTTCTGAATATGCTAGGTTGATGTGCTGATGTATACTCAGATGGGAAACTTCTATTTTGAGTAGACTTTGGGGGCAGGGTGGCTAATTAGTAAGGAAAGTGTATTGATCTTCACAGCAGAAAGGGAAAAAATAATACAGAAAGCCCTGAGGAGAGTCCTTGTTAGCACCCAAGAGAGATGGAAAGAGAATTGATTCCTAATGGTATCCCAGGTTCCCCACATCAGCTATACTTCTGCCCTTGAATTCCAGCAGATGTCCTGGATAAAACCCCCTTAAGTGCAAATTTGAGTAAATTCCTGAGTTGTTTTATTTTTATTTTATTTTTAAATTTTATTTAATTTTATATATCTTTACATCATTTTTCATTTTTGCACAATGTATGCATTTTCTTTTTTTTTAAATAATAAATTTTATTTTTATATTCCCCCATACAATTGCAAACGCCCCATTCTGACCCCAATCCTTCCCCTCCCGCCCCCCACCCCCCAAAAAATGTCTCTGGTTCATAGTTTTTTGTTGATTTTGATTTTCACTTACTTATATTCATTTTACTGGTCCCTTATTTAAGTTTTCTAGATTCCTGCTATGAGTGAGACCATCCGGTATTTTTCTTTTTCTTTTTGGCTTATTTCGCTGAGCATGATCCCTTCCAGCGCCATCCATGTTGCTGCAAATTGCATGTGTTTATCTTTTTTGAATGCTGAGTAATATTCCATGGTATATATGTACCACATCTTCTTGATCCAGTCATCTATTTTTGGGCATTTGGGTTGTTTCCAAAGCTTAGCTATTGTAAACAGTGCTGCTATAAACATAGGGGTGCAGGTGTTCTTTGGAATTGATGTTTCTGTGTCCTTTGGGTAAATACCTAGGAGTGGAATTGCTGGATCATATGGAAGCTCTATGTTTAGTAGGTCCAGAAATCTCCACACAGCTCTCCACAGTGGTTGGACCAGTTTGCACTCCCACCAACAGTGCAGAAGAGTTCCTTTTTCTCCACACCCTCGCCAACATTTGTTGTTGCTAGTTTTTTTAATATGTGCCATTCTCACTGGTGTAAGATGGTATCTCATGGTAGTTTTGATTTGCATTTCCATGATTACAAGTGATGTTGAACATTTTTTCATATGTCTGTTGGCCATTTGCATTTCCTCTTCAGAGAAGTTTCTTTTTAGCTCTTCTACCCATTTTTTGACTGGATTATTTTCTTTGTTGTTGCTGAGTCTCATCAGCTCTTTGCAGATTTTTGTGATCAGTCCTTTATCATTAGTGTTGGGTGCAAAAATGTTCTCCCAGTTGGTGGGGTTTCTCTTTGTTTTTGTTATTGTCTCTTTTGCTGTGCAGAAGCTCTTTAATTTGATGTAGTCCCAGCTGTTTATCTTTGCCTTCACTATCACTGCTTTGGGTGATGTGTCTGTAAAGATGTCTTTGATGTGCAAATCCCGTAGTGTTTCGCCTATATTTCCTTCTATGTATTTTATGGTTTCAGGTCTTATGTCTAGTTCTTTAATCCATTTTGAGTTGATTTTTGTGTATGGTGTGAGGTAGTGGTCAAGCTTCATTCTTTTGCATGTAGCGACCCAGTTTTCCCAGCACCATTTATTGAACAAACTTTCTTTGCTCCAATGCATAGTCTTTGCTCCTTTGTCAAAGATTAGTTGACCATAAATCTGTGGGTTTATTTCTGGATTTTCTATTCGATTCCATTGGTCTGTATGTCTGTTCTTGTTCCAATACCATGCAGTTTTGATGATTATGGCTTTGTAGTATAGTTTGAAGTCTGGGAGTGTAATGCCTCCATTTCCTTCTTATTTTTTCATTAGAGCTTTGGCTATTCGGGGTTTTTGGTGATTCCATATGAATTTCATCAATAATTGTTCTATTTCTTTGAAGAATGACATTGAAATTTTGATTGGAATAGCATTGAATCTGTATATTGCTTTTGGTAGGATGGCCATTTTAATAATGTTTATTCTTCCAATCCATGAGCAGGGGATGTCTTTCCATTTCTTTGTGTCTTCTTCTATTTCTTTTAACAGTGTTTTATAGTTTTCTTTGTATAGGTCCTTTACCTCTTTTGTTAGATTTATTCCCAAATATTTGATTTTTTTTGTTTCGATAATAAAAGGGATGTTTTTTTTGATTTCTTCTTCTTCGGATTTATTGTTTGTGTATAGGAAGGCTACTGACTTTTGCGTGTTGATTTTGTATCCTGCCACTTTACTGAACTGATTGATGAGTTGAATTAGTTTTTCTGTGGAGATTTTGGGGTTCTCTATGCATATTATCATATCATCTGCAAATAGTGATAGTTTGACTTCTTCTTTTCCTATTTGGATTCCTTGGATGTCTTTCTCTTGTCTTATTGCTCTGGCTAGGACTTCCAGTATTATATTGAAAAGCAGTGGTGAGAGTGGACATCCTTGTCTTGTTCCAGATCTTAATGGAATTGCTTTCAGCTTTTCACCATTGAGAATGATACTGGCTGTTGGCTTGTCATAGATGGCCTTTATGATGTTGAGGTATGTTCCTTGTATCCCAAGAATTTCAAGGGCTTTTATCATGAATGGGTGTTGCACTTTGTCGAAAGCTTTCTCAGCATCTATTGATATTATCATATGGTTTTTATATTTCTTTTTGTTGATGTGTTGGATAACGTTGATTGATTTTCGGATGTTAAACCATCCTTGTGTCCCTGGAATGAATCCTACTTGGTCGTGCTGAATTATCTTATGGATACATTGTTCGATTCTGATAGCTAAAATTTTATTGAGGATTTTTGCATCAGTGTTCATTAGGGAGATTGGCCTGTAGTTTTCCTTTTTTGTGTTGTCCTTATTCGGTTTTGGTATTAGTGTAATATTGGCTTCATAGAACGTGTTTGGTATTGTCCCTTCCTTCTCAATTTTTTGGAAGAGTTTGTGAAGGATAGGCACTAATTCCTCTCTGAATGTTTGGTAGAATTCATTTGTAAATCCATCAGGTCCTGGGCTTTTGTTTTTGGGGAGGTTTTTGATTACCATTTCAATTTCGCTGCTTGTAATTGGTCTGTTTAGGTGTTCTATTTCTTCTTTATCTAGCTTTGGGTGATTGTAGAGTTGTAGGAATTTGTCCATCTCCTCTAGATTGTTGAACTGGTTTCCCTATAACTGTTCATAGTAGTTACTGATTATTCTTTTGATTTTTGCTGTGTCTGTTGTGATTTCTCCTCTTTCATTTATGATCCTGTGTATTTGTGCTTTCTCCCTTTTTTCCTTTGTGAGCCTGGCTAGGGGTTTGTCTATTTTATTTATTTTTTTCAAAGAACCAGCTCTTGGTTTCATTGATCTTTTGGATTGTTTTTTTAGTTTCAATTTCATTTATTTCTGCTTTGGTTTTTATTATTTCTTTTCTTCTACTGGTTTTGGGGTTTTTTGGTTGTTCTTTTTCTAGATCTTTGAGCTTCGAGATTAGGTTGTTTCTTTGAGTTCTTTCTTGTTTTTTGATGTGAGCTTCTATTGCTATATATTTTCCTTTTATTACTGCTTTTGCTGCATCCCATACATTTAGGATATTGGTGTCCTCCTTGTCATTCAATTCAAAGAATTTTTTAATTTCTTCTTTGATCTCCTCGTTAGTCCAGTGGTCTTCCAGTAGTGTGGTTTTTAATCTCCATGAGGTCGGATAGTTCCTTACCTTCTTTTTATGGTTTATTTCTAGTTTGATGCCTTCGTGGTCAGAAAAGATGGTTGGTATGATTTCAGTCTTGGTGTATCTGTTGATGTTTGTCTTGTGCCCCAGTATGTGATCGATCCTGGAAAATGATCCGTGTGCACTTGAGAAAACTGTGTACTCCGTTTTTTTTTGGGTTTAGTGTTCTATAGATGTCTGTTAAGCCCAAATGCTCTAGGTCCTTATTTAGAGCTTTAGTTTCTTTACTTATTTTTTGTCTTGTTGATCTATCCATTGTTGATAGTGGTGTGTTGAAGTCTCCCACTACGTATGTGTTTTCTCTGATGTCTGTTTTCAGAGAGGACAACAGTTGTCTGATATATTTTGGTGCTCTTTCATTTAGTGAGTATATGTTAATGAGCGTTATTTCTTCTTGAAGTATTGTCCCCTTGATCATAATGTAGTGACCATTGGGGTCTCTTTTTATTTTTTTGAGTTTGAAATCTGTTTTATCTGATATAAGTATAGCTGTTCCTGCTTTCTTTTTTGGCCCATTTGCTTGTAGGATTGTTTTCTATCCTTTGACTTTGAGCCTATTTTTATCTTTTGTAGCTAAATGTGTTTCCTGGAGACAGCAAAAGGTTGGGTTTTGTTTCTTAATCCAGGCTGCAACTCTGTGTCTTTTTATTGAAGAGTTTAGTCCATTTACATTTAGAGTTAATATTGATATGTTAGCATCTGTATTTGCCATTGTGTTTGTCTTTCCTTTGATTTTATTTATTTATTCTTTTAATAACTTTTTTTTTTTTTTTTTTTTTTTGGTCTTCTTTCGTTGTTATTCGTCCCTCTGAGGTTCTGGCTTTAGGATTCCTTGTAGTATTTTTTGGAGTGGGGGTTTAGTCGTAATGAAATTCCGGAGTTTCTCTTTGTCTGGGAAGGCCCATATTCTTTCTTCATGGAGGAAAGAGAGCTTTGCGGGATAGAGTATTCTTGGTTGGCATCTGTTTTCTTGGAGTCTGTTGACTATGTCCCTCCACTCTCTCCTTGCCCGTAGTGTTTCTTCAGAGAAGTCTGATGTCAGCCTGATTGGCTTTCCTTTGAATGTTATCTGTTTCTTCCCTCTTGTCAGCTTCATTATTTTTTCCTTGTCCTGGATTCTTTGGAGCTTTACTATTATGTGTCTTGCTGTGTTTTTCCTTTCGTCGTGGAAGTTTGGTGTTATTCTTGCTTCTTGTATATCAATTTTCAGCTCCTTCTTCGCATTTGGGAAGTTCTCTTCAATTATCTCCTGGAATATTTTCTCTGTTCCTACATCTCTCTCCTCTCCTTCTGGAATTCCTATAACTCTTATATTTCCTTTCCTCATGGAGTCAGATAGTTCCCGAAGTCTTTCTTCATTCTTTTTCCTTCGTACTTCTCTTTCCTTTTCTGTTTTGGTTCTTTTTATTTCTGTGTCTTCAAGAGTACTTATTCGTTCTTCCATTTCATCTTTTCTGCTTTCATTGCTTTCCCCAGAGTTCTTTAGTTCCTCCATTAATTCTTTGATCTCCTGCATTTCTTTTACTTCCCTCTTTAGGGACTCAATTTCATTCTTCTGACCATTGTTTTCCCACTTTAGGGACTCAATTTCCTTCTTCTGATCTATCACTTTTTTAATCATGGCAATTTTAAATTCTCTTTCTGGAAGGCTCAGAAGTTCTTCCAAGTTGCTGTCGTTGCAATCTGGGGAGTGGTTTTCTTTTTGTGGTGTGCTTCTTTCCTGAGGAGTTGTTAGGTTGCGTGTGGTTCTTCTACTCCCTACTGTCTGTTTTCTAATTTGTCGTATGCGTTGGGACACTGTGTTGCTCGGACTGACAGGCATTTGGGTGAACTTCTCCGCTCCCCTCTGGCTCTTCCAGGAGCCATCTCTGTCTTCTGGGGGAGCTTTCTGCTGGTTTTAGGCTGTTTTTACTGAAGAAATGTCCCTGTTCTAAAATGGCAAAGCGGGATGCAGTCCCTGCGCCTCCGGTTTCAGGCACACTCTTCTGCGCACCCGGTCTGCCCCGGACGTGGGTGCCTGCTCCCTCTGTGGGCTCAGACTGCTGGTCGGAAGGGGCCTGGCGTGGGCTAACTTCCCGGCTGGCCACTGGGTCCTCCAGAAGCCTTCTGCCCTTTTCAAGCAGTCTTAAGAAATTTCCTGTTCTATGGGGTGTTAGTGGCTTTTTTTTTCTGGTCACTAGGTAGCGCCAGAGATCTCTCCCATTGTCCTTGGGGGGCTGTTTTTCGCCTCCCCCCACCCCGTGGGACAGGGAACAGAGTGGGAATGGTAGGGTAAACCTCAACAGCTTTGGGGTGCTGTGTCTGCCTTGTGCCCCACCGTCGTGGAGAACCCACGCCCCGGATTTTCGTGCCCCGGGTCTCAGTTCAAAGCCCTCAGGTCCAGGACGCGGGCTGTAGCCCAGTTCAGTGGCGCGGGAATGGCGCCTTTTGCATAGCTCCCATGCCTGGGCGCCTGGTTCCTGCTCACTCAGTGAGGGACTTTCAGCTCAGTGAGGAGGGCCTCCGCGAGTCTCCCCATAAGCCTAGGTCGCAGGCGCGGGGACCTGGGCAGCCAAGATCCAGGTCTGCACTTGCTTTTCAAGTGCGCAAGCTTACCGGCAGCCCGGGCTGTGTGTGGGTCTCCCGGGGTCTTTGTTCTTCTCTAATGGCGCCTGGAGCCGTTCACTCACTGCCGTGGCGAATCCTGCAGGGTTAGCCTCAGCTCCTGTTCACGGGGTGTGGTGGCTGCAATAGTTCCTTTCCACTCACAGTCCCACTTGCTGCGTCCTTTGTTCTTGTTGGCCGTTTTGGTTTGTTGTTTACCTCCTCTCTGTGGGTCGGAGAGTGCTGCCTCAGTGGGCGGGGGAGGGGAGCAGGGTTCTGCGCTTTCCTCCCTTCTGGTCCTCTTTTATGGCAACTTTCTTCTTCGGGCAGTTTGCTGGCGTCACCCGTTTATCTTCCGTGTCCCACTTCTCATGGGACCTGCCGCTTTTCCTCCCTATTAACTTTTTTTAATGGGAGATCTTACTCGCAGAGTCTCCTCGCCGCCATGTTGCTCCGCCCCCTTCCCTGAGTTGTTTTAACAACAAAATGCCTCTTTATTAAAATGACAAAACAAAATGAAACATAAGCTGAATAAAATTATAAACAATAATGTAATAAAGAAATAACAGACATTCCTAATTGGTTAATTTAAAAGGCAGGCATATTAATTTTGTAACTCCTGTAAATGATCATTATGCTCTCCCCTGCCTACATTTCCAAGAATAAAAGTTTAAAATTTGTGTCCTGATTGGTGATTTTAAGGGAATGTAATCATGTAGGCATAACAGTTGTCATTTTGGTGATAGCTTTAAGCATCTCCAACTTCCCTGGTTAAAGAGAACTTTGCTGGCGAGAATGTAACTTGAAATAATTATAGCTTGCTTGCTGAGTTTGTTTTCTAAAGATTGTTTTGATTTATGATGACTCAACTTCTTAGCCTCTGGACTAAGTGGAGGAGGGGTGTTCATGGATTACCAAACTGTGTCTTCAAAAAGCTTGACATTAAAGGCACTGTAATTTCATTTCTTATCTCAGGTCATTATACTCTCCTTTGGGTTTTTGGGATTAAGGTGCCCAAACAATAAAGTGCCTGTCTCACTACACTGATCAGTGTAGTGGATTCTTTTCAAGGCTTATTTTCTTATTGCCCTACCCAAGGAGTAGGGGCAAAGTATTTTAATTTTTCTTCTTCAGAATCTATCCTTTGCTCTCTTTTTCTGCTTTAGGGACCTCTTTTTCCCCTGAAGGAAAACTCTGTAAAGGGAATGTCTGTTCCCCTTCGTCTCTTAGTGAAGACATGTGCAGCTTCTTGACCTTCCAATTCAACCAGTCTAAACTTTCACATTGCGTTTGTATCTCCCACCTTGTTCCCCTTTCTGCAAAATGAGTGAAAACAATGTTCCTTTTGCCTTTCTGAATTTCACAGATCCATGATGTAAGAATGTTTATGGTAAATTCTGGTTGGAACAAGAAAAGTCCACAAAGGCAGAAATTACAGGATTGTAATTCCAAAGGGATTTTCCTATTACTTAATCCCAGAGAACTTGGACATAGGCTGTCCCAGTTTGAATTACAAAGGAGGTCACATTTGTTTTCTCTGCCTTCCCTTACCTATTTTACTTCATTCTTAATCTGGCTGGCCTCTTTCTCCCCCTGGAATTCTACCCAGATGGCTTCCCAAACTGTAAAGTCCCCTCTCTCTCTGTTTGCACACTCTACCAGTGATCTTACTTTGACTGGAAAAATTTCAAATGAATGAGGCAGAGGCACTAGTGTGGAAAATGTTCCTGAGAACAGGAGTAGGGGCCTTGGAGGAGGTGAAATGGAAAGGAGGAAGAGACTGGGTGGGGTGTGCCCAAAGTGTTCCCCACCTTTCATCTTAGAACTCTTACTGAGATGGGCCTCCCTGGTGGTGTAAGGAGCTAAGCCCAGCACTGTGAAGCTGTCTGCAGCCTCTGCAGCACGAGTTCAATCCCAGGGCCAGGGAGCTACCCATATGGCACAGCAGACCTCTCCTGTTTCACCCGCTGCTCCCCTCAGCAGTGTATTTCATTCAGTCTGCCTGTTTTGTTCCCTACTCTGTCTCTGGTGAATCCGATCACCCCCCGCATCTCTGGCCTGTACCCCAGTTCTTATATGCATAAATAAATAAATCTTTTTTTTAAAAAAAGAACTCTCACTGAGAACCTCACCTCATTCAACCATAATTTTGTGCTCTCAGCCCCAGTTCATTATGCTTGCTTTCCCCTGTGGACCCTCAGCTTCTTAAGACAGCAGATTTCTCTACTCTGATCTTCTTATGGCCCAGAAAAAGCTTTCAGAAACAATTTCTTCAATAATTGAATAAATGAGAAGACCCCTCTCTTGTTGCTGCAAACATAACAGGCAAGTGACTGTTTATGCCTTCTCTTATAGTGCTGGCCCCAATCCTTATGAAATGGTGTGGGTTGTAGTGAAATAATTAATTAAAAAAAAGAATATGGGATGCTGCCCTGAAAATACTGATTTTTAAAAATTCCCATATCTATGATGTCCCTCCTATTACACATGGAACAAGTAGGTTTTTTATTTCTGGGAAATAATAGATGTTCTTAGCCTAGAGCAGAGAAGTGATTATTTTGGTTTTGCTTCTCAGAACTCACATTCTTGAGTCTTTAGCAATATAGTGTCTTATCATCAGAAAGAACTTTTTTAGATCTCTGAAGTTTCCCTTTACTCATCAAGAGTTAAGCTGGCTGACTCAAAAAGTTTTATTGTAACCAGTGGTGTCTGACCCTGGTTGTATATCAGAATCACTTGGGAAACGTTAGAGAATACTGATGCCTGGATCCCATTTCTAGATATTTAATTCAATCATTTGATTTAATTGATGAAGTTCAGGTAATGAAAAAAAAAAGGTTTCCCAGGTGATTCTAATACACAGCCCCAGTTGAGAACATATCTGTAAACTGTAGCAATTGAAAGTACTATGATAGGACCTCATTGCACAGGAGAGGGGCAAACAGGAGATGTTTGGCACAGAAAGGGTAAGGGGAGGCAGGAATACCCAAAACAGTTGGGGATGCCTGGTGTGGGGCTTAGTCATAGTTCTATGCGTTTCACAGGAAAATCCCAAGCCACATAAGGGGACTTAGTCTCAATTTAGTGATGAGCTTGGGGCTGTCCAGGTGAAACTTTAGAATTGTGTAAGTAATTGATCAAGTAATTAAGCAAAAGTAGCACAGTGTTCTGGGACCCAACGGGGACATAGATGTGGCCACAAAACCCATTGACTTGACAGGTATGAGGTTGTGATGAAAAGACTGCTGAGTAAGGAACCTCCTGCAAGAGGCTCTTCCAGGATACCCTGGGTACTAGGGTGGGTAGATCATGACACCCAGGAGACAAGGACAGACCAGATCCCTCTCCATGGGCCTCAGACCAGCAAAAACCTGACATAGTTCTTGTGCAAAATTCCCACCTCCTGCTACCGTGAGGGCAGGAATACCTCCCATGCAAGGCCCTGGGAAGACTGAAAAGGCCCTTGGGGGAGTGAGAACTTTGACTTCAATTAGTATTCACTCCAAATCAGTTTAGACGAATATCCTCTGTTTTGAGCCAGAGTAGAGTTATTTGTGATTGCTGTCATGTCTTTATTTTTCTCCTGCTACCAGTGATGGTATGAACAAGAGGGCGAGATGAAAACAGTTTTAGATAATAAAGTTGTTTTTCTATATCTGAGTTGTGATGAGTAAACTTTTGAGATGGCAATATAATGAATGAGTTCAGAAACTAATGTAGAACTGAATAATTTCTCAATACTGTTTTATATAAAATAGATTTTAGTACAATGGAATAATACTCAGCAATAAAAAAGAAACTGCTGTTATATGCAACAACATTAATGAAATGCAAAAACAATAAACTAAAGAAGCCAGACCCGAGTATATGCTATATCACTCTATTAATATACATTTGAGGAATAGACCAAACAACTAATGGTGATAGAAATCAGAATAGTAGCAATTGCTAGGGGGTGATTTATTGACTAGAAGGGCACAAGGGTTATTTCTGGGGAGCAGCGTGTGTCCTACATCCTGATCTGGGCAGTAGACATATATATGAATACACATAAAATGTAATTGAATTGTCTAGTTAAGAGTTGAGTATTATATATAAATTATAATTCCAAAGGTATTTTAAAAGGTAAGGGGTAAGTGAAGAAAATAGTCTACTCATTTTTTACCCAAAGATTTGGGCTAAATATGAATATAAAGCCAAATGTTGAAAAGTGAACGATGCCAGATAAAAATGTATGTGATGCTTAAATTCTCCAGTGATTGACTCAGTCAGATCCCAGGAATAGTAAAGAAAGAAGGTTTAGAAAAGAGCAATGAGGAAAATGTGTATTTTCCAAAAAGCCTGTGGGTGTCCTCTGACAGCCTTCTTTTACTCCCTTGGAAATTTTTAGATGCCATTATATTACCACAGCATTTTTCCAAAACTCCGCCTGGAATTGATTTGTCTTAGGACACACTGGCTCCTTTAAAATCAAAACTAAGCTGTCAACACATCCTAATGGCATTTTTTGAAGGGAATATTGGTGACATAAGGGCCCTGGAAGGTGCAGTGATCATGCATGTGTTTGTTCTGAGTCCTTGGGAAAGTAGTTGCTTCTTTTCATTGTGGTGTTGTGGGGAGAGTATTGGTTTTGGCATCAAAAATATGTGAGTTCAACAGCCTACCTCACCATTTCCTATCTAGGCAGTCACAGACAGCTTTGTGATATTTCAGATTCTTTATTTGTTCATTTGTAAAAAGAAGATAATACATCCTTTGCAGTTTGTACTATGGATATTAGATCACATATAGGTGGTTGACATATGCCAGAGTCTCAGCACATGAGTACTTATGAGTGTTGTCAGAGGATTGCAAAAGATCCCCTACCCAGATGTCAATCATGGACCTCAGTTCACACAGCTGTATTCTTTTGGAATTCTTTTCCTCTTTCTACTCCTATCTGCTATCTGCTTTAAGCCTTGCTTTGTTTTTTGCTATCTGCTTTAAGCCTTGCTTTGTTTTTTGCTATCCCTTGAACATCTGTGAAATGCTTGAAGGAAAGAGTTCCTTTTCCTTTTACCTGTGCACCCCACAGTGTCCAGCCCAGTGATTTATAGTTAAACACCAAATATTTGTTGTTAACTTGAAGGGCTCTTTAAAAATGCAAGTGTTTAGGAAATGTTGGCAATGCTTTACAGAGTGATCTCTCTTCGCTTATCACAGCAACTACTTATGATAGCAGAGAGCATTTCCTGAGGCAAGATTTAAAGAGGCTATTCCAACAGATACTTAATGGCAGTAGATGATGGTGCCTGGGAACTGACAAGAATTTGATACTAATCCTGTGGCTTAGTTATCTATTGCTGTATGAAAATCTCCCTAGAACTCAGTGCCTTTTTTTTTTTTTTTGTGGGACCCTCTGAACCAGCGCCACAGAGGCTGTGGGTAGCTTTGCAGCCCAGCGCGCTGAACCGCTGCGCCACAGGGGAGGCCCCTTGGTGCCTTAATGCAATAGTAAATCACTTCTCTCTCACAGACAGCAAGAGTTAAGAATTGGGGAGTGAGTTGTTGCCTGGTTCTGACTTAAGGTCCCTCATTAAATTATAGTTAGGTGTCAGGCGGGGCTGCAGTCATCTGAACTCTTGATCTGGGCTGGAGGTTCTGTTATAGGACAGGGAAAGGGGCAGCCCAAACCCCGCAAACCTGCCTATTCTAAATGGGTTCTGCCATCCGCCGCATCAACACAAAACACATGAGACTTTAATGGGAAGGAACTTTAATAAAACTAGGAAACAATACAGGTAAGGCAAAGAGTCTAGTTTCTAAATGAAGCACCCAAAGTTACCCATCCCCTCGTGGGTAAAACTCCATCCATATGGGATCGGCCCAGAACAAGGCCCCAAAGCCTGCTACAAGTCTAAAGCATCTTCCAGTGGGGACCCACAGAAAAGGGTCACAAACAACCGGACAAGCCCGGAAGGAAAAGAGCAAAATCAACATCAAGATAAAAGCTGCCATTGTCACCTCCCCACGGGTCTCACCCACATCTGTGTCACCCAGTCCACGACCAAAAGACAAGCACAGTTTCTTTACGTGTCTCTAGGCTCCATGCGCCTCCTCTAGGTCTCCTTCTGGCTCCATCCTGCTCCTTCCTCAGTCTCTTCTTCTGCTTCTCCTCTTCCTGCTCAGCTCCACCCTCCCTTGGGTGGGGCAGGGAACCTCCCCCTTTCCTGGGGACCACCCTGTTACAGTTCCACTCTCCAGATGCCCATGGCTGTGGAGTTTATCCTGACTGTCAGTGGGAGACCTTGGCTCCTCTTCCTGTGCGTCTTCTACACAGGACTGCTTGAGTGTCCTCGAAGGATGGCTGTTGGTTTCCCAGAGTGAGCAATTTAAGACACTAGGCAGAAGGAGCAATGCGCTTATGTCCTAGCCTTGGAAGTCACACATGGCATCTTCTGCTACGTTTTATTAGTCACACAGTCCTGCACTGATTCATTGTGAGAACAGACCATACAAGAGCAGGAATACCATGAAATGTGGACCATTGGAACCCTTTGGAGGGGACACCAAATTCTGGCACTAGGGATGCATCTATTTCTAAAGAATAGCATAAGGAATCTATTCCTTATGCTTCCTGTCTATTCCTTATGCTCTCTGTTCCTTATGTAGGATGCCCTACATTTGACTCCAGTCAGAGGACTGCTGTGCTGTACATCAAGGAAGGCTTTGTTGGTATTTGAGTATGTGGTCTATACTCTTAAGCTGTAGCCCACTGGAGTGGGGAGGGTCCATAAAAGGCCAGTTATGGAGAGACTTTTGGCCAGGACTAAGGGAACTAGAAATTAAAAAAGCAAAAGAATACGTTAGAAAATACCCTCCTATGGAATGAGCTTTCTGAGGGAGGACATTTCCTGTTTGTTCACAGTAGTATCTGCAGAGTTACAACTAGACCTGGCGTTTAATCTGTGTTCAAGAAATAGATTTGGCATCGACAGATGCCTGGAATGAAATCTACTTAATTATTACTCTCTTGTACAACTTATAAGCAAACTATGGACACCTTAGTTTTTTAGAGAACTATAACTATGATAACACGTTGTTAATCATTAGTGTTCAGAAAAGTTTGTTTTGTAGTTAGTGTTACTTAAATTTGTACTTAATTATCTGAATAGCTTTTTGCAACTACTTTATGGCATTGTAAAATATCATTTTTCTTATTTGTATAGCATCATCATGGAAAGAAATAGGGCACAAGAGGGAATTGTAATTCTGTTGAAAACAAATTCTGGAAATAGATCTTGTTTTTCTTCCATGATGGCAGGCAACTATGGGAAGATGTCCTTGGTGAAAAATACAAGAAAGATAATTAATTAAATGCTCTATGTTCCAATGATCTCTAATATATTGAGCAATGCATTTTATTTGAATAATAAAAACAGAATGTAGGGAAACATTGAAGGCAAATTTAACCCTGCAGTCAGAGTTGCTCTACACAGTGGAAACTGGCTAAATCAATGCTCAAAGAAGATTATCTAGCACTTTCTCAATGTTCCATTTGTTTACAACCACTTATTATTGCGAAGATGACTTTGATCCTAAAGCAGAAGGGTGCATCTGTGACAGGTCAGTGTAATCCCCTCCTACATCGCCATAAATGTGTAAAACCATGAGCAAAAGCAGATAAACACATCCCAAAAGAAAGAACATGAAACATGAGGTCAAAAATAGAATTTTGGGGCCTCCTCGGTGGCACAGCGGTTGAGCGCTGGGTTGCGAAGCTGCCCGCAGCCTCTGCAGCTCCAGTTAGATCCCTGGCTGCTCTCCGGCCACCGCCAGAGGAGGGTCCCACATGGCGCGCAGACCTCTCCTGCTGCCCGCTGCTCCCCTCAGCAGTGTACTTCGGTCCTTCTGCCTGCTCTGCTCCCCGCTCTGGCTCTGGTGAATGCTCTCACCCTCCCGTGCTTCTGACTGTACCCAGTGCTTGCATAAATAAATAAATAAATCTTAAAAAAAAATAGAATTATGTTCCATTATTTAAACTGTGATAGATAGGGGGCGGAGCAACATGGCGGCGAGGAGACTCTGCGAGTAAGATCTCCCATTAAAAAAAGTTAATAGGGAGGAAAAGCGGCAGGTCCCAGTGAGAACTGGGACACGGAAGATAAACGGACGACTCCAGCAAACTGCCCAAAGAAGAAAGTTGCCATAAAAGAGGACCAGAAGGGAGGGAAGCGCAGAACCCTGCGCCCCTCCCCCGCCCACAGAGGCGGCACTCTCCGACCGGCAGAGACGAGGGAAACAACAAACCAAAACGGCCAACAAGAAAAACGGACGCAGCAAGTGGGACTGTGAGTGGAAAGGAACTATTGCAGCCACCACACCCCGTGAACGGGAGCTGAGGCGAACCCTGCAGGATTCGCCGCGGCAGTGAGTGAACGGCTCCAGGCGCCATTAGAGAAGAACAAAGACCCCAGGAGACTCGCACACAGCCCAGGCTGCCGGTAAGCTTGCGCGGAAAGTGGCGCGCTCTGCGCGCTTGAAAAGCAAGTGCAGACCAGGATCGCGGCTGCCCAGGTCCCCGAACCTGCGACCTAGGCTTGGGAGATGACCTAGGCTTGCTGGGAGACGTGCGGAGGTCCTCACTGAGGTGAAGGTCCCTCCCTGAGTAAGCAGGAACCAGGCGCCCAGGCACGGGAGCGGTGCAAAAGGCGCCATTCCCGCGCCACTGAACTGGGCTACAGCCCGCGTCCTGGAACTGAGGGCTTTGGAACTGAGACCCGGGGCACGAAATTAGGGGCGTGGGTTCCCCACGACGGTGGGGCACAAGGCAGACACAGCACCCCAAAGCCGTTGAGGTGTACCCTACCATCCCCGCTCTGCTCCCTGTCCCACGGGGTGGAAAATCAGCTCCCCAAGGGCTCTAGGAGAGATCTCTGGCGCCACCTAGCGACTTGAAGCCAGCACAGGCTCCTGAAGGAGCTAGTGGCCAGCTGGGGAGTTAGCCCACACCGGGCCCCTTCCGAACAAGTAGTCTGAGCCCACAGGGAGAGCGAGCACCCACAGCCAGGGCAGACCAGGCACGCAGAAGAGTGTGCCTGACACCGTACGCGCAGGGAGTGTGTCCCACATCACCATTTTAGAACAGGGACATTTCTTCAGTAAAGACTACCTGCAGAAGGCTTCCTCAGGAGCCAGAGGTGAGCGGGGGAAGTTCGCCCACGCCAGACCCCCTCTGGCCTGCAGTCCAAGCCCAGAGGGGGAGCAGGAACCCACCGCCGGGGCAGACCAGGCGCACAGGGGAGTGTGTCCCCACATCGACATTTTAGGACAGGGACCTTTCTCCAATAAAGACTGCTTGAACCTGACAGATGACTCCTGGAGGAACCAGAGGAGAGCAGAGAAGCTCACCCAAGATGCCGGCCAGTCCCAACTACACAGTGTCCCAACGCATACGGCAAATTAGAAAACAGACAGTAGGGAGGAGAAGAACCACACGCAACCTAGCAACTCTCCAGAGAAAAAGCACACCACAAAAAGAAAACCAGCCCTCAGATTGCAACGACAGTAACTTGGAAGAACTTCTGAGCCTTCCAGAAAGAGAATTTAAAATTGCCGTGATTAAAAAACTGACAGAAGTCATAAAGGAAAACAATGATAAGGGAAAAATAATCAACGATCAGAAGAATGAAATTGAGTCCCTAAAGAGGGAAGTAAAAGAAATGCAGGAGATCAAAGAATTAGTGGAAGAACTAAAGAATTCTGGGAAAAGCAATGAAAGCAGAATTGATGAAATGGAAGAATGAATAGGTGCTCTTGAAGACACAGAAATAAAAAGAACCAAAACAGAAAAGGAAAGAGAAGTACGAAGGAAAAAGAATGAAGAAAGACTTCGGGAACTATCTGACTCCATGAGGAAAGGAAATATAAGAGTTATAGGAATTCCAGAAGGAGAGGAGAGAGAAGTAGGAACAGAGAAAATATTCAAAGAGATAATTGAAGAGAACTTCCCAAATGTGAAGAAGGAGCTGAAAATTGATATACAAGAAGCAAGAAGAACACCAAACTTCCACGACGAAAGAAAAAATACAGCAAGACACATAATAGTAAAGCTCCCAAGAATCCAGGACAAGGAAAAAATAACGAAGCTGGCAAGAGGGAAGAAACAGATAACATTCAAAGGAAAGCCAATCAGGCTGACATCAGACTTCTCTGAAGAAACACTACGGGCAAGGAGAGAGTGGAGGGACATAGTCAACAGACTCCAAGAAAACAGATGCCAACCAAGAATACTCTATCCCGCAAAGCTCTCCTTCCTCTTTGAAGAAAGAATATGGACCTTCCCAGACAAAGAGAAACTCCGGAATTTCATTGCAACAAAACCCCCACTCCAAAAAATACTACAAGGAGTCCTAAAGCCAGAACCTCAGAGGGACGAATAACAATGAAAGAAGGCCAAAAAAAAAAGTTATTAAAAGAATAAATAAATAAAATCAAAGGAAAGACAAACACAATGGCAAATACAGATGTTAACATATCAATATTAACTCTAAATGTAAATGGACTAAACTCTTCAATAAAAAGACACAGAGTTGCAGCCTGGATTAAGAAACAAAACCCAACCTTTTGCTGTCTCCAGGAAACACATTTAGCTACAAAAGATAAAAATAGGCTCAAAGTTAAAGGATGGAAAACAATCCTACAAGCAAATGGACCAAAAAAGAAAGCAGGAACAGCTATACTTATATCAGATAAAACAGATTTCAAACTCAAAAAGATAAAAAGAGACCCCAATGGTCACTACATTATGATCAAGGGGACAATACTTCAAGAAGAAATAACACTCATTAACATATACGCACCAAACGAAGGAGCAACAAAATATATCAGACAACTGTTGTCCTCTCTGAAAACAGACATCAGAGAAAACACATACGTAGTGGGAGACTTCCACACACCACTATCAACAATGGATAGATCAACAAGACAAAAAATAAGTAAAGAAACCAAAGCTCTAAATAAGGACCTAGAGCAATTGGGCTTAACAGACATCTATAGAACACTAAACCCCAAAAAAACGGAGTACACATTTTTCTCAAGCGCACACGGATCATTCTCCAGGATCGATCACATACTGGGGCACAAGACAAACATCAACAGATACACCAAGATTGAAATCATATCAACCATCTTTTCTGACCATGAAGGCATCAAACTAGAAATAAACCATAAAAAGAAGGCAAGGAACTTTCCTACCTCATGGAGATTAAAAACCACACTACTGGAAGACCACTGGACTAATGAGGAGATCAAAGAAGAGATTAAAAAATTTTTTGAATTGAACGACAAGGAGGACACCAATATCCTAAATGTATGGGATGCAGGAAAAGCAGTAATAAGAGGAAAATATATAGCAATAGAAGCTCACATCAAGAAACAAGAAAGAACTCAAAGAAACAACCTAATCTTGAAGCTCAAGGATCTAGAAAAAGAACAACAAAAAAACCCCAAAACCAGTAGAAGAAAAGAAATAATAAAAACCAAAGCAGAAATAAATGAAATTGAAACTAAAAAAAACAATCCAAAAGATCAATGAAACCAAGAGCTGGTTCTTTGAAAAAATCAATAAAATAGACAAACCCCTAGCCAGGCTCACAAAGGAAAAAAGGGAGAAAGCACAAATAAACAGGATCATCAATGAAAGAGGAGAAATCACAACGGACACAGCAGAAATCAAAAGAATAATCAGTAACTACTATGAACAATTATATGGAAACAAGTTTAACAATCTAGAGGAGATGGACAAATTCCTACAACTCTACAATCACCCAAAGCTAGATAAAGAAGAAATAGAACACCTAAACAGACCAATTACAATTAGCGAAATTGAAATGGTAATCAAAAACCTCCCCAAAAACAAAAGCCCAGGACCTGATGGATTTACAAATGAATTCTACCAAACATTCAGAGACGAATTAGTGCCTATCCATCACAAACTCTTCCAAAAAATTGAGAAGGAAGGGACAATACCAAACACGTTCTATGAAGCCAACATTACACTAATACCAAAACCGAACATGGACAACACAAAAAAGGAAAACTACAGGCCAATCTCCCTAATGAACACTGATGCAAAATTCCTCAATAAAATTTTAGCCATCAGAATCCAACAATGTATCCATAAGATAATTCAGCACGGCCAACTAGGATTCATTCCAGGGGCACAAGGATGGTTTAACATCTGAAAATCAATCAACGTTATCCAACACATCAACAAAAAGAAATATAAAAACCATATGATAATATCAATAGATGCTGAGAAAGCTTTCGACAAAGTGCAACACCCATTCATGATAAAAGCCCTTGAAATTCTTGGGATACAAGGAACATACCTCAACATCATAAAGGCCATCTATGACAAGCCAACAGCCAGTATCATTCTCAATGGTGAAAAGCTGAAAGCAATTCCATTAAGATCTGGAACAAGACAAGGATGTCCACTCTCACCACTGCTTTTCAATATAATACTGGAAGTCCTAGCCAGGGCAATAAGACAAGAGAAAGACATCCAAGGAATCCAAATAGGAAAAGAAGAAGTCAAACTATCACTATTTGCAGACGATATGATATTATACATAGAGAACCCCAAAAACTCCACAGAAAAGCTAATTCAACTCATCAATCAGTTCAGTAAAGTGGCAGGATACAAAATCAACACGCAAAAGTCAGTAGCCTTCCTATACACAAACAATAAATCTGAAGAAGAAGAAATCAAAAAAACCATCCCTTTTGTTATTGAAACAAAAAAAAAATCAAATATTTGGGAATAAATCTAACAAAAGAGGTAAAGGACCTATACAAAGAAATCTATAAAACACTGTTAAAAGAAATAGAAGAAGACACAAAGAAATGGAGAGACATCCCCTGCTCGTGGATTGGAAGAATAAACATTATTAAAATGGCCATCCTTCCAAAAGCAATATACAGATTCAATGCTATTCCAATCAAAATCTCAATGTCATTCTTCAAAGAAATAGGACAATTATTGATGAAATTCATATGGAATCACAAAAAACCCCGAATAGCCAAAGCTCTCCTGAAAAAAAAAGAAGGGAATGGAGGCATCACACTCCCAGACTTCAAACTATACTACAAAGCCATAATCATCAAAACTGCATGGTATTGGAACAAGAACAGACATACAGACCAATGGAATCGAATAGAAAATCCAGAAATAAACCCACAGATTTATGGTCAACTAATCTTTGACAAAGGAGCAAAGACTATGCATTGGAGCAAAGAAAGTCTGTTCAATAAATGGTGCTGGGAAAACTGGGTCGCTACATGCAAAAGAATGAAGCTTGACCACTACCTCACACCATACACAAAAATCAACTCAAAATGGATTAAAGAACTAGACATAAGACCTGAAACCATAAAATATATAGAAGGAAATATAGGCGAAACACTACGTGATCTGCACATCAAAGACATCTTTACAGACACATCACCCAAAGCAGTGATAGTGAAGGCAAAGATAAACAGCTGGGACTACATCAAATTAAAGAGCTTCTGCACAGCAAAAGAGACAATAACAAAAACAAAGAGAAACCCCACCAACTGGGAGAACATTTTTGCACCCAACACTAATGATAAAGGACTGATCACAAAAATCTGCAAAGAGCTGATGAGACTCAACAACAACAAAGAAAATAATCCAGTCAAAAAATGGGCAGAAGAGCTAAAAAGAAACTTCTCTGAAGAGGAAATGCAAATGGCCAACAGGCATATGAAAAAATGTTCAACATCACTTGCCATCAGGGAAATGCAAATCAAAACTACCATGAGATACCATCTCACACCAGTGAGAATGGCACATATTAAAAAAACTAGCAACAACAAATGCTGGTGAGGGTGTGGAGAAAAAGGAACTCTTCTGCACTGTTGGTGGGAGTGCAAACTGGTCCAACCACTGTGGAGAGCTGTGTGGAGATTTCTGGACCTACTAAACATAGAGCTTCCATATGATCCAGCAATTCCATTCCTAGGTATTTACCCAAAGGACACAGAAACATCAATTCCAAAGAACACCTGCACCCCTATGTTTATAGCAGCACTGTTTACAATAGCTAAGCTCTGGAAACAACCCAAATGCCCAAAAATAGATGACTGGATCAAGAAGATGTGGTACATATATACCATGGAATATTACTCAGCATTCAAAAAAGATAAACACATGCAATTTGCAGCAACATGGATGGCACTGGAAGGGATCATGCTCAGCGAAATAAGCCAAAAAGAAAAAGAAAAATACCGGATGGTCTCACTCATAGCAGGAATCTAGAAAACTTAAATAAGGGACCAGGAAAATGAATAACTATAAGAAAGTGAAAATCAAAATCAACAAAAAACTATGAACCAGAGACACTTTTAGGGGGGCGGGGGCGGGAGGGGAGGGATTGGGGTCAGAATGGGGGGGCTGCAATTGTATGGGGAATATAACAATAAAATTTATAAAAAAAATAAATAAAAGGAAGGCTGAAAAAAAAAAAGAAATTTTGATTGGAATAGCATTGAATCTGTATATTGCTTTTGGTAGTATGGCCATTTTAATAATGTTTATTCTTCCAATCCATGAGCAGGGGACCAGTAAAATGAATATAAGAAAGTGAAAATCAAAATCAACAAAAAACTATGAACCAGAGACACTTTTTGGGGGGTGGGTGGCGGGAGGGGAAAGATTGGGGTCAGAATGGGGCATTTGTAATTGTATGGGGGAATATAAAAATAAAATTTATTATTTAAAAAAAATAAAACATTAGCAATGGAAAAAAAAACCTAATCAAATAAGATATTAAAATAGAACCATTTCATTTCCCAGATTGTTATTGCTTTGTTTTAAAATTCTTAATTGGTAATCAGAACTAATGTTAATTAAATGTCTGTTAGAAGAACAGCACTGTCCTATAGTCTAAATTGTCTTATAAATGCTTTAGAAGTGGGTGGGGTGTAATTCTGGTATTCCAGATGTGATCGCACATCTGGTTCTGTCTTATTTTTCCCTGACAAGTGTGGAGATGGGTCTCCCTCCCGTGCTATTGTCTAGGAGCCTCTTCCTATCTCATGTTCAGGCCAGTGAATGAAGAGATTGCCCTGTGGTGTTCTTTGGATTTGCTGAACAATGTGATGTCCTCATTCTGCTCCATGGTAGGGACTGAACTCTGACTACATTAAGGGAAAAAACCCTGGTTTATGATCATTTATTTTCTGGGGGTTTTCTCCTTTAATCCAGGAAGTGTTCAGCCCCCACTGCTTTGAGGAAAGGTGGAAGAGAAAACAAAGGTGGCAAAGAACTCAGAGTTTGTGTTCTAAGTGCAATACCATAGAGAAACTCAAAAGCAAATTTACAGAACAAGTTTTTCCTGTCCCCAGAGTAGATAAGAGATCTCCAGGTAGCATAATGGCTGGGGAAACCTCCCAGAATGGACCTCACTGAGCACCAGAGGTCCCCAGTCACCACAGCCACACCACCATTCAGGGCCCTGTGGCCCTGCTTGCTGCAGTTCAGCAAGCAGCCCCACTGTTGCTTCATAGACTGTCCAGGAGGAATGACACTCATCTGTGACTTAACACAGTTCCTAGTATTTCCCTGGCACCTTGCATTAAATATAAACATAGGCAAAGCAAACCTTTCATCTTTAGTCAAGTACGTAAGTAATACAGAGACTCAATAAGTGATAACGAAATGAAATATCTTTGGTAACTTTGGGATTTCTCAATATAGGGAATCAGTAAGATTGTCATGGGAACCAGGGCATATGACCAACCACTATCACCAGAGAAAATCAGCTCCAGAACACATTCTGTGTCAAAGGTCAGTGCCCAAGACCAGACATCCCAGCATATAGCTGGGCCAAACTGGCACCCCAAGTAAAAAACCCCACAAAGACTGAATATAAAAGAGACTCTCAAAACCTTCTTCCTGTGCAGACAATATCTCCTCACTCCCTTGCAGGATATTCAATAAATACACCTTTTCTTTCCTCCACTCTGTCTCTGGTGAATTCCTTCAGCCCTATGCCTTGGGCCAACACCACAATTTTCCCCCAACAATCTCCTGGCAAATTCCCACATTAGTCAGTCACAGTGTCCATGATAACAGAAGACATGCCTCTGGGTCAGAAATGAAGAACTTTGTTATTCATGGCACAGCAAGCAGCAGGTTGTGTTAGTTCCACTTGCTCAAAGTCCCATGTGGGCAATGTGATATGACTATCATTACAGGTGAAAAGTCCTGGATTTAGGGGGTGCAAATCAAATGGGCATAAACATGCCTGCCCTTTGTTTTACAGGGAAATACCGTATCTAATTTCTAGGACTTATCAGTATACAAATATCCTCGAAAAAATGCCGTTAATACTACTTACGATATGAGGAAAAAAGAGAGCTGCCCTGAGAAGTGTCTCCTAACTGTGTTGTGATGAAAATCTAGTTAATTAGAAGTTTCACAATTGCAATTAGATCCATATTTTTAGTGGATGAGTCACTTAATATGCTATCTTTAATATTTGGTGTCCTCATTGATGAAATTTAATATTTTGATATTTGCTCTGGAGGAGACAGAAAGTCATTAGAGGGCTATGAGCTAAGAAGTGTCCTGGTCTTATTTTAAAACTACAGACTGGAAATACCCTGGTGGAGAAGTGCAAGAGAAACAGCCATGAGAGCATTTAGTAGACTATTGCACTAATCTAGAAAAGAGTAATGGTAATTTGGAACTAGATGAAGAAAAGTGATTACATTTTAGATATATTTTGAAGGTAGGATCAATAGAATTTACTGACAAATAAGGAATACAAAAAGAAAAAAAGGACCAAGAATTATTTAAGGGTTTCGTGCTATACACTTGGAAGGATGAAATTTCCATTTATTACAGTGTGAAAATTATAGGAGAAATAATTTTAGGGGAAAGGTAAGACAACAATATGGGATAAGTGTTAGAGAGTTTACTAAATATTCAAGTGGAGTTGTCAAGTTAGTAGTTAGACGTAGGGGGAGATGTAAATATTGAGATATTATTTAAAACTGTAAGGGTATAAGAAACCACTAGTAACTAGATAAGAAAGTGAACCAGTCTAATGATTGATACTTGAGACACTCCAAAGTTGATAGAGACAAATTCAAATGAGGGTAATAGCTCAGCCCTGGGCTAGGGAAGGTGGAGGTACTACAGACCCTACAGACATTATCTGAGACAGCTTAACATGTATCTTCATGAAGACTCAACTTCAAAAGAGTCATGAAGAATTCACAAACAACTGAAAGGAACTCTTAAGTCATTCAAGGACATAAAGACCAGACTAATATCAATGTTATTTACCAACTAATCAGTTTACCCAAAATTGTGTAAAAAACATGCCATTCCATACTGCCTGCAGTTCTACTCTGTCTTTTCACTCTTCTTGACCCTGCCTACTAGATATATGTTAGATTTTTTGCAAATAAATAACTAAAGAGAGTGCCAAATAACTATCTAAATGTCTGAGTTATTCCTTGGCAATGGAGCAATGAGAAGAACTATCAGAACACAGGGGGGTGGTATCTTAGAAACCAGGTAAAGACAGAATCTTGAGAAGGTAGGTGGTATTGATAAAGGGCAGCAAGGGGTACTAAAATTTTCCAAGGACACTGCCCAAATAGTTTAACATTAACTGTGTGAGTTCTTCACCTGCACACATAATTTCAAGATTACTCAGGCTCAGAGAACAACAATGGGATTTATTTAACAAACCAGTGAAAATCAAAGATTTACTGAGGCCAAAAATGGCCATTTACCTCACCTAAAGCCATGTCCAGTGTTTTTCAGTCATAAAAGCAGTTAAAATGGCGTCTTCCCACCACTGAGGGCACAGAACTCCTCTCTTGAACAGTAGGCCATCTGTCCAAGATGCCATCTTCCTGCCACTGTGGACACACAGCAGCCAGACTATAAGCCAGGTTTCAACTAACAAAGAAAACAAAAGGCACTACAGAAAATGTTTCATGTGCTGGCGAGATGCCCCAGCATAGCACCAGACAAACAACACTCAAAACAGTAGCTACAGCAGCCAAATAACCCGACAAACAACCATACTCACCTATTTCAGTAAGACGCCTGTCTTCAGGTCTTCGCCTTCTCTGCCAGGCCACAACAGCAACAAAACCAGAAACAGTTTTGGTTGCTTAGCTACTTTTAAAGCCTCCAAACTTTTCCTCTCTGAGGTTGACTGTTCAAAGCCTTTACATTCAGAGGCCCACAACAGCTTTCTGAAAGATCTGTGGGGTGGCAGCCAAAATCTACTGACCCCTCATGCTAAATCTCAAAACAATGAGTCAATTTGCCCCCTTCTGCAGTCACATATTTTTTATCAGTCACTCCACCCCTTTTTAGCATTTTCCCTGGGGCTATCTATCCTCACCAGCAATCCCTTCCAGGGAGCACCACCTATAACAGTCTATGACTTCAGCCACTTGTCACAGTATCAGCCATGTTAAATACTGCTGAAAAGTTGAGGGGGAGGGGGGTGATAACTCAGAATTGAATTCTGATTAAATAGCTTTGGTGATGAGTCCAAGGTTTCAATGAAGTGTGTGTGTGTGCGCACATGCACTCACATGAGTGTGCATGTGCATAGGGGTGTGTGGGAATGGGCTGGTGGAAATCAGATAACAGGTACAATCTCAAGAAGTTTGATTGAAAAATAGGTGCAAAGAAATGGGATATTAATTAGTTGTGTCAATACTAGATATGTACTTTTTTTTAAGGTGGAAAAATTTACAGCATGTTTATGTGTTAATGGGAATAATCCATTAGGGGAGGAACAATTAATGATGTCAGGAAAGGTGTGGTTGAGAATGTAAGATGGAAAGTATCCGGCACACACATGGCCAAGCTGGCTTTAAAAGCAAGATCATATATAACAGGAATGCAGGCAGGGAATATGGGCACAGACACATGCTAAGTGGATAGAGACAGTCATGAGAGAGCATAGAAATTTCCTCCCAATAGTTTCTATTTTCTTATGAAGTAAAAATAAGAATGAGAGTGGGCCTCCCTGGTGGTACAAGGGATTAAGCACCGCACTACAAAGCAGTCACACTTTCTGCAGCACATTTGATCCCCGGCTGGCCAGGGAAAAACCCACATGGCAAGGCAGACTTCTCCTGTCTTGCCCCCTACTCCCCTCAGCAGTGTTTTTCAGTCAGTCTCCCTGTTCTGCTCCCTACTCTGTCTCTGGTGAATCCTCTCACCCCCTGCATCTCTGGCCTGTACCCTAGCTCTTGTATGCATAAATAAATCTTTATTAAAAATAGGAATGAGAGTAAAGATGGGGGTGGGGGTGCAGGGACTTAAGGTTTGAAGAGAGAAAAGTTGCAAAAAGTGTTCACAGGAACAGGAAAGAGAATGTGCTAGTAAGCATATTTGAATATCCAGGTTGCTTTAAGGACTACTGAACACATTTAAATTAAGATCAATCAGCATAGCTGAATATTTTTCTTTAGTCATGTTTAACTTCACAGATGGAGAATTAGGGTTAGGCAGAGTTGTATTTAACCAAGGTGGGTTGCACGATAAGAGTATAATGAAGAAAGCAAGAGATTTGAAGCTGTATACAGGCCGTTGATTACAATAATGAGCCATAGATATGGAGGAACTTTCTTCATTAAGGTGGCAAGGGACAGTGAATGGTGAAATTTTGGGGTTGTACATCTACTGTCATTGAAATATTTGGGGGGCAGAAGCAGAGGGATTGAACTAGAGATAAAAGGTGGCAGTCAGAAAATTGAAAATGAAGGAGAGGCAGAAAAATCTAAAAACATCCCAGTAATGTAGGAATAGACTCTAGAGAACAGAAAATGTAGTTTAGAAATGGGCAAGAGTCATAATTATTCCTAGATCTAAAGATGGGCTTTCCTAATGGGCTCTCAGTAGAAGAATCAGATCATCACTTTTTGTTTTCTTTTTTATGTTCCTGAAATCAACATCTGACTCCATAGATTTAAAATTAGATTTCAGAACGAGAGAATTATTGCTGCAACCAGTCACCCTTGGCCATGTTTGTGTAGAACTTTTGTGTCAAGCTACCTCATGGTTAGTTGAGCAGTCTAGGAGCTCTCTGCCCTTGTGGAATGGACTCGAGGAACAGGAGGTAGGCCTGAGGGGATGGCAAGCACAGACCGAGGACATGGTTCCGGCACTGGGAATAGCTCAGTACCCCTTTGTGAGGCAATACCCTTTAAAAAGGAGCACATTGTGACTATCCTATATTGCATAAATCATACTGTGGATGAAAAAAAAGTCAGTTGAGTTTGTTTATTTTAAAGATTTATTATTTTAAAATTTATTTATGCATACAAGAATGGGGTGTAGGCCAGAGGTGCATGGAGTGAGAGGATTCACCAGTGACAGAGTGGGGAGCAGAACAAGTAGATCTACTGAAATCCATTGCCAAGGGGGCAGCAAGTAAGACAGGAGAGGTCTGTGCCTTGTGGATCAACTCCCTTATCAGGGATTGATGGAGTTCATGCAGCAGTGTCTGGCAATAGCTTGATAGCACTGAGACTTTAACCCCTGCGCTTCCAGGGAGGCCCATAAATTGAGTTTATATCCACACAATTGCTTCATTTATAGTCAGTCACAATGTCTATATCACTCTGGAATGAAATAATTTTCCATTGCACTTTTTTTTTTAAGTTAATAGTTGTGTTTGCAGTGACACACTCTGAGCCGGTGCTCAGCTATCCTGGCAATTACAACACATCCTGGGTGATCTATAGGATGAAATGCCAAGGTACCAAAGAATGTGTTACTGTACTGCCCTCTGGTGGTTTAGTCATAGGTTTACAGCTACTGTACTGCCATATGTAGAAAGCAACATTCTGCACTAACTTAGTTATAAGGGAACTTTTCACTTTTGTTACATTAGAGAATGCATAAAGAGCCATAATATCACACTATCTCTTTTACCCTGGGAAATCATGAACTAGGCCCACCAAACCCTACCAGAAGATCTTGCATTGAGTCTATGGAAACTATGGAAACTGAGTGTCTTTGATCTTAGGTTTTCAAAGTTGTTAGAATTAGATAACGTTAAGAATGGAATGAAGTTTAAGACAATTGACTCCAATTCAGTCATTTTTCACTTGAGAAAAATGTTACAAAATTTAAATATCTTGATTGAGTTGCTGCAGATAACTTACAGAAGAACTGAAGCTAGAACACAAATTTCTTGCTGGTGGGGATCTTTCTTTCCTACAACACACATATTCAATGGGGAGAGTGCTTAAGGTCTAGACTGTTACCAAGAACACCCCTTACATTAAGTTTCACTGCTCTCACCACTAATGCCTGAGTTCAATCCCCAGCCAGGAAGCTAACCCACATACGGTGCAGCAGACCTCTCCTGTCTCACCTGCTGCTCCCCTTAGCAGTGCATTTCAGTTAATCTGCCTGTTTTGCTCTCCATTCTGTCTCTGGTGAATCCTCTCACTCTCTCATGTCTGGTCTACATCCCAGATCTTCCATGCAAAAAACAAAAACAAAACAAAAAACCCTTACAACATACATCACATTCCAGGTGTACTGTATATTTTTTTAGTTTCTTCTTTACATAATTCCATTGTAACGCATTATGCTTCTTCTTCTGTCCAGTCCATAACTCATCCTTCCAAACCCTCAGCCCTCATCTCTATTCAGCAAGAAAAATGCCTCTAGCTATTCATTATTTCAAGACACAGTTGAAGCGTGATTCCCTCTGATGATGCTTCCTGCATTAGGCTAGGTGTCCTGTCTTTGTGCTAACTCAGAATCATGGACATTCCTCTGTATTGGTCCTGCCACTTTACAGTTATATGTCTGCTTTTCTTATTTGCTCCTCTAAGTGAATGGAGTCAGGGCTCAACACAAAGCTTACTGGGTCCTAATATGTGTTCATTAAATCTTTTCAAGGACAAATTTTTTTATATATCAAAGTCTTCAGTTTCAATATCTTGTGAGCCACTATTTTATAGAATACACACAGATCTATATCTATATGCATAGTTGTATATATTTCAATAACTGCATATGGATATTAAATATAATTTAATTATGTTAATATATCTATATAAACAATGTGTCGTATGTATGTCTAATATATATATATTTATAGAGCTATAACCACATTAAATAACTGCTGTCTTCCAAAGTAGAGTAAAACATAAACTTCTAGAGTTAAACCACAGATCGCTTGAAGTAAAATTACTTTGTCAAGGTCCAATCTTTTCCTGAAAATATAGATGTAATTTTTCTTTACCTCGCTTCCATTGTAAAGGGTTCCAGAGGCATTCTTTTTTGAGTCCTTTCTCCTTTCCATTGTTTATCTGATAAGAAACTAGAGAAGGCATAAAAAGAAGTAGAGGACCAGAATGACTCTCTGCCAAGGAGCTCTGACCTGGCCTGCTCCCATCATTGTATCAAGAACACATGTTTTCAAAATAAATGTTCTAACGTAACAACTCATATCCTGGAACTAGTTTATATTCACTAATCCAAGAATTGTATTCTCTGGATTATTCTTTTCACTCAGTCTTTGTGCATTCATCCCGGCCAGGAAAAGTCATTATATTTTGTAGAGCTTGCCTTTGATGGGTTAACATTAGGAGTTTGGGAGATTTTCTCCTTATAGAAATAATGATCTTAAAATACATTGACATTTCTTTGCTAAACCCATGTCATATATCTTTAAAACTGATAACTATTTATTATTCCTGGCTTTTGTGAGTTAAGTCTGTTAATTTGCTATATTTCTGCCATGGATTAAAACCCTTGCTTTAAATGTCTCCTCCTGAAGTGTGTGCATGGCCAGTCAAATGGATTTCTGATAAAAGGAAAAAACGTATTAATCTATATAGTAATACAAATACATGATTAGCTATTTTAAATAGTCTGTAACAATATTATAACTATTAATACTGGAGGACAGAAGTGCAAAATAGGATTTACTATGCTAAAACCAAGGTGTTGGCAGGACTGTGTTCCTGCTTCAGGTCTAGGAGAGAATCCCTTTCTTTGCCTTTTCCAACTGCTGCAGGACAGCTACCTTCCTTAGCTTGTGGCTGCTTCTTCCATCCTCAAAACCTGCAGGGAAGATTCTTCAGATCTCTGAGACTAATATTCCTGCCTCCCTCGTTCACATATAATGACCCTTTTGATTACATTGGCAGTCCAGATTTTACTCTGGAGCACCTGGATAATCCAGATAATCTCCTTACCTCACAATCATTAGTTAGATTACATCTGAAAAGTGTCTTTACCCTACAAGATAACATATTCACAGATTCTGGGTGTTAGGATGTAGGCATCTTTAGGGAGCCATTCAGGCTACCCCACTATTGTACATACTCTGCTTTGCCCTGAGTTTCATATATGCTTTTCTGTCCACCTTCTGAGAGTATCAAGTGGATCTTAATGATTTTAATGCTGAGGCTCAGGCTATGGCTTTTACACTACAGGCATGCAAAATTTATTTGTCGAAATGAGCTGATAATCATAAATAAGAGAGCTTTTGATAGATATTATATGAATGAATGAAGGATCAATATAGGTTCTGATACAGAAAATTAATTTTCAGCATTTTCATGAAATGAAATATTAAATAACTGGCTAGTCAATCCACAGAAATATTTTGGAGCAATATTTATCAATTACTAATCAAACATAGAGGGGATACTTGTATGGAGTAATTGTGCTGTTCATTTTGGCTAATATCTTTCTTAGGCTATTAAAATCAGTGGAACCCAAGCCTATTTGCATGATTCTTTAGGAATTAAGTCAAGAACAACAACAAAAAAAAGGTGGAATGACAATTAATGACTTATGTTTCAATGAGTGCATGCCACATCATTGGAAGGAAATTTGAAGGCTGATATGTAAATTCATGAGGCATGTTAGTGTATGAAAGTCTGCATGGTTACTTTATGTCTAATGAATCAAAAAATTTACCCTAGTTTTTTTTTTTTTTAAATTCCAGGCTAGAAAATAACCAAGTTGATTATTTCTAAATTAAGTATTTGACATTTTTTTTCTACAAAATTTAAAAGTAAGAAGGATCATATGACAGATCCATGTGCCCAGCTTAATTCTTATCCTGCAGGTTTTAACCTGTGCTTCACTCTCCCCTCTACCTGCACTTCCACCCCCACCCTGATTATTTTCAAGCAGATCCTAAAATCATACTACTTTATCTGTAAATTTAATCACTTATAAACACATTTGGGCATATTTGTTAATGAATTTCCTCATATTCATGTTGGTTTCCTGCACGACTTGGCTGCTCCATAATCTTTCTGACATTTACTGTCTTTACCTTATGTGGAATTTTGTACCGAGGGAAAAACATAATAGCTAAATATAGAAAATGCTAAGCTGGCCAGCCTTGTGTAATTTTCCCATTACCTCAATTCATATTTTAGAAAACAGCTTACAAAGTGGAAATATATGAGATAGCAAGTAAAAACAATATTTATATTTTTATTTATGGAGGGAACAGGGAACTCTTAACCACAGGGGAATTATGAGTAAAAAAAAAAAAAAAACACAAGCTCTGCTCCCTCTAATTTAGGGACATATTAAATAAAGTTAAGGTAAGATATATAATCCGGGCCTCCCCAGTGGCGCAGCGGTTGAGCGCTGGGTTGCGAGGCTGCCTGCAGCCTCTGCAGCTCCAGTTCGATCCCCGGCTGCTCCGCGGCCACCGGAGGAGGGTCCCACATGGCGTGCAGAACTCTCCTGCCGCCCGCTGCTCCCCTCAGCAGTGTACTTCGGTCCTTCTGCCTATTCTGCTCCCAGCTCTGGCTCTGGTGAATTCTCTCACCCTCCCGTGCTTCTGACTGTACCCAGTGCTTGTATAAATAAATAAACAAATAAATCTTAAAAAAAATGTATTTAAAAAAAAAGATATATAATCCATGTTGAGGAGGACTGATGAGGAGTCCAAGGTTAGGAGACATTTGGAGGGAAAATCTCTCATAGACATTATTACGTGAAGTCCAAACTAGAACTGAGAAACAAGATATCATTGATGGCGAAATTCTCATTAGAAAATATGAAGCCATATTAAACATGGTTTTATAAAATATGACATGTTTCTTCTGGACACCAAAATACTATCATATATGTTTATATCAGTGACTATAAATGACTGCCCTAATACATAATATATTATTAATACATCAATATGTGGGGCCTCCCCTGGTGGTGCAGCAGTTGAGCACTGGGCTGCGAGGCTGCCCGCGGCCTCTGTAGTGCTGGTTCGTTCCCGGGCCACCAGCGAGGGTCCCACAAAAAATAAAAATAAAAAAACCACATCCATATGTGATGTAGTATAATACATTATTCATAATATACATTATCAGATTGGCTAGGCTGGAAGAGAATGGTGACTTTATGCTTATAAAATCTTATAACACTTATGGTTGTCCACCTTTTTCTATTATTTCTTTATATCTTTTTGTCTTTAACTACTGAAATGAGATAATTTATCCATTCAGTGGGCTTGAGTCACAGCGTGTATGTATAAACACAAACTAAATATTTGGGGGAACACATAAAATAATGTTCTAATTTTTCAGATCCATATTTAACTTTCCAAAAGTCATCAAGCAGAAATCCTGTTATGCTGCCATTCAAAGCAGAAGGTCACACATACCTGTTACTCATTGACTCATAAAGACTTTTAACTTAATAGAATTTGTGACATGATCTAATTCACCCCCATGTTGGACCGTGAGGTCTTTGGATGAAATGAATTTTTAAAGATTATGCAGCTAAAAGTGCCAGTCCAGAGGGAAAAATAAAAACAACTTTCTGCTTCCAGGTTAATACTCCTCAATATGAGGTTAGTAATTTCAAGTGAAAGTGAGTAAAATTACTTGATTTCTATATAGAAATCTGTACTTTAATAATATGTCTTTGAATATAAATCGTTGTGAGTTGTGTGACTTTTTAGGTCCTATCAAGCTCTAAAATGTAAACATATAAGAAGAGGCCCTGGCTTGCAATTTATGTATGTATGTATGTATGTATGTATGTATGTTTTTTAGAAAGATTTATTTTTATTTTTGCATACAAGAACTGGTGTATAGGTCAGAGATGTGAAGGTAAGAGGATTCACCAGAGACAGAGTGGGGAGCAGAACAGGTGGGTCTACTGAAATACACTGTTGAATGGAGCAGTGGGCGAGACAGGAGAGGTCAGCCATGACACGTGGGTTAGCTCCCTCACCAGGGATCGAACTCATGCTGTAGTGGCTGCTGATAGCTTGATAGCACTCGCTGCACAACCAGGGAAGCCCTGGCTTGCAATTTAAAAAATTGAGTGCTACTATTTACAATAGTTAAAATATGAAAACAACCATTTCCTCAATAGAAATGAGGTGGTATCTTATTGCAGTTTTGATTTGCATTCCATAATGATAAGTGATGATGAAACATGAGCTCTTTGTAGATCTTCTTATCAGTTCCTTATCAGATATATGTTGTACAAATATTTTCTCCCATTCAGTAGGGTGTTCCTTTATTTTGGTTGCTGTCACTTTTGTTGTATAGATGTTTTTAGTTTGATGTAGCCCTACTTGTTTATATTCTTCTTTCCTTGATGCTGGAGATGAATCTGCAAAGACGTTTCTGAAGTTTATGTTGTGGTATATTTTGCCTGTGTTTTCTTCTATGTATCTTTGATTTCAGGTTTTACATAGAAATCATTTATTGATTTTGAATTGATTTTTGTATATGATGTGAGACATGATCTAGATTCATTTTTTTTTTTTTGCACATGGCAGTCTATTTTCCCAGCACCATTTATTGAAGAGGTTTTCCCTGTTCCAATGACAACCGAAAAGCATTGAGTTTCTATTCATGTACATGAGATATTTCCTCCTTTACTTAAATCTTGTTTGATTTTGTTCATCACAGTCTTTTAGTCATTCTCTTATCATTAGATCTTAGACATGTTTTGTTAGATTTATTCCTATTTTCATTTCTTTTTCTGTGCTACTATAAATGTTACTGTTTTCCATTTCAAATTCCAATTGTTTATTGCTGGTATATAGGAAAGCAATTGCCTTTTGGATAATAACCTTATATCCTGAAATCTTACTATGATTACCTATTTGTTCCAGATGGCTTTTTTTTTTTTTTTGGTTATTTTTTGGGATTATCTACATAGACAATCATGACCTCTATAAACAGAGACAGTTTTATTCTTCCTTCCTTTTGCCATATACTTTTTTTTTTTAAAAAAAAGATTTATCCATTTATTTACACAAGCACTGGGTACAGTCAGAAGTGCAGGAGGGTGAGAGAATTCACCAGAGCCAGAGCAGGGAGCAGAGCAGGCAGAAGGACCGAAGTACACTGCTGAGGGGAGCAGCGGGCTGCAGGAGAGGTCTGCACGCCATGTGGGACCCTCGCTGGTGGCCGGGGATCGAACCGGTGCTGGAGAGGCTGCAGGCAGCTTCGCTGCCCAGCACTCAACCACTGCACCACCAGGGGAGGCCCTCCATATACTTTTTATTTACTTTTTTCTGTTTTTAATCTTATCTAGGATTTATAGAATAATGTTGACTAGTAGTGGTAGAAGGGACATCTTGTTAATTATAGATTTTTTTAAATCAGGTTGAAAATGTTCCCTTCTGTCCCAGGTTTTGTAAAATCTTGATTTATTTTAATATAAATATTAGTATGTTGAATAAAATCTTTCTTAAAGCATGGTCAGTAATATGTAATTTTTTCTTGACTAATCTAAAAGTTCTAAAATAATGATATATACAACATGCATCATATGCTTAAATAAAGATATGAAATTATCAATCCAAGCAATTTCTAAGGGGTGGGTGTAGTGAAGTAGCAATGGCATTTTCCAGCCTTCAATGGAAACTGTATTAAATCAAAGTAATTCTCCAATATTCTTGTTTCAAATTTCTTTAAATTATTGCATATAATAGTGATTTAAAAATTTTGAACATACATAATGATATAGATATGGTATACTGATATTTTATGGTATTTATACAGTAATGCTAATTGATATGGTAATGACATTATGTGATATAATCACATGTGATATTTTAATACTTTATTATGTACTCTCACGCTTGATACATACATAGGTGCTGTGTGTAACAAACATCCCAAGGCAATTTTGTAATTTGTCCCATTGGCTCTGGATTATTCACAGAACCAAAATTGATGTACAGATCTGATTCAAGTGCCATCAAAATTTCAGCAAGTCATTGTAGATATTGAAAAATTTTTCTAAAGTTTATATAAAAAGACCAAAAACTCAGAATGGCCAATAAGATATTGAAGGAGAAAAAGTCAGGATATGACTTATCATATATCTGTATTTATCATTTCCCTTTTGACTTAAGGAAATCATATATTGCCCCAAAATTAATAATGATATAAGAATATAAATAAGTAAATTTAATTTAAAAGACTATAGTAATCAAGACAGCGTGGTATGGTATAAGAACAAATACGTAAGTAAATGGAACTGAATAAGGACCCCAGAAATAGAGCCAAACCAATAGAGTCTACTCATCTCTGATAAAGAAAGGATGGAAAGATAAAAGGATAATCTCTTCAATGAATGGTACTAGAACAACTAGATATCCACATGCAAAAATAAAAGATTCTAGACAAAGAAATTTACAAAAATTAACTCAAAATTATCGTATACCTAAATGCAACATGCAAACCTATTAAACTCCCAGTTAGATAACAGAAAATCTAGGTGATTATGGCTGTGGCGATGTCATTTTTTTAGATACTCCACAGAGACACAATCCATGAGGGGGAAAAAAATAAGAGGTTGGATTTCATTAAAAATAAAAACTTCTGCTTTGTGACAAACACTTTTAAGAAAATGAAAGGGCAAGCCACCAACTGATAGAAAATATTTGCAAAACACATATCTGATAAAGTACTGATGCGCAAGTCATGAAAAACCTTCTAAAAACTCAACAATGTGTAAACAAACAACCCTATTAAAATATGAGCAAAAAATCTGAACAGACATCTCACCAGAGAAGATAAATATTTAAGGAGATGGTCAACATCTTTGACACCTAGGAAACTGTAAAGTAATGGGATTCCATTACACACCTATCAGAGTGGCCAAAACCTGACAATTCCAAATGTTGGTGAAGATGTGGAGCAACAGGAACTGTAATTCATTGGTGATGGGAATGCAAATATGCAGCTACTTTGAAAGACATTTTGGGATAATCATATCAGCATACTCATATCATCCAGCATTTGTGCTCCTTGATATTTACCCAAAGGAACTGATGTTTAATGTCCACATGAAACCCGCATGGATATTTATAGCGGCTTTATTCATCATTGCTGAAACTTGGAAGCAACCAAGATGCCCTTCAGTAGATGAATGGTGAAATAAACGGTGGTACATACATTCAGAGAACAGAATAACTCAGTAATAAAGAGAAATTAGCATAAACCACAAAATAACATATAGAGACCTTAAATGATATTGCTGAGAAAAGAAACCAATCTGAATAGACTACAAACTGCATAGCTACAACTATATGAGATTCTGGAAAAGCAACTTCACAGACACAAAAAAGCAATCAGCAGTTTTATAGGAGTTAAAGGGGAGGTAAGGAGGATTGAGTAGGCAGTGCAGAGAGGGTTTTTAGGACAATGAAATTCATGTGTATCATAATATAATGGTGAATACATGTTATTCATTATTCATTTTTCCAAGCTCATAGGATATACAACACAAAGAGTGAACCCTAAAGTACACTACAGACTTTAGTTACTGGAGATGGGTCATTAATACATCATTTGTAATAATTTAGCAAAGTAATGCAAGATTTTAATAGTAGGGGAGACTGTGTGTGTGTGTGTGTGTGTGTGTGTGTGTAGGTGGGGAGGGGATACATGGAAAATTTCTGTTCAATTTTTATAAAACCAAAAAGCATGTGTGCAATATTTTCATTTGAAGATACATTATGTAATTTTTGAGTATTACGTATTGTTTCTTTTTTAAAACAACTTTATAGAAGCATAACTGGTATACAAAGAGCTGCACATATTTAATGTATACAATTTAATGAGTTTATACTCATGCAAGCAGATGTGATACCATCACTGCATCAAGATGATAGGCATATCCAACACATTCCAGAGTTTCCTTCATTCCTTCAGAGTGTCATTCATTTTTCGTAGTTGGAACACAAGAGGATATCTAAGCTTTTAATTACTTTTGAAATATATAATATTGTATTGTTAACAATTATAGGCATGATGTCTTACAGAAGGTCTTCAGAACTAAACACCTAACATGACTGAATTTTACACTCACTGAACAACCATATTTAATATGCAAAACATATCAGTAACTCTCACAGATTCATAGCAAGAAATGAAACAAAACGAAACTCTGAAAAGCCACCCTGTGGCTTGGGAGGCGATACTTGCAAACCATACATCTAATGTGCATTGTTTCTCAGCCTTTTTGACTTTGGTTTTGTGGACTTTATTGACTGATTTTTAATTTTGACCTAAAGCAAAAAATGTCAGACCCTCACACATTGCAGTAAACTCAGCAAGGTAGCAGAAATCTTTTTTTCTGGTTCAATATCAAAGTATAATTATAATGATAACCTTGTTTAGTAATGTGAAGATAGGAATTTAAAATGATTATGATTGGTAGAGTAACAAAACAATTTGGATCCAGTTCTGGTTCAATTAAATTGCTATTTCAAATGAACTTTCTGGTTGTATTTTAATTGGGTTTGACTTACCACATGCAGTTTTCACCATATGCACTTTGCAATGAACCAGGACAGATTTCAAAAGGAGCCAGTGTTATGTCAGTTCTTATAGCTCAGATTTAGTTGAAACTGAACACAATGGAAACCTTTCCCCTTTTCATTAAAGTTTCTCATGTATGAATGCATTTTGCATAATTGGTCAACTTTTCGGAAATGGTCATGTAATTTTTAAACTTATTTTAATCAAATTTAAAATCCAAACACTTAAAGATTTCATGTGACTTTTCAACTTAAATTTTTCATAATAATTTTATATTTCTCTGATGATATTCCTGTTTAAAACAAAAACTTGATTCAGATGTTTTAAATCCATAATCTCTTGTTTCATTAATTATAAAAAAATAATGATGAATTTATAAGATGGTTTACTACTGGAATTATTTCTCTTCAATATAGAACAATTTTTTTTAGTTTCTGTTTTTAGTTTATGTTTATTGTGAGTAATGCTCTTTTGTTGTTCTCTGAAGGATGTCATATAATATTTTTATCTTCCTATGTGATACTTCTCTCTTAAAGATAGCATTTATTCAAAAGGGATTGACAATTTTCAGGAACAATTGTCCTTGAGCTTTGAATAAATTTAAAACACTAGACTTTACAATTCAAGTATAAGCTTAAGAGTTAGGAATTTCCACTGGGTGGCAGAAGTGTACCAGGAACATTTACAAATAGACCCCCCGCCCTGGTGGTGCTACCAAAGAGAATGTGCTGATGCCCCCAGGAGGACATTTGTTGGTCAGATCCTTCCTTCAGCTGTGCCCCTGTGTAGGCACTGACCCACTGTGCTCTCCCAGCTGGTTTTCCTTGTGATAAGGCACATTTGCCAGATGCCTGGCTGAGTGAGGAACTCCAGTCTGGCTAACAGTGCTTTCTCTGAGAGAAGTTGAGATGCCTGTATAGGAAAGAAATACTGAATTCTAGGACTTACTAGTCCCCTTGTGAGTTAAAGGATCCTCCCAGGGTCTCCTTGAAGGGTCCCTATTTAGTTGATATGAACTGCACAAATAAAATTTTCATTCAGTGATATAAGGAAGGACTAAGAAATGAAAGGATGATACTTTGTTTTAAAATAAAAGCTTTATTTTGAAATATAGGGGGAAAATAGACCAGGAAATATTTACTTTTTAAGAGAACAGAGACTGAATTCATCTCTCATTGAAAATATTCTCACCATGTGTTAGATGGCAAACCACAAAAGAGTAGTGTTTTGTATCATTGGCATTAGGATGTGAATTGCTATTATTTTATAGTAGGAGTTGTTGCCAAGCCTACTGATGAACTTGAGGTAACTTGTTTAGAACTTTAGATAAAAGAAGTGAAAAGTGCCTCAAAAGCAGGACTTCTCACACTTTTATGTCCCTGGGACTCCCCTGGGGATCTCGCTGAAATGCAGATTCAAAATTAGTGAATGTGTTGGCTATTCAACTACTTGTTACTCAGCTCCAAACCTACCCTTCCCAGCCTGGCTTTGTGTAGGTCAGGCTAAAGCTTCAGGCCACTTTTGTGCTTTGTCAGAAGCACAATCTATATTAGTTGTTTCCAACAGGGGGTGCTAAAGGGAGATTGCAATCTGGTGGAAGGAGGAGTTGACAAGCTTGCACCCCTGGGTATGTCACATACCCAATGCTTCTTCAGTCCCTCGTCAGCAGTTCCTTCCTGTTTAAAGCAACTTCCAGTTTGCAGTTTTCCCAACACTTGCAGATAAACTTCAAGTACTTCAGACACTCCAACACTGGACAGGCAACTCCTGTTTCTCAGTGATTCCAGCCTCTTTCCTTTATTCTTCTATCTCTGTAGGTTATAACTGATTTCTCCCTAATATATTACTGTTATTTTTATTCTTTCTGTTACTTGGGTAATACTTACACCTCATTAAAAAATCCTTGTTAATGTCTCACTGTTCAAATAACTTGTGTGCATTTTGTCTCCTGCGTGCACCCTGACAGATGTAGTAGGTTTGGGATAGTGTCTGAGATTCTCTATTTTTAATAAGCCCTAAGGTGATACCCAGTTGTTGGTCCATGAACCACACTTTCAGTAGCAAAGCAACCAGAGAAGTGATTATCAACATTTGGCTGCACATTTGAATCATCTAAGAGCTTTAGGAAAGCACCAGTGACTAGATGTCACTCCAAGAGAGTCTTATTTGGTTGGTTTGAGGTGTGTCTGATCGAGCACTGGGGTTTTAGAAGTCTTCCTAACTGATTCTGAAGTGCAGTCAGAGTTGAGAACCTCTCTTCTAGACCAGTGGTTATCACAAAGGGCAGTTTTCTCCCCCCAATTCTTCGGGGCATGTTTGCTGGTATCTGAGACATTTTGATTGTCACAATTTGCTTTTGTCCTGTACATTCTTTTTTTTTTAATAAAGATTTTTATTTATACAAGAACTGGGGTGCAGGCCAAATGTGCGAGAGGGTGAGAGGATTCACCAGAGACAGAGCGTGGAACAGAACAGGCAAATTGACTGAAATACACTGCTGAGGGGAGTAGTGGGCAAGACAGGAGAGGTCTGCCACGCCATGTGGGACACTCACTGGCCAGCCGGGATCAAACCTGCGCTGCAGAGGCTGCCTGTGGACAGCTCCACAGCGCTGCGCTCAACCGCCTGCACCGCCAGGGGAAGCCCCACAAATAATTTTTAAGAACTAGATTTCACTAACTGTAGCTTTGCAATAAATTTGCAGCATGGTTTTAGGTAGCAAGGAATCTTACTGAGTAAGGAATGATCATTTTTGTTGGAGAAACAAAATCTATCATCAAACACGTGAAATCCTATGCAAGATAATTAAAATCAACTTATACATTTCTTGGAAAGCCTTTCTTTTACTGATATTGTGCAAGTTTAACAGTGTCTGGATGTGGTTTAGTTAATACAACACACAAGCAATGGATGCATCTGGAAGAAGTCTCCGTGCTGTACAATGTTCTGCACGCTGTTCTGACCACAGAGAAGTTTTCCCATCATGAGCTTGTGCTGGACAAACTTTGAACCTTTTCTGTTATGTATTTGGCATCCAGGGTTTTTCTCTCTGATGACACATATTTCATAATTGAACAATGGAAATATGGCTCTAGACTTGGTACCTTTTGTTTTCTTCTCTGGGAAAACTTCCTCTAGAGTTATTTTCTCTCATTGTGGAAAAATCATGTGTGTAAGAGAAAAGGGAATCTTATTTCAAACTGAATTTACCACTATCTCCCAACAGGAACTAATATATTGTTACCCTTTCCAGCTTAAAATTTTCTGATTTTTCAGCATTCCATCAAAATCCTCAGGGATGACTCTAATCCTCAGGGATGACTCTAACATGACAGTTGATGATAACCAATACCAAGGTTTTCTGATGTGTTTCTGTAATCTGGGAACACAGATTTTTTTGTATATGACCCCAAATGACAATTGCTTTATTTTGAAATGTCTAGAGCTGAAGTGTCAAAGACACTAGAACTTTTAGGATTAGAATGGAACTTTAGAATGGAATCTTACCACTTAGAAAATAACAATTCTAGGAACCTACTCTTGACATTTCATCTCCCAACAGTTTTGGGAGATAAACTTTGAAAAACAAAGATATTCAGTTTTGAAGATTTTCTATGAGTTTCTAAAATTCAGTATTTCTCCTTTTTTGAACTCCCAGAATATTTGCTACCATATATTTCTTAACATACTTAACCTTTCTTGAAATGTTAGAGTTGTTTAAGTATAGGCTATATCTCTCAAGTCAAGTTGCCATGTGAGTCACATCTGTGCTCAGTTACCCACATAGTCTCTGTTTAATTAAACAAGTATTGGGACTTCTATTATATTTTAGTTTTTCATTTTGATATCTTTTTGGTAACCACTCAATTCAAACCCTGCAGGGGCTGTCTAAATTGGCAAGATGAAGTTATTTGGGATGAAAAAGGAGATGGATAAATTAATATAGCAATGATAAAATATTCACTTGGCTCACCATGAGAAACAATACTGAAAGAATTGGACTTTTTTTTTTTTAATTCTGAAAGTTTTTCTTGATGCCTATATCTCATATACCACAAGTACTTGTTTGGGTTGATGATAACATCAGGGGTGTCTGGGGGTGAAGTTCACTCTTCCTTGCTTTTTCTCATTACCACACTACGTACAATAAAAATATTTCTTAGTAGCCTCCCATAGTTTTTACCATGTATTCATTAAATGAGAAATGACTTTGTAAACTGTAACTTTATAGCTGTTATTTGATTATTGTTATTTATCCATTAAAATATCACTATACTCAAGAGCATATAAAAGTTCCTATTTTCTTTCTTTCTATAGAACTAAAATGCCAGGCTATCGTCCTTTGTCTAGAGTCCTCCCAACTGGAAACATCTGCAATATGAAAGCTGGAGTGAACAGAGAGGACAGGGATATTGAACTCTGAGAATTGCAGGAGTCTGGTGTGGTGGAAAAAACATTTGTCTTGTGGTCATACAGATGTGGGTAAGTTGTTTTACCCTTTGAGCCTTATTTCCTTGCCTGTAGAATGGGGATGATAAAATCTCTTTCATGTGCAAGGTCATGTTTGTTAAGTTCCTGACTTGGTTACAAGTGTGTAAATCACGAGTGTTTCCATTCTCCTTCCTTTTATGCTCCTAGTCTTTTGGTTTCTCTGATCGCATTTCACACCGTGTATTATAATAACCCCCAAGACTCCATAGGACTCCTGAACTGGAAGAGCAGGGTAGTTTCTTGTTCATTTGTCATCTCCAGTGGCTCAGTTTAATTTCTGGCAGAGACTAGAGGCTTTGTGAGTAGCCATTAGATTGGGCAGCATTCATTGTGCAAAAGGAATCCATAGCAATATCAGGAATTCAGAGAAGAATTTAGAAACTCAGAAGGAAGTAGAATGAAACAATGAAAGCCTGCTCCTCTGCCACATATTCAAATTGATCTTTAAATAGCTTGAGGCAGGAGCAACATGGCGCGAGGAGACGCTGCGAGTAAGATCTCCCATTAAAAAAAGTTAATAGGGAGGAAAAGCGGCAGGTCCCAGTGAGAAATGGGACACGGAAGATAAACGGGTGACTCCAGCAAACTACCCGAAGAAGAAAGTGGCCATAAAAGAGGACTATAAGGGAGGGAAGCGCAGAACCCTGCTCCCCTCCCCCGCCCACAGAGGCGGCACTCTCCCACCGGCAGAGAGGAGGAAAACAACAAACCAAAACGGCCAACAAGAACAAATGATGCAGCAAGCGGGACTGTGAGTGGAAAGGAACTATTGCAGCCACCACACCCCGTGAACGGGAGCTGAGGCGAAGCCTGCAGGATTCGCTGCGGCGGTGAGCGAACGGCTCCGGGCGCCATTAGAGAAGAACAAAGACCCCAGGAGACGCGCACACAGCCCCGGCTGCCGGTAAGCTTGCACGGAAAAGCAGCACGCCAGGCGCTCTTGAAAAGCAAGTGCAGACCGGGATCGCGGCTGCCCAGGTCCCAGCGCCTGCGACCTAGGCTTGCGGGGAGACAGGCAGAGGTCCTCGCTGAGGTGAAGGTCCCTCCCTGAGTAAGCAGGAACCAGGCGCCCAGGCATGGGAGCGGTGCAAAAGGCGCCATTCCCGCGCCACTGAACTGGGCTACAGCCCGCGTCCTGGACCTGAGGGCTTTGAACTGAGACCCGGGGCATGAAAATTCGGGGCGTGGGTTCTCCACGACGGTGGGGCACAAGGCAGACACAGCACCCCAAAGCTGTTGAGGTGTACCCTACCATTCCCGCTCTGTTCCCTGTCCCACGGGGTGGGGGGAGGCGAAAAACAGCCCCCCAAGGACAATGGGAGAGATCTCTGGCGCCACCTAGCGACCAGGAAAAAAAAGTCACTAACACCCCATAGAACAGGAAATTTCTTAAGACTGCTTGAAAAGGGCAGAAGGCTTCTGGAGGACCCAGTGGCCAGCCGGGAAGTTAGCCCACGCCAGGACCCTTCCGACCAGCAGTCTGAGCCCACAGAGGGAGCAGGCACCCACGTCCGGGGCAGACTGGGTGCGCAGAAGAGTGTGCCTGAAACCGGAGGCGCAGGGACTGCATCCCGCTTCGCCATTTTAGAACAGGGACATTTCTTCAGTAAAAACTGCCTAAAACCAGCAGAAATCTCCCCCAGAAGACAGATATGGCTCCTGGAAGAGCCAGAGGGGAGCGGAGAAGTTCACCCAAATGCCAGTCAGTCCGAGCAACACAGTGTCCCAACGCATATGACAAATTAGAAAACAGACAGTAGGGAGTAGAAGAACCACACGCAACCTAACAACTCCTCAGGAAAGAAGCACACCACAAAAAGAAAACCAGCCCCCAGATTGCAACGACAGCAACTTGGAAGAACTTCTGAGCCTTCCAGAAAGAGAATTTAAAATTGCCATGATTAAAAAAGTGATAGATCAGAAGAAGGAAATTGAGTCCCTAAAGAGGGAAGTAAAAGAAATGCAGGAGATCAAAGAATTAATGGAGGAAGAAAAGAACTCTGGGGAAAGCAATGAAAGCAGAATAGGTGAAATGGAAGAGCGAATAAGTACTCTTGAAGACACAGAAATGAAAAGAACCAAAACAGAAAAGGAAAGAGAAGTACGAAGGAAAAAGAATGAAGAAAGACTTCAGGAACTATCTGACTCCATGAGGAAAGGAAATATAAGAGTTATAGGAATTCCAGAAGGAGAGGAGAGAGAGGTAGGAACAGAGAAAATATTCATGGATATAATTGAAGAGAACATCCCAAATGCGAAGAAGGAGCTGAAAATTGATATACAAGAAGGAAGAAGAACACCAAACTTCCACGACGAAAGGAAAAACACAGCAGACACATAATAGTAAAGCTCCCAAGAATCCAGGACAAGGAAAAAATAATGAAGCTGACAAGAGGGAAGAAACAGATAACATTCAAAGGAAAACCAATCAGGCTGACATCAGACTTCTCTGAAGAAACACTACGGGCAAGGAGAGAGTGGAGGGACATAGTCAACAGACTCCAAGAAAACAGATGCCAACCAAGAATACTCTATCCCGCAAAGCTCTCTTTCCTCCATGAAGAAAGAATATGGACCTTCCCAGACAAAGAGAAACTCCGGAATTTCATTACGACTAAACCCCCACTCCAAAAAATACTACAAGGAATCCTAAAGCCAGAATCTCAGAGGGATGAATAACAACGAAAGAAGACCAAAAAAAAAAAGTTATTAAAAGAATAAATAAATAAAATCAAAGGAAAGACAAACATAATAGCAAATACAGATGCTAACATATCAATATTAACTCTAAATGTAAATGGACTAAACTCTTCAATAAAAAGACACAGAGTTGCAGCCTGGATTAAGAAACAAAACGCAACCTTTTGCTGTCTCCAGGAAACACATTTAGCTACAAAAGATAAAAATGGGCTCAAAGTCAAAGGATGGAAAACAATCCTACAAGCAAATGGGCCAAAAAAGAAAGCAGGAACAGCTATACTAATATCAGATAAAACAGACTTCAAACTCAAAAAAATAAAAAGAGACCCCAATGGTCACTACATTATGATCAAGGGGACAATCCTTCAAGAAGAAATAACGCTCATTAACATATACTCACCAAACGAAAGAGCACCAAAATATATCAGACAACTGTTGTCCTCTCTGAAAACAGACATCAGAGAAAACACATACGTAGTGGGAGACTTCAACACACCACTATCAACAATGGATAGATCAACAAGACAAAAAATAAGTAAAGAAACTAAAGCTCTAAATAAGGACCTAGAGCATATGGGCTTAACAGACATCTATAGAACACTAAACCCAAAAAAAGCGGAGTACACATTTTTCTCAAGCGCACACGGATCATTCTCCAGGATCGATCACATACTGGGGCACAAGACAAACATCAACAGATACACCAAGACTGAAATCATACCAACCATCTTTTCTGACCACGAAGGCATCAAACTAGAAATAAATCATAAAAAGAAGGCAAGGAACTATCCTACCTCATGGAGATTAAAAGCCACACTACTAGAAGACCACTGGACTAACGAGGCGATCAAAGAAGAAATTAAAAAATTCTTTGAATTGAATGACAAGGAGGACACCAATATCCTAAATGTATGGGATGCAGCAAAAGCAGTAATAAGAGGAAAATATATAGCAATAGAAGCTCACATCAAAAAACAAGAAAGAACTCAAAGAAACAACCTAATCTCGAAGCTCAAAGATCTAGAAAAAGAACAACCAAAAAGCCCCAAAACCAGTAGAAGAAAAGAAATAATAAAAACCAAAGCAGAAATAAATGAAATTGAAACTAAAAAAACAATCCAAAAGATCAATGAAACCAAGAGCTGGTTCTTTGAAAAAATAAATAAAATAGACAAACCCCTAGCCAGGCTCACAAAGGAAAAAAGGGAGAAAGCACAAATACACAGGATCATAAATGAAAGAGGAGAAATCACAACGGACACAGCAGAAATCAAAAGAATAATCAGTAACTACTATGAACAGTTATAGGGAAACAAGTTCAACAATCTAGAGGAGATGGACAAATTCGTACAACTCTACAATCACCCAAAGCTAGATAAAGAAGAAATAGAACACCTAAACAGACCAATTACAAGCAGCGAAATTGAAATGGTAATCAAAAACCTCCCCAAAAACAAAAGCCCAGGACCTGATGGATTTACAAATGAATTCTACCAAACATTCAGAGATGAATTAGTGCCTATCCTTCACAAACTCTTCCAAAAAATTGAGAAGGAAGGGACAATACCAAACACGTTCTATGAAGCCAATATTACACTAATACCAAAACCGAACATGGACAACACAAAAAAGGAAAACTATAGCCCAATCTCCCTAATGAACACTGATGCAAAAATCCTCAATAAAATTTTAGCTATCAGAATCCAACAATGTATCCATAAGATAATTCACCACGACCAAGTAGGATTCATTCAGGGGCACAAGGATGGTTTAACATCCGAAAATCAATCAACGTTATCCAACACATCAACAAAAAGAAATATAAAAACCATATGATAATATCAATAGATGCTGAGAAAGCTTTCGACAAAGTGCAACACCCATTCATGACAAAAGCCCTTGAAATTCTTGGGATACAAGGAACATACCTCAACAACATAAAGGCCATCTATGACAAGCCAACAGCCAGTATCATTCTCAATGGTGAAAAGCTGAAAGCAATTCCATTAAGATCTGGAACAAGACAAGGATGTCCACTCTCACCACTGCTTTTCAATATAATACTGGAAGTCCTAGCCAGAGCAATAAGACAAGAGAAAGACATCCAAGGAATCCAAATAGGAAAAGAAGAAGTCAAACTATCACTATTTGCAGATGATATGATAATATGCATAGAGAACCCCAAAATCTCCACAGAAAAACTAATTCAACTCATCAATCAATTCAGTAAAGTGGCAGGATACAAAATCAACACGCAAAAGTCAGTAGCCTTCCTATACACAAACAATAAATCTGAAGAAGAAGAAATCAAAAAAACCATCCCTTTTATTATCGAAACAAAAAAAAATCAAATATTTGGGAATAAATCTAACAAAAGAGGTAAAGGACCTATACAAAGAAATCTATAAAACACTGTTAAAAGAAATAGAAGAAGACACAAAGAAATGGAAAGACATTCCCTGCTCATGGATTGGAAGAATAAACATTATTAAAATGGCCATCCTACCAAAAGCAATATACAGATTCAATGCTATTCCAATCAAAATCTCAATGGCATTCTTCAAAGAAATAGAACAATTATTGATGAAATTCATATGGAATCACAAAAAACCCCGAATAGCCAAAGCTCTACTGAAAAAAAAAAAAGAAGGAAATGGAGGCATCATACTCCCAGACTTCAAACTATACTACAAAGCCATAATCATCAAAACTGCATGGTATTGGAACAAGAACAGACATACAGACCAATGGAATAGAATAGAAAATCCAGAAATCAACCCAGAGATTTATGGTCAACTAATCTTTGACAAATGAGCAAAGACTATGCATTGGAGCAAAGAAAGTCTGTTCAATAAATGGTGCTGGGAAAACTGGGTTGCTACATGCAAAAGAATGAAGCTTGACCACTACCTCACACCATACACAAAAATCAACTCAAAATGGATTAAAGAACTAGACATAAGACCTGAAACCATAAAATACATAGAAGGAAATATAGGTGAAACACTACGGGATTTGCACATCAAAGACATCTTTACAGACACATCACCCAAAGCAGTGATAGTGAAGACAAAGATAAACAGCTGGGACTACATCCAATTAAAGAGCTTCTGCACAGCAAAAGAGACAATAACAAAAACAAAGAGAAACCCCACCAACTGGGAGAACATTTTTGCACCCAACACTAATGATAAAGGACTGATCACAAAAATCTGCAAAGAGCTGATGAGACTGAGCAACAACAAAGAAAATAATCCAGTCAAAAAATGGGCAGAAGAGCTAATAAGAAACTTCTCTGAAGAGGAAATGCAAATGGCCAACAGACATATGAAAAAATGTTCAACATCACTTGTAATCAGGGAAATGCAAATCAAAACTACCATGAGATACCATCTCACACCAGTGAGAATGGCACATATTAAAAAAACTAGCAACAACAAATGTTGGCGAGGGTGTGGAGAAAAAGGAACTCTTCTGCACTGTTGGTGGGAGTGCAGACTGGTCCAACCACTATGGAGAGCTGTGTGGAGATTTCTGGACCTACTAAACATAGAGCTTCCATATGATCCAGCAATTCCACTCCTAGGTATTTACCCAAAGGACACAGAAACATCAATTCCAAAGAGCACCTGCACCCCTATGTTTATAGCAGCACTGTTTACAATAGCTAAGCTTTGGAAACAACCCAAATGCCCAAAAATAGATGACTGGATCAAGAAGATGTGGTACATATATACCATGGAATATTACTCAGCATTCAAAAAAGATAAACACATGCAATTTGCAGCAACATGGATGGCGCTGGAAGGGATCATGCTCAGCGAAATAAGCCAGAAAGAAAAAGAAAAATACCGGATGGTCTCACTCATAGCAGGAATCTAGAGAACTTAAATAAGGGACCAGGAAAATGAATAGAAGAAAGTGAAAATCAAAATCAACAGAAAACTATGAACCAGAGACACTTTTTGGGGGGTGGGGGTGCGGGAGGGGAAGGATTGGGGTCAGAATGGGGTGTTTGCAATTGTATGGGGGAATATAAAAATAAAACTTATTATTTAAAATAAATAAATAAATAAATAAATAAATAAATAAATAAATAAATATAAGAGACAATGTTGTAAAACTTGAAAAAAAAAGAAGACAGATAACATGGAACAAGTTTATTTTTTTCTTTTCAAATTAATTCAAATTATAATTATAAGTTGATTAAATAATATTTAGCTGTTATTGACAATATAAATAAAAGACTTAATTCTCCTTAAAAAAATAAATGAATAAATAGCTTGAGGCTCAGAGGATACCAGCTGAATAAATGATATTAATAAGAACATTTATAAAGCAGCCTCACAGAAATGAATGGCATGTGGAGTTGGGAATATGTGCCCTAGCTGAGACCTTGCCATTTACCAGACACTTAATAAATACTCATGGAATCAATGAAAAATGGATTAAATATAGAAAGCACAACTAAATTGTGGTGGAGGTTAAGCAAGACAATATTTGGAGGGTAATGCTATGTAGTAGAAGAAGATAATGATTTATATGTCACCTACTGTATGTGTGTTCATGTATGAGAGAGAGAGAGAGAAAGAGAAGGAAAATGGAAAATGCATTCAAATGAAGGAATTGAGTGACTTATCAGGCTTGGTTTTCTATCATTGTTATTAAACATAAATTTATGTTACTGGGGGTATTTGGTGGTCTGAGAGACAAGGGGAAATTCTTGTTGGACTCCTGGTTGAGACACAAAACTATCTGATATTGGTAGACAGAGAAGAGCTGGCACCTTGGTGCTCTTGCTAATTTATCTTGCCAGTTCACTTACTGGCAGGCAGTATTGGTCACACACATGAACAGTAACTCATAAAAGAACCTCATTTGATTTTTTAAGCAAGTAAATATAGATCTTATTTGCATCTGATGCGTGAGTCACCCTTCAGTATTTCCAGTATTTTCTCTTTACAATCCTGGAGTTTTCAAATCTGACAATAGGAACTGAAGGGCTCTCATGAGGGCTGCATCAGTAAGGAGAGGCTGCTGTGCCATCACCAAGAGAAAGACACTCCTAGCCCCTGTGGTTGTTATCAGCAATTCCAGGAACTGCAGGGGGCCCTGGCAGAAATGCCAGCCACCAACTGCTAAAACAAACCATTGAACCCACTCCATTCTCATTCAGCTGCCACTGATACCTAGCTCAGGGCTAAGCAACTCATCTCCATGCCTGAGTATAATTCATAGATGGCTGAGGAGATTAGACTCTTCTTTATTAGTTCGAGGGAAATTTTTTAGGGAGATGGAGGTATTTGGGTCTTGCGCAAAGTGTTAAGATGTGTGGATGTTCTAGATACTCAGTTTGTGACTGTTCTGTCATTTGAGCTACAGGATTGTTTTAGGGATAAATGAGAACGTAAAAGGGCTTTGTAAATGTATAAGCTGCGTGAATATAGAAACATGTATATTTTCTATTGTGCTTATCCGGAGGGAGAGATGGAAGTCTCTGAGGTCATTATAAAGTGTTTTGCCCACTGGAGGGAATGGAGGGGTGGTTTGCAGTCTTTCTAGGCTCCCCAGTAGGCAACACATAATAAAAGAAAGAGAGCACAAAGAATGATGTGCTTCTAAAATGAGCTGCTTTTTTTCTTCCTTGTCAACCCCCTACAGTCCAGCCTTCTGCTCCTTTTTGGCTTCTACAACAGGGTTGTGTCAACTGCAATGCTTTTTGAGGTCATTAAGTGTGACCCCCAGGCAATTATTTCAAAGGTTTCCAAAAATCCCACCGTTTATTTTAGCCTATCCACATAAACTAAATAAGGTGGACCGAATGCTTGTGGAGAGAGGATAGTGGTGGTAAGAATTCTTATGGGAAAGGGAAGATGAAAGTATCTGGTGCTTGCTTAATTCTATGTTTGCCAAATACAAAGTGTCCAAAAGAAAACTGCAATCTGATTTGCACAAAATATCCAAAATTGCTTTGAAATAAAGTCCAGATTCAAAAGAAATAATTTGCCACTTCGCTCAATACTATTTCATGCTCCAACAAATAAAAGATGCTTCAAAGGTCTTTCATTTTAGTCAAATTAAATAAAGATTATGATAATTAAAAAGTAATAATTTAAGTAAGATATCCCTCTCTTTTGTGTAATTAGTGCAAATATCATTCCCTTGTCAGTTGTATAAATATGCATCTGTGCCTTATTCAATGCCTTCATGTTTCAGCTGAATTCACAAACCATTATTGGCATCATTATCATTTATTGCTTATTCATAACTTATTTAGTATCCTCTAGTTGTGGCAAGAATGTATCATATCTGGAAAGACCCAAAATGTGATAAAAATTAGCTTGTGAATTTCTAAGATCATGAGTTTCAGGGCATTTAAAAAATCTGCTACAGGGCCTCCCTGGTGGCGCAGCCGTTGAGTGCTGGGTTGTGAAGCTGCCCACAGCCTCTGAAGCACCAGTTTGATCCCCGGCTGCTCCCCGGCCACCGGAGGAGGGTCCCACATGGCGCGCAGGGTCCCACATGCGCCCGCTGCTCCCCTCAGCAGTGTACTTCGGTCCTTCTGCCTGCTCTGCTGCCCGCTGTGGCTCTGGTGAATTTTCTCACCCTCCCGCGCTTCTGACTGTACCCAGTGCTTGTATAAACAAACAAACAAACAAACAAATAAATAAATAATAAATCTTAAAAAAAATCTGCTACACATTGTAAGCTATCTATATGAGTTGACCTATTTTTGTAAATTGTTGCATTGGTCCTAAAAAAAATGACTATGTTGTGCATATAGTAGACATTGCATATACATAGTAATAATAGCAAATAATACCTCCTGATTAAATGACAAAAGCTGTTAGAGTCAAGTTAGCTGAGGTAGCAAGCAAGTCTCCAAATGGATGACTCAGGCATTATAGATGTTAATTTCTTCTTCATGTAAAGTCCAGAACAGGGTATCTTAATTGATTGCGGGCTTTCCTGTGATTGATAAGCCACATTTCTTCTACCTTGGGGTTCCTCCTTCTTCATCAGTGGGTTCCCATGTTGCTAGGCTCTAACTCCATTAAATTAGTTGGGAGAGAGAAAGAAAAAGAACATTGAGAATTATGCACAAGACACCTTTATAGACCAGGAACCACCCATTGGCTAGAACTCAGGTAGTGTCCTAAGGAAGAGGAGTCACTCCAGTGCACTGTTAGCTTGCAATTTGTGTTGGCTATTGTTATTATTATATTGAAGGTCAATGTGTAATTTTCACAAACCTGATGTGAAGGATAGAGCATTTATTTTTGGAATGTGTGCCATACTGAGACCAAGATTAGTAATTTACAACCCCTACTTGGAAGCGTTGAAGAAAATGCTCATAATCTGTTCCTTCAACAAAAATCAAGGTTAAATAACCTGGATTTTAAAAGTAATTATGTACATTCTGGAAAATATATAGTCTTGAGGGACTGAGTCAACATGAGCTATTAATAGTTAACTGCCCATAAGAAAAGAATGGTGAAATTATTTCCTTTCCTTGAATATAGTTTGAGGAAGATAATCCTCATCAAATACATTCTTTGAAGAATAAAAATTATTCTTAAAATGAGACTAATAAGGAACTTCTAATATCCTTTACTCATTTCCTTTGGATAATATAAATGAAAATGTTGCATGTAGGTAGAATCTGTATCTGTTTGTCCGTTTAAGTGAATACTACCAGGAAAGATTCAAGTACTCAAGTTACTTTTCTTTCAAAGGAGACAGCCATTCTAGCATAATGGAAATTTTACATTGTAATCTGAATAGTAAGCAGCAAATGTATTCTGTAAAAACCCAGATAGTACATCTTTAAGTTTTGTAGGTCATATAGTCTTTTTCACAACTACTCAGCTGTGCTGTTCTTGTGTAAAAGGCTCTGTAGACAATATATAAACTAATGACTGTGCCTGTGTTCTAATAAAACTTTACTTATACGCACAAGCAGAAGCCTGGATATGGTCTGTGGATATGGTATTTTGATTTCTGTACTAGAATATTCAGTACTGCCCCAAAAGATTTATATTCTAATTTTTTAAAGATTTATTTATTTATTTATTTTTTTATTTATACAAGCACTGGGTACAGTCAGAAGCACGGGAGGGTGAGAGAATTCACCAGAGCCATAGTGGGGAACAGAGTAGGCAGAATGACGAAGTACACTGCTGAGGGGAGCAGCGGGTGGCAGGAGAGGTCTGCGCGCCATGTGGGACCCTCCTCCGGTGGCCGGGGAGCAGCCGGGGATTGAACCGGCGCTGCAGAGGCTGTGGGCAGCTTCACAGCCCAGCGCTCAATTGCTGCACCACCAAGGGAGGCCTGTATATTCTAATTTTATTAGATGTTTATGACATTTATGAGTTCATGTCTCTCTATAGAGTTTGGAATTTACTTTCACTTGAAATTTTGATGGGAAGAGTAACCATGACCTAGGATAGCATTGACTAATGCACTTTGTCTTTTATAATCACATTAATAAAACTATGATCATAATTATGTTGGCATATTTTGTTAAATCACAGTATAAAAACTTTTGGTTAAGCAGTGCAAAACTAACTCATTAAAAGCCAAAGGAGAAAGGCTTCAGTGACTGATGAAGAAGAGAACATATGCCTTTCTAGTCAATTTAGTCTTTAATGAAACTTAACCTGTATGCATTTGCTTAATTGTCCTTCTTACAGGTAGATGGAAATTTAATTTTCTTACTTAAAAATCTTTGTATTATAAGACTCAAAACATCAATCATTTTTTCATTATTTAATTTTTTAAACTATATAGGAAAGGATTGTTTTCTAAAATGTTACCATCAAAACGAGTCAAAAATATAAAAAGAACTTTGTGTAGCAGGCAGAAGTTATATAAAGAGATTGAATTAAACAATGCAGGTGGAATCAGGCCTACTGTCCACTGAATTAAGGTCATGTAATCTGTCACATATGAGAACCGTGGGATCTGTTGTCTTCTTTAAGTAAAGGGAATTGGAGTTATGATTCCTCCAGCATTTTTGTTCATGCAACAAATGCTTTTGACTTTAGACTCACCTGCAATGGGGATGGGTTTATCATTTTTTGTCCTTGAATCAGGCTATTCTGAATGGGGAAGGAAGAAAGGAAAAAGGGACAGTGTCTATTTCTTATTGGCACTGTTGTCTGTTAGATGCTGGTCCTTAATTTTTTTTTTTTTTTTTGACTAATGCTGACTGAGACTGATGACTCATATGTGAAAGGAATCTAAATGTTGGCTCCTCAGAAAGAACTTGCATGTACTCCATTGCCCTGCCAACCCCCCACTTAGCATCTGCCCTGGAAAGTCCGCTCCAGAGTCTCATGTGCATCGAGTATGTCACATGACATACTCGCATGTTGGTTTTTCCAAGTAGTTTGTAGACTGTTTCACTGTCATCCTTGACGTAGCCCTTCAGTCTCACTCCAAGTGTCTTCTCTTTTTGCTCAAATAAGCACCATGGGCAACCCATGAGACACTGTATAAGCAGACAACCACCCTGGAATGAGATGTTAGTCTCCCCTTGTTTTAGGCATCTCCAATATGTGAGTGACTTTTTTTTTTGTAATCTTTTCCTCATTGCATTGTGTGAGGGAACCTTCCCTTACCAATGCATAGAGAAGAGAAAAGACTCCATCAAGAACTATTGATAACTCCTGGGGAACTAGAAAGTCCCACTCAACATCCAGTATCTTGGACCAGGTTGATGGTAGAGATGAAAGACAAGTGGATAGATTAGAAATATCTGGGAGACAATATATTACTGGGCTTGGTGATTATGTTTTTATATTATATTGGGTATGGAGAATAGAGGGAAAAGGAATGTGAGAGAGAAGGATAACACTGGTGTAGGATCAGATTGGGGATTTATATATTACAGATTCAGTTTTTTTTTTTTAAAGATTTATTTATTTATTTATACAAGAGCTAGGTTACAGACCAGATATGCGGGAGGGTGAGAGGATTCACCAGATATAGAGTGGGGAACAGAACAGACAGACTGACAAAATACACTGCTGAGGGGAGCAGCGGGTGCAACAGGAGGGGCCATTTGGGACCCTCGCCAGCCAGGATTGAACCGGCACTGCAGAGGCTGCAGACAGCTTCACAGCACTGCGCTCATCCGCCTGCACCACCAGGGGAGGCCCCAGATTCAATTTTTGAATGTTGAACTCTTAAGTGTCTTGTAGGCACTCAATAGAACATATCACATGTATTTCCGGGGAGGGACGTTGAAGTAGATATAACTTTGTGACTTATATAACTGAAATCTTCTAGGGAGACAGTATAGGTTGAAAAAAGAGAGTGTGTGGGATGGATCTTTGAGGAATTCTAGCATTTAATGACTGAGCAGATAGGAATAAACATCCATAGAATTAGAAGGAAAACCAGGAGATGCTTTTCAAGGTGAACAAGATGCTAAGTCAGAGAGAAGTAGTGGGAAAAGGAGTAAGTGACTGAAGGGTGCCCTGTGGTTATTTTATTTATGTTGTTCCTACTGATGCATGAGGACATTAAATAGAAATGGAAAAGCAAAAGGAAGCATTATGAAACTCTTTTCTTGTGGATTTATTTGGAATGTTCATGTTGCTAAATAAAAATTTATTTCAGCAATTTGCTTCCCATGTGCGATATAATCATTTCCAGAGAGACTTCATTTATCATAAAGACAATGCTTTATGTATCACAAGGAAAACATTATAAACTGAGGAATTATCCCATAAAGGAACACAATTTCATTCTTTATAGATATTTGAAATCTTTGTGAGTGTGAGTGATTCTTTTTTTAAAGCCAATATTATTTGTTCTTTCTTCTAAGATTTCTTATAGAATCTCTTGTGCTGGATTAATGATCAAATATCATGAAAATGTTTAAATAACTGCCGGAATCGTATGAAGCTTATTATAAAGAGAATGTTAAACAGCTGTTTTCCATTTCTCTTGAGAGAAAACAAGAACACAACTTCATCTTAAGCCATGGAGACTTGGTTAACAACTAAATGGAACTTTTGCCTAGAACAGAATGAGCAGTGGTGGTTTTTGGAGTACAGAATAAAACATGACTTAAGTGAACCTTGATTTGGGAGTATTCTAGGGCATGCTCTTGATTTCCCAGGCTGTGGGCATTGCTACAGGTGGGACTTGCTTTTGGAACACACGCACGTTCTTCTCTGTGACTTCAGCATCTTGTCTAATTTGAAGATGGCAAAGCTTCCACAATTTGCTATCAATGGACTTTTAAGGTGGTGTTTCTCACCACTCCCCTATTTCAATCCTCATTTTAGCAAAACTCCAAATATGGGCCAGACGTTTCTCTACTTCTTTGGAAGTGCTAACTCAGATGTCATATCTGCCATGGACCTTCAAGTGTACCCCAATAAAATGCCATCTTTCTATATTGATTTTTTAGCCTTCTTGAAATATCACTGGTTCAAACTTATTCATTCATTCAATAAATATTCACTGAGTGACATCTGTGTGTCAGAATCTCTACTTGTGATGGAGGCTGAGGCCAAGGCTGTTCTTATCTGTATGGATTTTGTATTCTCGTGGCAGGGAGTGAACTGGCATGTCTGGGGGCCAGTTTTCCGGGATATTTTTTCCTGGTTATTTAACTTTCTAGCTGCGTAATCTTGTTCAAATTTTTCTATTTCGGTGCATGAGTTTCTTTATCCCCAAACCAGAAATAAGTCCTAAGGACCTGAAACAAATGTTTTTGGTTTCAGTCTGTGCATCTCCCAAGATCCCCATCCTCACCTTGCCCCCTCGATGGAGTGGTCACGTGAGAGCTGTCCTCTTTCCTTGGGTGTGGAGCAGACTGTGGCCACTGCTGCAGACCCAGGGCTGCTCCTGGTCCATTGCTGATGTGAGGGGCATTTCAGAGACACAGTAGTATTTCCTGCTTCTCTGACTACTCTTGATGTCCCCTGAGTCCCGGATGTCACAAAGCTGTGGCCAGCCCTGTATCTCGGACCTTTATATACACTCCTCTTCTTCCCACCCCATTGTCCTCTTCTGACCCTCCTGCTTGCCTGGAATTGTTGTAATAAAGGCTAATACATATGGCCAACATATGTGCTTTTAACTCCATCCTATTTTGTTGGGAGCCTGGATTAAAATGCCATTTTATTGGTTTCTTGTGAGGATTAAATGGGATGTGCTGTGAGGATTAAATGGGATGTGCTTAGCATAACATTTAGCATAGAGTAGATAATAAATGCTAGTTGTTTTATTGTGAGAAAAAGAAATGAGAGCACAGAGGAGACTCGAGGTTGATGGAAGAAGGGTTATTTAAGACTTCTCTGAAGAAATGCTGTATAAGCCAAGACCCGAAGGTTGAGTAGCCAAGTATAGGACTTAGGGCTGGGGCATATTTGTGATAAACATACTAGGCCAAAGGAACATTATGTTCAAAAGCCTAGTGATAAGAAAGAATCTAAGTTTGAGGCGTTGGATGCATTAGTAATTAAGATTCCTTGTGTTGTGTTCCGTTGTAGTTACTTGTGTATATGTATTTAGCAGAGGTGGTCAAGTTTATCAAATATTTTACTTTCTGTATTTCCTCATCTTGCAGTTCTTATAATGTTAATATAATGTGGAGGAAATAACATACACTACTTCTGGGTTTGAGACAGGTAAAGTCCCTATTCTTCCTCTGCTACAGTGATCAGAGGCTATTCCAGAAGGATGGGATATAACATGGACAAGCTGCCATCACCCAGTCCTCCAAGTGGTGAAGAGGCTGAGCTGCCTGCAGTGAGAGAGCAAGAAATAGTCCTTTGTTGAGTTAAAGCCACCTAAATTTTGAGATTGGCTTGTTGTATATTCTGACTAATGCAATGATTAATCTTCCTGACTGCAATGTTGGCTTCTAGAACAGGGCCATGTCTAGGGTTAGGCAGGAGAGTTTCTTAGGGTGTAAAATTGAAGGAGGCACTTACTGTCACATTTGTGTATATGAGTGACACTTTGACTGAAGCAGAGCGAACCCTGGGGAGGGTTGTGGGAAATGAGGTCTGAGAGGTTGCCACTCTGAAAACCAATGAAAGCTCTTTGGATTTGAAATGGAATTATAATTAACTCCTTATTTTCTATAAAACATGAAATCCAGGAAATTTCAAAAAAACCCAAAAGTTAGAGGAATTCATTAGACATCAAAAACTTCTTTTTTTATTTAAACCAGAAATATACTCCAAAATATGAATGCTTTGAGAAGAAAATTCTCTTTCAATTCCATGTAAAATTCTCTCTGGAGGGTTCCCATTATGATAACATAATACTACATCACATATTTCATCGAGTTATTCCCACCTTAAGAGTTTCTTGTGGGGCCTCACTGGTGGTGCAAGGGGTTAAATGTCAGCACTAAGAAGCTATCTGCAGCTACTACGCACGAGTTTGATCCCTGGCCAGGGAGGTGAACCACATGGTGTGGCAAACATCCCCTTCTGGCCCGCTGCTCCCCTCAACAGTGTGTTTCAGTGAATCCACCTGTTCTGCTCCCTACTCTGTCTCTGGTGAATCCTCTCATCCCCTGCCCCTCTGGCCAACACCCCAGCTCTTGTATGCATAAGTAAATAAAATCTTAAAAAAATTAAAAAAAGAATAATCTCTTTAAACAACAAAAAAAAGAGCGTCTTGTGAATTTTGTCCCTGGTTGCAGAAGAATCACTATATCAGATTTAGAGTCATTCTTTGAGGGAGGATAAAAAAATAATTGAATGTAAGACTTGATTCCTGAGTAATATTCTCCTGTTAAACCAGACTCATTATTTGGTTCTAACTTTCTGTCTTTTTTTATTGTTGTTGAATTTGAAATATGCTGTGTGTGTGGTAGGGTGGTATTGGGTCTCGCCTACACTCTGGGTTAGAATCCAACTTTCAATGGGAGAAAGTATGTCATGCTTTTGCTCTTGATAAACAGAATTATCAGAAAATGTCTAGGATGAATTCAGGATGTCATCTTGTGGCTAGGAAACTAACAATCTCTGAACTGGCTATGTGTTTAAGTTCTACTTATAAGGGACATGCATTTGTGATCCAAAATAATTGGTTAGGAGAGCTATCCTAAGCAGCATCAATTTTCTATGTTTTTTGCCACTGACTGTAGAATTTTGCTTTTTGGGAAAAGTACATGTTTTTCTATTAATTGAATTAAAGTTCATATATAAATGCCCGTCATGATTGGGTATTTGAAAGGTAGTGCCAAAAGAGAAATGATGAGATGCAGTCAGAGAAGACTGTATATTAAATGTGCTCAATTCCTAGAAAAATAAATGTGGGAACATCTAATCTCATCACAGTTGGATACATATGTTTTTTCAGATGGAATGTAATTTTCTAAAAATGTCAGCTGTGTGTGTGTCTCATAAACACCAAAAACATATGCTAATTTTTGGCAGCAGTAAGACAAAGCTCTGGTGCTTTTAATTTAAATTTACATACATAATTGGTGAGCCAGCACTCAGCAACGACATGAATATATTAGAGTGAATTGCACATGTGGTGTGGAGTCAGAAAGATTGATAGAAGGAAAAGCAGCAAGTGGAGAAGGAGGCACACAGGAGTCTAAGTAGAAATGCACTTGGCAGCAATGCTAAAGCACCTGGAGATAACAGTTGGGACCCTGGGTTGGTGGGACTGATTCAGAGACTGAGAGCATCAGAGTGCAATGCAGAACAATTTGAGGGATGCCAGGGCATATCATTCTACCCTCAAACCCCTTTCCAAATTAGCTCTCTTAGCAAGGTCAGTGTATCCCCAGGAGTGTTACTTGGGAACATTGCTTCTGCTAAATGTTTACATGTTCCCAATTTTAAAAAGGCAGGATCAAGGGAGGGAAGGCCTCAAATTTTAAGATATAATGAACTGAGTAAAGTTAAATGGGTATCTCTACTTTTGAACTTTCCAAAGCCTTTATGACTATTAAGACTTTCTGCCAATAAGAATGGTGAATCTGAAATCGATGATTGTAGGCAGCATCTTTCAAAATGATATATGCAGATCTTGCTTCCCTGTTCACCCCCTCACTCCCTAACCCCCCCTTCAGTCCTCACAGGACAAGTGTTTGTGAAATATGCATGGGAAATACTGACTTGAATACCTCAAATTTATCTGTCAGCTAATTATTCAATTGAGTTAAGATATTAAGATTCCAAACCTCCTTTTAAAATAAATAATAAGATATTTCTGGAAGGCCTACAGAGCCATTGCCCTGTATAAACACAGCACTGATGCAGCAAGCCACAGGTTACTTCTTAATTGAACTGAGCCAGTAGTAGGTGAGCTACAGATAAGAAGTGGGGTTTATGTGGGTGCATCTGAAGTTAGAGGGATGCAGCTGAGCTGCTGGGAGGGCTGCAGGCCCTCTGAAATCGTTGGAGGGGTCACTATGTCTGCAGGAGGGAGCCAGGGACGCCTGCATTGCTTGGTAGGTGGAGAGAGGATGAAAGATTCTCAGAGGTGGAAGGGAAATTGAAAAGGAAGGGGACAGACTTGACTTTGGGGATAAGATATAATTATTTAGTTTTCAAAAGTGTATTCCTTTGCATATAAATGAATTGTTAGTTTGTTTTAAAAAGTGGTAATGCTTAAGTTATTCCTTAAAATGTGTGAGCTTTGTCAAGAATTTCAAAGTGAAAAGTTTCTGAGTAATCTCAAAAGAATGAGAAAGAAATGAATCTTTTTAGCCAAATAGTTCTTAAAATATCTTTTTTTTCCCATATAAAACATATAATAGGAAAATTCCCAAAACATAACAAAGAGCAAAAGAAAAATTATCCATGTCATCCATAGTCTGAGAGATGCCATTATTTTCTGTTTTAATTGTTGTGCCTTTGAGTTAACTTTTGTTTTTGTCTTTTGGTTGAAATATGAAATGTATTGTCCCAATATAAAACAGTATTTATTTTACCTTAAAAAAAAGAAATAACTATGATAAATCTTCTCCCATATTGTTTTCTTGTACCTCCTCCCCTTCTCTCCCTGTCCTCTTCTTTCTTTTCCTTTCTCTTTTCTGCCCTCTCACCTCGTGTAATTTTGACTGATGTTAAGTAATGAACATAAAATTTTAAAGATGATACTATAATTTAATCTAGGGGTGGTAAATCTGCCCTGCTGCCTATTTTGTAAAACCCATGAGCTGAGAATGATTTATATATTTTAAATTGTTGAAAAAAAACAAAAGTAGGGCCTCCCCTGGTGGCGCAGCAGTGGAGCACTGGCTTGCAAAGTTGCCTGCAGCCTCTGCAGTACCGGTTCGATCCCTGGTCACTGGGCGAGGGTCCCACATGGCGTGACAGACCTCTCCTGCCATGCCTGCTGCTCCCCTCAGCAGTGTATTTCGTCAGTCTGCCTGTTCTGTTCCCTGCTCTGGCTCTGGTGAATTCTCTCACCCTCCCGTGCTCCTGACTGTACCCAGTGCTTGTGTAAATAAATAAATAAATCTTTAAAACAAAAAACAAAAAGCATATTTCATGTTTGACAATGACATGAATTCAAATTTCAGTATATATTAAAAATGTCTTATGGGGGGGGGAGCTTCCCTGGTGGCTCAGGGGTTAAAGACAGCGCTGTGAAGCTCTCACCAGCCACTGTAGTGTGAGTTTGAGCCCCAGCTGGCCAGGGAACAACCCACATGGCGTGGCAGACCTCTTCTGTCTCACTCACTGCTCCCCTCATCAGCGTATTTCAGTCAGTCTGCCTGTTCTGCTCCCCATTCTGTCTCTGGTGAATCCTCTCATCCCCCACACCTCTGGCCTGTACCACTGTTCTTGCATGCCTAAAATAAAAAAGTTTTATTCGAACTCATCCACAAATTTACTATAGTCCATGTGGTTTTCATAGCATCAGGGGGGACTTACTAGTTGTGACAGACAGTGTGGTTGCTAAGTCTGAGAAATTTACTATTTGGATTTTATAGAAAATGTTTTCTGACCCCTTATTTAACCAGTGTGCAATATTTTGGCTTATTTTGTTTTATTGTTTTACTCATTATAAATGTTTTATATACTGATTTTGCCTACTTTTAAAATTAATTAGTTAATTCTATTTGGCCATTTTTCTAAAACAGAATTATTCTAGTCGGAATGTGGCTATTTTAAGGCTCCTAATGCATAATACTAAATTACTTTTCAGAAAGCTTAAATTAAGTTATAATCCCAACACAAGTGTATGACATCCACTAAAATTTTCTTTTTGATGAGATAATCTCTATACTAGCCTGCCTTAAAATATTTTAAGTTTAATAATAAAACAGAGTGTTGTTAATCAAGTCCAATCTGAATAGCATTGGGGATCTGTAGGAGGGAGTAGTTTCATATGCTTTATAATTTTAATTTTTCCTTTTAGTACAATCCTGAATCTCTGCAGCTTCTACTCTTAGGATGTCCTCATGGGAGACCTCATAGAACGTGTTTACTTATCAGTCATTATGAAAGGAATGTTTAATAGAAAAATGTCTTTCCAATTATTACGGAGAATATATGATTAATCAGTCTGATTCTGTGACTACATGAATTTACTTGTATTTTGAATGATTTTAGGCTTAGCATTAAAAATTCTGTGAATCTGCTCATACTCATTTCTCCTTTATTTAAAGATTTATTTATTTATTTATACACCGGGGTACAGGCCAGATGCACGGGAGGGTGAGAGGATTCACCAGAGACAGAGCAGGGAACAGAACAGGCAAATTGACGAAATACACTGCTGAGGGGAGCAGCGGGTGCGACAGGAGAGTTCCGCCGCACCATGTGGGACCCTTGCCCGCCGGCCTGGATTGAACCAGCGCTGCAGAGGCTGTGGACAGCTTCACAGCATAGCACTTAACTGCCTGCGCCATCAGGAGAGGTCCTTATTTCTCCTTTAAATGATAAATATATTTGTTTCTTGCACAGTGAAACATTGCTAGCTTCATTCCCACATGGGACTGAAAAGAATACAAACTCTGCCCATGAAGAGGGTTTAGCAACCCTCGTTTTAATGTTAATTGGTTGGAGGATAGAATAGATATGTATGCTTCATGATTTTAAGTCTGTATTTCACTCCTCCTTGTCATGACGCTAGTTTATCTTATAGAGGATATTGTTTTTGTTAGGGGGAAAGGATGTCCTGAGCTAACTCCATACAGGCTTTGTGGACTCCACCCCCACTCCATCAAGATGCTGGGAACTACAAATCCCATGATCACCAAAGGGAGGGTTGCCAGGACCTGAGGGTGGAATGAAGCAGCATATTTTTGTTTGGGTATATAACCAGCCATGTGAGCTGGGGTGTCCCTCTTGGCCCCACAGCACTTGGCTTTTCTATAGCTCTGGGCGGGTCATTGGGATTCCAGGTCAGCAGACCAGGTATGACGCATTTACGAATTTATCTCCCTCATTTTCTCCCTGAGTTACTCATTTCCCCTTCCCTTGTAAATAAAGCTTTTATTAACCTTTTGTGAGTGCCTGCAGTTTAGCATTAGTAAGTCCCCTTTAAGGGCGCAGGTGAGGACAGTCAGGCAACCCATTTCATATCAGGGTTGCTCTGTAACGTTTTGACTTCTTGTTTGAAACTATTATTTTTGACTCTACAACAATTATGTGTTGGTATGGATTTTGAATATTTGCTTGTCAAGTTTTCAAAGAACTGATTGACAGGAGTTTAAAATTTTTTCCAATTATAGGGAAATATATATTTTTAATTAAGAATTTTTTGATGACACAAATCAGATTTTAACAGAGACTGAAAGTGCAGGTGCTAACATACAGTCTATTAGAACTTGAAGAATAAATAATACACTGTTGTTTATAAGTCAAATACTTTCCCTCTCAGTCAGGTTTAATTTTCCAGATTCCAAAAGGGCGCAGGGTGAGAGTAACTGGAGCTGAAAAATGTTGAGACTGACCTTAGTAATTTTACCTTTGGTCTCAGTCTATTTGCCATCTAGAGAACTTCATTCCTTTACTTAGCATCTATTGAATGGAGTAAAACCTCAACTAAAATTCTCTAGAGCCCCTTAACATTAAGAAATACTCTAGTGCACTTTATTTAACTTTAGGAAAAAAGTGAGAAAAATTCTTAGGGAAATTCTAGAAGTATCCTCTTACAGCTTTAGATATCAGCATCACTAGATATGAACCTTGAATGAGGACCTGTTTCTCAGTTGTGTCAAGTTGACCTCCTAGAAATGTTGCAGTTCAGGTTTGGAAGAAGCCTGTAAAGGTCACCCCACACAATCCACTCTTCTCAGGGGCCAGCTGTGCTGAAAGGTGGGGTTAGACCCCTTTTAAACCTTGCTGCTGTCTAGTCCATTGTGACTTTCTTAAATTCAAGCTCCAGGTGTTATCAGACTTGAGCTCTTGGAAGGACTGAGGAGGAAGTCACTTTTCCTCTGTACACAGATTCTGGCAGATGACTTTGCTACTGCAGAGGGACTGCTCCATTTGAATAACTTGGCATTTTTCAAATTCTGGCAAGCAGCCAGCCAAGGCATTTCCCCACCCTGCCCCTCCCAGGCCTTTGTGCTCCAAGAGGCTTCCCAAGTATGCTTTAGGCTAGGCAAAAACCTTGGCAAAATCAACAGGGAACTATTTCTATCTCTGTTCCTTACAACAGGACATGATGCAGGCAGGTGGTCTAATTTATGAAGGCAAGTTCTAGAGAGAGAGAATTTGATTCTTTTAAATTAAAAAAATCATATATATTAGATATATGTATAATATATAATGTGTACTGTAGGGGCAGGATGGCCACAGAGCAGGTTATCTATGATCTGAGCAGATGAGACTGGTAAAGCAGAGTCCTGAAGCCCTCGGTAGCTTTATCAGGCTTTTATTGAGCTTTACATGTAGTGTGGCAAACAGGTACACAGCAGGCAGGGGGATCAGAGGGGGCAGGAGGCCCAGGCCCCCAGCAAGTCTTCACTCTGGACTCTCTCTCTCTCTCTCTCTCTCTCTCTCTCTCTCTCTCTCTCTCTCTCTCCTGGCTTTCTTTCTCCACTTCTCTCTCCTGCCTCTCTCTCCTGCTTCTGCTTCTCTTGATGACTATCTCCATACAATCCACTCTTTAGAATGTGTGACAGAAAACCCTGAGGATTGTAGGGTAATTGGTTTTCAGGCTTTTCTGCCCTCCCATCCTTAGGATTGCCCTGCCTGATGGGGCACCTGCAGTTGTTACATTGTTGTAAACTGTATGGAGATAGTCACCAAGAGAAGCAGAAGCAGGAGAAAGAAGGGGAGAAAGCCAGAAGACAGAAAGCTCAGAGTGAAGACTTGCTGGGGGCTTAGAAGCCTCTCCACCTCCTGGCCCCCAGGGACCCCTGCCTGCCGTGTACCTGTTTGCCACACTACATGTAAAGCTCAATGAAAGCCTGAGACAGCTACCGAGGGCTCCAGGACTCTGCTTTACCAGTCTTGTCTGCTTGGATCATAGATAACCTGCTCTGTGGCCATCATGGTGCTACAACACACATCTATCATTAAGAAAAGATTAGCTTCCCATGTTTCTATGCCTTCATGCTAGGGCAAAATCCATACAAGCATTAAGTATACACATTTCCTTTTAAGAACAATGATCACCTGAAAGGTTAAGAAAAGTTATATACCCAGAGTTGATAAAGTTATGAATCTAGAAGCTAGCTTATTAAATAGCTATGAATTACTGAACAGGAGAAGTAAGAAAAAGAATGGCAGATAAAAAGATTGATCATAACTATGACTTGACTGTCCCCATAGAGATTTAAACACTTAAGACCTGGAAAGGGACCATAGACATCATTTCATTCATCATCCTAATTTTTCATATGACATATGATGAAATAGCTCTTAAATCTCGTCAAAGTGACCTTGATAAAAAAAAGTATTTGGAATTAGAATTAAAATTTAATGGGATAAGAGCTACCTGGGGAAAATGAAATTTAGATGTTAAATGATTTGCAGAATCCTTCCTTTCTAGTTTCTAACTGTATCTCTAGGGGAAATCAGTACTGAATATGTGCTTTCACTCTAGATACATTTCAATCATATGTGAATTAAACAACAAAAAAATATCTCTTCCTTCTACTTTTGAAGCTGCCTATGTATAAATGACTCCAACACAGGCCTCTTGTCTTCTCTCCTCCTGGGTTAAACATGATGAAGCATCTTTTAAAGAATTTCTGTAGGTAGAGACCTAACAAGATGATTACATACATTTAGACTTAGGGCAGTTTCTCATTTTTATGTTACCGCGTAAATGTGAGGGAAGCTGGAATTGCTTTTCAGCCCTAAAAGAGAAGTATAAGAAATGTGACTTAAACCCCGGGAAATACGAATTCATAAAGTGTTCTGTCAGCCAGAAGAACTTGAAACTCTGAAAATGAGAAAGAAAGAAGTTATGAAATGGAAGAATTGTCGCCATACTCTCCCTGCATCCACTTTTGTGCACACTTGTAAATATTTCTTTGAATCGTTACCTGACAATTTGCAATTCTCACATTTGGATCTAAGAACATGTTCTCAGAAATAAGACCTGTAGATCATCAACCAAATTAGGACATGAGTTGAATTTCCTCGGTGTTTAGACTTTTGAGTGGACTTATAAAAATATCTATGATTGATGTCAAGACCTAATATTAAACATTGATGTTTAGCATTTAACCTGCACTCTTCAGGTTGAGTGGTCCAGTGATGTTAAAGCTATAAACTTAAGAAAGATTTTATATTAACATTTTGTTTTCTTATCAGTCTTTCACTCTCAGAATTGCTTTTGGTGTTCAATTTAGGGCTGCTCTTATTGAGGGCAACAGAAGCCCAATTGAGATCAGTAAAACAAAAAAGGTATTTATTGGCTCACGTAAGGGGAAAATCCAGAAAGTAGGCCTAATTTTAGTAATGGCTAGATACAGACAATTGATGTCAGTAGATTACTGCCTCTCTGTAAATCTGCTTTTCTTTGTGATAGCTTCGTTGTCAGTGTGTCTTCTGGGAAGATCTAGACTTGCAAGTTCAAAACCTAAGCAAAAGCCAAAAAAAAAATCTAGAAAAAAATCCCTGTTTAATGTTATAATTGGAGCCAAAACCAAGGAATACTAGAAGCTTCCTCTACTATCACAGGCCCCTGGATTTTGATGTTTCTGGAAACAACAGGTCTATAGTTCAGTAGTATGTATCTGAAGCACTTCCCAATTATTTCCAGAGTGGGGTTATTATATGCTATATATTCTTAGATAGAATTCAATTATTACATATTAATTTATCCATCAAACTCTAATCCAGTATAGATGTTGTTGGAGGGAGATGGAGGAGCTTCTATAGTTGGTTCTAAAGAAGGCTTACGGAAATGACTTAACTTGGCTCTCTTCGTAGTGACTGCTGAGTTTTATTTTGTCCACTCAGCATTTATGCCTTCTTTTATGGTGATGCATCTTGATATCCTGCGAGGATTTCTTCTTTCCTGTTGTGGGCAATTTGCTCAGGCTGGTACAATTAGAGGCCTGTTCGTTCTTTCTTTTATTTTATATAAAATATAAATTAAGTGTTTTTACATCATTTTTCATTTTTGCACAATGTATGCATTTTCATCTTGGTTATGTTATAGAGCAGCCCCGATATTAAACGGGTTCCTGGCTGTGGGTCCTCACCCGCGCGCTTTAAAGGGACTTATGAATACTCTACTACAGACACACACAAAGCCAAAATGGGGGTTCCCTCCAAAGCCCACGTGTCTGCCTTTTATATCCACCTGGCTGCTGAACCCCACCCTCAGGTCCCAGCCACCTTCCCTTTGGTGGTGATGGGATTTGGAGTTCCCAGTGTCTTTGACTTTGACCTAGGGTGGGGGTGGAGTCCACAAAGCCTACAAGGAATTAGCTTTGGGACATCCTTTTCCCCCTAACAATTATAGTCCCCATACAATTCCCACCCCCCCCTTGTTTTGATCCTACTCCTTCTTCCCGCCCCCCCAGTGTGTCTCTGATTTGTAGTTGCTTGTTGATTTTGATTTTGATTTTTACTTTATTATAATTAGTCTGTTTCCTGGTCCCTTATTTAGGTGTTCTTTCTTAATCTAAAGGGTTCACAAGTAACTCAAGCTAGGTCAATGAAACTCATTATCCTTATACATTGAATAGATTAATACATGAATGAAAAGGAAAAAAAAATTAGCTCATTTCTACCACTGGTGGTATCCTTTTAAGTATTCGAAGTAGCGCTTGCTTTATCTGAGTCCTCTTTTCCTGAACTTAGTTTTCCAGTCCTTCTGTGAACTATTCATATATTTTCAAAGGACTCATTTTCTGTGTAAATTAGAAACGGTTTTTGTGCTTGCAGCCAATGAACCCTAATGCATTTAGAAGTTAGAGGTAGGGTGCTACAAGTCACAGAGTTTGACATGCAAAATTATCTAGCCAAGAGAGGAAGGAGAGGAAAAAAGATGCCTCTATCTAAGGCTGGGAAGTTGGCCATCACTATTATGCAAGAGGGGAAAAGCTTGTTAAACTGTAGCCTGTCATAACCGAGGACTCAGACCATCTGAATCTTTCAGAGACAGGAAAATATGAAGACAGTGATATTTTCTGGCTACATATTACAGCCTTTAACAGGACTCTAGTAGAAATAGATACACTTAAGTTTAAGCTCATTTTGAAAATAGGGAAAGGTTAAAAAAAAAACAAACACAAAATAAACAAACCCAGCACTTTTCTAGAGCTACTGATTGCAGTCTGCAAAATAAGATAGCTTAAGGCTGAATGCATTGAAGCCTCAGATAGTTGGAAAAGTCAAGTTCTTTGATTAATGATAAAGTTAGTATGATCAAGGAAGGTGGCAACCAGAGAAGGAAATGATTGTCTCCTGGGAGAAGCTGACTCCCCAGTACCCTTGCATACATCTCTTTTTGAGTAGTGTCTGATTGTCAAAGGGGATAGTGACATTCTCTCAGAAGATGCAGTTGGGCTGTCATTTGGAGTCAACTGTCAGACAGGCTGAGACTCTCCATTCCATGTCCCTGTTTATAATTGCTCTAGGCACAGGCTAGGGGGACAGGCAGAACAATGAAACCAGAATTCTCAAGTAGTCATCTAGATTCAAGGTCTATGACTAAACAAGGCACTTGCCCAATCTCTTTGTCCAAGTCTGGTTCTCCTGCCGTTCCTAGAATTTTTAGTCACTATGTTTCTAACATGTTCCTTTGCTGCTGAACTCAATCAGAGTTGGTTTCTGTTGGTTAGCAGCTTCAAGACCACCCTTTCCCTTTCCTGGTAACTTCTTTGGACATGGCCTTGCTTTAAGTTTAATCGTATTTTATTTACATAGCCTTACTGGAGGTAAGGGTGAGGCTATCATAAGCTTTGCTTTGGGTGACCACGTGCACAATTCTAAAAAGAACAATTAAGAATTGCCTGTCTTTGTGATGGTCTATTATTTCAGGTTCATTTTAGCTGTTTTTTTTTTTTTTTTTTTTGATCACTTGTGTTTTCAAAGTCTAGCATGGTGCCTGGTATAATATCAATGTTCTGGGCCTCCCTGTTGGTGCAAGGGGTTAAGCACAGCACTGGGAAGCTCTCCGCAGCTTCTGCAGCACGAGTTCGATCCCCGGCCAGGGAGATACCCACATTGCGCAACAGACCTCTCCTGTCTTGCCTGCTGCTCCCCTCAACAGTGTATTTCAGTCAATCTACCTGTTCTGCTTCCTACTCTGTGTCTGGTAAATCCTCTCACTTCCCGCACCTCTGGCCTATACCCCAGTTCTTGTATGCATAAATAAATAAATCTTTAAAAAATATTAAAAATAATATCAAAATACTAACTGCTTACATGTTGATGTTAGTTCCCCTGAGTTTTGTCTCATTGGGTTAATTCAGTAACTATTTATTATTCCCATGGGAATGTGATGGTAATACATATATGGCACCTGCTCTTGGTTCTGTATTTTATTTATAGCCATATGGCTCAGGTTCACAGTGGTATATTGGCTAAATATGCTTTTGTTGTTGAGAATTTAAAATTTAAAATGCAATCATATAGCAATAATACAGTCTTATTCTTCTAGAGAAGAGAATGAATTATTACCTTGAACAGAAGTGAGCCCCTAGGAGTTCCTAGTAATGTGTCAATTACAGGCATTTTAAAACTCCTTCTATATAGATGCCCTGAGTTTTGATGATGCTCAGAGGCGTTAAAGAGGACTATAAAGGGATGAAGGACATTTTTGGCCTCCTCTGTTCTAATTACATGACTCGCATTTCTGTTATTGAGGATGAAGAGGCAATATTATACATTTGAGTACAATAATGCTCTAAAACAAAAATGGGAAATTTTACTCAACAAGCACATCCTCTTTTCTGAATTTTAAATGTAAATATATAATATAAATTTATATATATAATATAAATATATATATAAATATATTTGTGTGTGTGTGTGTGTGTGTGTGTGTGTGTGTGTGTGTGGGCAGGATAGGCACACAGCAGGTTTCTTTATGATTCAAGCAGACCGGACGGGTAAAGGAGTCCTGGAGCCCTCGGCTTTCTCAGGCTTATACAGAGCTGTTACATGTAGTGCAGCAACCAGGTACATGGCAGGCAGGGGTGCAGCGGGGCCAGGAGGCAGGCAGGCCTTCAAGCCCTGGCAAGTCTTCACTCTGGGGCTCTTCACTCTGGCTTCTTTTGCCCCTTCTCTCTTCTGCCTCTCTCCTTCTGCTTCTCTCTGTGGCTATCTCAATACTCCTCCCATGGCCCACAGAAGTAAACAACACAGCTTACAACAATGTAACAACTGCAGATGCCCCATCAGGCAGGGCAATCCTAATGGTGGGAGGGCAGAAAAGCCTGAAAGCCATTTACCCTACAATATGCAAATCTTAAATATTTAATAAAATTAAATACCGTTAGTAAATAAAATAATAGTTATTTATTGAGGAGTATAATCATGAAATAATATGAATCATCTATTTAAAATTTATATTTAAAGGAATAGTTCAGGAAATTCAGCCCTGCTAGAGTAATTGGGTTTATGGCCTGTGTTAGTGTTTTTGGGTTGTGTAACAGATCATTGTACACTTAGCAGCTCATAACACAAATGAGTTTGTAGGATAAATGGTTTTCAGGCTTTTCTGCCCTCCCACCATTAGGATTGCCCTTCCTGATTGGGCACCTGCATTTGTTACATTGTTGTAAGTTGTGTTATTTATTTCTGTGGGCCTTGGCTCAGTATTGAGATATTCGCCAAGAGAAGTGGAAGCAGAAGAGGTGGGAGAGAGAGAAGGGGAGAAAGAAGCCCAGAGAAGCCCAGAGTGAAGACTTGCCTGGGGCTTGGAGGCCTGGCTGCCTCCTGGCCCCCCTGCACCCCTGCCTGCTGTGTACCTGGTTGCTGCACGACATGTAAAAGCTCAATAAAAGCCTGAGAAAGCCACCGAGGGCTCCAGGACTCTCCTTTACCCACCCAGTCTCTTGGATCCTAGAAATCCTGCTCAGTGACCCATCCTGCCATGACAGAGTTGAATCAGTTTCTATAGGTTAGAAGTCTGGGCTTGGAGGGTTTGAGGCAGAAGTTCAGTGTGGCTTGTGAATAGAGCACAGGGGTGAGAAGACCTGGGGAAGGAATAGAAGTTTTGAGGATGGCGAGCTAAGAAACTTTGAGAGATGTTAACAAGTATAGAGCTTCTTTTTAAAGCAATACAAAACAATGTTGGTGTTTTAATTGGATGAAGTTTAGGATTACCTTTTTTTTTTTTTTTTTTTTTTGAGACTTGTGGGCCTTTAATTTCCTAATGGAGGCAATAGAAGTGATTTTCTCCTGTGGTTCTACATTCTGTCTGAATTGCTTTTGTGGATTAAGGAACTTTACAGACAGTTAATATAGAAGCCAGGAGCCCCTGAATTGAGAGTTGAAGTGTTCTTTTTATAGGTATTTTGGAATAAAGAAAGCCGTACAAATTCAGGCATCCACTCGACTTTTTCACCATCGTCATGGTTATTTTTTCAATTCTATAAGATTACTATAGAGTGAAGACTGTCAACATCTTGTCTTAAGAAGAAGTTGAATAGTAGTTCCTTTGGAAAAGATAGAGCAGAGCTGAGGGATAGGCTTTTTGATGTTGTCTGCTGCTTTTATTTTTTGGAGAGGGACAGAAAGATAATTAACTCAGGTTTGACCATATCTTGCTCAAGGTGCCTTTCATTCATACAAGTGAAGATGTTTTGTGGACAATTGAGATACAGGCTGAAAGTTAGAGAAAGGGACTTTGGTTGGATATATAGATGCGGGAGTAGATGAAGGACTCTTCTGTTTTTATGGGGCCAAAGTTTCATATTTTGAGAATATAAGAAATTGTGGAACTTCTCCCTGGAAAAATAAACATATATTTAACACAAAATACTCAATAGAAATTATAGGGATCAATAGACTCCTGAGTATCAAGTAGGGATCCACAATTAGGAAGCCCGTCTACCAATGAAGCTATCATGACTTAGGGATTCACAGGGGAAAGAGGAGATTTAGGGAGAGGCACCTAAATGACACCCAACGCCGGCCTCAGTTTCCCTCAGCCAATAAAAGGAAACAGTTTGAGGAGAAGGAAAGTAGTTTAATTTGTCGACAAACTGAGGAGGGCAGCAGACTCCTGTCTAAAAGACCACTGTTCTCTTCTTTGGCAGAGTGCAGGGGTATTTATTCAAAGGAATCAAACAAAAGGGAGATGGGAAGGGTCTGCATGTCCATTTGATGCAGACATATGGAGGTTTTGGGTGGGCGCCAGCTTGCTTTGTAATACCTGGTGTTTAACTTCCTTAGATGTTTAACTTATTATCCTCCTAGAGATGTCCTTCCTTTCCTTAGAATGCAAGAAGACAAACTTGTTAAATACAACAGATGGGAATGCCTATCTGATGACGCAGGAAGAGAGACCTTACCTGTTTCACTACGTCATAGAGATGAGCAGAGACAGATGGGTGAAAAATCAAAAGAGCAAAGAATGAAAATATTTAAAGAATGATAGAATGGGAGCCAACTAGGTAAAAAAAAATAAAAAACAAATGGCAGAATTAAGAAGTAAAAGAACTGACATGTAGCCTTTGCAATTGTTCTTAGCAATGAGTATGTAGTATGATATCCTGGGAAGTGGCAGGGCTTCGGCAAACTTTGGATCCCAGGCCTGTCACCAGCATCCTGAATCAGAATCTGGTAAAGCACCCCTGGTCCATTGCAGAAGATTCTTTAGCAGACTTGGATTGGAGCCGTTTCATAAGGATACCAGTTGAGCTGGGATAGGTGAGTATACAGCACATTTAAATAGGCTATTTAAAAGCAAAATGTTAAGATAAAAGAAGAAATGGAACCATCAAAAAGTCTGTTCCCTGAGGCAACAGAAAGAGGTGTTACACTGGGCAAAAAAGGAAAGATCCCTTTTCTATTTTAATAGCTGGGAAATAGTAACAGTTGTGTGTAGATTTGCTTGTGGGAGTCTTCAATTTCTCTGCAAAGTAGAAGAGCTTATTTGCTGCCAGGCTAGGGTGTATTCTCTTGATTGATAAAAGTATTATGTATGCATAATAATAGACTACAATTGAATTTATGAATGGATGAATGAATGAAGAAATGATGACCATCCCAAGAAGATATCTATATCTGACAGGAATTTAGTAGGATTCAACTATTGAAGGAAATCTTTTTTTGTAAAGGTTCTCCCATGAGGAGAAATCAATTCACATAGTCAGTTGATGTTTACTGAGCACCTACTACGTTCCAGGCCTTGTTATAAATGTAGATGATAAAGCGGAGAATGATACCAAATTTCTGTCTTCCTAAAGCTTACCTTCAGGTAGATATAAGACACATGAACAATGAATAATAAATAATAAAATTTCAGAAAGTGATAAGTGATCTTACAACAGTGTAATTTCTGTAAAAACGGGGAGGTTCTGTGTTCCCTGCCTCACATAATGAAGAGTGGAACTGAGTGGTGAGAAAAAGACTTGGAGGAGGAGACATATACAATAAACCTATGAAGGAGGGTGCACTTTCTTCTCAGCTTTGGATTATACCAGGGACTTGGGGGACATGGAAGGAGACACGTGGAGTTGAGACATGTAGAGCCACATGGAAGTCATTTGGGTGAGAGACACTGGGAGGCTCGGCAAATGACAGACATTACTTTGATGTGTACTCTGATTTTGTTCCTTTCATCCCAGACTTGCCTGGTCCTTTCTGTCCCTTTCCTATAGTTCCTTGGCAGAAGGTTCCTTAGATGTGAGGCAACTTTTCAGGCCTCAGCAGCCTTGCTGTGGATCAACCCATGAGGGGATAGTAACATTGGGTGTTTCATTGGGAAACATTTACCCTTTTTTCTTTTGTTTCTCTATGCACATTATCCTATTAAAAGTTTCACACTTTGTCTTTATGTGGTGGATGGCAGAAGCACTTTAGAGCATGAAGATTTACGGGTCCTGGGTTACTTCTCATTTTGCCCTCAAACAATATGTTGACAATTAAATGGGGCCAGGGGATGGGATGGTTATGGGGGGGGGTTCCATTTGAATGGGTTGTGCAGGAAGGATTATCTGGAAGTGGCATGTGGGACCTCAGTGAGGAAAAGCAGGCAACAATGATAAGGTCTGTGACAGAGATTTGGAGGCAGATGAAATTACAGGTAGAAGAGAAAACACTGGCTTGTAAATGGAAGGACAAGCAGATCATATTGTGGCATAGGAGGTGGGGAATCAGAGTGAGGAGTGGAAAGAGAGATGAGGCAGGAGTGGGTCCGTGGCAGAGCACACTCTGCTTCTGAGTACATGAATGTTAAAGAACTTTCTGATTGCTTTGTGGTGAATGAATTAAAAGGAGTACACAGAATACGTTTATTTTCATTAAACAGTGGCTTTATTCCAGAACTTCCCTGTAATTCTTAAGTCTTTAAAGGTAACTGCTTACCTATCTGAAGATGTATGCCCCTCCAGTTTTCCATCAGCTGTTTCCTTATATCAAAGGCTAATCCATCAGTCAGCTGTTGGACTGACCAGGGTGACTGACCCTGGCTCCCAGAGAGGGCTAGAAGGTCATTCTCAGAGGGCAAGGGAGAAAGGCCTCCTGATCATTGCAGGCGATGCAACCCTAGTCCTTGCCTCCCTTAGTTTTGTGCCCTTTCTGCCTTATTTTCTTGCTGGCTGGATTAAGTCCCCCCCACCCCGCCCCCCATTCCACCTCCCCAGTTGTGCATTTTCTTCCTAGCAGGATTTGAACTGAGCATGTTTCTAGCGGGTTTCCACTAGCAGCTCGCATTTAGAGATCCAGATCCAAAACCCACCCTCCGGTCCTCGCTCGCGAAAGGGGGCGGGTGTGGAGCGCGGACCTTATCTCTTGGGCTCCGCCCCCAGGGCTGGGAGCTCGTGGCGCCGCGGCTCTCTGCACTGCTGCGGGGAGACCGGACTCAGTGTCAGGCAGCAAGCCGCTCCAGCCAGGTTTTGTCCAGGTTGAGGCTTGTCACTTGCTGCCACATCCCCATATTCCTGGCGAAACTCTCAGCGGACTGTAACTGCATCCCAAACTCTGGACGCTGCGCCAGGTAAGGTGACACCGCTTCCCCCCTCTGCTCGCCAGAATGACAAACGGGGGACTTTGAGGCTGGCTCGTTGAGGGCTATAATTTGGCATTTTGGGCGACCTGAGGGTGCAGTTTCTCCCTGCGGAGACGCAGCTGGTGATGCTGAGGTAGGTAAGCTCCACTCCCAGACTCGAAGCTGAATTGTCAGGGTTTTTCTTGCAGACGCGGTGTTAGGGGTCTCTGGGCACTGATTTCTGCTTCTGAGAGTTTGTCTTCTGAGAATGAATAATGATAGTGATCTACTCCCCTAAACTCATCCTCTTCTGCCTTTATCTTCTTGAAAGGGTCTGTGGCATCCACATGAGCCTCGCTGGGTAGTGTGACCCCGGGAGCACCCCACCGTGTGCTGTGAGAAGACCAGAACTTCCTTAAGTAGCTGCACAGCTAACACACTTGAGAGCTTTAAAAAATTAATTGTTTGAACAGCACCCCAGACTAATTAAATCAGAATCTCTGGAGTGGGAACTTGGGTGTCTACATTAAAAAAAAAAAAATACAACAATAAACCTGTTCTCAGGTGATTTCCAAATGCAGTAGTTTGACAATCAGCTAGTTGGAGCAGTGTTTCCAAACTGTGGTCTCTGGCCAGCAGCATTCCCTTGGGAACTTTTGGAAATGCAAAATCTAGGGCTGGGGTTTTCACCATAGACCTACTACCCCAGAATCTGAAACTGGGAGCTGCGCCCAGCCATTTGTGTTTTAATGAGCCCTCCAGGTGATGCTACCACTTGCTCAAATTGGAGAACTATTGGACTGCAGCTCAGTTAAGGTGAGAAGAGCAAACACCTACAAATTCTCCTCCACAGAGGGAGAAGGAAACCGACTATTTCCCAGGAAATTTTAGGTATTCATCAGTAAGGTTTTACTATATTCAGAAACATACTGTGGACTCAGCTATCATATTGACAAATTTTTATGTAGTAGAACTTGAGTACTTGTTTTAGAGAAGATTAGGATTTTTTGTTTTTAGAGTTGAAATTAAGTCAAAGAAGAAATGTACATGTGAGTCTTTGGCTATAATAACACAGATTTCTGTCCCACCAGTGAGATGATCCCAGATTGTTCTTGTTATCAGTGCAAATTATAGAACTCATGCAATATTTTTATTATTTTAAGCAATAGGAGATTTTAAGGGATTCATACCAATTCTCCAGGGTGAAATAGAATTCAGTATTGCTGATCTCTGGACGATCTGAGATGGTTTCCTTTTTTCTTTAACAGAGATCTGAGATTTCAAAACTTTGGCTAAAAGTATTCCAGCTGTTTCTAAGTCATTAGTACATAAATAGAATTACTTTACAAATGGGCTTAAATGGATTAGAAAATCTGACTTTGGGTAAAAAAGTTAGGCTAGGCATGACTCAATCCAGCACATGTGTCTTGTGGTGTATACAGTGTTCACTGTACCAAGACTTTCTGTACAGGGAGTTGTTTGTTTTTCAAGCTGGTTTTTTTTTTTTTTTTGTATGCCAGTTCATGGTTGAGGGATACAGACTTCTTAAGGGACAGATATTAAGCTGCGTTAAAAGAACTGGGGGAATAGGAATAGTTAAGAAGGAGCCTTGGTCTGAGGCAAACTTGAGTTCAGAGCCTGCTCTTCTGCTTCTCTGAGCTTCTAGAGAGTTGTGTGACTTCTTTGAACCATACTTTGATCTGTAAAATGGAGAACGTAGTAATACAGTATTTACGTCCTCACATTGTTTCCAGAGTTAAGTGAAATAAAGCTACTAAGTGCCTAGCATAAGTATTTGTTAGCGCAAAATATGGACACGTGTGTACATACATACACAAACTAAAACAAAACTAATTCCCAAACACTTCAAAATATAAACTATGTCGATGACATGCTAAGATTTTATATCTATATGCCAGATACACCTTTAGAATTTAGTTTTTCCTTTTTTATCAGAATGTGAATATATAGACATCTTCAAATTATCTTCATAATTTTATTGCATATTATATATTGAATCATCTAGAAAAAAATTAAAATAAATTAGCTCCAAATAGACAGCCTAGGTTTTTGTCTATGTGAAAGGATTTCATCATCTGGTAGGCTTTATAATCTATTAACATTCACATTTTAATAGTCTTAAAATACTGCTCTCTAGAATGTCATCCTTGTAAAAGAACATTCGAGTGGTAAAAAAGCACTTAAAAGTGGCATACTGTGGCCTCCAAGAGAACCCATTTCAAAGAAGTTAGCTGGTATTTCTTAGGTTCTGGAGACAAGGAATAAAATGAAATGTTATCCAGTTATATGAAGGTTTGTCCAAGATTATAGATGTGAAAGCAGACTGAGTACACAGAATAAGACAGGCTTCAATTGGCAAAAAAGGGTAGTGAGGTAATTTAAGAGTCCTTTTCCTCTTTCACTGCAATAATTTCAAACCACATACACAAAGAAGCAATTTCTTTCACATTATTTGATTGAAGCTGATCTGGATGATCCTCTTAGGACCAAATAGTTCTAAGTGAAAAAGTATTTGTGGAATTAATTCCAAAAAGGATGCCAGATGATTTAGTACTTTGAAATTATTTTTGATTCTCCTTTAATTTCAGTTTTAAATAATATTATGTGAGATGTCTAACTTGGAGTGCTTTTTTATGATTCTCATTGCATGTTTAAATGTAAGAGTTTATACCCTATGACCAATCTTATGTGACATCTGGAAAACTAAATGTTAAGTTTAGGAAATCAGGTCTTCATTTGCATACTTTTGAAATTACAGTTTAATGCTATTAAGTTGAGTATAATCAGAATGTGATATTATTAGACTGAGTATAATTACAATTTAATATAAGTGTGGTTTTCTGTTTGGCTCACTGAGATGAGGAATAGCTGTGTGACTGAAAGGGAAGATCAGGGACACATCTCTTGATGGGAAAAACAAAGGCATGTGGAAGCACATTCAAACTCAGTAATCCAATTATGTGTTCTGGGTAATTTAACTGAAGAGCAGAGTCTGTGATGTCACAATTCACATTGACAGGATGTAGTAGCACTGCTTGCAGTGAGTGGCCAATTAGGAACGATCAATATTGTAATGCCCCGGGACTTCTTAATTTTCCACTTAGAGGCATATGACTTGGAGCCGAGATAATCATGAAGAAGTTAGCTTCATCATCCTTGATTTGCATAACCTGACTCTTAGAAAGGTTTTGGTGAACAGTCTGATTCATTATCATTCTTAAAAGAAATGTAGTTGAAATACCTATTTCTGGCAGGTGCTCTTTTAGTCTTACTCAAAGACAGTTATGGAGGCCTACTTCCCCAATTTTCTCCATCTGAAAACCCTGAATCCTGACACTCTTTATTAACTAGTTGTTTAAACTCCTTTTTTGCTTCTATTTCCTCATTATAGAATCGGTACAAGAAACTAATCAGGTTTGTTGTGAGGAGTAAAGGACTTAACATATACAAAGTTCTTTTCATAGTGCTCACTCACAGTAGATACTTAAGAATTTGGCATTGTTTTACCTTGATCACTAATGAATGATTAAGCTGAAGGTCTTTTTTTTTTTTCTGTTTTCATCTTTAAAAATCGGATCCTAAAGAGAAAGTGGTAATTTAGGTCATATGAATTTGATGGGGTGTCTGGAATTTGATAGTAGAAACAGTTGTTTCAGAAACGTACTTCAAGTTTTTCAGAAAATAATACAGTATTTTAAACATTTCTTAAAGTCTTTAGATGCAGTTGCTCTTAGCCAGAGATCACACTTAGAGAGTCACTGCTTTGACCCACTGGTTCCCAGGTGACTGCACATCAGAATTACCTGAGAACGGTTTTTGTAAAATAGTGATTTAAAAAATTAATTTGTTTAATTTGCTGTGCAAAGAAGTAAAGGAATCATGTCCTTTATAGAAAAAGACCCTATAACATGTGTACACTAGAGCTGCAGTGAGGAAACAGAGACTTGGAAACCTCATTCTTGGCTATGGGTTTATGAATAGTTAGGTACTGTTAATGCTGGATAACAACTCAGGTTTCTTAGGTTCTAATCGTAACTACCTTGCCTTCTGAAAAATCAGATAATGAGAGAGAGACACATAACTCAAGTTATAGAGTGCTATTGGAATGCTGTAGATCTGTCTGTTACACTTAACGCAGTTTGATTTTTGGGTTTTGTTAGTGAAAAGATTTCCTTCTTGAAAAACCACTGAAAACATGGTCATGATGCCAAGAAGATCTATAACTTTCAATTGTGAAAAGGATGATCTTTTCCATTAGGATTGTTTCTCCTAAGGATTCAATTTAGTTTTTCCTCTTTATAGTTTCTCTGGCATTTTGATTTTTACTAATGAAGAACTCAGAGATATCTGAAAATTTCAGGAAATGTTGACAATTTTCTTAAGTCCAAGTTTGGTGACCTTCTGGGAATCCTGCCAATTTTGATTCAGTGTTTAGTTTTTGTTTTGGCTTGTCTTGTTTTGATTTAGGTTAATTTAGCAGTGATTGCACTGTTATGTTACCCATTAACTGTTTGTTTTTACAGTTATTAGTGTCAAGAAAAAAAGATTATGGACCAAGAAAATTTCCTTTTTAAATTCAAAGTAAAAAAGAAGTTCTAGTGATGTTTGAGCCTTATAGGCAATTTCTTCTTTGGAAATTTAGTCTTTTAATTTTATTGTTATACATCAGGCATAAATGAAAACAATACTCAGAAACTTTTATAGTAACTTTTCAGTTCATAGGCGATTTAATGATTGAAACAACTGATTGGGTATATACTTTAAAAAATTATAAACTTTCTTGTGTATGTATCTACTAATTTATTAGGAAGAGTTTAATTTGACTTCATAGGATATGTCTACGTATGCATTTTTCAGTAGAGCCCTGAGACAGATGGAATGTTAAAGATAAGAGAGGGAGAAACAATCTTTGTAAGTGTTCAGGGATCTACCAAAAAGCGATCAAGTGCTTGGCTATCTCTTGGGATTGAGAAAAGAGTCTAAATTCAGATTAGTAAGTCTATTCATAGTCAGTTGGTAGTTTTCTTTCTTTTTTTTTTTAGTGGAAGACTCTCCAATTTATTATATAAAAATAACATTTTATAAATATCTTTAAGTGAAAAATTATATAAAGCAAGAATCGTTTTGATTTAAATTTAGTAAAAAACAAATATAGCTTGATGTGTTGATAAATTTCTTCTTAAACCATTTTTGATTATCATTTGACATAATACTGATACTAAGTACCAGTCTTTAGAGAGGTCGAATATGTTTGAGGTTGTGTCTTGGCAAGAAGTGGAGAGTTTATCTCAGCGAGAGGGTAAATATCCACTGTTGTAAGAATGCAGGCATCTCCACCACTTCCTTGTAGAAACTCACCGTTTTTCTTTGGCAGTGTGCCTTTAATCATCATCTGACTTTTCCTTTACTTTTCTCTACCTGTTCAAATCACTTGTTAGCCAGCATCTTGGAACTAGTGCTTAAAATGAAATCATAGAGTTCTTGCTTAGATCCCGAGGGAATGAGGAGGGAGCAGAGATAAAAAGAAGAGAGTGGGATTCAGAGGTCTTGGAAAGTGGAGGCACATAGAAGCTGATTCAAAATCCTGTGTGTTTAATTAAAGCAAGCATATGAGTATGTAGTATGAAAAGGAAGAAGGTTCCTGCAATATAAGTTATATGTCATTTCTGTACATTTGAATAATTATAATATATATAAATATAATATTTATATGTCAAATAATAAATAGATACTCTTATTATTGCCAGGAAGGCTCAGGAACGAGAGATGGGAAACTCGATTTCTTATTGGAACCTGAAATTCACTTACAGAAAACTTGGTAGCTTTGAGACGTGTTTCATTTTGTCTTTGGCATATTTTTCTTTTGTGTTTGAAAGCATCATTTAAGATTATCATGGATAACATAAAGAATTGTAGCTTGACAAAGACAAACTCTTCCCATTTGTGATCACGTGAATGGAACTGGAGGGGATTATGCTAAGTGAAATAAATCAGAAGGGGAAAGACAAATATAGATTAAGATAGTGTCGGTTCTAGAGAAACAAAGGGTCAGAGGAAACCAAACCAATGACAGACCCTAGAAATCTGACTGTAGAATAGAGGATCCTGGGGGTGGGGGAGAGAAAAGAGAAAAGGGGGACAATGGACAATGGTAGAGAGCTATGGGTATCTTGGTAGAAGGTGTGGTGTGGTTACAACACCTGAAGGGGATGATCCTATACCTCTAACTCTTATATAGTGTTGTAAACCTATTTTACCACAATTAAAAAAAATTGACTTGGGACATCTGCATATGAAGTTTAATTCAGTATTCGGTAGCATTCTTTAGGATGTTAGTCCACTGAGAAATGTAGAATTCTAAAAATTCTGTTAATATATTTCTTGAGTGTTCAGTGAAGATGGATAGTATTGTGAACAAAAGACAATGACATAATGTCTTTTATTTCAAGAATATTATAAATTTCTTTCATGATGTCTACACAGTTTTTTCTTTGACCTTCACTTGGGAATTATATTGAAAAGAGTTAATTGGTCTTCTAACACTTGAATTTTTTACCTCTCATTCTGAATTACGGGTTTTGTGAGGGAAACCATGTTTATATGAGTAATCATATTTTTGAACTCTAAATTGCATGTTTCACAAAATGTTAACAGTTTTATTTGAGTGGTAGGGTGATAGATATTTTCTCTGCTGCTTTTCTTTGTTTTTCCTATTTTTAAAATATAGTTATTATGAAGTATCAGTGCATACTTTGCATATGGAAATTTTAAAATTGTAATTTTGAATTCCTATGCAAATGAGAGATGATGATGTTGCTGTGGTATTAATTTATGTTCTTGGACTTCATAAAGTAGTACTGTGTTGGACATACTTTTAAATACTAGCCACACTAATTACATATAGTTAAATCTGGCTAAAATGATGGACAATTTTTTTTAAAGCAGAAACTTATTTATTTCTCCTTGCGTATGACAAAGAATATTATGTATTCTGATACATAAATGATAATTGCTAAGATCTTGGGTGTTGTGCTGTTGTGGCCCTAACACTTGGCACCTAGTGATCTTTCACAAGGTGTTTAACCCTTTAAAGCTTTATTTTCCTGTCTGTCAAGTGAGGGTTATGGGACCAACTTCATAGTGTGCTCAGATAGGTTCCATGCAAAAAATTCACATCAACAATTTAGTATAGTGTCTGACATATAAAAAGTATTTAAATTAGCTTGTATTATAAATACAATATTTTCACCACTTCTAAGCTTTTTTCACATATGTGACTTGGAGATCTATCTTTTGGAAAGCATGTTACGTCTTTAGGGGAGTATATCTTCATATAACCTGGGTAATGGAGAAGATGCAAATCCAGATTTTAGGCAATATTTGCGTTGTTCTGGGAACGAGGAAGAGAAGACCTGGGACAAGTGTGTCCCCTGAAATTGGCAATGCACTGAGCAGCAATAATAGAGGCTTTTGAGAGCAACTTATTGTGACGTTAAGTGTTGATTCTGGAGTCCAACCAGGCTGTCATCCTTTGTCATAAGCCGTGGTCCCAGAAGGTCACTGTGGTGAGGGGTGGGATTAAGGGTATCCTCAGGTCTAACTTGCAACTCCACGCAGCTTGTCATGAGCTCCTGGATTTAGCAACTGTAGAGAGCTCTCTGTGATCAGTGTCATTGATAGCTCATCTCATACCTTTGTGAAAATTAGAAGATGGCTTTTCTCTAGGCAGAAGGCAGTCCTGGGTTTCAGTATCCATTTGCCTCAGCCAGATCTGCCTTCAAGCTGCTGCAGTCTTGACTTTGGGGTATCTGTCTAGGATTTGCATAGTTTATCCATTGAGAAATCTGTAGGGTAAGTTAGATCCAAGGAATACAGCGATAAATAACATATTGTCCATGTCCTCAAGGACTCAAAATCTCTCAGCAAATTTCCCCATGGTGACTCTGGCTATCAGGGTTAGATGTTAGGGTTAGATGCCAACTTTAGTTCTACTTATAGTTGAGAGCTTTGGGGGGAGGTTTTGGTTGTGTTAATTCCTCCCTCTTGCCCTAATTTTCTAGTCTGAAAATTTATTATTAGGAGAGGAATCTATATTTTCCTCCAAAACCACGGTGAGTTCTAAGTAAGGTACATCAGTAAGTTTCTACAAAGTATTTTGACTAAGCATGTAGTTTCCTAAGCCAAAAACTAAATCAAACAGAAAAACCATGGTAAGTTGAATTGAATTAACTGAAGCTTGACAGAAAGAAGCCATGGAAGCACTGGGAAAATCAGAACCAATTATTTATAGACTACACATATCAACACTGGGAAAAAGTGTGAATAATTTTGATTTCTGTTTCATCTAAATTAATTAAATGACTGTCTGGCCAGTGACCAATACAGGATAGTTACAGTTTTGTGCATCTGTATTTCCTTAACTGTGACTTTAAATAGTTTTAATTTTTAACTGGATAGTGTACTTTCACATTGAGCATTTTTGACCAGATCTATTACATTATTAAATACTAAGCTTGAGTAATTCAAGAGTTTGTGCATTTTAAATGTTTCTACATCATCTTGGATATGGCTGCCAAGTTGAATTCCAATCTCTCTTCTATTAACCTACCATGTTTTTGAGTTTTGGGCTTAAACAGCCTAAAAAATATTGTAATTTCACATTTTCAACCTTGACTTGAATACTAATGTTTTAAATTTAAAGATAAATGTGTGTATGCCTTCCACTTTATCGCTCTTGCATTTTATCTCCAAAGATGGACATTTATCATAAAGTTATGAAGTTTCTTCTTTTTCTCATTGTTTTAGTATTACCAGTCCTTAGGCAAGGCCAATCTGTTTTACTTAAGGCATGGAATCCAAATGTATATAGAGCTACATTTTTTCCAAATTGATCCAATAAGCAAAAAGGAAGATGGCATATTTACAAGAGTTGCTAGAATGGGTTTCAGTTTTTGTAACCATTATTCTCATTAGGGAGTTTGGAAGTTTTAAGTAGGAAAATACAGGAAATTTGCTATATCTAGGAAGGGGAGAGGGACACAGAATCCCCTGAGGAAGTCATTACTGTGCATTTTATCACTTTCAAAGGAGATCTTGGTAATTATAAAGATATTTGAATATCTAATATGTGAACAAAAAACAAACAAAAAACCACAAGGGAAGTGATAAGTCAGCAAGTTTAAATTTAGTGGCTGCCAGGTACCTAGTAAATTGAGGTTGGTTAGTACCCCAGGTTGTTTCTGATAAAATTGGGAGATAGACTATTTCAAATGCAATTTTAAAGAAGCAAAATAAGACTGTAATTGAGTTCCAAATGGTCTAATACTGGAAGTCGGTTCTGTGGAAGATATGATCTATTTTTATGATGATTTGCCTCAGTTTGGGAAAATGGTGTGGTTTAGAGACACACTCTAATCAATATAAATCACAGTGCTGAAAAGTATCTTATGGTTAATTGCTAAATTTAGAGTATAAATATTGTTTCGCCTGACAATACTTGATAGCTTTATCTCTCCTTATATCATATTTAATGAGCCTTCTATCCAATGTCAGACACTCCAATGATGGGAAACTTTCAATTTTAAGGATATCTCATTCAAATTTTTTTCTTTAAATCAAACCAAGACTTACTGGAGTTTCTTGGCATTGGTTCTATTTTGTACTTTAAGAGTGACATGGACAAACTTAAATTCTTTTCCACATGGCAGTCTTGCCAGGATTTGAACAAGTGGAACATTTTATTTAAATAGTAAACAATTTTTTTTTTTTGTGATGTTTTTGATTTACCTCTCTGGGCTTCCCTGTTCAGAAAAAGTTTTGATTCTCTCTGAACATTGGTTGCTGAATGGAAAGGGTGTAGCCTGATTTTTTTCTCAGAGCAAACTGATTGTTGGCAGCCAGTTAATACGAATGACTTTAGCTTATTTGACTCAAATCTCTTGCTGTTAAGCCAGCTGACTATTGAACATTCTACATTTACAGATTTTGGGTCCCACTACTTTATTTAGTATGTTTCTGTTTCATTTTATCTTGTTGTACTTGGCCCATTATTTATCCAGGTAAGATCTTTTAAAATTCAAGTTTTTCATTCACTCAGTTAGAAATATGTCTTAGTTTATTTTTTGTTTGTTTGTTTGTTTTTGTCTGGAAATTTGATTGCAAGTTATATTGCCCTCACTGAAATGGCAAATAATACTGGATAGGACATATGACAGGATTCTAAAATATATCACAAAAATCATACTGCTAGGTTGGTGTCAGGTGTTACTTTCCATTGGGGAGCAATTTAGTTAGTTTTACTCTTAACTTACATTGATATATTTTCATTTTTGAAATATTAACATGGCATTTTGCTGTTAGCCTGGTATTTCTATCAAAGAAGTGCAGGTCATTTAATAGGACTTATTTTTGGCATTTAACAATCATTGTGCAGTGTCAACAACTCATTCCCTTTTTAAATTTTGTAAGTGCTAACAAATGGTAGTGAGGTGTGGAATAACAAGTTCTCAATATCAACCACATGCTTTAGAAACTATGATTTTTTTTTAAAGATTTATTTATTTATTTATACAAGCACTGGGTACAGTCAGAAGAGCAGGAGGGTGAGAGAATTCACCAGAGCCAGAGCGGGGAGCAGAGCAGGCAGAAGGACCGAAGTACACTGCTGAGGGGAGCAGCGGGTGGCAGGAGAGGTCTGGGCGCCATGTGGGAGGCTCCTCCGGTGGCCGGGGAGCAGCCGGGGATTGAACCGGCGCTGCAGAGGCTGCGGGAAGCTTCGCAACCCAGTGCTCAACCACTGCGCCACCGGGGAGGCCCAGAAACTCTGGCTCTGGTGAATTCTCTCACCCTTCCACGCTTCTGACTGTACCCAGTGCATGTATAAACAAAACAAACAAACAAATAAATAAATAAATAAAAACATGCCTCTATAAAAAAAATAATAATAATAAAAATAAAAAAAATACTAAGAAAAAAGAAAGAAAAAAATAGTACTAAATTTTATTTAAGTAACATTGTATATGATTTGTGGGTATAGGTTCACACCTCTTCAGATTTGTGTTATCACACCACAACGATCGCCAAAACAGCTATCCTGCTCCATAATCCATTGGATCCACTTCTATTTCTGACCCACTTCCCTTTGTGCTCCCCTTTCTCCCACTCCCATAGCTTAAATTCTGTGGTCAGATTTCTAAGATTTATCTTGTTTTTGTTTCTCTATATTCCACATATAAATAAAATCATTTGGTGTTTGTCTTTCTCCTTTTGACTTTGCTTAACATAACCCTTTCAATTCTATCCATGTAATCACAAAGGGTAAGATTTCATCTTTTCTTATAGTTGAATAGTATTCCACTGCATTCCCACATCTTGATCATTCACGTATCATTGCCCATTTAGATTTTCCCTCATAGTTTGGCAATAGTGCTGCAAAAGGTGAAAGAGTACGTACACTTCAAATTAGTGTTTTTTCAGCCTTAAGGTAGACACCTAGATGTGGAATTGCTGGGTTGTGAGGTAAATCAGTTTTTAATATTTTGTGAAACCTCCAAGTATTTTCGTAGATGCTGGACTAGTCTACATTCCCACTAACTTTGCAAGTGTTCTTTTTTCTCCTCATCCTCTCCAACACTTGTTGTTACTGGCCTTTTTAGGCCATATTCATATTAGTGAGGTGGGGTTTTATTGTAGTTTTTTTTTTTTTTTTTTTTTTTAATAGAGGCATGCTTTATTTATTTGTTTGCTGGTTTGTTTGTTTGTTTTGTTTATACATGCACTGGGTACAGTCAGAAGCGCGGGAGGGTGAGAGAATTCACCAGAGCCAGAGCGGGGAGCAGAGCAGGCAGAAGGACCGAAGTACACTGCTGAGGGGAGCAGCGGGCGGCAGGAGAGGTCTGCGCGCCATGTGGGACCCTCCTCCGGTGGCCGGGGAGCAGCCGGGGATCGAACCGGCGTCGCAGAGGCCGCGCGCAGTTTCGCAACCCAGCGCTCAACCGCTGCGCCACCGGGGAGGCCCCTTATTGTAGTTTTGATTTACATTTCCTGATTGTAAGTGATGATGAACATATTTTTCATGTTCCTGTTGGTCATCTGTATGTCTTTTTTGGCAAATGTCTATTCACTTCTTACACCCATTTTAAAATTCTGTTTGTATTCTTGTTGTTGAGTTGTATAAGTTCTTTTTTTTTTTTTTAAAGTATCCTCTATTCTTGTCTTATTCCAAATATTATTTTAAAGTAGGTATATATAAAATTTCGTATCTTTTTTTTTGTGTAAGTTCTTCTTTGTAGATCTTGGATATTAGTCCCTCGTTGGATGTATGATGTGCAAATATTTTTTTCCTACTTAGTAGGCTACATTTTAGTTTTTATGTTAGTTTCTCTTCTTTGCAGACACTTTTTTAGTTTTATGTAGTCCCATTTGTTTATTTTTACTTTTGTTTCCCTTGCTGTTTTATTCAAGTCCTCAGACATCACTGGAGCCAGTGTTGAGGAATAGTTTGCTTTTTTTTCCCCCCTCTGTATTTTAAGGTTTTTCAGATCTTAGATCCAGATCTTCAATATATTTTGAGTTAATTTTTGAATATGGTGTGAGATATTGGCCCAGTTTCATTCTTTTGCATGTGACTCTCCAGTTTTCTGGGCAGCTTTTATTGAAGAGACTTTCCTTCTTCCAGTGTACACTCTTGGCTACTTTATGGTAGAATAAGTGTCCATGTAAGTGTGGATTTATTGCTGATCTTTCAATTCTATTCCATTGTCTGTGTGTTTAGTTTTGTACCAGCACCACACTATTTCAGTTAGTATAACTTGATGGCATAGTTTGATGTCTGGGACTGTGATGCCATTTTTTATGGGGTCAGTATTGCCTTGGGTATTTGGGGTCTGTGATTTTTAACAAAAAGACATTTAATGAAAACATTGTCTAATAATTTTATTTCTTTCAATATTGACTGCTTTTTTTTCTTATGGATGATATTAATATGAAATAAAAGAAATGACATTATTAGAGGATGTGCTATATTTTACCAGAAAGACCTTTCATCAACAATTCAGAGTGGCCACAGGCTGGTCAGATGTACAGACACAGTATGCACAGCACCGTTGCTTTTTGCTAGCTAACTATGGGCCAAGTTCACAACTGCATTTAACCCCTGATTTGTGGTATACCAGAGCACTTATGCTCTTGATATTTGGAGCCATTTATCTTTTGCCTTCTGTTTCTTTCTTGTACATCTATATTACCATACACAAAATATCTGTAAGTTTCTGATGTTTATTAATCAGATACTGGACAATGGTCTAAATTTTATAAATGGTGTTTTGACATGAACAAATACTTAGAACTGAGTATGGGCATGGTGAATTTAAAGGACATGATATGACTACCTAATAGGAATGGAGGGATTAGTGTTTGGAAAAGTGTGAGGTACCTATAAACTGTCACTGAAGCAGTGAGGATGGTGTCTTTTCAGTTAATGACAGTGGTCAGTTAGCTGAGAACAGGTTTGTGAATAGCAGGCCAGAATGTAAAGGTCCAAAAGAAGAAGACCAGTCAAGAGAACGAATGTCTTTAAAGAGAAAATCAAGAAAAACTATTAAGTGTACTGTAAAAGGAGAGTGTCTCAAAGAATGAGTCTCATGGAGTATGTGACCAGAAGCAAAGAGAGATAAAGGAGACAGAGCCGGGGGGTTTGGGGGGGGGGGAGCGGGGTGGGGGTTGTGTATGAGGGAAAGCCATTTGGGAAGTAAAGAGGACATTAATATTCAGGTGTGCATTTTCATAGATGATGGGGAGTGCAATTTTATTGAAATTTAGAAAAAGTGAATGGATTGCTTTTGAAGCTATAATTGGTGTATAATTGCTTGGGAAGCATGATCAGTGGAGAATAAGGACAAATTTATATGCCAGAAGATTTAGGTAAAGAAAACTTAACCTTTCTGCCTTTCTAGTTATTAGGGTTTTGTTGTTAGAAAATATTCCTGTATTTAAATAATTCGTTAGTATGAATGTATGATTTCCTCTCAAGTATTATACCTTGCCTGAAAAATTCTTGCAGCTTGATCATGAAAGTACTGATGAATTTCTACCAAGCAAAAATATAAAGATTTGTGCTACCTCCCCACTTTACTTCCAAAAAATGACTCATGGTCATTATTGTATCTTGAAGAAGGGATTTGAGTAAAAGGGAAAGGGGCCTTGATTTAAGAAGACGGTGCAGGAGCTATAGAAAGTTTTCTGTGGATCATTGTGAATAAATTCCAAATAAGTCCTCCCACCTGGTTCTAGGATATCATTGTTTTTTACTTAAGCCACATTTAACACCTGAGCTAAAGTGCTCCTTTTTCTTAATGGTTGCCTTGTCTTTGTCTTACAAGTTGGGTTCTTATTAAAAGAAATGCTAAGAGGAAAGACAGTGGTATGTAATGCGTTATTCAGGTTTTCATCTTATTAACAAAGATGATACATTTATTAATATGGTATAAGCAACTGTTAACTTTGGTGTGCATGTTAAGGTTTAAGCTCTTCAAAAGGGTCTGTGTTGAGTTGGATAAAATAAATCAGTTTTCATGTTACAAGCATGAATTTCTCTTTTTATGTTATATCCTGAGGATCTAAGATTCAGTTTGTTGGTCAATCTCATTGCCTTTTATATGTAGAGAAAATCTCTCTAGAGGTCCTTATTATCTATTTGTGTAAGATAGCTATTAGAAAGATACTAATGGTGAAATATTAAAGAAAAGGTTGATATTTTGTATTGATTTATGCAACTATTAAAAATGATGTTTAACAGTAAATTTGTCTGCATATAATAGGTGGAATATACAGAAAGTAAACAAATTTATATAGAAAGATGTTTATTAAAATATTTGAAGAAAAATGGATAGTTTGATTTCTTATGAAATTGATATTTTATGAATATGAAATATTCTTTTTTGGTCCTATTTAATATTTTTTGTGTTGAATTATGTTTTACATGCCACACCTGTTTAGTTTTATTACCATTTTATAGTACATTATTTTTCTGTTCCTTTATTGTCAGTATTTGCTGTCTCTAAGTGTCAAGTGTGTTTCTTATAAGCGTCATGTAGTTGGATTTAATAAAACCACAATTTGAAAATTTTCTGAATTCTAAATGAGTGAACTTAACCCAGTAGACATTATGATAGCATGTTTGGATTCTTTCTCTGTATTTTACTTGGATTTCTAATTTTACCTCGCTTTCTTGTTCTTTATCTTTATTAAATTGTATATTTAATTCCTTCAGCAAGTTTGGGAAGTTTTCCTCTATTATTTCTTTCAATAAATTTGCATCTCCTTTCTCTTTTCCCCTTCATGGATGCCCATTGTCCTCATGTTGCCTTTCCTAATGTAGTAGAATAAGTCTCAGAGTGTTTCTTCATTTTTTTCCTTCACATTTCTCTTACTGTTCTTTATTGTAATTATTACCATTAGTTTTTCTGTCTTTGTTTAGAATTAAATTTATTTTCTTCCCCTATCAGTTGTCTCTGAATGTTATATTCTTATTTATATAATGATTAAATTGTGTTTCTAAAGATCAATTTTTTGAATAATGTATGCAAACTTTATTCTCTACCTTGGCACATAAATTTTTATTGAGATATAATTGACATCATGTATTACATTTTAAGGTACACAACATATCAATTAGACACATTTATATTTTGTAATATGATTACCACATAACAAATGCTAACAGTTCTATCATATCACATAATCACCACTCACTCTTTTTGTAATGAGAACATTTAAGGGTTAGTCTCTTAGCAACCTTGAAATTTATAACACAGTATTTTTGACTATTATTATTGTGCATGCATTAGTCCAGAACTTGTTCATCCTCTAATTCTATATTTCTGTTAAAACATATGTTCCCACTATACAGTTGGTATCTGTTTGCCCAGGATGATTTTTTTTATTCTATCTAAATTATTTGTATCACCTTCCCTACCTTACCACAGCTCCTAGCTTCAAAAATGTATTTTATTTCTAAACTTCTAATATTTTTCAGTAACAATTTTATTTTTTATTTTTTTTTTTTTATAAATTTTATTGTTATATTCCCCATACAATTGCAGCCCCCCATTCTGACCCCAATCCCTCCCCTCCTGCCCCCGCCCCCCTAAAAGTGTCTCTGGTTCATAGTTTTTTGTTGATTTTGATTTTCACTTTTTTATAGTTATTCATTTTCCTGGTCCCTTATTTAAGTTTTCTAGATTCCTGCTATGAGTGAGACCATCCGGTATTTTTCTTTTTCTTTTTGGCTTATTTCGCTGAGCATGATCCCTTCCAGCGCCATCCATGTTGCAGCAAATTGCATGTGTTTATCTTTTTTGAATGCTGAGTAATATTCCATGGTATATATGTACCACATCTTCTTGATCCAGTCATCTATTTTTGGGCATTTGGGTTGTTTCCAAAGCTTAGCTATTGTAAACAGTGCTGCTATAAACATAGGGGTGCAGGTGTTCTTTGGAATTGATGTTTCTGTGTCCTTTGGGTAAATACCTAGGAGTGGAATTGCTGGGTCATATGGAAGCTCTATGTTTAGTAGGTCCAGAAATCTCCACACAGCTTTCCACAGTGGTTGGACCAGTTTGCACTCCCACCAACAGTGCAGAAGAGTTCCTTTTTCTCCACACCCTCGCCAACATTTGTTGTTGCTAGTTTTTTTAATATGTGCCATTCTCACTGGTGTAAGATGGTATCTCATGGTAGTTTTGATTTGCATTTCCCTGATGACAAGTGATGTTGAACATTTTTTCATATGCCTGTTGGCCATTTGCATTTCCTCTTCAGAGAAGTTTCTTTTAAGCTCTTCTGCCCATTTTTTGACTGGATTATTTTCTTTGTTGTTGTTGAGACTCATCAGCTCTTTGCAGATTTTTGTGATCAGTCCTTTATCATTAGTGTTGGGTGCAAAAATGTTCTCCCAGTTGGTGGGGTTTCTCTTTGTTTTTGTTATTGTCTCTTTTGCTGTGCAAAAGCTCTTTAATTTGATATAGTCCCAGCTGTTTATCTTTGCCTTCACTATCACTGCTTTGGGTGATGTGTCTGTAAAGATGTCTTTGATGTGCAAATCACGTAGTGTTTCGCCTATATTTCCTTCTATATATTTTATGGTTTCAGGTCTTATGTCTAGTTCTTTAATCCATTTTGAGTTGATTTTTGTGTATGGTGTGAGGTGGTGGTCAAGCTTCATTCTTTTGCATGTAGCGACCCAGTTTTCCCAGCACCATTTATTGAACAAACTTTCTTTGCTCCAATGCATAGTCTTTGCTCCTTTGTCAAAGATTAGTTGACCATAAACCTGTGGGTTTATTTCTGGATTTTCTATTCGATTCCATTGGTCTGTATGTCTATTCTTGTTCCAATACCATGCGGTTTTGATGATTATGGCTTTGTAGTATAGTTTGAAGTCTGGGAGTCTGATGCCTCCATTCCCTTCTTTTTTTTTCAGGAGAGCTTTGGCTATTCGGGGTTTTTTGTGATTCCATATGAATTTCATCAATAATTGTTCTATTTCTTTGAAGAATGACATTGAAATTTTGATTGGAATAGCATTGAATCTGTATATTGCTTTTGGAAGGATGGCCATTTTAATAATGTTTATTCTTCCAATCCATGAGCAGGGGATGTCTCTCCATTTCTTTGTGTCTTCTTCTATTTCTTTTAACAGTGTTTTATAGTTTTCTTTGTATAGGTCCTTTACCTCTTTTGTTAGATTTATTCCCAAATATTTGATTTTTTTTGTTTCAATAACAAAAGGGATGGTCTTTTTGATTTCTTCTTCTTCAGATTTATTGTTTCTGTATAGGAAGGCTACTGACTTTTGCGTGTTGATTTTGTATCCTGCCACTTTACTGAACTGATTGATGAGTTGAATTAGCTTTTCTGTGGAGTTTTTGGGGTTCTCTATGTATAATATCATATCGTCTGCAAATAGTGATAGTTTGACTTCTTCTTTTCCTATTTGGATTCCTTGGATGTCTTTCTCTTGTCTTATTGCCCTGGCTAGGACTTCCAGTATTATATTGAAAAGCAATGGTGAGAGTGGACATCCTTGTCTTGTTCCAGATCTTAATGGAATTGCTTTCAGCTTTTCACCATTGAGAATGATACTGGCTGTTGGCTTGTCATAGATGGCCTTTATGATGTTGAGGTATGTTCCTTGTATCCCAAGAATTTCAAGGGCTTTTATCATGAATGGGTGTTGCACTTTGTCAAAAGCTTTCTCAGCATCTATTGATATTATCATATGGTTTTTATATTTCTTTTTGTTGATGTGTTGGATAACGTTGATTGATTTTCGGATGTTAAACCATCCTTGTGCCCCTGGAATGAATCCAACTTGGTCGTGGTGAATTATCTTATGGATACATTGTTGGATTCTGATAGCTAAAATTTTATTGAGGATTTTTGCATCAGTGTTCATTAGGGAGATTGGCCTGTAGTTTTCCTTTTTTGTGTTGTCCTTGTTCGGTTTTGGTATTAGTGTAATATTGGCTTCATAGAACGTGTTTGGTATTGTCCCTTCCTTCTCAATTTTTTGGAAGAGTTTGTGAAGGATAGGCACTAATTCGTCTCTGAATGTTTGGTAGAATTCATTTGTAAATCCATCAGGTCCTGGGCTTTTGTTTTTGGGGAGGTTTTTGATTACCATTTCAATTTCGCTAATTGTAATTGGTCTGTTTAGGTGTTCTATTTCTTCTTTATCTAGCTTTGGGTGATTGTAGAGTTGTAGGAATTTGTCCATCTCCTCTAGATTGTTAAACTTGTTTCCATATAACTGTTCATAGTAGTTACTAATTATTCTTTTGATTTCTGCTGTGTCCGTTGTGATTTCTCCTCTTTCATTGATGATCCTGTTTATTTGTGCTTTCTCCCTTTTTTCCTTTGTGAGCCTGGCTAGGGGTTTGTCTATTTTATTGATTTTTTCAAAGAACCAGCTCTTGGTTTCATTGATCTTTTGGATTGTTTTTTTAGTTTCAATTTCATTTATTTCTGCTTTGGTTTTTATTATTTCTTTTCTTCTACTGGTTTTGGGGTTTTCTTGTTGTTCTTTTTCTAGATCTTTGAGCTTCGAGATTAGGTTGTTTCTTTGAGTTCTTTCTTGTTTCTTGATGTGAGCTTCTATTGCTATATATTTGCCTCTTATTACTGCTTTTGCTGCATCCCATACATTTAGGATATTGGTGTCCTCCTTGTCGTTCAATTCAAAAAATTTTTTAATTTCTTCTTTGATCTCCTCATTAGTCCAATGGTCTTCCAGTAGTGTGGTTTTTAATCTCCATGAGGTAGGAAAGTTCCTTGCCTTCTTTTTATGGTTTATTTCTAGTTTGATGCCTTCATGGTCAGAAAAGATGGTTGATATGATTTCAATCTTGGTATATCTGTTGATGTTTGTCTTGTGCCCCAGTATGTGATCGATCCTGGAGAATGATCCGTGTGCGCTTGAGAAAAATGTGTACTCCATTTTTTTGGGGTTTAGTGTTCTATAGATGTCTGTTAAGCCCAATTGCTCTAGGTCTTTATTTAGAGCTTTGGTTTCTTTACTTATTTTTTGTCTTGTTGATCTATCCATTGTTGATAGTGGTGTGTTGAAGTCTCCCACTACGTATGTGTTTTCTCTGATGTCTGTTTTCAGAGAGGACAACAGTTGTCTGATATATTTTGGTGCTCCTTCGTTTGGTGCGTATATGTTAATGAGTGTTATTTCTTCTTGAAGGATTGTCCCCTTGATCATAATGTAGTGACCATTGGGGTCTCTTTTTATCTTTTTGAGTTTGAAATCTGTTTTATCTGATATAAGTATAGCTGTTCCTGCTTTCTTTTTTGGTCCATTTGCTTGTAGGATTGTTTTCCATCCTTTAACTTTGAGCCTATTTTTATCTTTTGTAGCTAAATGTGTTTCCTGGAGACAGCAAAAGGTTGGGTTTTGTTTCTTAATCCAGGCTGCAACTCTGTGTCTTTTTATTGAAGAGTTTAGTCCATTTACATTTAGAGTTAATATTGATATGTTAACATCTGTATTTGCCATTGTGTTTGTCTTTCCTTTGATTTTATTTATTTATTCTTTTAATAACTTTTTTTTTTTTTTTGGCCTTCTTTCATTGTTATTCGGCGCTCTGAGGTTCTGGCTTTAGGACTCCTTGTAGTATTTTTTGGAGTGGGGGTTTAGTTGCAATGAAATTCCGGAGTTTCTGTTTGTCTGGGAAGGTCCATATTCTTTCTTCAAAGAGGAAGGAGAGCTTTGCGGGATAGAGTATTCTTGGTTGGCATCTGTTTTCTTGGAGTCTGTTGACTATGTCCCTCCACTCTCTCCTTGCCCGTAGTGTTTCTTCGGAGAAGTCTGATGTCAGCCTGATTGGTTTTCCTTTGAATGTTATCTGTTTCTTCCCTCTTGCCAGCTTCATTATTTTTTCCTTGTCCTGGATTCTTGGGAGCTTTACTATTATGTGTCTTGCTGTATTTTTCCTTTCGTCGTGGAAGTTTGGTGTTCTTCTTGCTTCTTGTATATCAATTTTCAGCTCCTTCTCCACATTTGGGAAGTTCTCTTCAATTATCTCTTTGAATATTTTCTCTGTTCCTACATCTCTCTCCTCTCCTTCTGGTATTCCTATAACTCTTATATTTCCTTTCCTCATGGAGTCAGATAGTTCCCGAAGTCTTTCTTCGTTCTTTTTCCTTCGTACTTCTCTTTCCTTTTCTGTTTTGGTTCTTTTTATTTCTGTGTCTTCAAGATTACTTATTCGTTCTTCCATTTCATCTATTCTGCTTTCATTGCTTTTCCCAGAATTCTTTAGCTCTTCCATTAATTCTTTGATCTCCTGCATTTCTTTTACTTCCCTCTTTAGGGACTCAATTTCTTTCTTCTGACCATTGTTTTCCCTCTCTAGGGACTCAATTGCATTCTTCTGATTGTTGATTATTTTTCCCTTATCATTGTTTTCCTTTATGACTTCTGTCAGTTTTTTAATCACGGCAATTTTAAATTCTCTTTCTGGAAGGCTCAGAAATTCTTCCAAGTTATTGTCGTTGCAATCTGGGGGCTGGCTTTCTTTTTGTGGTGTGCTTTTTCTCTGGAGAGTTGCTAGGTTGCGTGTGGTTCTTCTCCTCCCTACTGTCTGTTTTCTAATTTGCCGTATGCGTTGGGACACTGTGTTGTTGGGACTTGCCGGCATCTTGGGTGGGCTTCTCTGTTCCCCTCTGGTTCTTCCAGGAGTCATCTGTCAGTTTCAAGCAGCCTTTACTGGAGAAAGGTCCCTGTTCTAAAATGCCGATGTGGGGACACACTCCCCTGTGCGCCTGGTCTGCCCCGGCGGTGGGTTCCTGCTCCCCTCTGGGCTTGGACTGCAGGCCAGAGGGGGTCTGGCGTGGGCGAACTTCCCCCGCTCACCTCTGGCTCCTGAGGAAGCCTTCTGCAGGTAGTCTTTACTGAAGAAATGTCCCTGTTCTAAAATGGTGATGTGGGACACACTCCCTGCGCTTCTGGTCTCAGGCACACTCTTCTGCGCGCCTGGTCTGCCCCGGCTGTGGGTGCTCGCTCTCCCTGTGGGCTCAGACTACTTGTTCAGAAGGGGCCCGGTGTGGGCTAACTCCCCAGCTGGCCACTAGCTCCTTCAGTAGCCTGTGCTGGGGTCAAGTCGCTAGGTGGCACCAGAGATCTCTCCTAGAGCCCTTGGGGAGCTGATTTTCCACCCCGTGGGACAGGGAGCAGAGCGGGGATGGTAGGGTACACCTCAACGGCTTTGGGGTGCTGTGTCTGCCTTGTGCCCCACCGTCGTGGGGAACCCACGCCCCTAATTTCGTGCCCCGGGTCTCAGTTCCAAAGCCCTCAGTTCCAGGACGCGGGCTGTAGCCCAGATCAGTGGCGCGGGAATGGCGCCCTTTGAATCCCGCTCCCCTGCCTGGGCGCCTTGTTCCTGCTCACTCAGGGAGGGCCTCTGCCGGGGTCTCAGTTCCAAAGCCCTCAGTTCCAGGACGCGGGCTGTAGCCCAGATCAGTGGCGCGGGAATGGCGCCTTTTGAATCCCGCTCCCCTGCCTGGGCGCCTTGTTCCTGCTCACTCAGGGAGGGCCTCCGCCCGGGTCTCAGTTCCAAAGCCCTCAGTTCCAGGACGCAGGCTGTAGCCTAGATCAGTGGCGCGGGAATGGCGCCTTTTGAATCCCGCTCCCCTGCCTGGGCGCCTTGTTCCTGCTCACTCAGGGAGGGCCTCCGCCCGGGTCTCAGTTCCAAAGCCCTCAGTTCCAGGACGCGGGCTGTAGCCCAGATCATTGGGCGGGAATGGCGCCTTTTGAATCCCGCTCCCCTGCCTGGGCGCCTTGTTCCTGCTCACTCAGGGAGGGCCTCCGCCGTCTCCCCGCAAGCCTAGGTCGCAGGCGCGGGGACCTGGGCAGCTGCAATCCGAGCGCCGCTTTCGCGCAAGCTTACCGGGCGGCCGGGGCTGTGTGCTGGTGCTGGTCTCCTCCTGGGGGGCGTGGCGCTCTTTAATGGCGCGTGGAGCTCACCTCTGCGGCGGATCCTGCAGGGTTCGCCTCAGCTCCCGTTCACGGGGTGTGGTGGCTGAAATAGTTCCTTTCCACTCACAGTCCCGCTTGCTGCATCTGTTTTTCTTGTTGGGCGTTTTTGGTTTGTTTTTTCCCTCGTCTCTGCAGGTCGGAGAGTGCCGCCTCTGTGGGCGGGGGAGGGGAGCAGGGTTCTGCGCTTCCCTCCCTTCTCGTCCTCTTTTATGGCAACTTTCTTCTTCGGGCAGTTTGCTGGAGTCTTCCGTTTATCTTCCGTGTCCCAGTTCTCACTGGGACCTGCTGCTTTTCCTCCCTATTAACTTTTTTTAATGGGAGATCTTACTCGCAGCGTCTCCTCGCCGCCATGTTGCTCCGCCCCCCCCCCCAGTAACAATTTTAGACTGAAGTTTATTTTGGAGGAATGGTTAAGGAAGGGTGACATAATTTATTGAACTTTAAAAACTTCTATCCCACCACTAGTTCTTAGTTTGTTTATATTATAGTAGTTTTTTTAGAGAGTGAATAAAGTTTTGAGTGCTTTAATGTTGAAATATTCAAAATGTTCAAAAATGCATTTTTCTTTAGTTAGGTTCAAAAAAGCTATCTTTCTGTAGAATTTTGAAGATTTGGTCTATCATCTTTTATCTTCACTTTTGTGCCAGAAAGTATTGAGGCAATCTAGTCTAAATATTGTAATTCTGAGAGTGCATTTTGGCACTTGCCTGAAAAATGTCATTTTTTTGTACTTTGTTTTCAATATCCTCTCTCTGTTCCTGTGGTAACTCTTGCCCTTTGCTTTATCATTTAAATTAGGATTTTCACCTATATCTGTCTAAAAGAGTCATCTCCATCCCATTCAAACAATTTGGTACCTGTGAGGCACTTTCAAAGACTCAAATTTTTCTTTTGGCTCTGAAAACTCTAAACTTTTCTTCCATTATGTTTTATTCCATTTTTCTTTCTGAAAATTTTTACAAAATATTTTGCAAAATCTGTGTCCTTTTGTGCTGTAATCCGGTAGAACACTTCAGCTTGATTTTCTACCAAACTACTTCCCTCTTCAGCTGTATCCATTTAAGTTTTTAATTTTCAGAGTTATTATTTTTGTTTTTTATTCATCAATATTTTCACATATATCTCTGAATATATTTATTACATTATTATTTTTTTAAAGATTTATTTATTGATGCATAGAAGAACTGGGGTTTAGGCCATAGTTGTGGGGGCTGAGAGGATTCACCAGAGACAGAGTGGGGAGCAGAACAGGCAGATTGACTGAAATACACTGCTGAGGGGAGCAGTGGGTGAGACAGGAGAGGTCTGTTGTGCTATGCAGGGATCGAACTTGTGTTGCAGTGGTTGCAGGCAGCTTCACAGTGCCACATCTTAACACCTTGAGCCACCAGGGAGGGCCTGTTTAATTACATTTAAAAAAGTCATCTTTTTACTGTTAGTAACTCTGTTTTATGGCTCTGCTAAATTTGTGATTTTGCTAAATTTTGGTTTTCCATCTCGATACTGGCTTTTTTGACTGTTCATATTTTTGTGTTTGTAATTTCATGTTTACTATTATATGATTTTTTTTGTCCTGCTAGGTATAACTAGCCCCTAATGATTGTGAAGTTTGGTTATATACTAGTATCTCACCTTCTGGAAGTGAGTTTCTGGGTTCTGCTGGTGGAACCTGCCTGAGGCCTGCTGGGCCGTCCAGTCTCAAAGCATAGATTCATGGCCCACGGACTCAAATGGAAAAGATTTTCGTAAAGGATCACGGTTCTTCCTCATTTTTGCAAACTACTTCTTGCTCAGTTGGCAACCTATCTACCTCAGTATGTGTCCTTTCCCTCCTTCTGATCTTAGACTTTTGTTTCTAGCTCATAATAATATTGTTCCTCTGACTTTCCTGGAAATATATGCCATGGAGTTGTGGAGGCATCATGTTCAGTGTTAACCTGTCAGTATTCTAAGATACCTGTAATTGCAGAAAGGGGGGAAAAAGTCATTTTGGTGCCTGCTTTATTACTCCTGCTTGAACATTTTGGACCAAGCACTATGTGGACAGCCATAATTATGACTTTGAGCCATTGGGTACTATGGCTCCAGGATTCTGTTTGCAAGTTCTTCTGAACAGCATTTGGATGATGTAGGAAACTAAAAGCATCTACTTTTGGATAAAGTCTGCATATTGTAATTCTGAGATTGCATTTGGCACTTGCTAAAGAAATGTCAGTTTTCCAGCATGAGCGAAGGCCAGAGCAGCTGTTTTTGCTTTAGACCATTCAGTTTGAATGTCTATATAAGAGAATGTTATCAACTATCTTTGGAGTGAACAGTGAAGCATGAGAGTTCCCCACCTCATGAGAATTTTGTAAATGACAAATTTGTTCATAATAATACTATCTTGAGTTTAGGCATTGTGATCTCTTTTAGGGCTCCTTTCAGCAAGAATTTTAATACATATTTAATGACTATGTCACCACCTTTAATCCAGTCTCATTATTATGCCTCACATAGCAGGGATTTAAAAATACCTTTTTCAGCACTGCACACTGTTCTCATTTATACAACTGTGAAGCAAATTATTTAAAAACTAGGATGTTTTCTAGTCCTATTTTTTGTTGTTGTTTGTTTTTTTAGGAAGGGTCTATTATTCATTTTGAAGTACAGTATTTTCAATTTCCAGGATGCCAGGCATACTTTTACTCCAGTATAAGAACAAAATACATTCCAATGCCCAAGTGCACATACCCCCCCCCCCCCCACTATTTAAAAATATCTGTACTAATTTTCTCTCCCCATTGCGTTGGCATATAGTCAAAATTTGACTGTGTTATTTATTTGCTGTTTTGTGTGTTGGGGCGAGCAATGTAAAATAGTTTAAGAAATTCTACATTAAGGAGTCAAAATGACATAGCATTCAGTTAGATTTGTGTGTTGTTAGTCATTTGTTTAAAAAAAGGAGAATTTTGAGGGATTATTTTTGTCTTGATAGTTTAGCAGTAAAAAAAATACTGTCTTGAAAAGAGAATGATCAGTATTGCCCTGTGCATTTCTTTGGAGCTCTTTGAATGTAATTGAAATGTAATTGGTGTGATGTTTTTGATAAATTATTTATAGAAAATTCATAATGCATTAGAACTAATTTGTTTTTTTTATTTTTTTATTTTTATACAAGAGCGGGGGTATAGGCGAGAGTTGTGGGAGGGTGAGAGGATTCACCACAGACAGAGCAGGGAGCAAAACAGGCAGACGGACCGAAATACACTGCTGAGGGGAGCAGCGGGTGAGACAGGAGAGGTCTGCTGCGCCATGTGGGATTCTTCCTGGCTGGCTGGAATCGAACTGGCGCTGCAGAGGCTGCTTACGGCTTCTCAGCACTGCGCTCAATCCACTGTGCCACCAGGGAGGCCCTAGAACTAATTTGTAATAACAGTGGATGATAACTCTTTTTCCTTCTTAAAGACCTAATTATTAACCTTGTAATTAATAGAATAAGTGATTATGTATTTTATTTAAGAGACTAGAACTACAGCTAATTTGAAATGGAAGAGATCCTCAAACTCATCTCCTCAACATCTGCTTTTATAAAGGCGACACTAACAGCCTTGTTTTCTTGTCCAGATTCCTGCAGTATCTTTGAGGCCTTGCTGGGTCTGGGACACAAATGGTCTGGGTGTCAGTACAGTCCTCTTTTTACATACCTACCTGAATAAGGCCAGGAAGGGATGGAGTATTGTGACTCATCACTTTTGAACTCGTTACTGTTACTTAGTTGAATATAATGCTTCCTTAATTAACAAATGCAGGATGTTCTTCATTTTTTCCATTCTTGAGTTTCCTTTTATAAGGTAAAAAATTGCATACAAGTTTACTTTTTTTATTTTCTGTTCTTTTAAATACAATTAGTCATGTTTTATTTGGTTTGTTTGAATGTCAGGATGGTAGATTGTATTAGTTCATATTGACTCTTTTTTTCCCTCAGGAAACTTCTCTGGCATACCTAGTAAGTGGCAGAGGAGCCACTTGGGAGATAAAAGAATGTGTATATTTTGTTATTCTTGACTATTTAAAAATATATTCCTTGTAGAAACAAAAAGCTGGCTTTGGACTGATAATAGTATGAGGGGCAAAAATATATTGAAAGGGGTAGAATATGTTCAAATTTGTTGAAATTCTTGCACTTAAGTAACACTTATAAATGTTTCTCATGAATGATGAAAAGTATGAGTTAAGAGAAATTCATTTTGGAGTGAAAAATTTGAAACCAAATCAGTAAATATTTCACTTTGCCAGTAAATAAGCATTTAGTATATGCATAAATTTCTGTTTTCTTAGTTGTCAATAGAATATTGAAAATTGGTAATGTTAACCCTGTGACAAGGAGTTCAAGACATGTTGCAGTTTTGAAATGTGCATTCTTCCCCTGATCATCAAAGCATAAATAAACCTGATCAAAATCATTGATGACAATGTTTTATAAGTTTTTTTTTTTTTATAGAGGCATGTTATTTATTTATTTATTTGTTTGTTTTTGTTTATACATGCACTGGGTACAGTCAGAAGTGCGGGAGGGTGAGAGAATTCACCAGAGCCAGAGCGGGGAGTAGAGCAGGCAGAAGGAGCGAAGTACACTGCTGAGGGAAGCAGCGGGCGGCAGGAGAGGTCTGCGTGCCATGTGGGACCCTCCTCCGGTGGCCAGGGAGCAGCCGGGGATCGAACCGGCGCCTCCGAGGCCGCGGGCAGCTTCGCAACCCAGTGCTCAACCGCTGCGCCACCGGGGAGGCCCCTGTTTTATAAGTTAATAGCAATACAAAATAAAAATATTAATTACCATTTAGCTTGGTCAAGGATTTCATTTAAATAACTGTAGGACAAAGCCATAATCATCAAAACTGCATGGTGTTGGAACAAGAACAGACACACAGACCAATGGAATCAAATAGAAAATCCAGAAATAAACCCACAGATTTATGGTCAACTAATCTTTGACAAAGGAGCGAAGAATATGTATTGGAGCAAAGAAAGTTTGTTCAATAAATGGTGCTGGGAAAACTGGGTCACTCCATGCAAAAGAATGAAGCTTGACTACTACATAACACCATGCACAAAAACCAACTAAAAATGGATTAAAGAACTAGACATAAGACCTGAAACCATAAAATACATAGAAGGAAATATAGGTGAAACACTACAAGATCTGCACATCAAAGACATCTTTACAGACACATCACCCAAGGCAGTGATAGTGAAGGCAAAGATAAACAGCTGGGACTACATCAAATTAAAGAGCTTCTGCACAGCAAAAGAGACAATAACAAAAACAAAGAGAAACCCCACCGACTGGGAGAACATTTTTGCACACAACGCTAATGATAAAGGACTGATCACAAAAATCTACAAAGAGCTGATGAGACTCAACCAAAACAAAGAAAATAATCCACTCAAAAATGGGCAGAAGAGCTAAAAAGAAACTTCTCTGAAGAGGAAATGCAAATGGCCAACAGGCATATGAAAAAATGTTCAACATCACTTGTAATCAGGGAAATGCAAATCAAAACTACAATGAGATACCATCTTACACCAGTGAGAATGGCACATATTAAAAAAAAACTAGCAACAACAAATGTAGGCGAGGTTGTGGAGAAAAAGGAATTCTCCTGCACTGTTGGTGGGAGTGCAAACTGGTCCAACCACTATGGAGAGCTATGTGGAGATTTCTTGACCTACTAAACATAGAGCTTCCATATGATCCAGCAATTCCACTCCTAGGTATTTACCCAAAGGACACAGAAACATCAATTCCAAAGAGCACCTGCACCCCTATGTTTATAGCAGCACTGTTTACAATAGCTAAGCTTTGGAAACAACCCAAATGCCCAAAAACAGATGACTGGATCAAGAAGATGTGGTACATATACACCATGGAATATTACTTAGCATTCAAAAAAGATAAACACATGCAATTTGCAGCAACATGGATGGAGCTGGAAGGGATCATGCTCAGCGAAATAAGTCAGAAAGAAAAAGAAAAATACCAGATGGTCTCACTCATAGCAGGAATCTAGAAAACTTAAATAAGGGACCAGGAAAAAGAATAACTATAAGAAAGAAAATATCAAAATCAACAAACAACTATGTACCAGAGACACTCTATGGGGGGTGGGGGGCAGGGAAAGGAGGGATTGGGGTCAAAGTAAGGGGGCTGTAATTGTATGGGGAATGTAAAAATACAATCTAAATAAAAAATAAAAAATAGTATTGTAGCATCTCCAACTTAATTAACTCTGAAGGATCCTAAGTTCATTTTAATAAAATGTTTTCTGCTTTAAAAAATATAGGAATTGTGTATCATTTCCTATAAATCAATAAAATAAGTTTCCATAGAATTAAGGAAAATCTTTTGAAGCTTGAAACTTATTTGAGGAAAAATAGAAAGTACTACAATTATCAATACTTAGAAAGTATGACAATGTGTCACTTCATGATATTAATTAGTTGATTTGTTTAGAAAGCATGATACTAAAAGAGTTCAACTTGGCCTTAGTTCTTTGAGATCGATACCACAGAAGAAGATCCAGTTTCCCCCAATCTTTCATGATAGTTATTGAATATTGGATTAGAAAATCCCAATATGGAAATTTTATTTTTATATATCTGGCTTGGTTGGGGCTTCCATAAAACAAGGCCTTCCAATTTTTTTTTTTTTTTTACAGACTCCATAGGAAGAAACATATTTAATATTGGACACATTGTTTTTATTTGATAGAAGTGTATAAAATATTTCATAGTAAGTATCTACCATTTTTACATTATTATGTTCTGATATTTCTTCTTCCATCCCATTCTACTGAAAGACACTGATTGTGGTCTACTATATTGATTTTATAGTCTGAAGATGGGTCATAACTTAGAGTTTGAGCAACATTGCCATAAAAATTCTTTCCCATGTATTTTTTGGAGTGGATGAATTTGTATTTATGTATTATTAGCTAGTTGTTATTAGCTCTGTTTGTCAAATACATGATAGGTTTATATCTCCTTACCCCATGTTAGTTTCTGCCAATGATATATTGTATTATATAACATTGACAAGTGTTTCTGGACTGGTTTGAGACCCTTCAGTGCTTATTATTTTCTATTAAAGTAACATTGGTTTGTAATTTCATATAGGTTTCAGCATTATAAATGAACATCTGTACATACTATATTCATCTTCAAAATCTAGTTTCTATCCTTTGCTATATAATTGGCCCTTTTATCCACCTCTTTCCCCCTTCTCTATAATAATACAACACTATATATTTTTTTTATTGTACTGCCACTGGTTTATTTTTTATTATTTTTTCTTTTTTTAAATAATATTTGCTTCCCCCCACACCCTCAGGTGTAGTCCCCATAGAATTTCCTTCCCCAAGGTACCCGTGCACCATCACCTCAGTCCCCTGTGCTCCTCCCTCCCTCCCTCTGATCCCTCTCCCTCCTCCTCCCCTGCAGGATGTCTCTGATTTATAATTGTCTGTTTTTGCTTTGTAATACAACACTATTTTTATTCTTATAAGAGTTTGTTTTTGTTGTCTTTTTCGTTCATTTGTTTTATTTATCTTTGATGTGGAATGTATGGCATTTGTCTTTCTCTGCCTGATTTATGTTACTGACCATAATCCCCTCTATATCCATCCATGAAATGGCATCTTTTTTTTATAGCTAATTAGTATTCCATTGTGTGTCCTCCACATCTTCTTTTTCCATTCATCTGCCAGTGGGCATTTAGGTTGTTTCTGACTCTTGGCTATTGTGAATAATTTTGTGATAAACTTAAGGATGCACAGATCTCTTGGAATTAGTGATTTCATCTTCTTCAGATAAACACCTAGAAGTGGGATAACTAACTGAGACTCTCCAGACTTCTTTACCTCTGCCATGCCAAATAGCCAGACTCCCTAGACTGAGTCCTAAAATGAGAAATGTGAAGCAGAGACCCTAGCAAGCCCATAGTGGATATAGTGTATAAAAAAACAAAAACCAAAAACTTTTGTTATAAGGTACTGAAATTTTTACATATATTTGCTCCTCAGCATAGTCTAACCTCTCCTAATTAGTAGGGTATAATGTACTTGTGAGTTCTGGTGATAGGAAACAGTCTCCTTTTGAAATATTAACTTTGCCTAAAAACAACAATAGTTTAAAAATAAGTATATTATTTCATGTTTTAAGACAATGTGTTTTTTATAGAAAATTTGGCAAATGAAGAAAAACATGAAAAAATTATATACCCTTAATGCTACTATCTGGAGGCAATATTTTTTGATATTTCTATGGCAAATACATATTTTTACACAATTAGTTTTGACTTTAGCTTTTTCTCTACTGGTGTTGCTTAAGTCATTAAATGTTCTTGGAACACATGAATTTCATGCCTCTGCAATGCTTCATCACATAAATGAAGCAACTATTATTAGGTTATTCTTGTATTGTCAGATATTTAAATTTGTTTCAATATAAAGAGCTTTAATGAACTAAAATCTCAGTCTTTGGCTGTCAAAAGCAAATAATAAGGTAGAGTAGGATCTGAATCTACTTAATGTTTGTTTCATCTTCCCATGTTTGCCTCTTTCTGGCTCATAGTGGGTCCATATATTCAGCTGCCAAGTAACACTTCATAAGTACATACTTAATATGAAACTTACTAATTACGTAAACACTAAGAATTTTATTATTTCCTCTCCTCCATCTCCAGCAAATAAATTTGGTTGTCCTTCTGAGTTCTTTCTGTCAGCAAAGAACATTGTTATACTAGATGCATAAGTGAGAAATTGGGGTCATGCTCATTTCTCCCCTCTACACTGACAGATTCCATTAAACTTGGCTTGATTTTACTCCTGACAACATCTCAACTGTATTTCCATCCTACATCAGGTCCTCATTGCCACTCAGTGGCCTTTCTGTTTTCCTGTGCACCATTTCTCCCTTTTGCTGCTATAGTGTTTTGAACCATTGTATATCACCCCCTGCTTAAATTCCCTCTGTGGAATCCTATCATGAACTTTAAAGGCAAAACCCATCCCTCTTCACTTAATTTTCAAGGTACTTGGTTTCTTTCCTGAGTATCCTCCCCTGTCATTGCCATTAGTTTCCTTCATTGCCTGCCATTGGGTCACAAATTCAGGAACTTCCCAAGGCTAATCTGAAACAACTCAGGCAGGGCAGGGAGGGCTGTGCAAGACAAAAGGAAAATGCAGTTTTAATGAGCAAACAAACTTACTGAAGAAACTGTTTTGGGTGACAAATAAGTAGTTTTCAGTATTTGCCCACCAAATATTAAGTTTATATAAGGTTTAACATACAGTGGGTTTGCTCGTGTAGAGTCTAGATTATTTCCATAATACATTTTACCTCAGTGACATATCCTTGGGCAGCTTTGCACATTACTGTCATGGGGGTGAGGAGGGTGGTGGTGGTGGTGGTTAGGAACCTCTGATTGCTGGGAGTCAACAGGTAGTCATGTTTTCTTGATTGCTTTCTCTAACACCTGCTATGGACTATTTGCATCTGTACAAATTGACAATTCACATGTTAAAACCCACACCTATATTGGGTTAGGATCTATAAAATGGGGCAATTAAGGTTACATGAGGTCATGTGGATGGGACTCTCATATATTGCATTAGTGTCCACTTAAGAAGTGACAACAGCAAGAGTGACCACTTCCTACTCACCTTCTCCCACCAGCCATGCCCCCCTCCCTCACTGCTTTCACACAAAGAGGATGGTGCCGGCCTATTACAGAGAGGTCTCAGCAAAACCTGACCACTTTATTTCCCTGATCTTGGACTTCCAGTCCTAGAACTGAGAGAAAATAAGTATCTGTTGTTTAAGCCACCCAGGCTATGATAATTTGTTATGGTAGCTCAAACTGATTAAAACTGTGGGCCCCGGTCCCCATGGGAAGTTCATTTTCAGAAATCTTTACTTGACAAATATTTCATAGAGTCAGACATCTCTGCAGTGTTTCCAGGCATAATCAGGTATTATCTTCCTATACTCCTAAATTAGCTTAGGAAATCACTGGTTTTCCTGTAAGTTGCAGGTCAAACTTTTCCTCCTTTTGGAGAAACTTTGCCATCTATCTGTTCCAGACAGATTTAGATAGTTGTTTCTTGCAGCACCCCTTGCAAGGTGCACATATTTCCACTAGCATCTCTATTATTCTATGATAACTGCATATCTGACATATTTCCACCCGAAGTCTCCATTTCCTAAGGCCATTAACTATGCTATTTCATTTTTGTATCTCCAGTGCTTAGCATGTTGCCCGCAAAAGAGTAGATGGTCATAAATATTGTTGAATGAATAGACAGATAATAGTGGTTTAGTAGTTATTCATATATTGACTTTAATCTTTTGAAGATTTGTGTCCTTTCTCTTACAATCCAAGCAACCAAGCTTCATGTATTCATCTTATCAAAACCAGCTGTCAAGAAAGGATTTCAAATTATTTACACTAGATTATAGATAACTGATAACAGTTTATGTCTCCCAAGGGAATTTCCATTTTAACAGGAATAGAATTCTTAAAGAAGTAAATCCTTCCTGGTAGAATTTTAGGCTTTAATAAGCATATGGGGTTGGTTTTAATTGGGGCTAGAGATGGGACTTGAGAAATTTTCTCTTTGCTCCACCTTCTTATCTGGCATCCTCTGCCTCAAGTTGAGACCAGGCTAATACCTGCTGGTTAACAGAATGTACTGGCATGTCAGATTACACAGCAAATTCAGTTTTGTTACTTTTGCACTGCATAGATCATGTGAACTTCACATCTGGTAAATGTTTGCACATAAAATGTGTATCTGCCAAGATGTGTGGTTTCCTGGTACATCCCAGTGACTGTGAATCAAGGTCACAAAACCAGCATTGCAGAGTTTTGGTGACTTGGAACTGCATTCTTCTTTCAGTTATTGAGAAAGTTGCTCTTTTAGTTTCTTTGAAGACCCTCCATATCAACTTTATAGGATTGAAAAATTTGGGTGATTTAAAGTCCATTCAGCTGTTTGTGGTCTCATCCTATAGAAACTATCACACAGGGGTGAGAATCCTGTCTACTTAAAAAAAAATCTCCAAGGAAAGTATTTCCCGTTTTTCTTCAATGATACATTTTTATGTCTCATAGCATCATTAAAAATTTCATTCTCATACTAACTTAAATTCTGCCTAATTTAGTTTTGTCACCTTATTCCATTCTTTGTGGAAGGAACATCTGAGTTTCATAAAAACTGCAGTATTGAAGATACCAAGCTGTACATTGTCCTATAAAACAAAACAACTCCCTCACCTCATCCCTCAGGAAAAAAAAAAAATTACAAAAACAATTCTAGATAAATTAAGTTAGGAAAATGGGTTTCTCTGATTCAAAGCAGATCTGCTCATTACTAAGTCTGCTAGTTAGACTGGAACTCTGACATTTTGGTGTGTTGTATTCTCAACATCCCTAGTGAATTCTGCCCTGAAAAGTCAGTATCAATACAATTGAGGAAATGGTTTATTTTATATTGTTTAAATTCAGAATGTAGTTAAAGCATTTCATGGTTGTTGCATTTTCTCTCTAGAATTATAAAGGAGAGGAACAAAGGCCTGTCTCTTGAAAAGTAGTATCATTTAGTATGTGGAGCCATGTAAATTAAATGATGAGGAGGGGCATTGGTAAAAAACTACCTTTCTCTCTCATTTCTAGAAAGAATATAATATTCTTTTCATTTGAGGTGAGGAACTCAAAGTGACTTACCTTGACTGTAAAGTCTACCCCATTGAGGATTCATCTCTGCCTGAAAGTTTTTCGTTATTTTTCTATTTGGTAAATAAATTAACCTGGGTATTATTTCTGATGTTGCTTTTAAAAAGTAAAAATTGAAGAAATTTGGATTCTTTGAACAATTCTGTTTAATATTTGTACTTTATAAACACATCTGTTTAGTATTTGCACTCTGTTGATCTTTGGGAAGAACAATTGAATTAAGGTGAAAAAAGGAAACCACAAAATAGCAGGCATTATACTGATTGTAGCATTTATATGTACACTTCCTAAAGATAAGATGCTTTGTGAAATGATTAATATATTTAAAAATTAAAGGTCATGAATATATTAGACATTATAATTTTGTCTGTGATTCGTATTAGTCACACATTCTTGACATTTGAATTCCCTTTCTTTAAAATGATTTTGTTTCATGCCAAAGTCCCCACAAGCCTCTTTTATGATGTAAACCATTTTCTTTTCATTGAGTACCTGAAACAGCACCTCTTTTGGCCAGAAGCAAGCTGAAAATTCACCTAAATGGCAACCATTAAGTAGCCAAATGCCTGAATAGGTTCTTGTTTTGGTCATTTTACCAATTACTGTAGGTTCTCTCTGTACTTCAGCAGAGGTTTTAGCTACTTAATGTTTTCAAGTTTCTTTACTTGCTGAAACAGTAGCAGGCACTAAAAATGAAGCTGTTTTAAAATTAAGTGTTTCAGAAATTTTGAGTCATTGCCTCATTTAGCAGGTGTTCAAAATCAATAACAGATCTAGTGGTTGCATAGTTTCTTAGTAGTTAAGGATCTCAAAGTGACTTCAAGAAAATGGCCATTTGGTACAGAGGCAGTTGTGTACTTTAATAGAAGCCTTATTGTAACTTGTATAATGTTGAAGAAACATGGAATGTTTTAATGGTTTTGTGGGGGGAAAATTTAAATTGTGGCTTTGGAGGAGTCACTGGTGTTTAAGCTAATTTTGTGGTTAGAGTGATCTTTTTTAGAATTTTGAGAAAAGGGAAATCTCTGAACTTATTTCCCTAGAGGGTCAGGATTTTGTCTTTCCCTAATTGTTGACTTAAGTATTCGTTTTGCTATTTTTACAATGCACAGTATCTTGCTTAAGAGCTGTATTTTTCTTTTATCATTCTCAGTTACAGTTGATTTAGGAAAAGTAGTTGGTGTGATTTAGTTCACAGGTTCTGATAGATAAAACAGTACTTTTTGTTAAACATCTTTAAATACTGAATTTAACAGAATTGGGGTACTGTCCAACCATAATATTTCAGCATAGCTGTCCAAATGAAATCTAATGTGTCATTATTTTCATCAAATGGCTCAGATTGATGTATTTTTTCCAATAAGGAATTTGGTAAAATAGAGCAGTGTTAGGAAAACAACAGCCCATAGTGTCACTCTTTGTATGTTTTGACTTTGTTAAATCTGCTGATTCTCGGAAACACAATAATTTTTTGGTACTAAATATGATTTAAAGGTTTTGTTTATGTCTATTATGTTGCCAGTAGAGATTAAGACTTGTTAAGAAATAGTCCCTCATTGAAATAAGGTATGTTGTTATCAGAATGGAAAATGTTAAAATAATGAGCATTGTTTGTTTTAATTTAGGCCAGCACAAATTATAAACTGTAATATATAGTTTTGTTAAAGAAAATTATAAATATATATTATAAATAATGGAACTCGGTCACATATGGTGATGTGGCCTCATCATTCAACAAATCATTGTTGTCCTTTTTTTATAATGATGTAAATATTTCATTCAACAAATAATTATTTTTCTTTTTTTATGATTATGTCAAGTATTATGAAGGGTCTGAGATTTTACTCTACCTGTGAGCTACAGGTCAGCCTGTCCATTTCATGCTGACAGTCAGGAGACTCATGAATCGGAGAAAAGGGAGTTTATTGGCCACAACATAGCGTACAACATTTCCTTGGTATTTGCATTGATCCCTTTTGCTCCTCCACCCTTCCATGCCCCATGAGGGCAATGTGGAGGCATCTAGGTGGATAAACACTGCATACAAAGTGGTGAGGAACTTCAACCTTAAGAAATCGCTTTTATTAAAAGCGTGCACCAAACCAATCCAACATTTGTACTGGAGGAAAAGGCCATTTTTCTTATACTACACAGCAAAATAAAACAAAACAAAACAAATCAAAATAAAAAGAACCTGCCCTCATCCCAGGAGGGAGAAATTACTTCCCAAGACGACTGTCTCCCAACATTCTTGGAAGATAAGTCCAGAGTAAAAACTGATTCAAGATGAACAGAAACATCTTGCAGAATTATTCCTACACATTATAATAAAGTAAATGGTAATGTAAAATTAATGTATTATGTGTCAATTTATTTACTTTTATCAATGTATTTTTGATGACAATCAAGATGACCCATATTGAATTTTGTTAACCTGGCGATACCTAATGATATTACATTCTTGAGCACTTTGATTTAAAGGTAGTTTATCATGAATGTAACATGCAAATAGTTTTATACTGATTAAAATTTTTACATAGTTTTTTAAAATTGAAACTATTCCTTCATCTATGAAAATCAGTATAATAACTAATTATCAGAAATGATTTACTGGTATACTTTGTTTGCCAAAATATACTGAAAATGACAATATACATAAATTCTTAAAAGAATAATATACTTTTATTTAAAAATTTTAATGATTTAGTTTTTAGCATGGATAAAGATGAAACAAGAAAGTAAAGGTGTTTTCCTTATATTGCCTTCATTGAGGACACTTTAACTCTTCATTGGGAATGGAGGAATAAAATCAATAATTTAAAAAGCAATAATTTAAAACGCAGAGCAATTAGACATAGAAAAACATAATATCTGCTGTCCTCCCTCAATTATCAGCCACTATCAAGTTTTCAAATGAACACAACAAATACCTGTACTGATTATCATGGAGTGTGATATTGATAGGAGTGCTGTTTATTCCAGAAGTGACTGACTCAATCATAGCTTTGCTGGAGATTGCAAGTGGTTTTATTCTGAATAGACTGTCTTTCTTTTCTCTTGATATGTACCTTTACTGCATTTAATAAAAAAATAAATATATGAACCAATTGAAATAGTAGTGTAGCAGTGCTATATAGGTCAAAGTACAGTGCTAAGGGAGAGTACAGGTCATTTTGTCGGTTCGCAACTGTGCACTTATTGCAAGACCACTCAGACTCAGTGAACAACAAAAAGGGGTTTATTTAACAAGTGGGAGGAAAAAGGTGTCTTGCAGGCCATAAGTGGCTGGCTCTCTCACCCCAGATAGTGTCCACTGTGTCCTGAAGTCCAAAGCAAAAGGTTGCTCATTCAAAATGGCTCTGAACCATCAATGAGAGCCTGGAGCTTGTGGCACACTGGCAAGTGGTGGACAAGGATCCAACTCACAGGGGCAATTGGAGGTGCTCGCAGGTGGGGCTACTGAGATGACACTGCAGCAGCCCACAGTAACCAGTCCAAAGGTGGGGCTGGATAGCACCAAATGCTGGACCAAGCAGCAACAGAAGTAACAGTAGTGGTGGACAGCTCCCAAAGGTGACCCAGACACAGAGTGCAGGTCACCTGTCAACAGTGCTAGGTAGCAGCACTGGCCAGTAGTGCCGGTTACCACCAGTTATCAGGAGATATTAGACACACCAGTGTTAACAGCTATTTGTTAGCTATTGGAACAAATCAGTTGCACAACAGCTCTTTGAGACTCCAGGTTGAGGCCTGTGGTGCTCCTTTCAAGCGATGTCAGAGGCAGAGGTAGAGGCAGGTGCAGTGGCCCAGTCTCCACAAAGGTCTTTGACTTCTTTCTTCAAAGGGTGGCTGCTGGATGCGGCTTCTTTCTTTGGAGGTTGACTACTGATCCTCTTTCTTTCTTCTTTCTTCAGAGGCCAGGAACAGAATCTCTCTAAGCTGGCTCTTGTGCTGCTTATAGCCTCTTTCAGGGTACCCCATCTTACAGTCTTGATTGGACCATTTTCAATCCAAAGTGAATGATTGGACCATTTAGCACTGGTTTGTTTCCCATTTGCAATATGAGTAATTAACTAATAAGCGGGACTTGAACCTTATTTCTTTAGTTTGCACCTGATTGGTCCATTCTATGATCTAGGCTCCAAATATGAAAGGGAGAAAATGGTGCCTGCAAAGACCCAACCTTCCCTGACCTCAGGAGAGGCTCATAGGATGATGGGTTCTGTCTAATGGATGGTAGTACCACCTGGTACCACTTCAGCAGGGCCAGATGTAACAGTATAAAAGGTGGAGAGTTTTGCAGCAATGCTGGGACATGGGCCTCAGCTGCTGCAGAGTGGGCCCCACTGGGAGTCCACCATGTTTTTCTGGGAACTCTATGTGGCCTCTCTACTGCCTGCAACCTCATTCTCCTCCCTGTAGTCCTGAACCAGGGGCCACAGGGCTTGCTGTTGCATCCCTGACCAGACCTTGGTGTGGCACAAGACAGTCTTGTCACTGCAGACCCAGTGGGGCCATGGGTGGCAGGTGGTAAATGCCCACCTCCCATTGCCACTTGCTGCCAGTTGCATTGCCTGCAAGCAGTGTGTTCTGGGAAAGGGCACTGGAGCCTCAGGATGGGGCTATGACACTCAAACCCAGCTTGCATGGGGGAAGGGCTGCCTGTAGCCTGTGTTTACTGGCTGGTGTTGGGAGCTCCCACTGGCATGAAACAACTGCTGGAGCAGCAGTGTGGGAACCACCACTGCTGTTACTAGCCGCTTTCAGCCACCTTCGTCAGACAGCCTCCAGTTGTATTTGCTGGGGGTGGGAAGTGAGGCGGTGGTACCAACAAAGCTGGCACATACCACCACTCAGGTGGCTGGAAAGAGCCTGTCTTGCCCAGAGGCCTCAGGGATCCAGTTTCACAATCATTTGAGATCTCTGGTGTGAGAGAAAAAAATGTTAAAAATAAGTGTAATCAAGGACATAGAATTAGTCCATTCACCCGGCATTGCCAGAGTCACCAAGTACATTTAGTTTTATGGAATCTGGGAGTTCTGATCCATGTGATCCCTTTTACAACTTGCCAGTATCTCCCTGGGAGTCCCTTTTTATAGAAGAATACGAGTTTAAACTGTCTGAAAATATATCTGATTGACAATAACATGAAAATCCTCTAGGCTAAAAGCCAAAGAATCTTTTTGTACATGATTTTTTCTTAACCTTAAATGTAACCAGATGATTTTGCTTTCAATCTACTCAACTGATTTTAGTGAATGATTTGTCTTCTAGTGGGAAATCTGCATTTCATCATAGATAGGGATTACTTGCCTTAAATTTTACTCCCCAGAAAAGCAGTACCTCTTTTCTATAATAGTCTTTTAAGTACACTAGACTCGGATTATGGATCAGTTTCATTGTAGGCATGAAATTTATAGCTTTGCAGATGTATGGATTGAGAATCATGAAACACATAAGCAATATCATCATCTGAGTGAGTGAAGCATGGTAAAATTTCTCAAAGATAACATTATTAAAATGTTTTATGATTAGTTTTCTGTGAAACCAGAATAAAATAGAAGGAAAATGCTCCATTTTGAAAGGACTCTCTTCATATAGAAATAATGTAAAGCAAATACAAGTCCTGCAATTGTGTGGTAGGTTTCTGTACTTGATTTTATTTTTTAGAAGATTTATTTATTTATGCATACAAGAACTGAGGTACAGGCCAGAGGTCTGGGGGGTGAGAGGATTCACCAGAGACAGTGGGGAACAGAACTGGCAGATCTACTGAAATACACTGCTGAGGGGAGCAGCGGGCGACACAGGAGAGGTTTGCTGTGCCATGTGTGTAGCTCCCTGGCCGGGGCTCTAACTAGTGCTACAGTGGCTGCAGATAGCTTCGTAGGTTGCATCTTAACCCCTTGCACCACCAGGGAGGCCCTCTTTACTTGATTTTAAATTGCTTTATAAGGGGGAGCAGATTCCTGATTTAGTATTTCAAGAACATTTGACTCTGAAACAAACACCCCAAAAACATTGATAGAAAAAGAGTAAGGCTTATGTCAAACCTGAAATAGAAAGACTGACCCAACAAACCTGAAATTAGTCTTTTTAACATTTTAAACAAACTGATGCTTCTTTGACCTTATTGCCTTATTCTTTGGGCAAAGAAATATGAACAATGGTGCTTGATTCCTAGTATGAAATGTTACTTAAAATCTTCAAATGCTGTTTCGTTCTTCAAAGTCTTCTAACTACCAGTTCTTGAAGCAAGCTTTTGCTGACTAAATTTGTGATTTTCAGTGGGGCTGATTTTTTTTTCTCCAGACCATGTCTGGGGACATTTTGTTTGTCACAGCTGGAGGGGGTGCTACTAGAATCTAATGGGTAGAGAGTAGGGATGCTGCAAAAATCCTAAAAGGTACAGAATAGACTCCACAATTAATACTTTTTTGGTCCCAAATGTCAATAGTTGAGAAATCCTAGACAATATACATAGTAGTGCACTTAATGACACTATCAATGACAAAATATCAGTTAACAAAAGGCAGATTTTTACCTCAAGATTGGCATTGAACTGTGCAGGAATCCTATGGCTTTAGAGAGACTTTGATAAAACTCCTGGCTCTGTCTTTATGTCACCAACTTCTTTTAATGTCTCTGAATCTCACTGCACTATTGAAAAATGGAGTTAATGGTATATTTCCTATTTCAAGGGTTTGTAGGATTAAATTAAATAATGTATGTAATTGCTTCGTCCTTTGCCTGATTCCAGTAGGATCTAAATTAAAAAAAATATTATTCAGGATACTATCAGAAAGAACTTTGTAGCAGTTAGAGTACAGTTGACTTTTACTGTACTCCACAACCACAGTCTGTATTCTTTGTTCAGGCCAATCATTCCACTTAGGTGTGGCACAAAAAGAAGTTACCTCAGAAAGTGCACATGGATTTGCATGCATCTATCACTATTGTAAAAGAAAAAAGTGAGGCAAACTATTTTACAAATGGTGGGTCAACCATTCAAATATTAAACTGATTGACTATAACATGAAAGGCATGAGTGTTTTGGAAGTCAGTGGTTTTAAGCTGTGCCCTCTAGGAACTCATAGCTGATTAGGTGACTACCGGGTGAGTGTATATTACCTAGAGGAAAGTGATTGATCAGATGATATACTATGTGTGTTCAGGAAAGGGGGATTCTTTTCAACTAAAATAATCAGTTGTTTTTCTATTCATATTTTTGTAAATCTTGATGTTAAAATTTTTTAAGGAGAAGGGGAGGAATTATTGAGTTATTTCAGTGAATGAGGTATACTTCAAGGTTGCTTTCATGCCATTTCATGTAGCATTCATCACCATCCACATAGATTTGGTAGATTTATTCCTGATTTTAGAGAGGAGGAATATAAGATTCAGAGAGACTTAGAAATTTGTTTTAATTTATACAATAGGTGGTGCTTCTGTACTTTTATGCATGCTTACACATGTATACTGCCAAAAAACTTATTATTTTATAAATTTTAAAATTTATATAGATGGCATCAAAGTGTTAATTTCCTCCTGGGACTTAGTCTCTTCATCTATTGACATATATAGCTCTGCAGTTTCATTATTAGTCTTGGAATAGGTATGGTTTATTTGTTCTCTTATTGATGGACCATTATGCTATTTTCATTTTTTCCTTGTTATTCATAACCTGTGTGATACAAGTATACACATAATATATGTATATAAAGTCTCCTTGTATACATAGTAATATTTCTCAGAGTGTACTTCTAAAGTAGAAAAATGGGATTATAGGATATGCTTTTTACAACTTAACTAAGCATTGTAAATTGCCATTCAAACTCATACCACTGTATTTTCTATTTAGAAGCCCGAATTTCTATTTTCTTATATATTCTTTTACTTCTGTTAACATATTCTTATTTAAATGATTTCCCCTAATAATGTATATAATTTTGTTCCTTTCTTAATCTTACATCTTATTTTTATTGCCTTATTTTCTTACAATGCTAAATAGAAGTGGTGTTTGCAGGCATCCTTGTATTATTTCTGGCTTTATTCAAAGAATTGTTCTAATGTTTCACCATTACTATGTTTACTAAAGTTTTTGATTTTATTATATTAAAAAAGCTTGTCTTTTTATTTTGAAATGACTGGATGTTGCACATTTCAAAATAATGAATCAATGTTGAAATCTGTATTTTCTGAATCTGTTTAAAATGTTTCTTTTGTATCTGTAGTATGATGGGTATGAGATGATGAAATCCCAGTCTATGACAGAGGCATTGGATATAAAACAAATACATAGAATCTTAGGGATTTTGTTACTAGTTGTGAGAGAGAATGATCAGAAAGAGAGTTTGGAAGACTTTCATGGTTCTGATTTAAGAGAGCTGAAATGGTAGAATCATTACTTGAAAAGTATTAGAAAGAATAGCAACGCTTTAGTACTAAGTAGATTTTGAGCCCACTTAAAGATTTGTTGAAATGATTAGAATGTTGACTGTTTAAAGTTGATGTTCAGCAGACATTTTGATATGGTTATTTAAAAATGGACTCACAAATAAGAGTCAAGTATTTCCTGGAGATAGATTTGTGATTTAATGATATCAAATTAATATTAAAACCATAGGGAAGGATGAGATTGCCCATTGAGAATTTGCATTGGAATAATAAAGGTGAGGCGCTGGCTAACCCCTGAAACCTAAAATCATCAAGGACAGTAAGAGGAACTTAAAGAGGATTCTGAAAGTGTCACTCAAAGAAGAATGGTGTCCAGAACCTCAGGACGAAAATTTCAATCTAAAAGTGCAACCTATATAAGTCAAATGCAAGGAGGCAAAATATGTTGAACAGAAAGGTGATATGATTTGGTACTTAGGAAGTTACTTGTGCCCTTAACAGGGTGGTTTCAATGGGATGCTGAAGTCAAACATTGGATTGTAGTGGGATCAAACTTCAGTGAAAGATGAGGAGGAAAACAAGTGAAGACTCCTCTGAGGAAGCTTAGCCATGAAGAAAAAGAGAGAGGGCGAGGGCCTCCCCGGTGGCGCAGCTGTTGAGCGCTGGGTTGCGAAGCTGCCTGCAGCCTCTGCGGCGCCGGTTTGATCCCCGGCTCCTCCCCGGCCACCGGAGGAGGGTCCCACATGGCGTGCAGGCCTCTCCTGCCGCCCGCTGCTCCCCTCAGCAGTGTACTTCGGTCCTTCTGCCTGCTTAATCTTACATCTTATCTTACATTCACCGCTCTGGCTCTGGTGAATTCTCTCGCCCTCCCGCGCTTCTGAATGTACCCAGTGCTTGTATAAATAAATAAATAAATAAATCTTTAAAAAAAAAAAAAAGAAAAAGAGAGAATGAAAAATACAAGTAAAGAGAAATTATCCTTTAAGAATTAATTGTAAGTTTCTCAGTTTTAGAATTTCCTTTTGACACATATGTCAAAAGTGTCGATTACATTTTACTTTAATATGACTATGAGAGAGTCACTTTAAGTGGTGGAGATCTAGTCAAGTTGTATGATTTTATTCTGAGTTGATTTCTTCAGGCCTATATTTACCTGTCCCCTTGGCACTTTTTACTTGTGGCTAAAATCTCAGTCATGCAAATGAAATTCATATGAAGCAAATTCAAAGCCTAGAATCAATCCCTGTATAACAATGAAGTCCTTAAATAATAGTAAAACTATGAAAAAAATGTAAAATATAGTATATGATAATTTAAAAGTCATTAATATGAAATATAAACTTTTTGATATCTTATTTGTGGCCTAAAAACCATATGGCAATGATCAAATGGATCTCTAACTTGGGAAAAAAAAATGAAATGAAAAAATAATAGCTTTGCCAGTTTGGGATAAGCTGTGGAGTCTATTTTGGTTGTCATGATTCAGTAAAGCTATTAAACCCATGGACTCTGTTAGCCTGAAACAGAGGAAGTCCTTGTCCCTGTTCTTGCTCCAACATTAGAATCAGAGGACAACCATATTCTAGATTCTGTTTATTCTGGCACAACTTCGTTCATTGGATTTATTTCCATTTTAAATGATATCTTTGCCAGGTGATGTTGGTAATGATTACAAAAATATAAAAATATGTCTTTAATTCTGTGAGATATTTTCCATATGTTTAGCTATCATTTGAAAATTATGTTCGTGATACGATGAACATTTTAAGTTGCCAAATTTATTTTTATAATTTTGTGAAAACTACTAACTTAAGTTGGGTTGTAACAAACCAGTTCAGTGTTCCCATGGAAGCATGATTTCATCCCATCTATGAAAACTGGTTTTGTTTTTTCTCCTTTATCATGGAACTTGAATCTCAGCAATGTTTTTCCTGTAATTCCTGCTCCAAGAAAAAGAATACAGGTTTCCAATTAGATGAATATTCACTTTTAACCCTAGGGACATTTTCATTCAAGGAGATAAACAAACAATGGCCATTGTCTGACATATTTATGATTTAGGTATTTTTATTTTAAATTTTTTTTAAAATACTGCGGTCAATCTTCTGTCATGGTTATTCCAAATTATGTTTAAATTACTTAATACTTGCTTGTTCCTTATTTTATGTATCAAACTGATTTAGAACTCTTAAGTGAAAGACTTGTGACATTTTCTTCATTTTTATTTTCTCCCCATGCCTACCCCAAAACCTATTAGAAGCTGCTTCTCAATAACTTTTTATTGAAGCAATAATGATATAAATATTTTAGTGTCCCTAGGGTAAATGGTTTTCAGGCTTTTCTGCCCCTCTGCCAGTAGGATTGCCCTGCCTCATCGGGTACCTGCATTTGTTACATTGTTATAAGTTATGTTGTTTACTTCTGTGGGCCATTGCAGCGGTATTGAGATATCTGCCCAGAGACCAAGAAGCAAGAGAGAGACAGAGGAGAGAGAAGGGGAGAAAGAAGCCAGAGAAGCCCAGAGTGAAGACTTGCAGGGGGCTTAGAGGCACCCTTGCCTGCTGTGTAGCCTGAGAAAGCCACCGAGGGCTCCAGGACTTTCCTTTACCCGGTCTGCTCGAATCATAGAACCTGCTCAGTGCCCATCCTGGCCCTACAGTGCCTCTGTGGAGCCAGCTTTCTCAAGGTTCTGTGGCTACAAAGACATATAAGATAGTTTCCCATTTGTAATTAGGCATCTTGGAAGGGTAAAGAATGAAATGTATGTGCATGCTACTTACTGTTTAACCCCAGGGAAGACTGAACTTCACTATCTTAGTCTTTACAAAAGTCCTAGAAGATTGTACTATTATACTGATTTTTCAGGTGAAAAAAAACTAAACAAGGTTTGAGAACTTTTGATTGGTAGATCAGGGTTTGAATATCAGTTCTGAACTGACAAATGACAAATTTATTAGTTGGAGAAAGAATTCATCTGCACATAAAGCAAGTAGTAAAAAATAAACATGGTTTGTGAGGAGTTCTGGTAAGGAAAAAGTTATGTGGAGTAACCGTGGATAATGTAAATGAAAGCATTATTTATGACATGATAGATTCTTCAGTATGTCTAATTAGCACTGCATTTCTGTTTTTTATCTACTGGAATAAATATTTTGTCTCTATACTTGCTTTTTAAATGTCTGTTTTTTTTAAAGCACACTACACAATGGTATATATTTTGATTTTAACAAACAGCAACAAAAGGAATACATGTAAATTGATTTTGCTCATTACCATGACTTTACAAAATGTCAGCACGCTCAGCCTTTCTTTTATAAAAAAGAATACCAAGTCCCAGGAAACAATCCAGTTGACTTTTTCTTTCTCTCTTAAATTCTTGATAGCAGAGTTAGATTAAATATAGTCTTCCATTTTCCAATCTAATATACTTTAAGCCAAATAATGCTTTTACTCATTGATTTGTAACTTATAAGGTATACATTTTTTATAAATGCTAAAATAATTATTTCATTTTTTTTTCATTTTTGCACAATGTATGCATTCTCATTTTGGTTATATTCCCCATCAGGTATATATTATTAATGAATAAATATGATTCAAAAATGTTTAAGTCTATGCTACTCATTTTCTCGTGCTTCAATAGCTATTATGAAAATAGGTTTCTGTGGAAACTATGCAATTCACATCCATGTGCAAAGTTTTCTTAGAGATCACCGAACACTTTAAATTAATTATTAAATTTGGTAGTAAATTTCTCTGTCTCCTTTGCCTGTATTTTTGTGCCTTTACCTTGGGGATGCTTTCTTCCTGTTATCATTGACTCCAAGTATTAGTTTATATCTTAGTGATCTGGGCTCCTTGTATGTGCCAGGCATTTTTATTTTCTTTGATTATTTGATTTCCTTGGAAGGGAAAAGTTGTATGTTTAGAAAGATAATTGTAAGAATTATTCTGTTTAAATGCTAAGTCTTTATCAACATGATAACATCGTGATAAATCTAGAATTTCTCCTATAAACAGACTACATTAGAGTAGAACTTTTACTATATTGCAAAAACATGTTATAAAATCACTTATTTACTGGTTTATGTTCTCTTTAGGATTATTGTTATTTGGGATAGGGCTCTACTGCTGACCAGCAGTTAATATTAAATAATATAAATCAGTGGTTGTTTGTCAGTAATAGTCATAGATGTGATAATTGCAAGTAGAAAAAATAATGATCCAAATATTTTAAAGTGAAGCTAAGTATATATCAATTATGAGAAGCTCCAAGTTACCCTGAAGCATTTCCAGGAAACCCTCTAGTATATCATAACCACAGTTTGACTGAAGAAACATATTTAGAATTGCTGATGTAGGTTTAGAGATTCATTGGGTTTTTGTAAATGTGGCTCAGATTAAGGGATTTTATTGATTAGTCAGCTTTAATTAGTTTAATTTGAAACTGGAAGTGGACAATCTCATGAAGAAAATAAGTAGTATGAATTTTTGGGGAATAATTCAGTGAAATAATGTTTGCTTAAAAAGGGTAATTTCACTTATGTATATCGCACAGATATTTAAGCTACATTACCTCCTCCCACATTGGATTAATCAGTCTAGAAACATTGCAAACAAGATGAGTTGTTGTCTTCTTTGAACACAGTAAATAATTTAATGTAGTGTTTTCTTCCTACTGTAGCCTATCAGGCATTTGCTGTGAGTGTACTGTTGTAATTAACTGCAACTAGGAATTTTGTTTGTGATATATTTTTCTAGTAAATCCTGATAACTAAAAAGGGTTAAAGTAAGAAAATGACAAAACACTTCGTAGGAAAAATTTTGAATAGAAAATTTCTGATCAGGATATAATCTTTTATTTATCTTATATGTTACTTATTTTCTCCCATTGTGTACTTTGCACTTTTATTATTTTCTTTTATTAAATATTTATGCATACAAGAGCTGGGGTACAGGCCAAAGTTGTGGGGTTGGGTGAGAGGATTCACCAGAGACAGAGTGGGGAACAGAACAGGCAGACTGACTGAAATACACTGCTGAGGGGAGCAGCGGATGAGACAGGAGAGGTCTGCTGCGCCATGTGGGTTTCTCTCTGTCCAGCCGGGGATTGAACTCGTGCTGCAGAGGCTGCAGATTGCTTCATAGTATGGTGCTTAACCCCTTGTACCACCTGGAAGGCCCGCACTTTTATTATTTTATATCATTATTCTTTGAGTAGTTTATAATCTAAAGAAAAATACTATACTGTATCACATCCAAAAGTTGTTTAAAGGGTGAATATCATCAAATACCCAATCCATGTTCAGTTTTCTCCGATTGTCTCAAAAATATCTGTGTACAGGTTGATTTTTTTTTTTAAATCAGGATCCCAACAAAATCCACAATTGTGTTTAATTGATGTGTCGCTTAAATTTCCTTTTATTTTTATAGCTTTTCTTTATTGAGTGATTGTACAATATTCCACTTTCTAGATTTTGCTGATGTCATCTTCTTGGTGTCATTTGACACATGCTTGAATTTCTGTAGTCAGGCTTTATTTTTTATTGACCAAAAACGACTTACAGATGGAAGTATGCTCTTCCTAGAATGTCCTGTAAGTGGCACATAAATCTTATTTGACTTTAGTAACAGGAAGGTAGGTGAGTGGGTTCAGGTATAGTTGAATCTAATGCATCTCCTAACTCCTCTGTAACCTCTCACCTAATAATATTAGCAGCACTGGTGATCCATGACAAGGTCCATTATTTTGTTAAGGGCTGGAAAATATGATTTTCTAATTCTATTATTTTTCTGGCTTTTATTAACTTTTGCCTACTCAACTGTTTTATTACCCTGAAATATCGTCTATATACTTGGCTAAATATTGTACCATAAATATATTCCTTTTTTGAAGAGCTATTTTCTTTTGAATTAATGGTTGCGTTTTTTCTCTTGCTATTTTTGCCACCCACAGATTCTTAGTATTTTTCCAAATGCTCTATTGTATTGTATAGTCTATTGTGTCATCCTCAAGTTTTTTTTCCCCGCTGGAAGTAATCTTTCTGGAGTCCTCTATGCTGTTTCCTTTGAGGTCAGCTCTTTTCTGCACTTGTTTGTAGTCATTTTTCTTTGTATCCTGGAGCATCCTTTTTTGTTCTTCTAGCTTGGTTTACTGTGCTTCTGGGTGCCATGACTTTCTCTTCCTTGATTTACATAAGTATTTTTAATAGGAACATATCTTCAGGGATCTTTTAAAGGTCTGTTTTTATAGATTTTTGTGTTTCTGAGTCATATGTGATGAATTTGTCTTATTTGATTTGGAACATAGGGTAGTGTGTTTTCAGAAAGTATGTTGCCAAAGGCTTCTCTCCCCCATCAAACTTTCCAGGGCCAGGGTGGGAAGACTTTTAGGGTCCTTGGTGTTTAGGATGATGCTAAAGCAATAGCTTCTTTGAATCTTTTTTTTTTTTTTTTAAGATTTATTAATCTATACAAGTACTGGGTACAGTCAGAAGCGTGGGAGGGTGAGAGAATTCACCAGAGCCAGAGCTGGGAGCAGAACATGCAGACTGATGAAGTGCACTGCTGAGGAGAGCATAGGGCATGGCAGGAGAGGTCTGCGTGCCATGTGGGACCCTCACCAGCAGCCGAGGATTGAACTGGCGCTGCAGAGACTGCGGGCAGCTTTGCAGCCCAGCGCTCCACTGCTGCGCCACTGGGGAAGCCCACTTCTTTGAATCTTTAACCTGTCTATCAAATAAGGGTTTTAATGATCAATCTACTTACCATACCAGATTGTTGTAGAGAAATAGGATAACAAATATCAGTTGTTTAGTTACCACAAATGCCATACGCTATCCAGGTAGCAATAATTAATTCATATTTTGGGGGCCGTGATGTGGTCTGTGGAATTCCAAAAGTTCTAACTGTAGTACAGTTGTTTTAATGATAACGCAAATAAACCAACCTCTAAGGTACTTCTATACATGAATTAATTCTTTATTTTTACCAGTTTGCCATCAATCTGTCGTAATTGATGCTTCCTTCTACTACATTAGTAATGGAAATATAGAATACAGTAGGGGTGTGTGTGTGTGTGTAAAAGCTAGAAGAGCAGAGATTAGTATTTCAGTTTCCCAGTTTTTTCTGTTTCACAAATTTTGTTCAAAGGCAGAGCCTATAAATAAGCATGAGGGTTAGTGTCTCATGAGAGGACTATTTTTAGTCTTCACTTTTATTTGAAGGTTTTACAGCCAAGTACAGCAACCACATTTTGAGATGGCTTCTTTCCTGATAGTCTCTCATTTTGAAAACTTTTGTTACATTCCTCTTACCAATTTCCATGCCTTTTCCCCAGCCCCACTGAAAGATACACTAACTGCAAGGAGACAAGGAAATTTCCTTTATTGTTGTCTTCCCAGAAATTTACTCATGAGTATTTTGATTTCAGTAAACTATTATAACAACAACAGTGGAAGATCATATAACATAAGGTAAGGAAATGGGAAATATGAAGAGTAAAAGAGGATAATGATTAATTTCTCACTTGATTTCCATGAAAATCAATTCTTAAATCTCGCAGGGCTTGTTGATTTTAAAAGTGGAGTGATCTACTAATGAGAACCAAATTATGGACTCATACTTAAAAACCACCATTAGATTCACTTTGCATTTAGGAAAAACATTTTTAAATTTAATATATTCCACGTGGTGCTTGCAGTTTCATTTTATCTCCTGCCATTTTTTCTGCCTGCTCTCACCCTTGTGCAGACCTTCCTTCTGTACCTAGAATAAGACAAATTCACTTCCTAGGAAGAAAACGTTTGTCCTCAGTTCTGGACAAGGGTGGCTCCTGCATATCGCTCAAGTGTGAGCTCAAATGGCACCATTTCAGAGACAACTTCCTTGACTTCCAAATCTTACGGTTCCCCTCACCTCTTTCGGGCCCCAAGTTTGCATTATCCTAGTTCCCCTTATCTTTGGCTTTGCTTTCCATGGTTTCAGTGATCTGTGATGAACTATAGTCTAAAAGTAAAACATACAATATTTTTGGGAGACTAACCATATTCACACAACTTATCATAGTATTATTATAATTATTCTGTTATTATTATTGTTAATCACTTACTGTGCCTAATTTATGAATTCAATTTTATCATAGGTATATATTCATGGGAAATAGTATTTGTAGGGTTTGGTACTATCTGTTATTTCAGGCATTTGTGGGGATATTAGAACATGTCCCCATGGATAAGGGGGAACTGTTGTGCGGTTTTCACTTGTTTATGGCATTTACTGTTATCTGAAATTGTCTTGCCCAATTATTTAATCTCTGAAACATAAACTGCATAAAAGCAGACCACTTCTGAATTCCGAGCACCTATAGTAGTGTCTGTCATATGGCAGGCATTCAATGTATATTTGTTGTTTAGTGAATATTTTGGGAAGAGTTCTGGAGTCAGAACCTTAGTTTAAGTTTTGGGTCTCTGCCTATTACAGTAGATGTGGCAGGTAAGCCATGTTAGCTAAAGAAACCTTATTTTCCTAACTCTTCCTATGATTAAATGATTAGTGTTATCTCAGATAACACTGGGTAGAATCTATGAGTGGAAATCCTGGGTCGCGTGGTACATATACTTTTAATATTTTGAGAAACTTCCATACTGTTTTCCATAGGAAAACATTCACAACAACAGTGTACAAGGGTATACCATGTATGCCAATGATTTTTCTGGTTCTTAAGTTGGTGAGCTGGAATCTCATTTTGGTTTTGATTTGCATTTCCCTCATTTTCAGTGACAAAGAGCATTTTTTTTTACATGACTTGGCCATATCTATATCTTTTTTGGAGAGGTGTCTATTTCGATTTTCTGCTCAATTTTTTATTGGCTATTTATTTTCTTTTCGTTGAGTTGCCTGAGTTCTTTGTAGATTTTGAATGTTAGTCCCTTGCCTGATGTATGATGTGAAAATTTTTTTCCATTCTGTAGGGTATCTTTTTATTTTAATAATAGTTCTTTTACTGTGCAGAAGCTTCTCAATTTACTGTAGTTTCATTTGTTTATTTTGTTTTTGTATCCCTTGCTGTTAGAACCAAGCTAAAACGTCCCTGAAGCCGATTTTGTACCGTGTTTTGCCTGTTTTCTTCTATGAATTATATGGTTTCAGGATTTAGAGCAAAGTCTGGAATCTATTCTGGTTGATTTTTGTGTATTTTGCCAGATGGTGGCATAGGTTCATTCTTCTGCATGTGACTGTCCAGTTTTCCCAGAACTATTTATTAAAGAGATTCCCTTTCCCCATTGTATGCTCTTTGACTCCTTTGTGGTGGATAAACTGTCCATATAAGTGTGGGTTTATTTCTGGCCTCACAATCCTATTCCATTGATCTGTGTATTTATTTTTATTACAATAGTGTGCTGTTTTGATTGTGATAGCTTTACAGTATAATTTGAAGCCTGGGAGTGGTTCTTTTTTTTTTTAAGTCAGAATTGATTTAGCTATTCACATTCACTTATGGGTCCATATACATTCTAGCAACATTTGCTCTATCTCTTTTAAGAATGCCATTTAAACTTTGATTGGGATTGTGTTGGATCTATATATAGCTTTGAGCAAGATTGCTATTTTAACAATGTTAATTTTTTCAATCCATCAGCAAGGACTATCTTTCCAATGCTTCATGTCTTCTTTTTTTTTTCAATAATATCTTAATGGTTTTCATTGTAAAGGTCTTTTACTTCTCTTGTTATTTGTAAGTATTCTGTTGTTTTTGATGCAATTATAAATGGGATCTCAGTGAGAAAGTAGAGAAGCTGTGATATCACTGAATGTCTTAAAAATAGATCTAATGGCTTGACCACCTTGGTTTCCCTTTTTGCGCCCTTTTACATGCCTTTAGTCTATTGCTTGCACTATCGGCAGTGGAGGTTTGTATTTTTAGTGAGCTATTGATAAATAGATTTTAAAATGTCTTGGTACATGTTCTTAGGATCAGAGTCTTGTCTCCCACCCTGTCCTCTGCATTTGTTTCAGAAAGACACAGACACTAAGCCGCAGGTCGTTAACAGTAGCAATACTCTTTCTGGTATTGTAGAAATGTCAGCATTATATTTATATCTGGATAAAGCAACAAAATAAAAGCCAAAAACTGGAGTGTCTTTTAAAGCCAGTTATTCAAATTGTGACCTGTGGTTCAACACTAACAGTATCAACATCAACAGGGAGCTTGTTAGAAATGAAAAATCTCAAGTCATTAACTGAACCAACTTAATCAAAATGTGCATTTTATGGCAGGTAGTAACTGGCAAACAGAAAAGATTGTTTTGAATTTGCAAGTGTAGGGGGGGAGCGGTCAATGTTCAAAGAACTGTTGGATTTTAAAAACCCCTAGTAAAGAATTCAGCTGTCATATTATTATGAAAATTAATCCTAGTGTCAAAACTAGCTGAGCACTGAATATCAGATAGGTAAATAAGAGCTCTTGTTGATTCGTATCAATGATAACAATTGAGAAATGAAGATGTTAAAGGTTCCTTGCCTCTCTATTGAGAAATGAAGATGTTAAAGGTTCCTTGCCTCTCTCAGTGGCAAACCTTTAGAAATGTCTGCATGAAGAAATTCTCTTTATGCTTTCCTATTTGGGATAGCTAAATTCTCTACCATAAGAACCATTCTTATCATTTTTTGCATCGCCTTATACAAGGTTCTAGAAATTTGATGTACATTAGCATATGAGAAGTTTTTAAAAAGTATTTGGTCATTTGCCCTACAATCTAAAGCTAGGATAGGACTGGGACATCCCTATGTCTAATGAGCACCCCATCTATATGTTTAACTAGATTGAAGTAGATACTAGCACTTGATATGTGTTTATATGTGGTATATAAGAGTATGTATGGTGGGCCTCCCTGGTGGTGCAGGCGGTTGAGCGCAGTGCTGTGACGCTGTCCGGAGCCTCTGCAGTGCCAGTTTGATCCCTGCTGGCCTCAGAGCAACCCACATGGCTAGCAGACCTCTCCTGTCTCACCCGCTGCTCCCCTCAGCAGTGTATTTCAGTCAATATGCCTGTTCTGTTCCCCACTCTGTCTGTGGCGACTCCTCACACCTTCCTGCACATCTGGCCTGTACCCCAACTCTTGTATAAACAAAATAAATCTTAAAAACAAAACAAAACAAAGTAAAGGAGTATGTATGGTGAGATAGCCATAAACATTTTAACATACCAGTTATGTTTCAATGATTAAGTAACATAGCAGTAATATGAACTTTATACCCTTTTTGTAACTTCTACTGTTTATCAATCTAGAAGAAAATAAAGTTAGACAATTAGATTTAGCCCAAGAATTCTGAATGAATTAGATACTACATAGAAAAAAAATTAAATTTTTTTTTTTTTTTTTTGGTGGAAGGACAAAATAAATTAATCTTGGCGTTTTTGGAGATGAAGTTAGTATTTATTAGTACACATTGTTGCCATAAAACAGCACATCCTGGTGATGACTCACCCAAATATGACTTTCTCTGATATTTTTTGGCTTTTATGGCTCTTTGTTTAGAAGGACCAGCTGCATTTGAGAAACAACAGTGATATTATTGGAGCATTTCTTGCTGAGTTTCAATATATGTGACAACTTACATAGTTGTCGGTCATTCAGTTTAATGGCCTTAGACAAATTTACGTACCCAAATGTAAGTATTTCTACCATCCAGCAGGTTTATTTGTGTTACTTTCCAGTTATCTTCTCCCATGAAAGGCAAATGTTTTCCGATTTAGCACCATAGGTTAGTTTTGCCTGTTTTGGACTTTATATATCTGGAATTGTGTTGAATCCAGATAGAACCTTTTGTGTTTGGCTTCTTTAATAGAATATATTTAAAATTTATTCATGTTGGGTATAGCAACAGTTTAGTATTATTTTGTTGCTATGAGATATTTCATTTTGTAAATATAATACACAATTTATCATTTTCTTGTTAATATTTGAATTGTCTTTACTTTGGGACTATTATGAATAAAACTTCTATAGACATAGTTAAAGTCTTTATTGGCCCATGCATTCATTGTTCTAAGTTATATAAGTAGGACAATTGCTGGTCATAGTTTAACTTTATAACAAAGTGAATCTAACAGTTTCCGAAGTGATTACATTTTTCACTTTCACCAACAATGTATGAATTCTGATTTCTGTAATTAGCCATGTTAAACATTTGACATTGTCAGTCTTCTTAATGTCACACCAATTTTAATGGATGTGAAGTGATATCTTATTGTGTGGTATCAGTTTACATTTCTCTGATGACTAATGGTGAGTACCATTTCATAAGCTTACCGGACATTTCTATGTATTCTCTCGTAATGTATCTGCTTGAGACTTACCTATTAAAAATTGGATTGTTTTCATTTTTATTATTGATTTCTAGCAGTTTTGAAAATGTATTTGATATATGACAATTTTTTAAAAAAAGATTTATTTATGCATACAAGAACTGGGGTACAGGCCAGAGGGTGTGGGCGTGAGAGGATTCACCAGAGACAGAGTAGGGAACAGATCAGGTGGATTGACTGAAGTACATTGCTGAGGGGAGCAGCAGCTGAGACAGGAGAGGTCTGCTGCACCATGTGGCTTGCTCCCTGGCAGGCCGGGGCTTGAACTCGTGCTGCAGTGGTTGCAGATAGCTTCATAGGTTGCGTCTTAACCCCTTGCGCCACCAGGGAGGCCCTGATGTATGACAATTTAAAGAAGTATTTTATTCTTTTTTTTTTTAATTGTAGGTCTTTTTTTTAATATTTTATTTTATATAATTCTTACATTATTTTTCATTTTTGCACAATGGATGCATTTCATTTTGGTTATCTTCCCCATACAATTGCACCCCCCCATTATTTTGATCCTATTCCTTCCTCTCCCCACCTACCCCCCTGTAGTGTGTCTCTGGTTTATAGTTGCTTATTGATTTTGATTTTTACTTTGTATTAATTAATAAAACCCTTATTTAGGTTTTCTAAATTCCTGCTATGAGTGAGACCATCCAGTATTTTTCTTTTTCTTTCTGACTTACAAGAAGGATTTTATTCTTAATAATACAAGAAGTATTTTATTCTTAATAATAATAATACAAGAAGTATTTTATTCTTAATATCAGCATGTATGTTCTGTAGTACAAATTTTATTTTTGTTCTGTTTAGTTTATCTGTTTTCTCTGTATACCACGCATGAATGAAATCATACAGTGTTTGTCTTTGTCTGGCTTATTTCACTGAACACAATACCCTCTAGGTCCATTCATGTTGTTTAAACTTGGTAAGATTTCATCTTTTTTTTTTTTTTAATCCCTAAATAGTATACCATGGTATAGAATACATATTCTTCACCCATACATTAATTGATGGGCACTTCCTTTGTCTTGTTTTGTACACTGTAAATAGTGCTACAATAAACATGGGGGTGCATCTATATCTTTGAATTAATGTTTTTATAATTTCTAGATAAATATCCAATAGTGAAAGAACTAGATCATACCGAATTTCTATTTTTAACTTTTTGTGGAATATCTATCCTGATTTCCATAATAGCTGCACCAATTTAAATTCCCAGCAGCTGTGTATAAGTATTCTCTTCTCTCCACATCCTCTTCAACATTCATTCCTTCTTTTCTTTTGGCAAATAACCATTCTCATAGGTGTGAGGTACATTTCTCTAGTAAGAGATGAGAAGTTATCTTTTCATGTGCCTATTGGTCAACTTTGTGCCTTCTTTGGAGAAGTCTCTATTCAGGTCCTCTGCCCATTTATTGACTGAATAATTTGTAATTATATTTATTTATTTTTAAAAAAGATTTATTTATTTATACGAGAACCGGGGTACAGGCCAGATGCACGGGAGGATGAGAGGATTCGCCAGAGACAGAGTGGGGAACAGATCAGGCAGACTGATGAAATACACTGCTGAGGGGAGCAGCGGGCATGGCAGGAGAGGTCTGTCGCGCCATGTGGGACCCTCGCCTGGTGGCCAGGGATTGAACTGGTGCTGCAGAGGCTGCAGGCAGCTTCTCAGCCCAGCGCTCAACCGCTGCGCCACCAGGGGAGGCCCCCTAATATATGCTTTTTAAACAGAGCTTCCTATTCACTAATATAACTGCATTATAAAATTTTTATTTTTTAAAAATATTGTTGATCAGTTTGAAATATTTTAAAATACTTTAAAATTTCCCCTCTGATTTCTTTTTTTTTTTAAACTGGATTATTTAGAAGTATGTTGTTTAATTTCCAAGTATTTTGGAAATTTCTTCTTTCTTTTTTCTAAATGAATGTCAAATAGGTTAAAAACATAATCTGTGTAATTTCATTTCTTTGGAATTTGAGGCTTATTTTCCCCCTTCAGTATGTGGTCTGCTCTGGTGACTATTCAAAATGTATTACAAAAGAATATATCTTCTGCTATTAGTAGGTGGAATGTCTGTAAAGGTCAACGAGGCAAAGCTGGTTGGTAGTGTTTTTTAAACCTTTTGTTACCATTATTAGATTTTATGTCTAATTCAATAATTACTGAAAATTGGATATTAAAATTTCACATTTAATGATAATTCGCCTATTTTTTTATTTTTTGCTTTGTGTATTCTTAACCTTTATTTTTTGATGTTTACACATTTAAGGTTTTTAATATCCTGGTGTGTTTCCCATTTTATTATTATAAATTTCATAATAATTCTTTTTTGTTGCCTTTCTCTATGTAATATGTCCTTTTTCTCTGCCTAGTTTATATTGATTTTCAACTGATTGAGTATGATGCTTTTTATCTTGCTTGGGACTTGTTGAACAAGGGGGGATTTTTCTGCTTGTAAAAATATGCTCATTTTCTCGGTAAATATTTTTCTTTCATTTTTTCTACTTGAAAATTTAACTACTTTTATGTGGAATCAAGATCATTTGATATTGTCATGTAGATTTCACACGTTTTGCTTTGTTTCTATTGATTTGTCGTCACATTTATTGATCTTTTCCTCTCATGTATAAAGGTAAACCCACTGCATGAAATCTTTTTTTTTTAAGATTTATTTTATTTATTTGTGCATATAAGAACTGAAGTGTAGGCTATAGGTGCGGGGGTATATGTGTATGTCTGTCTGTGTCTATGTGTGAGTGAGAGGATTCACCAGAGACAGAGTAGGGAGCAGAATAGTTAGATCTACTGAAATACATTGCTAAGGGGAGCAGCGGGGCAAGACAAGAGAGGTCTGCTGCACCACGTGGGTTAGCTCCCTGTCTGGGGATGGAACTCTTGCAGCTGTGGCTGTTGATAGCTTGATAGCACTGAGACTTAACCCCTGTGCCACCAGGGAGGCCCTGCGTGACATCTTTTCTGATATAGTTCTTATTACATGCATTACAGTTTGTATTTTTTAAAATAGTTTTTTTCCTCTCTTTTCAGAAGTTGCCAATATTTTTATACATCATTTTCCATCTTATTCAAGATATCTTTTAACATATTGATCATAGACATTTTGTAGGCCCTATTTGATGTTTCAGTTATTTAGATCATTGCTGCATGTGCTTATATTGAGTGCTTTTCTCTTATTTAAAGTTTGTTTTCTTCTTATATGTTAGGATATATCTTCCAGGGTTTTGTATTTCCCAATTCTATTTTCCTCTCTTGTTCTTTTTATTTTCTTTCTGCTTTTTGCTATTTCTTGCTCCATTATTGTGAAGGACTGGAGTGTTTGGAGACACTTCTCTCAGTATTTTTGCTTCTCCCCAAGCTTCCAGCAAGCCACTTCTTTGTATTTGAGGAATTCCTGCAGACTTGAACAGGGAAGGGGAGGGAGATGTCTCTCTAGGCTGTTACACACTTTTCTCAATTTTCTCTGTATATTTACTCCATGGGCTCAGTTAAGGCTGGTGGGGAAGTGTTGCTGAGTGGGGGTCTTATTCACTCTTTAGCTAGAACCCCTCAGCATTCTAATTTGTCACATCAGCTTTAATTGGTTTCTTGGATGTTAAGGCATGTTATGGTAATTGCTTTCTTACATAAATGCTATGGTTTCTTGTATTTATTTCTTCTGAGGAATGCTTAATTTCTGCTAGGAATAAAAACAACCTTGAACCTCTTCTATCTTTAATCCTTTATAAGATATGAGGAGTTAATACTCCATTAAAATCTCTCTTCTCTACTGGGTTTGAAAAAAGGCTTTGGTTTTGTGGTTTATACGACATGTTTTCATTCTTGGGAGTGATGGCTTCTTACAATTTACCACATACTAACCAGAAGTGAAGATCTACGGTTCATTTAAAACACATTAATGTCCAATGACTTGAATGTTTATGTATCAAATAAAATAGATCTTAGTATTTATAGTTACACATTATTGAAAAATTAAATCCTATAACTTGCTTTTGTCATATAAACATTTTCACCTGCTACTCAGTATTTCTTAAACATAAATCCATATTTACAAGATTTGCTAACTCATTATTAAAAATAATTTGATAAGACTCAAAAGGGACACGAAAAGGAGGAATTCTAGTAAATATTTTGAGCAAAGTTCAATAGTTGAGAAAAGTTATACTTTTTTCAGGAAAATAATACAAGATTATCCAGAGTCATCTTCAAAATTTAAATTATTTTAATTCAGGTAACATTAGGATCTTCCCCATCAAGTATCACCATTGTAGTACACCCAGTACCAAATCACCCATAGTCCTCACCATAGTTGGTTGTGCTTCTTTTTTTTTTTTTTTTAAATAGAGGCATGTTTTATTTATTTATTTGTTTGTTTGTTTGTTTTGTTTATACATGCACTGGGTATAGTCAGAAGCGCGGGAGGGTGAGAGAATTCACCAGAGCCAGAGCGGGGAGCAGAGCAGGCAGAAGGACCGAAGTACACTGCTGAGGGGAGCAGCGGGCGGCAGGAGAGGTCTGCGCGCCATGTGGGACCCTCCTCCAGTGGCCGGGGAGCAACCGGGGATCGAACCCGCGTCGCAGAGGCTGCGGGCAGCTTCGCAACCCAGCGCTCAACCGCTGCGCCACCGGGGAGGCCCTGGTTGTGCTTCTTTTTCTTTGTTCTTGCCGCTCCCCTTCATGCTCACCCCACCTGGATACTTACATTCTGTAGTCAGTGCTCAAGGGTTACTTTTGAAACTCGTATATCTAACCCTTAGTTTGGTTTCCCTTTATGCCACATATTTGCTGGCTCTTAAAATTTGGCTATTTAAGAGATAGCTAAATTAATTCTAAGGATTGTCAAATTTGATGGTACACTATTGGGTAATAGTTAAAAATTAAATTTATAATGCCTTGGTGTTTGTCTTTATTTTTAAAATATAGTTAAGTTTACTTTTTTCTTTTTTCTTTTAGAAATCCTGAAACCAACATATTAGAACAAAAACAAAACATGGCTCACCATATTATATTTCTTTGGATCGTTTTGGTCCTGCTGCTTCAGCATTCTGTATTAGCCGAAGATGGGGAAATAAGATCAAGTAAGAACTATCAGAACTGTCCATTTTTGCTGTCTACAAATTGTTTGTGGAAATCAATTTAGGGGAGTACAAGCAGTGGCCATAAGGATCTTACTGTCTTTGGTGCTGTACTTCCCTAAATAAATGGTTATATTATGCACTAACAGAGGAAAAACTTCATTCGAGATATTGGGAGAAAATGCCATGGTAATTGTTTATTCTGTTAGCTCACCAGATTTTGGAATAAATCATCTGGTATAAAATCCATGTTCAACCATTTATGAAGTTCCTGATATGAAGAGAAAGGAAGCATCTGTCGCCTCATAGAATGGTTTTCAAGGTTATCACATTTGGTTATCTCATAGAGATAATTAGATAACCCATGTAAATGAGATGATGTATAAATATGGCTTGGCACAGTGACATTTCTCAATAGGTAAATGGTGACATTAATTCAGATTGCCTGTAGAAAGTTGGCACTGGAGAATGAGAGCAGGGTTAAATGTAGTTCTGCTACCCAGGCCATCCTTTACAGATATACTGCTTTTTAAAAAGTTTGCTTATCTCCATATTTATAACTAACAAAGGCAAATACCTTAATATAAATTAAATATGGTTTCTATAAAAATAGTCATTTGGTTTGAAAACTTGATTTAACCAGCATAAAATTTATTAAATTTATTTAAAATTTGCACACTTCTTTAGTTTCATCTACCCAAGCACCTTTCTGATTTTGTCATTGGCAAGAGATTCACAAAATTTAGGGGCTTATAGCTGGTTAGTGTCATATAGCTGGTTAAAGCTGGAGCTAGTATTTAAACTATTCTTTTGATCATCAATACATTCCTTCTGCATGACACCAGCAATTCATCTCACTAAGGAGGAAGTCCCTTGGAGTGGTATTTTGTCTGGGGTTTATAAATGGCAGTACTTGCTTTTGTATCCATGCTCTTGGCTAACCTTGCAGTTATGAAATATATGAGCAATGGCTCTGGAAAGGGGTTGGAAGAGCCAAGAATAACCTTGTGAGAATTTATAACCACTGAATTAAGTGGCATACAAACATGAGCAGGTTCAGACAATACTGATTCTCATAGCATTTAGGAAGGACAACATTTCAAAGTTCTTCAAATATAACTTTCATGTCCTTTCTTCTTCCCACAAAAACCCCAATAAAAGCATATCTCAGCCTAGTTTCCAAAAATAATAAAATAACTCTATTCCCTTGAGTTAGAAAATCTACCTCTGGGCATAATTCCATTCTCCTGTCCCTGCCCTGAACCCTGGCCCTGTCACCATGGCATGGTTGTTGGAACAGTGTCTCTCACCCTTTTGGATTTTACCACCACCTGCTCTATGCTCTATGACACTTTAGAAGTAATGTCATAATTATCGTTACAGTTTTGAGACAAATTCTTGTTTTGGGTAACTTCTTGAGTTTTATACTTGTTCACATGACAGTAGTGTTCACTTTTGCTGATCACTCTAATGAGTGAGTTGAAATCACTCAAAAATTGAGACCTTTTCATGTGAACCTTGTCATTATCCCAGCTTTATAAGAAGGTAAAGATGAGGAAAAGAATGGAAGGAAAGGAGGGAATGAGGAAGGGAAGGGAAGCGAGTGAAGGAAAAATGGAACTGTTATGGAGATGCAAAAGAATGGTAATATTGTCACTAAACCCTTTTGCAGTACCATCCCTTATAATTATTATATATTATTTGCAACATGTACAGGAAATAAATCATAACTAATTATAATTTCAAAGTGGGCACCTGATCACTACTTAAGGAGAACTTTAATATGAATAAAAACAGAATACCTAAATTTATTATAATATTACCTTGCTTCATCTCATAGTCTTCCAACTTATCTCCAGGGAGATGTGGGTCTTAAACAATAGTAATCTTACTGCTTTGACTGCTGAACTTAAAGAAGAAGAAGGCAGGTGCATCTCTTCCTGCTGTGGATCAATTTGTCATTTCAAACTTTTGGAAAGTACCCAAACCAGTTTGTTATTTGGTCTGTGTCAGTCTCTCATCTTTGAACTTTTGACTTGGCTCTTCCGTATGATGAAAATATCCTCCTCCTCATTTGGCTAAACCTTTCCTCTCAGATTTCAGATTGCCTGACGGTTTTCCAACAAAACCTTCCCTGACTTTCCACATTTGAGTTTTAAATGTTCTCATAATACTTTGTATTTTCTCTAACCAGAGAGTCATATGTCTCACTAGGCACTGAGCTTTTTGAAATATCTCATGCATCTTAGAAACTAGTACATAGTATGGCATCAGGCACACGTTAGCTTATTCAACATAGACAATGAAAGAATAAAATAGGGTTAGAGAGTTGCTAATACTACAGAAAAGAGAGTGAAGATTGTTTTCTTTTTCTTTCTGCAGATAGAACTTGTCTAGGTAGACCTTGCACTAGAAGATAGTCTTTTCCCTTGATAATTTAAAACAATGATATTAGTGTATAATGAAAATTGTGCATTTATTTTTTTTGTGTTTTCATTTATTCAATGGAGAAATAAAATAAAATGTTACTTAATGGTAATATTGCAGCTACAAAGAGATATTTGGATACCATATTCCTATACAGCCTGCATTTGTTATTTCCTGTTTTAAAGATGAACCATTGATCCTTAAATGATTAAAAAAAAGAAAAATATCAGGGGCCTCCCTGGTGGTGCAAGTGGTTAAGCACCACACTATGAAGCAATCTGCAGCCTCTGCAGCACGAGTTTGCTCCCCCGCCCACCAGGGAGCAACCCACGTGGCGAGGAAGACCTCTCCTGACTCACCCACTGCTCCCCTCAGTCTGCTTGTTCTGTTCCCCACTCTCTCTGGTAAATCCTCTCACCGCCCGCATCTCTGGCCTGTACCCCAGGTTTTGTATGCAAAAATAAATAAATCTTTTTTTAAAAAAGAGAAATATCAGCAAAAACAAAGCCCTTATTTATGAAGAATTGTTACTGAGCAAGACAGCATGTCTTATATAATCCTTGCAAACCTGTTGTGAAATGGTTACTGTTGTCTTTTTTTAGTTTCAGCTTTATTGAAGTACAATTGGCACATCAAATTTTAAAATATTTAAAATATATACTGTGATGATTTGATGCATGTGTATATTGTGAAAGGATTTCATCCATCCAGTTAATTTGAAAAGACCATGCGTTGAAAACCTTTTGCTTTGTATATAACACATGTGCTTTGATGCTTTCTTTTTTACCCAGGTTGTCGTACTGCTCCAACAGACTTAGTTTTCATCTTAGATGGCTCTTACAGTGTTGGTCCAGAAAACTTTGAAATAGTGAAAAAGTGGCTTGTTAATATCACAAAAAACTTTGACATAGGACCCAAGTTTATTCAAGTTGGAGTGGTCCAGTATAGTGACTACCCTATACTCGAGATTCCCCTTGGAAGTCATGATTCTGGAGAGAGTTTGCTGACAGCCATGGAATCCATTAACTACTTAGGAGGAAACACCAGAACTGGAAAGGCCATCCAGTTTGCACTTGATAACCTCTTTGCCAAGTCCTCGCGATTTCTGACTAAGATAGCAGTCGTACTAACAGATGGTAAATCTCAAGATGAAGTCAGGGATGCAGCAGAAGCCGCAAGAGACAATAAAATAACATTATTTGCTATTGGTGTTGGCGCAGAAACAGAAGAAGCAGAGCTTAAAGCTATTGCCAACAAGCCTTCATCTACTTATGTGTTTTATGTGGAAGACTATATTACAATATCCAAAATAAGGGAAGTGATGAAGCAGAAGCTTTGTGAAGGTAAGCCTTAATATAATTTGGAAACAATTGGACTTTCTTACATTTTAGGATAACCATTCCTTTACACTGGTATAAATATATTTAATGCAAGTTATTTATAATAATTGAAGAAAGCACAAATTTTTGTATTATAATTAGTGCATATAACTTTTTTAAAAAATCACTTTCTTATGAAACCTATAATTGGAAAATAATAATTTTGTTATGTCTGTTGTTTTTTCTCTCCTTAAATTACAAAATACTTACTGTGGGCATAGTAGAAAATAAAAGTTGTAAGAATGAAAATATATGTAACATATGATCATATACTATTGTTGATGAGTTTTTACTGTTTTAGTTCAAAACTCAAAATCTTAGGGACTGAAGAGAAAAATACCTCTTTTTAGCAAAACATACAATTTATTCATATTAAAATTTAATTTCATTTCTACTATGGTACAAGTATGGCTGTACTTTTTATTAAATTACAAGTGTGATACCTTTACATTTCCATCATGTTATATAAGAGGGTGATTATCTTAAAATAAGTTTGGTAGAATTTGCCCTTATTTATTCTGTTAATTGCTCTGTAAAATATAAGCTGTGTTTCTCAATGTGAAAATTACGTGAAAGACCTTGGAAAAATCTGAAAATTGCAATATTTCTATAGTATAACAACTTAATAGGATTTCAACCCTATAAAAATTTTTCATGTAATTTGAGACACTAGTTTCTTAGAGAAATGAAAAACAAATCATGTTTTTGCATATTGGCTGTATAATGCAAATCTTAATGATTGTTAGGGAATAGTCTTTACTTGTTTATAAATATTATATATAACATAATTAGTCATAGGTGATACAATATAGGCATTTGAAGAATTTCCATTAACAGAAAAGACCCAGGTTAGGTTTTCCAAAATGATAGAATCAAGGATATTTGAACTGTAGAAAATATAAACTGCTAAAACAGGCAAGAATATCAAGAACAATATATATATTTTACACTTCAAATGCTGGAAATGCATGAAAGGAATCTTAGTTTTCATCTAAAGTTACTTAAGATCATGTGATGAATTAGCAGCAAATACTGCTTTAGGATAATAAATCCTATGCCAGTGTTCATCTATCTTCTAGATGTTGGGTAGGCTCATATTCAAAGTAGGGAATTATAAACCTCATACTAGTGTTGCCCTTAAAACAATCCATTTACAAATGCTCCTCTTATATATTTGCTTTACTTTTTAATCACCTCTTAGGGGAAAAACAGACATTGAGACTTGACACTCAGATGCCAGAAACACTCTCACATATTTTCTTGGAAAATGTATTTTCATTTGTGTACATACATAGATTTTGTCTTTCTTATGTTCATGAATATTTACACCTTGGTTTTTCATTCCTTGTTGAAGTAAATAATGATTTACTGACTTTTACTGCTTTTGTGTTTCCTTTGTAGAATCTGTCTGTCCAACAAGAATTCCTGTGGCAGCTCGGGATGAGAAGGGATTTGATATTCTTTTAGGCTTGGGGGTTAAGAAAAAGGTTAGGAAAAGAATCCAGCTCTCACCAACAAAAATAAAAGGATATGAAGTAACATCAGCAGTTGATTTATCAGAATTCACAAGGTAAACATTTTATGTTGCTACATGAAGTTTTACGTCTAAAATGTGTTGACAGTACTTTAAGCTTACAAATGTTCTTCTTTTCCTAGCAATGTTTTCCCAGAAGGACTTCCTCCTTCATATGTATTTGTCTCCACTCAAAGATTTAAGGTCAAAAAAATTTGGGATTTATGGAGAATTTTAACCATTGATGGAAGACCACAAATAGCAGTTACCTTGAATGGTGTGGAAAAAACTTTACTATTTACAACAACCAGTGTAATGAATGGCTCACAAATTGTCACTTTTGCTGACCCACAAGTTAAGGTACAAATGCCTGGGAATGATCATTGTATTCTTTGGGAAACACCTCTTCTTGTGTATGTTGGCGAAAGAGAGCCACAGTTTTAATATGACTGAGAGGATGTTGACTTCATCTTTTAATGGTGCGTTATTGAACAAAAGCAACAAAGGAAGGAAATATGACATTAAGGTATGGGGGAATTAAACATCTTTTTAGTGCCTGCTCTTAGGTGCCAGGTAGATTTAATTATAATCATCCACAAAAAGAAGATACTGCTCTCATTTCAAGAACAACGCCACCAAAAAAGTTCAAGTATTAATATCCCCTCGAAGTATTATAGCTAGTAAGTGGAAATGTCAGAAAATGAATTTAAATCTCATCCAAATGTCAGAAAATGAATTTAAATCTCATCCATATGAAATTATGCATTTATGAAATGTCTTTATTTGGTAAGGTGATTACGTGAAAAATAATTTATTTTCTGTTATAATTAAAGACAATATGCTAGATTCTGTAAGAAATGGTAAATAAATAAGGTTTGTTTCTTGTCTTTAATGAACTTATTGTTTAAGATGAGGGAGTCAAGATTTCTGGTATCTAGCAGAGGTACAATGTGTTGGTGGAGTATGGAGAGAAAAATGGATTGTAGTAAAAGCTATAGGGAGTTCTTCAAAATGAGATGGTTTTTGAATTGGATTTTGAAGAAAGTATGGGATTTTGATGGAGAGGGATACAACTTTATTAAGTCAGGGGTTCTGTATTAAGCAGTCATACATAACAAAATACAAGGTTTTTGTTTAGGGAATGAAAAGTGGTATCCTCTGGAGCATAGATTGATGAATGAATAAGTATGAGCTCAATTTGTGGAACCTAGAAACCTTTGCAAGGAGATTTGGACTTCATCTAGTAGATGACAGGATTCCCATCTTCATCATAGACTTGTCATGGTCAAAATTGCGCTCGCGCCCCCCCCCCTTTTTTTTTCCTTTCAAAAACAATAGTAACAATACTTTCACCTAGATTGTGGAGTTTGTGCTAGGTAATATGAATACAGAAATTAATGAGATGATGCATCCTCTCTGACAAAAGTTTAATGAGATAGATTAGTGGCATTATGAAGGCACTCTCAGAGAAGGAGGAGTTGTAGATATGTCTGAAAATTACTTGAATTTTTTCAAGATATTCATGATCCCTAATTATGGCAATGAGAATGGAAATGGATCATTTTTAAGAGATGTTTAATAGAACTTTAAATATAGATGTTATTGCAACTGAGAGAAAGGTAGGAGTTAATGAAACTTACTATGGTTTAGGAACTTAGGATACTATTATTCAAGGGAAATAGGAGAGAAAGAAATTTTGGGTTATAGTTCAAGTTCATTTTATCACATATTATGCCAGGCTGATTGTGAGTCATCCTGCCAAAGTTATTTTAGCCAGTGTTAGAAAATTAGGTACTATATCTAGGCAAAAGGTCCAAGTAGTTGATGTAGCTATGGAAATTGTTTCATAGAAGTAATTTTTGACCTGTAGATATTGGTGGTATAATAAAAGGGCAGAATGAAAGAAGTCATGCACAGATTTCTAAGGAATGCCCTTGACTGAGGGAGGGCAAAGAATTATAGAAGGAGAAGCTATGGAAGAAAATAAGTGATGATTTTGAAGATTGTTTGAATCATGGAAACTGAGTAAGAATATCAAGAAGGATGGACTAGTTGCAGGTCCAAAGTTGCAAATAGATGAGGAATGGGAGGTCATTTGGATTCAGAGGTTAGAAATTTATTTATGACTTTCAGGGAGTTGTTATGATAAATTATTTAACACAACTACTGGTGGATATTGAATGGAAACTAAAGTGGGTATTAATGCACTGATGGGTAGCATTTGAGGTCCTTCCTGGGTGAGGTAAATTATATTATAAAACAACCAGTCTGTATAGTGTGAATTTTCTTAGCAATGGTTGCTGGCAAAGGAATGGAACAAAGAAATAAGATCATTAGAAATTAAATTTGTGATTCTTTCATACTTTCTATAGACACTATTTGATGAAAACTGGCATCAAATTCGCCTTTTAGTAACAGAAGAGGATGTTACACTATATATTGATGATCAACAAATTGAAAACAAGCCCTTACATCCAGTTTTAGGGATCTTTATCAGTGGGCAAACACAAATTGGAAAATACTCCGGGAAAGAAGAAACTGTTCAGGTAGGTAAATAATGATTTGCTTTTTGCATTCTATAAAATGGAGGTTTTGTTGTCCTTTGTAATAGTATTTACTTATTTTGGCTGTACTTACTTAGCTGTGTTTTCCTCTAAGATACTTAATAAGAATGCATTAACTTCATTAATAAAGTTGAGGCTAAATTAAGTGATACATATAGATAAAAAATGTGATTAGTTTCAGAGTAGGAAGTTATAAAGGATTCTTAGCAGCTGTAAGGATAAAATCAGATTAACTCACTGCAGTTCCTCATAAGAAATATGATATTTTTGTTATCTCTTTAAACTGTTGAATATATGTATAGTTTGAGAAGTGTGTAAGAGATGATTAGTTCTTGAAAAACCTGTATTTGAAAAGTATGTTTTTCCTTTTTTGTTTCTATTAAAGCAAAGACTGTGACATTGAATTGTATGATTACATATGTAGTCACTATATGTTAATAGCACATGTCAAATTGTGGTAAATAAATAGTAACAGATGCTGGGCCTCACTCATCACACAGCAATCATTCCAGCAACTAAATCTCTGAAACTAAACATGGCTTTTTTGCACCCACCCTATACAATCAGGAATGTAATAGAGTTTTAGAATAATCACTGAGAGCCTGGGAAAGCTTTTCAGTGATGTAAAATGCTCTTTAGAATAGTTGTTATGCTGTGGAAGCTTCAATAGTTTCCTGAAGGAAATCAGAGATATCTTTTTGGTTTTAGGGAATGTTACTAAATTTGAGGAGCTAGGTGAGCTTGTATCTTTGTACTTTATGACAACATTCAAATACTGCATTTTTATTCCTATGATGTAAACCTCACATGATTACTACTATAGTGACTCTATGTATCTGAGTTGCTCTTATAAAAGAATTAGCTTGTGCTTCAACTTGAGATTTTTTTTATTTATGTGTAGAAGATCTGGGGTATAGGCTGGAACTTTGGTGGGTGAGAATATTCACCAGAGACAGAGTGGGGAGCAGAATGGGTGGATTTACTGAAATACACTGCTGAGGGGAGCAGTGGGCAAGGCCGGAGAGGTGTGCTGCGCCTGTGGGTTAGCTTCCTAGCCGGGGATCAAACTCAGGCCGTAGGGGTGATAGTGCTGAGACTTAACCCAGAGGCCATGATTGAGGCCCTGTGTATCAACTTTGACATGTTGGGTTTATATTCTTAGTTTGATGTCCAAAAGTTGCGCATCTACTGTGACCCAGAACAGAACAACCGGGAGACAGCATGTGAGATTCCTGGATTTGTGAGTAGGACTGATTATTTTTTCCAAGTGTTGCCTAAATACTTATAGAAAAATACATAACAATCAGATAATATGTGAGCCTTATTTAAAATATAAAGTTAATTTGTTCTTTAATTTTTAATGAAAGCAAACTATCATGTGTTCCATTACTAAAATAAAATTATAGTGTCATTGTGTACATTTGAATGACAGACTCCAAGATAATGTTTTTCCCACATCAATCTCTGATTGTGACTTTTCCTATTATAAATTTGGTAATTACATGTATAAGAAATTTTTTAGAATGGTTGGAAACAAATATTTTAGCTTTTGCTGGTTTAGATTTTTTGGTATTTTGTACATCTTTAACCTGGACAATGAAGTAGCTCTACCTTAAGAAAATAATTTAGACATTTAATTAAATGCATGTTTTAATGCAGATTTGTTTTTGATTCTTTCAGAATGGCGAGGTAGGCATGGATGCTATTATTCTTAAGGTAATCTATGCCTTGTGGAAATGTTTCATTTCCTTCCATCAACTGTAAGTATATTAGACAAATAGAACCCATATTTTATGTGACTTAAGTGTAATTGATATTCACGGCTCTTTGTGATTTGGAATTTCTTTTTTAAATAAAAACTAGAAAGCAATGGTAGGCTATCTTACTGTTTCAACCAACCTGCAGACCCATACACATGTACATAAACACATATGTGCATTTTCTTTTTTTTTAAGATCTATTTATTTATTTATACAAGAATCAGGGTACAGGCCAGATGTGTGGGAGGGTGAGAGGATTCACCAGAGACAGAGCGGGAAACAGAACAGGCAGACTGAAGAAATACACTACTGAGGGGAGCAGCGGGCCTGAGAGGAGAAGTCTGTGTGCCGTGTGGGACCCTCGCCGGCTGGGATTGAACCTGTGCTGCAGAGGCTGCAGACAGCTTCACAGCGCGGTGCTCAACCGCCTGCACCACCAGGGGAGGCCCCATATATGTGTAGTTTCATGTTCATTGTTTATTTCCATTTTGTCTTTGTAGTGCCTGAATGGTCCCAGTGACGTAGGTTCAACTCCAGCTCCCTGTATTTGTCCTCCTGGAAAACCAGGACAACAAGGTCCCAAAGTGAGTAATACCCAACTTGCTATTTTTGTTAAAACATACAATCTGAACTAAACAAAGGCTTACCGTTCTTAATCACCTTTGGGTCTATTGTGATATTTCCACCTAACTCCTTAGGACACTAAAAACTTGAGTTTTAATGATTTTTCTGAAGTGTATATTTGAATCTCTAATCTTGGAACTTAAAAATAATACCCCCAGCCCACAACCAAGTAACAGAGAGTTATTAATTTGTTGATTTGTCTATTTTTTTCCCCAAATACTACTGCTTGAGTCCAAGAATTATACTTCCTTGCAACCTGTAAAAAATGAAAGCACATTTGTTTTAAATTTTTAAATGTCTAAATTCTTAAATTGTCAAAATAATTTTCAGATGAAAAAATGAAGTAAAAAGCTTGGGGTGAATTAAATAAAATACTCATAGACACAAGCACAAGACAGACATGCACATGCAACTCTAATGAATGGCATTATTCTGGAATAGTTTATCACCCAAACTCAACAGCAATTTAGGCTAAGGATACAACTCAGATTCGACTGTTAGCTCGGTACTGACAAAGTCTCCTTATCCGTGATCCACAGAAGGTGAGCCCAGAACTCCTAAGCAGACTACACTGTTTTAGCAGATCCTATAAGAATCTGTGAGTTGGGGAGGAGATGTTCTAGAGTTTTTTTCTCAGAGTCAGGTGAAAGAAAAGTTACACTGAATATCCAGACCAAAAGAAGCTAGGCAGAATCTCTCTAACCCTGCTGTCATCAAGTATGTCCTCAAGAAGTGCTGAGTGTATATTGTGTGGGACATGAGGCTGACTTCTCTGATCTCATACTTTTCCTGAAGATAATGGAAAAGGTGAATAGATCCTTTCTTTTTTTTTCTTTTTAATTTCGTTTATTTTTTGCAATGTTTCAGAGATGGTTTAATATCCTTTTAGATCTCACAGTTTTTTGTTTTAAGAAGGAAAGAGAAAAGGAAAAATATATAAAAATGATTTTAATGTCAGGAGTTTGATGTTTAATTCTTTGAGGCAAATATATTTATTTAGTTCACTTAATCATGTAATAATAACTTAGAAGAATATATGCTTTTAGGTGTATTCATAAATGCAGATATGTGTATATAATATGTGTAATCATTTGTATATGGGGAACCATAACAAGTATACTACATTGTAACCAGTAATGGCTTATATAATGCAATGTTCTGAATATATTTCTGTGCTATTATGTATGAATTAGTTTGCTATTATGTAAATTGATACTAGCTATGGCATCACTTAAGACACTGTCTGAGATACTAAACCGTTCAGTGGTTTGTCTGTTACAGGTAAATCTCAGGGGGGTGGGGAGCTCAATGGATTATGATGGAGGCCTGTGGGTGCTTCAGTGTGGAAAGGCTATGGTGACCACACCGGAGAGGGGAAATCCTATACTTTCAAAATACTAGCCAGGATGTAAAACAGAGGTACTTCAATAACAATTAAAAAAATCTTGTTGATTTAATTTTATTTTAAAATATTAAATAGAAATAATGGCTAACTTAAAAGAAAATATGATTTTCTACCTGAGAGGAATGGTTTGTATATTGATCTTCTATTATTTGAAGTAATCATAGTAATTTTTGTTAAATATGAATTGTATTGTTCATGACTTGGAATTTTCTTAGTGTTTCTGTCACCACAGCTGAAATTTTTAGATTTTGGAGTTCAGGGCAAACATAATTTACTCTTTGTCTATTTTGTGGATGTTTCTCTATTCATTTTCATGTGCTTGTACATGAGGTACTTCAAATCTAGCCATTAAAATCAGAAAAGAAACGTAATATAAGAGGGGCCTCTCCAGTGGTGCAGCGGTTGAACGCTGGGCTGAGAAGCTGCCCGCAGCCTCTGCAGTGCCGGCTCGATCCCCGGCTGCTCCCTGGCTGCTATAGGGGAGGGTCCCACATGGCGCGCAGACCTCTCCTGCCGCCCGCTGCTCCCCTCAGCAGTGTACCTGGTCCTTCTGCCTGCTCTGCTCCCCACTCTGGCTCTGGTGAATTCTTTCACCCTCCTGCACTTCTGACTGCACCCAGTGCTTGCATAAATAAATAAATAAATCTTAAAAAAAATGAAATGTAATATAAGAAATACAAGCATTGACTCAATATTTCATTTCAAGTAATTCTACGTGGCTTGGAATTTGAGTTTAGCACATGATAGTAAATTTATTTTGTAAACTATTTTGAGATTACGTTTAGAAAAGTGAACCCAAGCCTTCTTAAGTAACCATGTTTTTCAGGATGCCTTGACATACAGGAGAAATATCTATATGGTATAGGAGAAAACATGTAAGTCAGCTTGGTGTGACCTCCCAGAGGACTTAAAAAATATTTATACAGTTTATTTAACTCAGAATGTAATATATAAAAGGACTTGATCTGAAAGAGATACATGTGGAAATCAGTCCGTTGATGTGTGACCTGTCACTGCCCAGGTGTTTTTCTGACTCTCAGTGAGGTTCCGCTACCCCTAGTGTCCCTAAGGAACTGTCCATTTTGGGGGGGAGGCACCAGATGCCTCTGGTGTTTTCTAATTCATTAGTGATTCACAAGTAGTCCCGTAGTGATACCAATTTTCATTCACATGTTTCTGCGGCAAATTTTTAGCACACCCTTTATCTTATCTGGCAAAGCCCCTGATTTCCAATATTTCCAAGCTTCATGTGTTCCTCATCTTTTTCTTCTTTTCTTAGTCATATTCTAGCCCCACAGCCACCTACTACTTTAAGTGAAATTGCAGTTTTCCACCAATCTTCAAATTGGCATGCCTTCTTGATCTGCTTTCCATTTTCTTCAGAAAATCTGGCAGGAGGACAGGAACACACACACACTATTCCATCCTTTTAGGGCTCTTTCCCCTGGAGGTGGTTCCTTACCCAGATCAGGGACCTGTATGTGAAAAACAGAATCCTTAGCAACAAACTAAGTTGTACTTTCTTTAGAGAATGTTCTGGCTTGGAAAATTGATAGGGTTTTAATTGGCTCTACAGAAGTTGGACTAAAACAGACAGTGATTTTACTACAGAGCCAGCCAAGACTTATTGCTCATTTTTGTTTGATGCTCTCTGGAATGTTTTGCAGGTATCTGTCAGCTACCTGTAAAGAACAGATCTAGTCTATTAACCAGAAATAGAGTTTGGGATGCTCAGTGTTGAGTCATGAGACGATCACAGTGGACAGATGAGTATGAAAGTACTTCACAGTGAATGTTAATACAATCTAATTTTTTCTTTGTTAGTTCAGTGTCTAGCTTATTGCTTAGTAGTAATTTTTTTATGTAAAAAATAATGAAATCTCTGAAAAAATAAGATTGAAGATTGACTTTTCTTCCCACTTATGCTATATGAAATGTCTTTGTTCTATATGAAAGATCCATTCAATCCCAAAATAAGAACCCCCTTTCAAATGACTTGTGCGTGCAAATGGCAGCTTCCTCTCTTCATCCCACTTCAGCAACCATATGAAATATTTGTGGGGACAAACTCCCAACATTTGATCTAACCTTGAATGTTAGCTCTATTAGTTTAGAAGTAGAAAGAAAACATTCTTTTTTCTTTTTTTAGGCAGGAACATTCTTAAATAACCTTTTTTTGCTCTGAAATACCACTCTTTCTATGTCCATATCCCTGCTGATTGCCTTTGTTTCACCCCAATAATTCTACCAATTAGATATTTGAGCTATCAAATATTTTTTGATAATTTGATTTTATAATACCTCTATTTGTAATATAAAAAACTTTGGAAAATTTTAGGGGTCTCTCAGCATTTGCATTTTTATGCTTATTTTCCTAGACTAAGTAGATTATTCTAGCATAAGAGAGTGACTGTTTGAGTTTTGAAGAGATTGGTTTTGTAATCTGGACAAGGTCAGATATTTACATCAGATAATGCTGTGGAGGCTGGAGTGGCATGAAGGTGCAAGGATTTTGTGAAGAGGACTTACAAATATGCTTTGAACTCATGCTGCAGTGTCTATGGATGGCTTCATAGGTTGCATCTTAACCCCTTGCACCATAGGCATAATAAAATAAATCTTCAAAAAATATATATGCTTTGAGCATAAGAATTCCACAGACATTTGTTTTCAATGAGCAACTTAAAATTTTACTTTTGTAAATACAACTGTTTCTTACTTTAATCATTCATATTTACATTACCAAATGAGTTAAGAGGACACATTCAGAGGTGGTTTAGTTTCATCCATGAAATTTCCAATCTTGTCAACAACTCAAAAAATACTGTGGCACAAATCAGCTCAACATAAATAAGTATTGCTTTTAAGCTGAATATTTTTAAAAATTCAAAAAAGTATAAATGGTTCAATTAGAATATATTGGATTGGCAATTTAGTCATGGATGTATAGTAATGTCATATGCCCAGTTTAATGTGTTTGGAAATCTTTTTCTATGTTAAATTTGTTAGCCATCACCATGTCTGGTTTTGATGAGTGTAAGCATTTAACTTGGGCAGAGATATAGTAGTATTTAAGAGCACAGACTCTGAATTGATGAATTTCTGTTCCCATCTCCACCAGTGTTGTGCGAACTTGGGCAAGTTATCTTACCTTCCAGGGCCTCAGTTTTCCCATGTATAAAATGGGAGTAATGAAAGTACCTGCTTCACAGGTATTAACTAACTTAATATATAAAAATCTCTTAAAGCAGTAATTACCATGTAATAATCAATGTTGGATACCAGCTTTTTCTATAGTAATAAACATTAGTTTTTATTTAATTGAACTTTTCTCCAAAATTAGTTTGTTTTACCTTTTTCTTTCAATTGTACAGAAGAAAAAACAAATCTACCTGTCTTTGCAAATAATTCAGGATAGCATTAGTCAAAATAACCAATAAAATCTACCAGCAACACTAAAATCTGTCAAAGAGATTATTTTCCTTCTTGGGCCTGTTGACCACTGTTATGGCCCTTGTACAGTAACATAGGATTTATATTGCGGTGATTTCTTTTTTTCCTTGAAGCTTAGTTTTGATTCACTTAAGATGTTGTTAAGTATGTTTTGTACTTTCATACAGTCTGAAAACACAAATCCTTTTTTCTTTTTATGCCAAAGCTTTATTTGAGTTCCTTCGTAGTAGAGGTTAAATACCCTCAGATCCTTTTGATATCTTAGATTTTTGCTGATAGCTAATATTCTACAAGTGAAATTAGTCACTACCAGGAGATTTGATTTGAAATAAGTCAATCAGAGTATAGTTATAGCTCTACTTGTTATGCAGCACTCTCCAGAGAGAGAGAGAGAGAGAGAGAGAGAGAGAGAGAGGGAGGGAGGGAGAGAAGAAAAGAAAATAAGGACCCTGTTTTTAAGGTGTCTCAAATTCAAATGACAAATAAACACTAAGCAAGGGAAACTTTGAGAAAACACTAGTTATGAAAGGTAAATAGTGATATAGAAACTGCTATAACATTTAAATAGATGAAGCCATCAGAAGAAAATAGAGTAATGTGAATGTAAGTACAGTGATAGAAATTTTGGCATACAGAGTATTAAGTGGTAAAGGAAGAAAATTTCTTCCCAGAAGAAAAAAAAAGATGAAATTTGTTGAAAGGCAGCAGCAGTGAGTACAATCTGTACATGAATAAAGGATGGCAGGGAGGCTAGAGATTAATTTGGATTCTCTAAAATAAGAAGAAAAACCTTGTAACTCCTTGGAGGCCAAGAATGTTGTTCCCTAATGCCCAGCTCACACTGGAAGTCCTTGGATTGGAATTACAAATTACACTTCCTCAGCAAGACATTTCATGTGTCAGCACGGCTTTTCTCCCTGGATTGATTGTTATTCTTTATCTCCTTTTAAAATGACATTTCCCTTCTTCTCAGTCTTTCCTCATGCTAAGCCTCTTGAGACAGCTCCTGAGTGAAAAGCCCATCCCTTCTTTATTGACTCTTATGGAGTTCACTAAGTTCTTTTCATTTTTCCTGTTATGTTTTAGGAACAAACCTCCCCAGCCAATAATCTGAAATAGTCTTTTAGACCAGCAAATTTGGCTCTGAAAGTACCCTCAGCAAAAGTGTTTAGTTAACGTGTAATCGCTGTGATCTATCTTCTGTGAATGATCTCCTGATGAAAATAATGAAAAATTATTCAGTTGAAATTGGTTTCCTCTGGGTAGTAGTTTATTGATGTTGATGATTGAGGTCTCATGGTTTTCAACAAGATACCCCAAGTGGACCAAATAGCCTCAGAGATAGATGAATGTGATGCTATTTTTCAGGCTTTCCTTAGAATTAAGTTATAAAGCACCCTCACCTCACAAAAGAAATATTACTCTTACTACTTTTTTCATTGGTGGGGGCCATCTGAATGGTCTACACTGGTCATAGAGCAAATAAAGACATGCTAGAGTCCCACAAAATGTGTCTGGGCTCTTTGCCATGTTTTTTTGAATAATGTTAGTGAGGACGAAAGTTGTTTTCACCTTTTCTTGGGTAATACTTGTATTTAAGGACTATGGGGGTTAGACAGGATTGCTTAACCTAAGTCTATTTCTTATAAAAACACTCAAATTTTAGAATTCTAACATTGTATTACAATGAAATTCTACATATAGGCTGAGACACATTGACTGTATTGAAAGAAATGCCTGTTGTATAGTTTTAAACTTGCATCCTATGTGTAAGATGGCCTGTAGACTTTTTTTTTTAATTGATTACAGTTGAGTTAGTACATCATAGTTCACTAATATCTATAGTGTAGCATTTAGAATAGTCTGTAGACTTAAGAGTGAAATATTGTTATAATGAGACCGTATTTGCTATGACACTTCATAGTTTCAGAATTCTGAAAATGCATCTTACCTTAAAAATTGACATTTTTACGTCATTGAGAGGTATTTTACTTGTTATTCCTGGTGTGCTCAAGGAAAAAAGTCATTGAAAGTTTTATATAGTAAGTGGTCTTTGTTTGTTAATGATGGTATTTAAAATATGAAATCATCTTTCTAACCTTATTTTGGGACTTCTGTTTGTTTATATTTAAATATACAAAAAGCCACAAAATAATGAAATTCACTTTAAACCTCAGTGGGACTCTGACTGCATCACTGTGGTTGGCTCTTACGTACTGAGAATTTTTCTTCTTCTATAGGGTGACCCTGGACAGCCTGGGAATCCTGGCTACCCTGGACAACCGGGTCAAGATGGTAAGCCTGTGAGTACTGAAAGCTTAGTCATCTCCAGTACTGGGATTACAGTATCAAAGGGAAATTTGCATCAGGCAGAGTTAAACACGCAAGAAAGACATTGTTCAAGACTATTGTAATAGCGAAGAGAAACTGAACCTCCATTAGCTAAAACAGAGGGAGGGAAGGTTTGGAAATGGATCCAGTGGAAAATACTGGAGTACTTCGGGAGGAAAGTTGATAGATGGAATGGAGCAAATTGAAATTTTCCAGAGTTTAGCAATGTTTTTTTCTCTGATTAGCCGATCTGTTTTTGCTAATGATTGCATTTCTAAGGGATGGCTCCCAAGTCCTTGAGAAAGACTTATCTGGGTTATAAAGCTGGCAAGAAGCTTATAAAATTATTTGTATCTCAACTGGGTAGAAAAGAATTTATAATTACTAGTTTTCTGAAGTAAATTTTCTAAGAAAAGAGGTCAGAAGCTAGAGTCAGGAAGAAGCCTGTCTAAAGTTAGCCAGTACTTACCTGAAAGGGTAGATGCCATCTTTATGAATGCCTTTTCTCAGCGCAAGGCTTAATCCATTGCACTCCCTATAAGGTAATCCCTTGTTTTCCCCAAATCCCTTGACTGCATAATTTGTGGGGGACTGTGTTCACTCCATATACTGAAGAAAGCAAAACCTTTAGTCCAGCTGAGGGAAATGCTAAGTCACTCTGTCAATAGATCAGTGTTATGGTTGCTTTTTGGGTGTCTTACTTTGAAAGTGCTACATTTAATGCTACATTTAAAATGTGAGTTGAGTTCTCATTATCAGTGAATAGCTGAGTTCAGACATCTTTTAATCTTTTCCCTTTAGTGGAAGTTTTCAGGTTAAAAATCTTTTTAAAGGTGTTACTATTTCCCTAAAAATACATGCATTGGTATGTACTTAAAATACTAAAAAATTAATAATTTTCATGGTATAGGGTTCAAGAGAACTTAAAGGTCATTTATGACTTATGGAAATGTGAAACAAACCTACTTTACAGCACTTTAGGCAAATATTTACAGATTAGTCCCCTATCAACTTATTTATAACCATCATAGACATTAGGAATTAGCATTTGAATGTTAAAAGAAAATGTCATCAAAAAAGTTATTACATTTTTTATTATGATGAAAATAATTTTTCTTTAACATGAGCTATTAGCTCTTTCTATATAGCAGTGGGTAAGTTTATTTTATGGGTCAATAATATTCAAGGAACAAAAGAACCATATCAGTATCACAACCATTAGGATAGAAGAGGATCTTTTCAGGTCCCCGAGAGAGATTTGCTGATAACTTTAACACAGCCAACTATTGAAGAAGAAGTGTTATGCTCTGGCCTTTCATAGGAGCTTTGCACAGGAAGAAGTCAGATGCGCAGTTGAGCCTTTCTAGAGAGAGATCCTCAAAAGAGTCTGAATTGGTAACAAAATGGTGATAACTGGAGCATCAGTGAGCTGAGGGCCGTGGGTGACTGGAATAATGTGCTCAGCTGATCCAGTGGATTTCATTCTAGGAATGATAGCAACCCATTTGTAAATTTTGAGAAAGGAAGTAACTTGATCTGCCTTACTTTCTTGAAAGATAAATGTTAATATTAAATGGAGAGTTGGGGTTTTTTTGGGGGGGCTGGTAAGGAGACCACATAGAAGGTTATTTCAAGATTCTAAGAGTGAAGATTGGCTTGGAGCTAGGGTGATGTGGTTAAACAGAGGAGAAATAATCAGTTTCTGGATTATTTTTCAGTGTAAAGTGGACCGGATTTACTTGCAAATTATACATGAAGCATGAGAGAAAAAGTTAAGGGATACTCAGAGAATCTTAGCTTGAAAACTGGATGATTTCTGGGTACCACTTACTGAGCTGGGCAAACTGGGAAAATTTAAGTTTTTGTATGAAAAATCAAGAATGCATTTTTGGACATGTTGGAGGTGTCACCTAAGAGGTTGGATATAAAAATCTTCAGGTCAGGAATATGTTTGAGAATGAAAACACATAGTAGGGACTCTTTTGCATGTAGGTGTAACCAAAACCACACCAAAGTGGATGATATCATTTAAGGGACTAAGTAGGGAGATAAGAAGGGATTCAGCTTAGGACTCTCTTACAGAGGGTGAAGTGAGGGTAGAAATTGGGAAAGAATGATTAGAGAAGTAGGAGCTAAATGAAGAGAGTCTTGATTCCCCAAAGCCAAGTGAAGAAAGTATTTCTAGAAGGCGTGGTCAGAGTGTGTCATTGTGTTATGAGGTTTTTTAAAAATGAGGTCTGTACCTAGATAGTTGGATTTGGTGTAGGGATGTCATTGAGGTGTTAAGGAGGGTAAATATAAAAGTTGGTTGAAATAGGTTTGTGAAAGTGGGAGAGAAGACAATGACAGTGAATGTAGATGTTTCCTCTGTAGGATATAATGGAGCACAGAGAAATGGAGAAGTGTGGGGGAGGATTGGAAGGTGGGGATATTGTAGCTTCTTTTTTAATGATGAAAATGAGTCAGAGGAGGACAATTGGTGATTTGGGAGATATAAGATATTTGCTGAAAGAAAAATCTTAGCAGGTGGGAGAACATTGTTTCCAGACATTGTTTCCAGAGTTTGGTCTCTGACAGTAAGGACAATTAAAAGTTATATGGCATAGTCTCAGGCCAGCAAGTACAGAAACATTTAGGTGGTATATTTGTAAGAAAAAAGGATGAGAAAATTATTATCAGATTGCCTTGTTTAAATTGAATGAAAAGAATAGATTCCAAACCTAACATCTCCTCTTTTGCCTTTATCCTTAACTGTTCTTGTTATGTGCCGACATTACCTTGTGACTTCCCTTATAACCCATCAACTTCAGTTTGAAGTATCATGGGACTTTGCTGTATTCCCTCACTGACTGCAGCCCCTTAATCTACCAAAGATACTGCCCTGAGGGCCTATGTGAGTTCCGCCTTGATCACAGTGGGTAAGAGGAGTTTTATCAAGGTGAGCCCTCTGCCTGGAGGCCCCTTCCTTGGGGATTTCTCAGTGTGTACTGGCAGCTGCAGCATCTTCCCACCTCCAAAGCAGGGACAGCTGTCATCTGTTAACTACCTTATAATGACAGTGCTGCTAAATTATTTAAACTTTCATTTTTTCACTGGGGAAAAGTCCTGTGTGGTGTTCAGATATGAGAAGTAAACAGATTTTACGAAGGCCATCAGCTCTAGCTTACTTTTTTTTTTTTTTTTGCTTTTTAAAGTGAAGCACTGGAAATTAATTTTATTTAGCTTGCTGTAATAATCACGGACATTACTCTATGCATCTTATTTAAACCATACTAGACTTACTGTCTCATCTCATCCAATATGTATATATGTGTTTTCATGAATGTGTGTATAATTTTATGTATAGCTATACACAGTATCGTTATAAAAACATTAAAGAAAGTACAAACCAACTGTGGTAGATAACATCCACATGCTAATCTACAAGATTTGTGAGTGTTACTGTAGGGGGCAGGAAGGACCACAGTGCAGGTTTTCTGATCCAGCAGACCGGGTAAAGGAGGAGTCAGAGTCCTCAGTGGTTTTTTGCAGGTCTTTTATTGGGGTTACCAGGTACACAGCAGGCAGGGGTGCTGGGGGCCGGGAGGCTGGCAGGCCTCCCAAGTCTTCACTCTATCTCTCCGCCTTTTTTCGGCTTCTGCTGCTCTTGCTTCTCTCTCGGCTTCTTGGCTTCTGCTGGCGTCCCCATGACGCCGACCTTAAAAAGCACAGTCTTAGCCCAGGTGAATCCCATCTACCTATGCCCACACCCTACCCCAGGTGCCCCCCCATCAGGCATGCATTCAGGACCACAAGGATCCATCATCTATCCTGATAGCGGGAGGGCAGAAAAGCCTGACATTTTTCCTTACCCTACAGTTACCTTGCAAGGCAAAAGGCACTTTGCACATATGATTGGATTTAGAATCCTGAGATGGGAATATTATCCTGGCTTACCTGGTTGACCAAATATAATCGCCACCAGAGGTAGGCAGAAATTTCAGAGCTAGAGAAGGAGATGCAATGATGGAAGCTGAGATCAGAGTGATGTGGTCATAAACCAAAGAATCTAGGCAACCTCTGGGAGCTGGAAAAGAGGAAACATAGAATCCCCATGAGACCTTCCAGAAGGAGTGCAGTTCTTCTAATACCTTGAGTTTCATTCTGAAACCCATTTCAGACTTCTGGTCTCCAGGACTATAAGAGAGTAAGTGTGTATTTTCTTAAGCCACTATGTTTGGGGTAATTTGTTTCAGCAGCAATGGGAAACCCATACACTAACCCAAATTCCGTTTACCCAAAGCATGACTTTTTTCTTAAATACCCCACCAACCCCCATTTCTTTCTCTCTGCAGAAGATAGGAGGTTGGGTGGTCAGGCAGGCAGGGCGAGCTGGCCTGGGAGCCAGAACAGCTGAGGGTCATTAGTGTGCAGCCAAGGCAAGCACACAGCGGGAGTGGGAAGGTGTGGGCGGGGCCTCTGGCTGGTGATTGAAGCCATCTGGACTAAGGAAACTTGGATGGAACAATTTGAAGGGAATTCTGCTTTGTTTGGATTTGGTTCTGTGCAATCCCCCTCAATAAGCAATTTGAATCTCTTTCACATTATAACCAGGCCAAGTCAACTGAAGCTTTAAATAGGAAATTATTCCACTCTGGAGAAATACTAATTTTCATAAGGAAAATGCCTTCAACCAAAATTAAAGAGTTATTTTCAAATCCTTCCACTCCTTTCTCGTTTCTCTATCAGTTAAACATCTATCAGCACAGTGTCAGAGCATATTACTACTTTATCATTTTAAAAAGGGATTATAAAGACAGAGGCTGAGTAAATACTTAAAGATCCTGATAGGCTATTCAGAGTAGTACAACCCTTAAAGACAGTATAATGATATAAAATTGACCCTTTTTAAAAAAAGGTCTTATGTGGAAACATATACTAGGACTAGTTTATGACTTTGTAGTTGTTTGCATTTTTATACTGCTCATTTCAGCCTATTTACTGTCATTACTAAATATTCTTTCTAAAAGTTTAGCTGAAGTAATAATACATTATAACAGTATAAAAATCTGAGGTGTGCATCACTGAAAAATCTCAGTGCACCATTGAGAGTCAGTGTATTTACAAACCATATTAAGTTCACCATCAAAGTTGATTTCTAACCTCACCATTTAATTGTCCCCTTTGTCCCAATTTACCCAATCATCCCTCCTTCCTTTCTGGTAACCACTAATTGGTCTTATAGTCCAAAAGTTTATTTTTATTTGATTTATTTCATTTTCTGTTTTGTTTTTTCTATATGCCAAATATGAGTAAAGTCTTACAGCATTTGTCTTTCTCTATATGGCTTATTTCAATAAGCATAATCAACCATGAAAAAGGATGAAATTTTTGGCCTCCCCAGTGGCGCAGAGGGTTGAGCACAGTGCTGTGAAGCTGTCCACAGCCTCCACAGTGCTGGTTCGATTCCCGCCCAGGGAGATTCCCTCATGGCTCGAGAAACCTCTCCTGTCTTGCCCGCTGCTCCCCTCAGCAGTCTATTTCGGTCCTTCTGCCTGTTCTGCTTCCTGATCTGTCTCTGGTGGATTCTCTCACTGTCCTGCGCCTCTGGCCTGTACCCCAGTGCTTGTATAAATAATTCTTTAAAAAAAAAGTAAAGATGAAATCTTGCTATTGGCAATAACATGGGTGAACATAGAGAAAATTATTCTTACTAATTATTCTTCATGTAGTTAAAGTAGTTAACTGAAACCAAAGTCCTAGCTGGTTCTGAAGAGATCTCAGGGTAATTTTGCACTCTGCTTTGCTTTTAAAAGTTGCTTTGCTTTTTTGAGCCTCAGTTGCTTTATCTGGAAAATAAGATGGTGCCAGATGAAGCCCAGATTCTCTTCAATACTGATTATTTTTAAAGTTTAAAAAATATTTTTTTCATTTTTTTTTATTTGAGGAAACATTGGTTTACATCACTGTATATGATTCAGAGTAATAGGTTTATACTTGTGAGGTTTATATAGGTTTATACACCTCCTGAGGTATACATCACCACACACCACCTACCCCAGAGCACCCATATCCATTTATCTTATACCTTGGGCCCACTCTTTCTTTGTTCCCACACCCCTTCTCCTCTAATGGATTCAATTCTGCAGTCATTTCTAGATTTTGTTTTGGCTAGTTCTATCAGTTCCTTTGTTCTGTTCCTCTATATTCCACGAGTGACATCATTCGGTATTTGTGTTTCTCCCTCTAGTTTATTACACATAGCACAACCCCTTCTGAGTTTTTAAGGTTTCATATTTGCTGAGAAGGTGGTCATATTTGCTGAGAGAGGAGTTGAGCCTTAAGAAGTGGTTGAGGAAGACTGTATACTGCTCTCAATAGACAAACAGTGAAATGGGTGGTGGTCTCACTCAGTGACATAGTGGTCCCTTAGTCCCTGCCCTTCTACATGTGCCCTTACTGGTTTAGAGAATCGAGAATGGGGCCAGCTTTCTACAGAGGGGGAAAACCTACAAGAATGGTACTCAGTGCAGCTGGGGAATTTGAAAGTATATGACTTTATCAAATTACAAGTATAAAGAAAAAAGGGTTGGCAAAGATTAGTGGTAGGTAAAGTTGGGTAGGAGGGAAAATCAAAGGGAGATTGCAGAGTCCATTAAATGATTATGATGACTTTAGCTTTCCATTGGAGTGAGTTCAGAAGCCAGTGGAGGGCCTTGAGTAAAGGAATGGTGTACTAAAACTTGTTTTTAAAGGAGTTTACTCTGACTTCTGAATTGAGAATAGGTTTTGGGATGATGAGGGCAAATGCAGGGAGATGTATGAGAAGGTCCTTTAACTCAGGAGCTTAGTGATGGCAGCTAGCGTCAGGATGGCAGTGGTGAAGTGGTGAGAACTGCTTCCATTCTGGGGATGTTTGCAAGTTAGAGCTGCCAGGATTTGCTGATGTACTGGATCTGTGTTTGATATGAAGTGAAGAAATTTTTGTGATGAAATGTGAAAATTTGGAGTAGATAAAATTGGGCAAGAGGAATAAGGAATTGGTTTTGGTTATATTCAATTTTTACATTAAATGTCCAAGTAGAAATTTCATGTGTGTAGTTGAATATAAAAATCTCAGATTCAGGATGTTTTCCCTTCTGGGAACATCTGCTTTTTGTTCTTTGCCCATTTAAGAGATGTGGTATTTTACATACCTATCCATTAGAATTTTTTATACATTAAGATAATTTTTTAAGTGAGAAAATACTGATTTACAGCACTGTAGAAGTTTCAGGAATACATTTTCATACCTCAGCAAATATATATACCATACCAAACCCACCACCAAATTCTGGTTACCCTACAGCACCATCCTGTTGGCCCCTCAACTCCCCAACTTTTTCCATTCTGGAATCTACACAGTATTTTGTCGGAATTGAAGAGTATATTTTTCTTTTGATTTGTTGTTTTGTTTTGTTTGTTTTCTTTCTGTATCTTCCACGTATTAATGGAATCACAAGGTCTTTCTTTTCCATTTTACTTAATAAAATCCTCTCAAGGTCACTCCATATTATCACAAATGGCAAGATTTCATTTTTTTATAGCTGACTAGTCTCCCATTGTGTAATATAACACAGCCTTTTCCACTCATCAATCAATGGGTACTAAGATTGTTTCTATATCTTGGCTAATGTGAATAGTGCTGCAGTAAACACAGCAGGGCATGTATTCTTTTTGATTAGAATTTTCATGTTATTTGATATATATGTTGTGATTATTTCTTCTAGCTGTTTGCATGTTTTTACTTTTTAGAAATATAAAATTTTCTACATTCAAATGTTTCACTTATTTCTTTCAGTCTTTTTTGAGCACTATAAACTCTAGCATACATTTATTACTTTATTTTGTTTTTGAAGAATTTTTAATCTTTGATTTCATTTTTATATTTTATTTTAATATTTGGGGTGACATGAAATTATTAAAGATCTGCCACACTTAGAGAATGGCTGTTCTTATGTAGTGAAATCCAACTAGTATAAATGTATAACTCTTACTTGTTTGGGAGATGTCATTTAACTTTGGTGAAAATGGGAGTAATATATTTAATGGGACTGTTTAAAAGACTGATGCAATTTTTGGCATTGTTAGAAAATATATGATAGCTATATTAAGAAAGATGACAGTCCTGTTTTTGGAGTGTTGCATTTGGGTTAGGATACTACACATTAGGGACATGGAAGTTCTGGAATTCATTCAAAAGAGAGTAACTGGGAGAGAGTAAGTCCTCAGAATTTAGCATATGGAGCAGGATTTACCGAAGTTAAGGTATAATCCAAAAATGAATGCTGTTTTCAAATACTCAAGAATGATGATTGAAAACAGGAGGAAATGAAGGAAAACTAGAAGATAGGTTTGCAGAATAAGCTTGACAGGGGATGAATAATTAGTAATAGTACAATAGGACCCACGAGACAATATTTTTATGCCTTTCTCTTTTCAGGCTCTTAACTGAATATGGTACCAATTGTGAACTCAACAGTTTAAGAGCTGTGGGGAATTTGTAGCTGAGTGCCATGAAGATTAAAGACCTGGAAAATGGGATACATTAGGATACAAGCCAAAGGAGTGACTATTACTTAGGCTTGGGAAAAAGAATCACAAAGGGCAACTTAATTATAAGTGTAGGAAATATCCTTCTAGAGAGAATAGTGTCTACCTCAACTCTCACTTCACCTCAGTCAGGATTACTTAGCAGAAAGATTTATTGTCTCACAGTATTCCACTACCATTGAACACACACACACACACACACACACAAACACACGTCTATCCTCATGAGAGTTTCACTGATAAAACTAAAATGTGGATCATATACCATGAATGAACTATCGTAAGCTTGGGCATTTTACTTCCTTTTCTGTAAGCAATGTTATTTAAAAAATCTCTTCCACAAAGCTTTCCTAGATAACATTTATCTGACTCATTTATTTTTCTGCAATGTTCCTCTCATGTAAATCTCATATTATGGGTCTTTCCAGATTTAACTTATGTGTCTTTGAAATAGGTTTCTTATATTTTATGTTATACTTATTATGTAAAATAATGGTAATAAGTGCATAGACAATATTATATGTATTAATATTATTTGTATATTTATTTAAATTATTAAAAGAATTGTGACACATCTAGCATATATGAGTTTAAAGATAATTTCATGCTTATGTTGTCTTTCTTTGACTATAATCTGCATGAATGCAAGGTGCTTCTGCCATTATTTTAAAAGCCCTCAGTAAAAGTGACTAGTTTGGCTTAATTTATACTTATATGTCTGTGTGCTTGTTTATTCATTCTTTTATTCATATGCCCAATATGTCTTTGGCATATATTTTTTTTCCTGGAGCTCTTCTAGGCTAAGGAAATTTAACAATGAACAAAAACTTGCAATTTTGAAGTTCATATTCCACTGGGAAGAGACCAATGATAAATCCAAAATAATAAAAAAAGCAAATAATATAAGATGGTGGTATTGTGGAAAACCATTTATTTATCAGATTACAAAAGAGGGAATGAAGATAACTATTAGTTGCCTCCCTATGAATATAAAGTGTAAGTACCAGAGATTTAGGTTGTGATGTAACAGTTACTAAAAATGGTATCAATTATTTAAGAAATTTGCTCAGTCTCCTTTGGATAGACCTATAGTATACCTTTAAGTATAACGTTACTCAGAGAATGAGACAACTTACCTACATGTAAATAATTTTGTGACTCTAAGAACTGAGTGATATCTGTAGACATTATTTGTCATAGGTCAGCAATGTTTTTCTTCCATGCGCAAAGGCAAATTATTATAGGAAACTAAATAATATTGCTTTGAATTTATTATCCGTCTATATCTACCTAAGGGAGGTAAGATTAGATTTAGATTAAATTTCATTTATAGTAAATGTAGTTTCCTTTATTTGGAAGAGCATTTTTATTTTTTTCCCTACTGAAGCATACAGTTTCTCATTGTCAAATATAACATATTTACATTAGTTCATAAAAAATATATTTGAAATATTCTTCCTACTTCATATTTGCAATCAGTTTCACAATATTTTTCTCCAGAGTTCCTCTCTGCTAGGGATATCACCAGCATCCTGCTACATTAGCCAGGAACATGTCATCATTCCACATCTCTAAACTTCTCACCTCTCTCTATAAGCCACAGTCAGGTTAAACGAAATATACCTTCAATGGACTCAGGTTCTACCCACCATTTTCTTTCACCAGCAGGAACCTGGTGTTCAACCTTTTCCTTTCTCCTTTAAGCTTTCATCCACATTATAGCAAGTGAAATTTTCAAAGCTTTAGTCTAATTGTGTGATGACTTGGACAAAAGACCAAAGGAATGACCAACAAGTTGTTCGTGTACCTGTAACCTGATGCTCCAGTCTTGTTTATGGCATTCTTTCCAATGTTCTTTTCTTTTATCTTTATGACCATGCCTCATCCTATCATGCTGCAGGGCACACTGAAGGACTTCCTCTTATATGTTATGCTTTCTTTAGTATTCCTTTGAGCTTGTTTCTTCAGAGAGCTTTCCCTGATTGCCTACTCTTCATCTCCCTTAGAGTTCAGCTCCAGCATAATTTTACATATTTCAAAATTTAATATTTTAAGATAATTTAATACGTGACCCTTTACAAACTAATTTGAGGTATCAGTTAAAGCATATCAACAGTTATAGTTGGATTAGGTGGCAAACAGACCAGTTTTCATATTAGTGATATATGGAAAGGTGCAGATTTATAACTACTCTTGAAGTTTAATTGTACGGAGCTGCCTATTACTAGAAGAATCCACGGTGGACATTAAAGTATATACTTGATTTTGGTTACCTAGTTACCCTGGCTGTATACTTAGGAATATCTGTTGGAATTTTGGAAAACTTTGAAGAAAATTTCATAATAGGATAAACTTTAAATTGCATTCTTACCTATAAAAAAGAATATCCAGAATGATTTCTCTGGGTTTTATTGTCATCTTACATTTAGACTATTTAAAAGAAACCAGTTTCTTTAACCTCCTTACTAGCTAAAAATTCTATATATTTAGATTGGCAGAATATTTTATGGGATGATTAGAAATGGACTCAGAAGATTTTGTGACCCTTGCACACTTCATGATTTAATTTCCTTAATTTCCATTTCAATGCTATACATCTTTCCTGGAGCATTGTAACTATGAATCATGGAAGAAAGTTTAGTTGATTCTGTATTATTCAACCCTACAATTTGGCAGTGAGAATATTTTTTCCCTAAAAAATGACTCATTTACAAGGAGACTTTCTGTTAACATGGAAAAGACTTAAATACTGTCAAAAGTCTTTGAGATGGGGGTGGGGTGGGTATTTATTTGGACCTGCTAATTGCAAAATGGCAAAATTACTGTTGAAAATACAAATAAAAATCATGTGAACATTACATTTCTATTAAAAAAAAGCAAAAAAATGTACATTTAGAAAAATAAACCCAGTTAGCTATTTGAAAAACCTTATCATTTTTACTATTTAAGGGCATTTTCTTGTTATAATGTGCCCTGCTTGAGTCAACTAATGTTGTTATTTTTTCCTTGCTCTTCTTGGAAATTATTCTGTGTTGTAATGTTTCTCCCCATTAACCTTTAAGTCCAAAATTGTGTTTGTGAATTTCATCCAATTTCTCCTGGTGATTTGCCCTGGGATCCCCCAGCTTGGTTATGGTTTTGGTTTTGTTTTACTTTGTTTCAAAGCATACTTCCTCTAACTTCTAAAATAATTAATTTTTTTTGTACAACTAGTTTTTAAGAATACATTTCATGTAAGTTAAAAAAGAAAATAGTAACCTGATGCACATATTGTGGGAGGCATTTATTACTTTTGTGTTGCAAGACAGCAAAAACAGGCTACTGTAAGAACACTGAGACCATAAATACCTTCAGTTTTAGGTTGGTGTGACTGTTTCAAAGGGTTAAAATCCTATCAGCGGTGTCTGTTATCCTGATGGTTGTGGAAAGACCGGAATAACATTCTACAGAAGTGTTCTCATGGTTTTGCACAGTTGTCATTAAGTCGGAAGAAGAAAGAGGTTCACATTTATTGAGTTCGTATCATCTACCAGACAAGTTTACCTGTGACTCCTTTTGTTTCTTTTTAGAAGTGAAAAGAATTATCCTGATTTATGGTAAGAAATTGAGGCTAATGAAATCCCACAGAAAGTAAAGGGAGGAACAAAGATTCAGCCCCCAGATTTTTCCAGTTTCAAAATTCATTGTCTTTCCACCTCATTTTGTTGCCTCTCAGGATTTGGGGATTTGATGACTCTGCCTGAGGTCACATTATGAGTCAGAGGTGAGCTGGGAACACAGTCCAGGCCATCTCTATGTTGCTTTAATCCAATAAAATGTGATGCATACAGTATAGCAAATGCATCACATTAATTCTCTGAAGAGGAGAGACAGTGTGGCAGCTTTTGATCTTCCACAAGATTAACTTTCTAAAAATCTAGTAACACAGATATGACATTTGGCTTAACTTTTGAAAAAATGTGAAAGAAAAATTATGCAGTAAATGTGAACTTTTCAGATGACCAATCATTTTGATAAATAGCCAATCTCCATGGTAACTTTCTTTTGAGGAATTCTATGAAAATTCTTTTCCTCTGGGCACTCAAAATTCTAAGCAATTTAAAAGTAGTTTGGCAAACCAACTTCCTTCTGATGAGCCATCAATAATAGGACATCTGATCCACCAGTAAGCATTTTCTGATATAAGATTACTGTCCTGTCAACTCAATAGTTCTGCAACACTGGGCCAGATACTTAATCTTCTGTTCCTCACTTATGTGAAGAAATAAATGGGTTTGAAGGAAAAGATGAAGTGTGATAATAGAAAATCATCATCATCCTGGAAGTTACTAAGCGTATTTTAAAAAAAAAACAAGAAATGAAAGAATTGTTAAAGGGGAAAACAATGATCTGCGACTGATCTTTCTGAAACAGACATTATTATTGTTGTTGTCAGTAGAGCAACAATGAACAGTAAAAGGAATATTTGAAAATTTGAATAAGAAAACAGATTTTGGTGTTTCTAAAATTATGGTTAAAAATGTGATAACAAGTGAGCTGGTGAATATAAAGACCCTTAAATAGCAATATGGAAATGAATGTTTTCAATTTAAGAATAAAGATAAGATACAAAGATATCTGTGTCAATACTCCTAACAACAGAAAGCTGTATGCAAACAGTAAGACAGGAGGAAGCTGAAGTATGAATAGAATGGTCAAAAGATGGAACCTACAGAAGAGTTAAATGTGCTGTCAGGTGCCAGGTGATCAAGTCAACCTGACTTTGAGCTTGGGAAACTAAGAAAACTGCTCAGAACTTACAAGCTTGATTGCAGTTTAGTTACCATGTACTGAGTGAAGAATTTTTTGCCTATCTGAAAAATTGTGCCATTTACCAGGGGTCTAGTTAATGAAGAGATGTGAAGAAGCAGTGGAGGCAGAAGTGATCCCAGTCTCAGCAGTTATTACAACCTTTGGGGCTTGGGGAGTGGGGAGCATGTTACAGCCACATTCTTGGTGTTAACATTAGCATCTTTCTGAAGTGAGCTGTCCAAAAGCTGTTACAGATTTACTCTGAAGAATTAACGTTATCAAGGTTTAGTTTATTTCCAAGGTTATCATTAATCTGGCACTTTAAAAATGTATTACATTTATTAATCTTCCAGTCTTAGGTGTTTTTCTCTTGAATATATTTGTAGTGTGCCAAGCATTTCTTGAGAATCTGTAAACACTGGCTCTGTATTTCCATGCCCAAACATTTTTAATTGAAGCATATCTGGATGTTTTTATTAATCTAGAGATATTTAAGACCTTTCTCCTACCTTTTAAAAGATTCCTAAAGACTGAAGGGTAGTAATTCCTTATTAAGCATTTTAAAACTGTCAACGAGTGGAGTCTTGGGTGTAAGAAGACAGGAGTGAATCCTGAAATGAGGGTTGCTATTTCTGAATATAATGAAATAATAACTATTTCTTGCTACTTGTCTTTAGGGATATCAAGGAATCTCAGGATCACCAGGTGTTCCAGGATCCCCAGGGATACAAGTAGGTAATTTTTTAATATACATTTTAGAAATACAGTTTCCAATTACCAAAAATCATTATTAACAATATTTTACATTGTGATTAATTTAGGGAGCTCGAGGACTACCTGGGTATAAAGGAGAACCAGGGAGAGATGGTGATAAGGTAAACACATACAAACAAAAATGTATACTTCCTCTTAGTCACTTAGGGCAGACAAAGAAGTATATCTTTGGTAACTCTTATTCTTTCTATTGCCCTTGGTAAATTCCAAGACTTGGGGGCTCAAAACTTTGTCAGTGGCCATTGGCTGAATAATACAGACAGAAGGCTTTTATCACTAAATGAAAGTAGTTATCATTAGATACCCAATGTCAGATGAAACAGGTGCTGGCATTGTCCTGATGCCATATTCTCTCCCTGTGGTGAAGCTCAATGTAAGCTCCTTGTGGTCAAACTACCTTCTTAGAGGTTAGTGAATTGTATGAATGGAATGTTACTTGTTAGCCTCAGAAAACCCTAGTATCCATCTCCAGTATAGGTGCCAATCTGGCAGGTGACCTATTGGCTTAACTTTACTAGACTTTTCTCTTCAGGTGTCTATTGTATTGCTGACTCTCTTTTTTTTACAAGTCTGAGATATGCTAAGCTTCCTGTTGAAGAACATGGCTTTGAATGTCAGTAACTCCCTCTGGATCCAAGAAAGCCTATTGGCCCTGGTAACTGGTCTGCAAATCAGATACTTATTTATATTTGCTCAGACTCCCATGCAGATTTGTTGGCTTAATTCCTAAAGCACAGTAAATTCTTTAAAGACATTTTTCTGTTTGTTCCTGTAAACACACACACATACAATTTGTATTAACTTGTATTAATTATAAAATTATTACCTTTTTAAAATAATGTACACAACATTAACATCTGAGAAACACTAATTTAGGCTATGTTCATGTTTCTATAGTTGCTTATGTTTGTGCAGAAAATTATAACTGTTGAAATTTCATCTCTGGAGTCTGATAAATTGCTACTTTTAAGCTATTTGATCTTTGGCATGATACTGAATATCTCTGAATCTTTCTTCGTTGACACAATATTGATTTCCTTACTGGTTTATCAAGGGGATTAAGTGAAATAAAATATGAAAAATACTTAGCATGGATCCTGGTACAGTTTTTCTTTAATAAATGATTGCCATTTTATTGTTCTGTTTTGTTCATTAAATAACATGATTGCAATTGGGATGTAGATTGAGGTGGTTGTGGTGCCATGGGCAAGACATTGGTTAGAACAGTCATCAGGGCAAACAGGAGGCTTAGTGACTGGAAAAGAAACAAATAAGATGAAATAGGTCAGGGCAGCTTTATAAGCAGGAAAGGGTTAGAGGAAGTAAAACAGTATGGCCTTACTTGGATAATTCCTGAAGTATAAATACTCTTCTTTTTTTTTAATAATTTTCTTTTTTTTGAAGATTTATTTATTTATACAAGAACTGGGGTACAGGCCAGAGGCGTGGGTGGGTGAGAGAATTCACCAGTGACAGAACGGGGAACAGAAAAGACAGACTGACTGAAATACACTGCTGAGGGGAGCAGCGGGCGAGACAGGAGAGGTCTGCTGCACCATGTGGGGATCTCCCTGGTAGGCTAGGAATCGAACCCGTGCTGCAGAGGCTGCAGACAGCGCTGCACTCAACCCGCTACGCCACCGGGGAAGCCCTAAAAACTCTTCTTACCTGCCGAATGGCTGTGGGCAACTAAGAAGTTTCTGCCCATCTAAATGATGGAAAAATCTTCAGAGCCCATAGGGAGGAGGCCAGACCCACAGGAGTGGGAGAGATCTTTTATTTTTTTTTTTTTTCGTGATTTCATCAGAGACAACCTGACCTCTTCCAGGTGAGCAGGGGATTCCACTAGGAAAGTGAGGAAATCTGTCTGTCGGAGATCCTGTGCCAGACACCTCACATACATTCTAGTCTACAGGATCTTTACTATTTCTTTAACATTCTCACAAATAGCCTGAGTTGGTAATTGATAGAGGGATGCAAATAGTATGAATGTGTGAATGAATATATCTGAATGGGTGAATAAATAAATTTGGGTTTTAGAGACCAGATATAAAAGGGGGAAGACTATTTGCTCATCTTTAGAGATGAGCTAGAACTAGAGTAAATTTTTTTGGGGGGGGAGAGAGATTGATTTATTTAAAAATAAAGGAATTATAACAAAATTTTTTAAAGATTTTTTTATTTATTCATGTATACAAGAACCAGGGTACAGGCAGATGTCCAGGAGGGTGAGAGGATTCACCAGAGGCAGAGTGGGGAACAACAGGCAGACTGACTGAAATACACCACTGAGGAGAGCAGCAGGCGAGACAGGAGAGGTCTGCCTTGCCATGTGGGTATCTCCCTGACCGGCCAGGATGGAACCCACGCTGCAGAGGCTGCGGACAGCTTCACAGCGCTGCGCTCAATGCCTGTGCTACCAGGGAGGCCCAAGATATTTATTAGTCATATCTTAAAGTAACTGCTCTGTTGCTTGGGGTTATTGTGATTTCTTTATATAGACGTATGTGAATTTTATAAAGCCATACATTTTCTCAAATATATATATATATATATATATATATATATGATAGGTGTTTATGTAAAGGTATCTGTTTTCAGCTAGTAATGATTTCATCCAGAGTTGATTGTTTTCTGAATTGCATTAATTGACAATAAAACTCTGGTGAGACACAGTCATCGTGGGTCTAAAATCATAATCAATATATGCTACCATCTAAGTCCCTATTCACATTCCCTGTGGCTTCAGAATTAGCTAGTGTGATTATCTAGAGTTAAAATAATACAGTTAAGTTAGCTTTTCCTTGATTCTTCCTGTGCAACATAGTTTGTTAGCTTTTAGAATTGATAAGGTTAAAAAATAAACCTTTGAGTTGGCCTCGACTTGTGACTGTCCAGGATATTTTTTCCAGGCATTACACAGTGATCTTTGAGAGCTTGTTCCACACAATACTGTTCTCCATTAGGATATTTTCCCAGAATAATTTTCATTTTGTGGATTTTCTCCCAAAACTTCCATAGTAGGAGTTTCCACTTAAGATGATTAAAATTAGATGTATTTTCTTGCTGACTTTAACATTTGTTTTTCACATGTCAGAGACTAGAATAGATTTTACAGGGTTTTTCCCTTTAATTTATAAAATTAATTGAGACACTTATCCACCAAATGAACTTCAATATGTAATTCTTTTTGTAATAGGCTTTAAAGCTACTCCTGGAAACTAAGAAATACCTTACATATTTAAAAGCACTTCAATTTTAAGGAAACATATAAGCTTTCTAAGAAGAAAAGAAACTATAATCACCACTATGCCTGCAACTAAAATAGTAGGATGCACATAAATATTTAAGTATCAAAACATCTCATAGGTGACATTTAAATACAAGCCTCAAATGTTCGAAGGAAAAAAATATCTATACTTCTATATGCAGATGATCAATAAGAATAAAGATATCTTCAGAAATCTAAAGTCCCTGAAAGTTATCTCCTATGAATTCCTTAACTAAACAAGGGAATAAACACAATCAAAGAGAACAATAAATCTATATTGAAACAAAAGAATGTTCTAGGAAATGTTTATTAAAGATCATGAAGTTTTCTCTGTAAGTATATTTAGTATATAAGTGTATTTAGAAGTAGTTCTGATAATTGGAGACAGTTTGGGTTTCAATATTGCAATAAGTTTACAGGGAACTAAGTAGTCTAAATTGAAAAAAAAAGACAAATTTGAATTCTAGGAAAATAAACCTTTGAGCAGCAGGGCAATCTGTTTGTTTATATTTATAGCTCTGAATCTTAATGTTATAAATACAGAGTATTGATTTAACCAAAGTTGTAATGGAAGATTAAGAGTTTGTGCTTCTTAGCCATGGAGGTGGGATGAGTTGTTGAATGATGTGAGGTTAATTCTCTTCTTGTACTGTGGGAATTAGTAAATGATGCTGAAAACCAAGTAGTGGTAATGTAACCAAGTAATTTGGTGAATGCATAGCTAGGAAGTTTAGAATAAAAAGAGAATTGTATAAGCCTTGGATAAACTGTATCACTCTTTAAAATGTGAATAAAAATATTTATAAAAAATCAAATTTTAAAGAATTATATCAAGCATAGAAAACTAGTTCCTTAAACTTTCTCCCTACCAAACAAGCTAAGAGTATAATTACTTGTATGCACTTTGCCTAAATAGAATTTGCTTAAATAGAAGTAAGCCATGCCTGTTACTGGTCCTCTCTTTACTGTGTTTCACAATTAAGATTTTGAAGCTAAGACAACAGCACCCATCATTTTTCCATAGAATTAGGTATGAAAACTATGTCTATTATATGTCATACTGTTAAGATTTTCCTTCCTATTTCACCTTTTTTAAGCTAATGTGGGGATTTTCATCCCCATAGCACTTATTAATAGATACTTACTATGAACAATTCATAGTATTAGCAATTAAAAATTTTGTAGAAACTAGAGTGTGTTGAGATTTTATTTATTTTATTTTTATTTTTTGTTTGTTTTTGTTTTTTTAAAGATTTATTTATTTATGCACACAAGAGCTGGGGGAACAGTCCAGAGATGCGGGGGAGGGGGGTGGTGAGAGGATTCACCAGAGACAGAGTGGGGAACAGAACAGGCAGACTAACTGAAATTCACTGCTGAGGGGAGCACTGGGCGAGTCAAGAGAGGTCTGTCACGCCAGTGTGTTGAGATTTTAATTCAGGGTCTGTCTGTACTGAGCTGGATGAGATCTCTTCAGAGAGTGTTGTCATGAAATCATTTCATCAGTTAATCTTATGCCTCATTATTATAAGATAGAGTTATTTTCTAAGTAAGTGACTGCTCTCTAAGAGTGGGATCAGAATTACTGATGAAGTTCCTCTAACCCCCACATACTTTCCCTGTGTAGTCATAAGTGAAACTGATAAATGGAAATTCATCTTTCATAGAGATAGGGCTTTAACATATTGTAGATATGCATTTTAATGTTTGCAGGTTTATTTCCAATGGAATTTTAACCTGGGTGAGGTTGAAATATATGTGATGATATTGTTTTAGCTAAAATGTTTTCTCTTTAATAAATTTCAGTTTTATTTTTAGGGTGATCGTGGGCTTCCTGGTTTTCCTGGGATTCATGGAATGCCAGGATCAAAGGTTGAAGAACTCTGTTTCTTTTAAGCTATGCAATCCATATTTTACCTCTATTCGAGAATACTTGATGTTATAAACGCATTATAAATAAATGTTCATATATAAATTTAAGATTAATATATTAAAGTAAATAATTAGGCTAAGATTAACAGTTTACATGAAGTTTAAAAATATTTCTTTTAAAATTTCTAGTTATTTGTTTTATAAATGTTATAATATTTAAAAATTGATGAGTAAATTTCACAATGAAAAGCTTTTGTTAATTATAAATCCTATACTCTAGTTTTTTAATAGTGTTTATGTCCTTATATTTCTTTTTTTTAAAGATTTATTTATTTATACATACAAGAACTGGGGTATAGGCTGGGGAGGGGGGTGGTGGTTGTTAGAGGATTCACCAGAGACAGAATGGGGAACAGAACAGGCAGATTGATGGAAAGAAACTGCTGAGGGAAGCAGTGGGTGAGACAGGAGAGGTCTGCTGATCCATGTGGATTGTTCCCTGGCTGGGGATCAAATCTGTGCTGCAGACCCTGCGGATAGCTTCATAGGTTGCGTTTTAACCCCTTGTGCCACCACAAAGGCCCTGTCCTTATATTTCTTTATACAATCCAGAAAATAGGACCTTTTTGAGTAAACTTTCAATTATTTTACTTCTACTTAGTGATGTTGACTTATTAAACTTGTTTATAATTGATGGTAATTTTTTGCTAGGGAATATTTCTCTCTAACTCAATTCTGTATTTTGTCTTTTAGGGAGAAATGGGCCACAAAGGAGATAAAGGGTCACCTGGATTTTATGGCAAAAGGGGAAGTTTCAGTCATAAAATGAAGTTTCCATATTGAACTTTTAGTATTTTTGAAATAGAAATACTGAGTTTCAATTCCAGCCTACCATTATAGCAATTAGCTTTGTGTTCACCTTTCTTAGAGGATTTATTCAGAACAATGATAATGGAAAAATAACTATAACTATTGGACACATGGTATTCTGTAAGAGTACATTGCATTATTGATTGTTCTGACCTTCATAAATATTTACAGTTTCCTTGGGAGTGGTAGTTACTTAGTGGTGTGCCCATTGAGAATCAGTATTACAGGCCTTGATATTTCTTTCACATTGAAGGAAGATAATATTCTCTGTATGTTTAAAACTCTTACAGCTTTTAAATTTTGCTAATATGTAGTTTCTATGTTTAGGTATTTATAATAATTATGTATCTATTTTCACTATGTTCCCTGGCCTGGTAAAATAAGATTTTGTCAAAAGTTGCACAAACAACACACCTGTACTTCCATGAATTCTGTCCCCACATAATGAGGTTCAATTTTTCACTTTCCTATTTAGTTGGAATTTAAAACATTATTGTTGGGATTGTTTTCATAAGTGATCATTTTTAATACAGGGTGCAAAAGGTGAAAAGGGTAAAGCTGGTTTTCCTGGCATTCCTGGACATGCTGTGAGTTTGATAGAAAACTTTCTTAAGTATTTTTCTTTAAATAAAAAAGTATCTCATATCTTTCTTGAAAAAGAAAGATTAAAATACATCCATTTATATTTCAGGGAGAACCAGGAAGAGATGGAAAGGATGGATTAATGGGCAGTCCTGGTTACAAGGTATTTATCAAAAAAAAAATAAATAACACCAAAAATATTTCTTTAACTTATGAGTGAACATTGGAAAAAGTACCAATGTTAAACATTATTTTGCATGCAGCACTGGTTATGAAATTAAAGAGCAAAGAGTTGTTTGACTGTAATTTAGAAATTAAACTAAATTTCTTTTGAGTTGATTGTGAATTAGCAAAATCCCAGAAGTTCAATAAAGATTGACCTCATTTCATGATCCGTTCACATGGATTTGTTGGGCTAGTGACAGGCAGAGATTCTTAGGCCAGTGTCCTGAGATGGAGGGGGGGGGGGCGTGGAAAGAAAACTGAACCTTATCCTGACACCTTTATCAGTTGTGTAGAAGAGTATGAGAGAATTTGAGCAAGGGGAACTGGAAATAAAATGCCATTCACCAGTCCTGAAAAATCTCAAAGGCTCATGCTCTGATGATGTTGGATTAGCACTATTATATTTTTCCATAAAGAAAGGTTTTGGGTTATTTCTCAGTTATCAAATAGATGGACAGCCTATATAATAGGCTTATATTTTTTGAATATTGACTCTACCAGATTTATGACATGCACATATTTTCTCCCATTCCTTATGTCTCTTTGCATTTTGTTTTTTCCCTTTGTTGTTTGGAATTTCTTGGTGTGATATAATCCCACTTGTCTTTTGTTTTTGTTACTTGTGCTTTTGGTTCATGGATTTTTTTTTTCTATGTTTGGGAAAAAAAAAAAACATGCTGGGATTTGTGTAGGGTGCATTGAATCTGTAGAATGTGGTACTATGGGCATCCTAACAATATAAAATGTTCCAGTCTATGAACCAGGGATGTCTTTCTAGTTATATGTGTGAGTGTGTGTGTGTTCTTGCTATTTTTTTTTTCCCTTAGCAATGATTTCTAGTCTTTCAGATCTTTCACCTCCTTAGTTCAGCTTATTCCTAGGTAATTCTACATTTTTCTTGCCTCTGCAGTTGAGAATTAAATTCATTTGTTTTTATTAATTTACTATTTTTTTGCTCTAGATATGAAATAATATATATAGTTTTGATTATTGCTTCAATTTTACACTCTTGATTTTAATGTTGAGGGTCTCTGTTAACATTATATTTTAGAAATTCTGCATTTTGGTTACATTTCACTTTTTTTTTAAGAGTTGTTTAAAGGTTTGAGGATTTTTTTTTAGGTTGAAAGATTTTTTTATTTTGATTGTGTTGTCAACTTCTTGTCTTATTGCACTGTATATAACAGTATATTATTTGTAAAATTTCTAATTTTTGAGATTTATTGAATTTTTTCTTTGATTTATTATATGTTCAATTTTCAGGAAAGTTCCTTGTGCATATGAAAAAGTAAATTTATATTTTGAAAATGTGAAACTCAATATACATTCACAAGATGTGATCTATAGAATATCTTGTTTAGCTCTTTTGTATACTTAATTTTGATTTGTTTGACCAGTCTTAGGCACAGTAGTATGTTGGTATCTTATTAGTACATTTCTATATGCTATTTCTATTCTCCTTTCATCTCTTGTTTTTTTGAAAGACTTATTTATGTGTATAAAAACTGGGGTGTAGCCTGGAGATGCAGGAGATACAAGGATTCACTGGAGACTCAGTGGGGAGCAGAACAGGCATACTGACTGAAATATGCTGCTGAAGGGAGCAGTGGGAGATACAGGAGAGGTCTGCTGCGCATTTGTGGGTTAGCTCCCTGGCCTGGAATGGAACTCAGGCCCTTACATTGATAGCACTAAAACTTAACCCCTAGGCCACCAGGGAGGCCCCTTTCATGGCTTTCTATTTATCCTTTCATCTTCATCTATATCTGAAAGTGGTTTTATGTTATTTTTGCAAAAATATTCTTAGTTGTTACATCTTCATTTTGAATTGTGGCTTTAGCATTACAAAATTGTAATTTTGCATATCCTTTAATAATTTTTAGCTTGAATTCTAACTTCATTTTTATCTGAATTACATTCTTCCTTTCTGATTATTTTTATTTGCTTACTGTACCTTTGTCCATTCTTATTTATTTAGCTTTAGGTTCTGAATTACTTTTAGTTGTTTCTCATATCAATCATTTCTTTCTAAAGCAATCTAAGATTTTTTTTCTTAAAGAGATTAAATCTGGGCCTCCTCGGTGGCACAGTGGTTGAGCTCTGGGCTGCGAAGCTGCCTGCAGCCTCTGCAGCGCCTGTTAGATCCCGACTGCTTGGTGAGGGTCCCTCATGGCGCGCAGACCTCTCCTGCCACGCCCACTGCTCCCCTCAGCAGTGTGTTTCGTCAGTCTGCCTGTTCTGCTCCCCACTCTGGCTCTGGTGAATTCTCTCACCCTCCCACACTTCTGACTGTACCCAGTGCTTCTATAAATAAATAAATAACTTTAAAAAAAGAGATTAAATCTATTTTTATTCATTGACTGATAGATTTGAGCTTACCTCTATTATAATTCTTATAATTTTGTTACACGTAATAAGTGCATTGTGCTATATTTGCTATACTTGTTTCTCAGTGCAGCCTATTGCTTTTTCTTTTTAATTTCTGTGTGATTTAGGAAGAATTTTTTTTCTTCTAATGGTCTTTGTAATTCCTTCAGTTGGCCATAATAATATATTTCAGAATTCTCATAGCCCCCCCTTCGACTTATTGAGGGATCTACTATTTGGTTTGTTAACATTAATGATATTCTCTATCATCTATGTGGCAATTAATTTAATAAGTTTTATTATTTCTGTTACCCTTATTTTTTCCTATCAAATTGCTTCTACTTTGGCAGGTCAAATAGTATTTATAATCTATTTTCCTGTTCCTTTCCCCACCTTTTTTCAGATTTGCAGTTAAATATATTTAGTGTTCATCACCTGTCCTTTTGCCCATGTTCCATGGTCACTGTTAGGGTCTGGTGAAATTTCTTCTCTGGTATGTTCCTTAGGAAGGGTTTGTGAACACTGTATTCCCTGAGTGCTTTTATTTTAATATTTTCCTTCCTATATTCTTAATACTTGAACAAACCATTCGGTTAACTACAAAGCCCTTGTCTGTCTCACTGTTTTTTCCTTGTATTTCTTAGAAATGTTGCTCCACTGCTGTCAAGTATGTTGCTAATGCTAACCTAACTGGCTTTCTTTTCTAAGTGGCTTTGTCTTTTTGTATGGAAGCCCAGAGGATTTTAAAACTTTACGTTTAATGTCGCAGAATTAAAGAATCTAGTTACCAAGAAATCCTTTTGGTAAGATCCTTGGAGCTTCTTTAATTCTCAAATATTCTCTTAGATTTTAGTTTTAAACAAAAGTTTGGTTACATTGTTTTGATTTACTTCTAAAGACACCAATTACAGATACATTGAGATTTCTTTGGCTGTCATGTAACACTATTACTTTCTAATTCTTCTGTAATTATTATTGTCTATGTTGAGTTTTCACCTGTGATTTTTCAAAATTTAAGTTATAACTATCCAACTTGGTGGTTTCTAGTAACTTGATTTTAATGTCAGAGATGATTTTTATGTTCATTTTCTTTCCTGAGTTAATTTAATGCTTATTTCATATCTTCCCCTTTTTTGCATCTAAAAATGCTCATATGATGTTAATTCAGGTTACAACATTTTGTTGTAATTTTCTTCTGTTTCATGTTTATTTTCATTTAAAGGAAACTTACTGAAATATTCCTGTTTTCCTTTTAGTAGTTTTGTTTGGATGTTTGCTAATAGGCAAGAATATAAATGTTTAAGTGGTTTATTTGGCTTCTTAATTATAGAGCACCTCATTTTTTCTGTCTTGAAGTCAGAACTGTTTTTAATTGGGTGAATTATTTATTGGACACAGTTTAGCATGTCTTCTATTGGGGAGGTAGAGAAATGAGAAGTTTAATGTGCTCGTTTAATATTCCTGCAGTGCATCCAAGACTCTAGTTCCAGTAAGTTGTCAGAGCCAGATGAATAACTTCATCTCACTGAAGAGGGAAGGAATGGGATACTAAATAAAGTTGGAAGGGATTATTTTATACTGTTTGAGGGACACTTGTTTTACTGTAAAACACAAACAAAAGAATGACTGGGTACAAATGCAGGGAAGTGCAATGGTCAGGTGGCAGGATGTTTGAGTTCTGTTTTCTCTAAGGAAATGGCAGTCATCATCTGTTGAGAGAGGAAAAAGATTTGTGATCTGAGAAATTTTTATATAGCTATGTGGAAAGTGTGTCAGAGAGGACATCAAGGAAATTGAAAGCTATATTGAAATCTAGTTGAAGCTGAAAATTATAATCTATATGATACCATTTTTGTCCCTCATAGCCATTATCATAGGACAGGTTTGTTCTGAAGAGGCTTTCGGTTTGATTTGCTCAGTATTAAGATTAGAATTTAAGAGCAAGGTAAGCAAGTATAATTTTAGTTAGAGAGGAGTTGAAATACTAAAATGTGGTTTTAAAATGGGGAAAAGAAGTAAGCAAGGAGAAGACAGATTATTACAAGATACTTAATTTATTGAATACTTACTACATGCCTGGCTCATTTCCCAGCATTTTATGTGCATTTTTCACATTCATCTCATAAATCACTTTGAATTATAAGTAAAAATTTTTAGTCTTTTACAGATGAAGAAACTAAGGAACAGAGAAATTAATAATTTGTTCAAGGTCAAGTAGTATAATTTAATAACCAATGAAAATTTATTTCACCAAGTTCTTGGAAAATCATGTCAGACCCAAATAATCTTTCCTAAATATAGAATATATGATAATGAAACTATCGACTCTATTTTGACATTTATATTATAACCTTATTTGAAGAATATTCTTTTTGTGCCTAAATTATAATGTAAAATCATAGCAGTACAGAGTTATAAAAATAACTTATATTATTTGACCATAATGCAGCCAAAAACAAATAAGAGGAGTAAAGAACTTTTAAAACCCTAGCTGGTGGTAGTCGGGTAGCCAACTTTTATGAATCTCCCTTAGTTTTTTGAGCTGTGCAAGGCATTTTCACAATGGCTCTTATTTTATTTTCCTTTTAAAAAAGGGGGTTGGGGGCATCCCCTGGTGGTGCAGCAGTTGAGCGCTGGGCTGTGAAGCTGCCCGCAGCCTCTGCAGTGCTGGTTTGATCCCTGGCCACTGGCGAGGGCCCTACATGGCATGCAGACCTCTCCTGCTGTGCCTGCTGCTCCCCTCAGCAGTGTATTTCGTCACTCTGTCTGTTTTGTTCCCCTCTCTGGCTCTGGTGAGTTCTCTCGCCCTCCTGCACTTCTGACTGAACCCAGTGCTTGTATGTATAAACAAACAAATAAATAAATAAATCTCTTTTTTTTAAAGGGGGATTGGAAATGTTATATGTCATATATATCATTTAGAAGTCAGCATCAAATTAAGAGAGTTTAAAAAATTTACCCAAAAGTGCAAATTCAGTTCCGTGGCAGAGCTAGAATTCCAGGCCTCATTTGTGTGATCCCCTCTTTGCTTGAAGTCTTCCAAATGTCTTGTCTGTTTATTTGATCAACTACAAGTTTCCCCAGTCTTCCTACTCCAGTATATTATCTGGCACACTAAAGATTTGTTTATATACTAAGAATAAACCATGTGGTACGAGCAAAGTCAAAATAAAGTGTTTAATAACAAAGTAAGAATTTTCCTCAAAATTAAATTATATTTTAATAGATTTTTCCTTGTTCCTCTTCTGAGACTGTGTTTAGAGGCATTCAGAATGCTCTAGCCTTTGACATACCATCATAGGCTATCTTACAGCCTCTGACCAAACTAGACTGTCTCAACCCCCTGGAAATAGAATTGTTTGTCTTTATACAACGAAGGTTGAGAAAGCACCAAAATCTGCATGTGGTGTATATATATATATATATATATATATATATATACACACACTTAGGCCTACTTCAAGGAGTTTGTATTATGAGACCTAAAGTTATTTTTTTTTAAAGATTTGTTTATTTATGCATGCAAGAACTGGAGTGCAGGCCAGAGGTGAGTGTGTGGGGGTGAAAGGATTCACCAGAGACAGAGTGGGGAACAGAACAGGTGGGTTGACTGAAAATTACTGCTGAGAGGAGCAGTGGGCAAGCCAGGAGAAGTCTGCTGTGTCATGTGGGTCACCTCGCTGGTCAGGAATGGAACTACTGCTGCAGTGGCTGCGGATAGCTTCATAATGTTGCATCTTAACCCCTTGCGCACCAGGGAAGCCCTATGAGACCTAAAGTTCTTCTGAGGTGCTCTAATATGAAAAAACAAAACAAAACAAAACATGTCTGCCAGACCTGTGGTGGCTCCCGCTGTGCTAAATGTGTCAGGGACAGGATCAAGTGGGTTTTTCTTTCTGAGAAACAGGAAAATTATTGTGAAAGTGTTGAAAACACAAACATAGAGTTAGAAAGTTAAATGAAAAGTGAAGCTTTTCTAAGTAATAAAAATAAAATTAAAATATTTTTTGCTGGTCACATACTTTACCTGATTTTTATAGTTGCTATGGCCACAAACTAAATTACTTTCCATCCTTTTATTTTTTGCAGGTAATTGTGAAAAATTACAGCATCAAAGGATGCTGTGCAAGTTTTACTGTCTGTATTGGTTATACTTTTTTTTGTTGAAATAACTGATCTATTGTGGAAAAACCACCTAGGTTATTTGGCTTTAGAAACTGGATTAAGGAATAATGTTTAGCATGGCAGAGTCTCAATTATTTTATGTCAAAAAAGAAATTAATAATAGAATACCAAAATGATAAATTAAAGGGAGAGACATGCTACATGCCTTTTTGCTACCAGCCAAACAAATTGACATGTAGCGGGTGCTCTTGGGTCATGAAAGAAATCAAGTGGTCAGGTAAAGTTCTGGTTATAGTACTGAGTCTCATAGGTTAGTTGTGTACTGCATTTGATAATTTTATGGATGATGACCAAGTGCAAATCATCCTTTCCTCTTACACTGAAACATCATTAAGAGAATGAAGAGAACATTCCTGGGTGAAGATTACAGACCATCATCTTTTATAACTATCCTACATAATCTCCCACAGCAAATGTTTTTCCCATTTCCTTTTTCCTTTCAGAATCTCACATTTAAAAACAGGTAATCTATTCCACTTTCTTTGGTTAGCTTCACTGTTTTTAATCTATCTATTCATGGTGATAAAGACCTCAGTTAAGATAAGGTTTCCTGCCATTAAAGAATATGTATGCCAAGAAGACACCTTTGTAAACAAGATACCTGCTGAACAACTTGGACATCAAAAAATTCATTGAGAAGTGCAATGCTATATATGCCATTGTACTTCACACTGAGAGTGATGGAAATAGCAGACAAGGAGATAGAAGTATCTTGAGACTTGGATTAGATCAGTGGTTCTCAAAGTGTGGTCCTCAGACCAGCCCAGTCAGCATGTCTTGAGAACTGGTTAGAAATGCAGGTTCTTGGGATTCACCCTACATCTGCTGAGTCAGGAAACATGGGGTCTGTTCCACAATCTGCAGCTTAACAAATTTTCCAGGTTATTCTGAGGCTGTAAAATTTTGACAAAATGCTATAGTTTATAAAGATAAGTAGTGTTTTATTCTGCATCATTATATGTCCTACCAAGAAATGGAAAAATAAGGATTAAAGTATATCTTCAAATAATTATGGGACTTCATTATTGTAAATCTTGTTAATGGTTGCTTTTTTATTTTATACATTTTTTACATCATTTTTCATTTTTGCACAATGTATGCATTTTCATCTTGGTTATAATCCCCATACAATTCCCACCCCCTTGTTTTGATCCTACTCCCTCTCCACCCCCCATTTATAGTTGCTTGTTAATTTTGATTTTTACTTATTATAAGGGATCATGCTCAGTGAAATAAGCAAGAAAGAAAAAGAAAAATACTGGATAGTCTCACTCATCGCAGGAATTTAGAAAATCTAAATAAAGGACCAGGAAAAAACCTAATTATAAATGGTTACTTTTAAAAAAAAAAATCTTTCACTGACTACAATACAGTTTGATTTGATCAGTGGTCAGAGAAGTAAAAGGTATGATTTTTATCAAAGACATGCCATCCTAAATTTTTTGTTACTATAACAGCTGTCCTCCCCCCTTTATTTTGTGTACAGAAGAACAAAAGTACACATTTACTTAACTCACCGTGGCAGTAGCTGGAGGCCGGGGTAATTAGGTGTCCTGTTAGTGACTTACTACTAATTGTGCCTTGCTTTACAAATCCTCAGAATCAGCTGGAGATCTAAAACATTGCTGAGTTCTAGAATTTCTGCTTTAGTAAGTCTGTAGTAGGTCCTGAAATTTTGCATTTTGAAGTTCCCAGGTGAAGTGAAGCTGATTGGCTGGTGCAAGGCCTATATTTGAGAACCACTGGCTTAGATCCTTACTCATGACTATTGACATGACTGTTGAATTCAGATATTGTTATTGTATTTCCCTGATGTACTAGGACCTGACATATTGCTTCTGCTAGTTGTTCAGGTTTTGTTCATTGTAATTTTTGTGACTCTAACATATACCTTTGTTTCTCTATGATATTTTTAAAAACTTTTTCTAAAACCATTGAGTCATCAGGTCTCCCCTCTCCTCAATGTGGTTAATTTACAGGAAAACATTGTTCTCAGCTCCCTTTAACCTCAAATGTCATCTAGTATTTGTAAATAAAATTGGGACAGATGAAATTTTGGCTTTAGTTGGTGCTTACGCAATGTAAGTATTCATAAAAATGGGAGAATCAGTGTTTACATGTGATATGGTTAGATTTTTTTTCTAAGTGTTGGTTATGTTAGCTAAGTTTTCTTCTTTCTTCTCCCTGTGGTTCATTCTCTACAGTTTTAGGAAATTCTTTAGTATATGAAACTATGGAAAACAGTGTTAGCTGATGCTTTTGTGCATATATTCTGCATCACTTTATCCCTTAAACCTCTCTTAATTCAGGTATTTCCAAGAAAAATATTTGTTTTACTTCTGTCTTGTTCTCATGTAGGATGAAATGCTCTCTCTGATATGAATCCAGTGTAATATAATTGTTTGCAGATAATTTTACTTGTTATGCTGCAGTGCTTTGCTGAGCAGAAAGTATTTCATGGCTCTTAATGACTGCTAGGTCTCAGAAAATTTAAGTGTTGGAGGATATGTGTTTGTGTTGTTCAAGAGACTGAACTCCAATGCCCTTTATTTTGTGCAAGCAGTTTAATAACTCACTTGATCTATGAATACTGCACATGAAAATTAAATTCAGTTAATATTTGTTTAGTGAGTATAGTACTATGCAATTTTGTATATATACCAGCAATTTATTCATTTGGGAAAAAGCATTCTAAAAGATAGACACATTAATAAGATAGACACATTATTAAGATAGACACATTAATAAGATCAAATTTGGGTATAATAATTTAAAGATGAATAACTGAAACCATAATTTTGACAGTTATCTTAAAACTATTTTAGATAATGATTTTAAATAAATTTACTAAATTAAAGTGTCATATTATTTCATTTCATAACCTATAAATAACTCAAATTTTATTTTTATTTATGTTTAATAACTTTTTAAAAAAAGATTTATTTATACAAGAACTGGGGTACAGGCCAGATGTGCGGGAGGGTGAGAGGATTCACCAGAGACAGAGCAGGGAACAGAACAGGCAGACTGATGAAATATACTACTGAGGGGAGCAGCGGGCCAGACAGAAGAGGTCTGCTGCGCCATGTAGGATCCTTGCTGGCCGGCCAGGCTGTGGACAGCTTCACAGCGCGGCACTCAACCGCCTGTGCCACCAGGGGAGGCCCTAACTCAATTTTTAATAATTTAATGATTCAATGTCTTAGGCACCAAACTAGATTTAAAAATTTCATTGATTTTTTTAATTTAAATTTTTTTAGTGAGGTACTCTTATTTTACATCCTTGTAAATTTTTCACAGAGTTGTTTAAAATCAAAAGTATACTTTCATTAAAATTACTCCGTGAATAAAAATTTATTTATTCATGCATACAAGAACCGAGGTACAGGCCAGATGTGCGGGAGGACGAGAGGATTCACCAGAGACAGAGCAGGGAACAGAACAGGCAGACTGACTGAAATACACTGCTGAGGGGAGCAGCGGGTGAGACAGGAGAGGTCTGCTGCGCCATATGGCTATCTCCCCAGCTGGCTGGGCTCCATCCCGTGCTGCAGAGGCTGCTGACAGCTTCACAGTGCTGTGCTCAACCACCTGCGCCACCAGGGAGGCCCAAAATTATTCCACTCTTAATGAAAGTGTTCTTTTGATTTTTACAGTACCTCTTGAAAGGCAAGATAAATTAGGTTCAATCATTTTTAAAATAAAAGATTAATTTTTCACTGACCTTCATTTATTACTTAAATATCATGATCTTTCAAAAGAATAAACAAAAAATCCCTTTACACAGTGAATGTTATGTAAATGTAGACATGTACACCTACTTCAAAATTAAGCAAAATAGAGCCTCCCCCGTGACACAGCGGGTTGAGCCCTGCACTGTGAAGCTGTCTGCAGCCTCTGCAGCACAGGTTCAATCTCTGGCCAGCCAGGGAGATCCCCATATGATGTGGCAGACCTCTCCTGTTGTGCCTGCTGCTCCCTTCAGCAGTGTCTTCAGTCCATCTGCCTGTTCTGCTCCCCACTTTGTCTCTGGTGAATTCTCTTACCCTCCCATGCCTCTGGCCTGTACCCCAGTGCTTGTATAAATAAATAAATCTTCAAAAAAATTAAACAAAATAAACTTTTAGGCACAAGATAAAAAAATTATTGAAGCATGAGACAGTGAACTAAGACAAAAATAAAACACACACACACACATTTAATAATGTTTCATTGTTCTTGTTTTCCAACCTACTGGTTAAAACCGAGTTTCAGAAATCCTATCTGCCTTGCCAAATGGAAATAATTCACTGGACTGTACGTAATATATGTCCATATTAATATTACTCTTTCAAAATAATGTAATAAATATATAATACTCACTTTGTCTCATACACTCTCTCTCATACATACCCATACTTAACAAGTCTATCAAACAACAATAACAAAAAAGAAAATGAAAAAATGAAAAGACTTGGGCCTCCCCTGGTGGCACAGGTGCTTGAGCGCTGTGCTGTGAAGCTGTCCTCAGCCTCTGCAGCACCAGTTTGATGCCGGCTGGTGAGGGTTCTGCATAGCGCAGCAGACCTCTCCTGTCTGGCCCGCTGCTCCCCTCAGCAGTGTATTTTGTCAGTCTGCCTGTTCTGTTCCCTGCTCTGTCTCTGGTGAATCTTCTTACCCTCCCACACATCTGGCCTGTACCCCAGTTCTTCTATAAATAAATAAATAAAATAAATATTTAAAAAGGTCTTTAAAAAATGAAAAGGCTGATAGAAATCTTGGTCATACTTATTTTGAACAAAGAATAATGAAAGTTCTATTCTCATAAGAATGAATATATAATACCAGAGTTATTTTTTTTACTTAGACAGTTTATTTATTTTCTTAAATTTAAATTTTATTTTTATATTCCCCATACAATTGCAACCCCCTTATTTTGACCCCAATCTCTCCTTTCTCCGCCCCCCCCACCCCCCATAGAGTGTCTCTGGTTCATAGTTGTTTGTTGATTTTGATTTTTACTTTCTTATAGTTATTCTTTTTCCTGGTCTCTTATTTAAGTTTTCTAGATTCCTGCTATGAGTGAGACCATCCGGTATTTTTCTTTTTCTTTCTGGCTTATTTCACTGAGCATGATCCAGAGTTATTTTTTGACTCAATTTTCTGCTGATATGTATAAATTTGGTATTTGTATAGTCACTTTATGAATTTCAAAATATGTTATTTGATATCAGGAAAAGTCAGGATCTCTAATCTCAAAGTAATTTTTTTCTGTATCTAATGTGTTTTAATGTATAATGTTATAATGTTTACATTTATGTTAGTAAGCGTACCTGAAAATTGAATTCTCTATTACTTTTTATCATTAAAAGGGAGAACCAGGCCCTCCAGGTGCTCCAGGGCAGGATGGATCACGTGGAGATCCTGTAAGTACCTACTTGATTTTGTTCTAGGGGGTCTTTTTCTGTCATGGAATCCTTTGACTGTTTAAATCCTCCCCTAGATACCAGTCTTCTTCAGTGACTTCTGCATTGTGATATTGTGGAAAGTCCTTGTTTTCACAAGCTGTAAAATATTGAACTGTTTAATATTCTTTTAGGAACCAAAAAGAGTTTTGCTAGTAGGAAATTTAGGTGCAGTGTGAGTAACAGCCATGAGCATTTATGCCCACATTACAGAGTGGTCAACATGCACACGATTGTCTGTTGCTGAACCTTCAGTCTAATGCTCTTTTGCCACTTACTCATTGTTTATAGTATATTCTTTGGGAATTGTGTGATAAATAATTCAGGATAAATAAACTTATGATTGAGAAGTATTGAACCTGAATCCCAGATTCCTGTGGATTTTTAGCAGGTGTGTCAGGCGACTCAATTTCATTTGACCTTTGGAAATATAGTTCATTCTCCTCCTTTCATTCATTGCTAACATTGACCACTTGAATGCCCGAAGACCTCATTTTTTCTGTCAAAGTACCTATCTTCAAGGAATTTGCAATTTGCTTTACAGGGAGGTGGTAAAGAAATTAAATCAAATTTCTAAGATATAGCTAAGATATTTATCATAGTGTTCAGTTGAATGTTCAGAATCTAAATATTGAATGCAAGAGAGAGGTTATCACTGAGGCTTCATAAATGGTAGTGGATGGATTGAAAAACTCATAGAATTACTCAATCAAATAGTCACTGAATTTTCATTTTTTGTGTGTTCTGATATCCTGGGCCAAGTTCTGTACAAAACTATTGCCTTCAAAAAACTTACTATCCAATTTTCAAGATGGCAAGATATGGTGTGAAGTTTGAAAGCACCCTCTGCTACATTCTGGTGGTCTGACCTTGCATAAATCACTTCCCCTTTCTGATGTGAACATATGAAATGTGTACATGCTTACTGTGTTTTCTTCATGTTATTCTGAGACATGCCTGAGGAAACATATGGCAGAATCTGTGAAAATATTATACAAATGCATGGGGCTATACTAAGTGCTGCAGTAGTTTAGGAAAGCAACCTTGTAACTTGAAATGGTTGACAAATTTTTGTCTAGGATTTGGCGATATATTTGGTTATGAAGCGATGATGAGATGAAAGGTAGACCAGAGAGAGAACTGAGAGGCTAAAGGTATGCCCATGAAATAATGAAATGATCCTTAATGAGATCCTGAGGCTGCAGTGAGAAGGTGGTTAGTATATTATGGATATTCTTGGCGATGACTCTGAGAAGTAATTTTTTTCACCCAATTAAAGATTTGGGTGAAAACAAGAACAACATGATGTAAACTGTTTTAAGACAGTTACAAGCTACTGGTACAAGCAGAATGGATTGAAAGGAGAAGGGAATGGATTCAGACACTAAATAGCTGACTGTTTTGTCAGACCTTGCATGGAATAATAAGGCCTCAACTTGGTTGTTAACTGGAATAAAGAGAATAAAATAGAAATAGCGTAAGTTCAATATATCTGACCCACAATTAACACTACTAAGGAAGAATTCTAGGACTCGCTAACTAAATATGAAACTAGGTATGTTTATTTGTTTATGTTCTGGTTTCTGAACTTATATATATATATAATGTATCTGTGCATGTGTGAAGATGGATGGGGCTGGAGAGGGGAAGACAGGTGAGTAAGAAAAGTGAAAGGGAGAGAAGAAAACAAGGGAATAAGAGACAATGGAATCGAGAACTGGGTTTTAATTTGAGTCAGTAATATTCTAACTTATGGTGAATCAGCTATTTGAAATCTGTGACTCATTTTCTCATAGAAATTTTATTACAAAGGGAAGAGTGATGAGCTTATAAACTATACTGCAACATGAGCAGCTTATATTTACTTTGAAAATAATATTATTAAGATCCTATTAATAAAAACAAAAAGATAAAATAACAAGTAGGAAATGAGGAATGCTTGTAATGATGTTTTCTGTTATTTTGATGGTCAGTGAAAATTTGGTTGTTAAAAATATCCTGTAAAGATTGACCTTTACTATTTATGGAAAAGTTGTGAAAGGAAAGAAATGAAAGTTTATGTGTTTGGCCATACAAAGAAATGAAGACTCTTCTGTTGTGTGTAGATGCTAATTTTATCTATTTTTTCCATGCAACTATTTGATTATATATATATATATTTATTTTGGGGGAATTTGCTTTTTTAATTTTTTATTGAGGCAACATTGGTTTACAACACTTTATATTTAGAGGTACAAGATCATGCCCTTCAAATGTATATTACTACACCATATCTATAATCCACCATAGTCCACTGTTGCTCTCTCCGCATTCTACTCTTCTCAGCTTCAATTCTAGTCAGATTTCTGGGGTTTATCATGGGTTTGGTTTTCTCTGCCCCTTTGTTTAGTTTCTTCATATTCCACACATAAGTGAAATCAGCCAGTATTTATTTCCTTCTGACTTACTGTGCTTAGCATAATCCCCTCCAGTTCCATCCATGTCATCACAAATGGCAAGAGTTTATCTTTTTTTTTATTACTATCATTCCATTACACACACACACACACCCCCACCTCTTCCTAATTCACTCATCTGTTGTTGGGTATTTAGGTTGTTTCCATAACTTGGCTATTGTACATAGTGCTTCAGTAAACACAAGAGTGCATACATCCCTTCAAATTAGTATTTGTGCTTTCTTTGTATAGATACCCAAAGTGGAATTGCTGGAAAATATGGTAGATCTATTTTAATATTTTGAGAACTCTCCATACTGTTTTCCAAGGGGGTTCCACCAGTCTACATTACCAACAAAGGTTTATATGTCCCTTTTCCTCAACATCCTACCCAATACTCCAATACTTGTTTTCTTTTCTTTCTTTTCTTTTCCTTCCTTCCTTCCTTCCTTCCTTCCTTCCTTCCTTCCTTCCTTCCTTCCTTCCTTCCTTCCTTCCTTCCTTCCTTCCTTCCTTCCTTCCTTCCTTCCTTCCTTCCTTCCTTCCTTCCTTCCTTTCTCCTTCCTTCCTTTCTCTCTCTCTCTCTCTCTTTCTTTCTTTTTCTTTCTTTCTCTCTTTCTCTCTTTCTTTTTGAGATGGGCCCTTCTTACAGGTGTGTGGTGCTACTTCATTGTGGCTTTGATTTGCTTTCATTTCCCAGAGGATAAATGATGATGAATATTTTTTTGTGTGTGTCTGTTCACTGTCTATATGTCTTCTTTGGAGGAGTGTCTAATTGGATTTTTCTGCCCAAGTTTTGATCGGGTTATTTTCTTTTTGGTGATTTGTATGAATTCTTTGTAGACCTTAGATCTGTTAGCCCACTGTCAGGTACATAATGCATAAATATTTTCTTCCATCTGGTAGGGTGTCTTTTAGTTTTAATGATAGTTTTTTTTTTCCACTGTGCAGAAGATCAGGTATAAGACAAGGATGTTCACTTTCACAACTACTGTTGAAATAAAACTATCACTATTTGCAGAATGACATGATTATATATATAGAAAACCCAGAAGACTCCACTAACAAACTAATTGAAACAATAAATCATTACAGCAAAGTGGCAGGTTTCAAAATAATTTATAAAAATTGATTTGCAACCTATATGGAAACAATGAGCTGGAAGAAAGAGAGGTCAATAAAACAATCCCATTAACAACCACACCAAAATAAATGAAATACCTAGGAATAAATTTAGCAGTGGAGATGAAAGATCTTTATAATGGAAATTATATAGCATTATTCAAAGTAGAAGAGAATACAAAGAAATTCCCTGCTCATGGTTTTGGAAAATTTACATTGTTAAAATGGTTATCTTTCCCAAAGCAACATACAGACTTAGTGGATGTCGATTTTAAGTATTTAGAAGGAATGATTTAGCCCCAGTAAATAGGATACTTTCACCTAATTTATTCTGTAATGTGGCAGCCAAGAATATTAATGGAGCTTAAATTGAAACAACAGAAGCTCTAGAAAAATACTCTAATTAAATGCAGCTATAGCAGCTGGATCATGATTCATCCCTGTAAGCAGATTGATGAATAGAAACACCAACTCCAGGAAATCAAATTGAGGAGAAAGCCTGTATGTCATTGGGAAATGATTATATTGCTTTAAAACACATTTACATGCCTATACTTTGAATTTTTAAAATCTAGTATTAGTTAATCCTTAAACTAATTCATTCCTAAGGGTAACTTCCTTTCTAAATTGCAAATTACACCCACTTAACATCAATCCAGGTATGTATAAACTCAGTTCTAAACTTGCTGGATTTATTATAATTTGTTTCAAGCATGTATCTTTCTGTTTAAGGATTATAACACTTAAGTGAATTCATATGGAAGTGACATTAACTGAGTGTCTGCTTTGAGTTAGACATTATGTTAACTGAAGGAAATGTGAAGATTAATTTGTAATGGCCCTGCACTAAGGAGTCTGAAGCATTGATCGATAAGCATAGATCACAATATCATACTGATATTAGGGAGGTAGGCATGTATTTGGGGGCTTGCAAGTTTGAGATGTGCATAACACTAAATGTTTGGAAGTATCGAAAGGGATTGTTTTATTTTTTAAAAATAATGACAGCATTATTGAGAAATACTTCACATACTATACAATTCACTGAATTAAAGTCTATAAGAATACATTCTTAAACATTGGATTATCCTGATCAAATTGGCAAGATAAATTAGAGTTGACTAGTTGTTTGGCCTGGCAAGGTAGGTATATGTAGCATGTTCCACAAAGAATAAAAAGAAATGATACTTTTGGATAAGCTGACATTAGTTCAGACTGCTTAGGGTATTTGGAGGAGATAGGATTGAAATATGAGATAAGTTTGGGAATTTAGCATAAGAGTTAAATGTAAAGGGAGATTATTGGACTTTATTTTAGTCTTAGGTATATATTTTTTGGTTTTTTAATTTCCTCCACCAAATTTCCCAAACTCCAATAAATAAATAGCAAACAAAATATAGCATGGAAATAACTTAGCAAAAACCCCCACATTTTATCCCCTTCCATTTTCCCCAGACCTTTCAGATTATCAAAGAATATTTTTTTATGATTGTGCTACAGAAATTTATTTTACTAATCTTATCAGTCAAAAGCTCACAATGCTCTCAGATTCACAGTGCTTTCTAAAATGTTATTCTGGGATCAATTCAATTACTATGAATTACTTTATGTATGAATCTGATAGTTATTAACTAAATGTTTTGTGTCCTGTGAAAATTGATATGTTGGAAAACAAACAAATATGTGATGAGGTTGTAGGTAGGACAAATGACGAAACCCCTAAATTGTGCTATTTGAACTTATATCTGAGAGTTACATGAGGTATTCAAAGGTTTTAAGTAGGCAAAAATATTTGGAAAGCTTTAGAAAAATCACAGATGGCAAAATAAAGAACCAACTTAGAGAAGACAGCTTAGCAGCAGTTTTGCTGAATTCTGTCACCTCCAGTACCAACTAAGACAAAAAACATTCATAGTAGGGTTGAGACTCATTGGAAATGAACTAAAAAGTTGTCAACTGAGCTTTAGAATCAGTTGGATGTGGATAGCATGAAAAAGAATAACTCTCAAAGTTTTACTATGTGAATATGGAGGTACAAGAACACCAAATAAATAGGAAAAAGAGCAGGAAGAATCAACTTTGACTGAAAGAGATGAATCTAAGATATGTTTAAGTGGAATATAGTTAGATGATAGTGAGGGCATTTAAGTAGGAAAGCCATGATTTGAATAATTAATAAAGAATAGATGTGTAAAAAATAGTGACTAATACAATTCCAGTAATAAACAGTGGATCAGAGTCAAGAAAATTTTAGAATTTTTATACATAAATAGGTGTGGTAGGTTGCAAAGTACCATTCCAGAGCCCAAAATATATCTGAATACCCCAAATCTGTACATTTTAATCTTACTTGTATATGGGCCTTTGCTTATGTGATTAAGTTAAGGGTCTTGTGTTTTGGAGATTATTCTGGATTACCTCGGTGTTTCTGAACCAGTTTGTCCTTCAGCAAAGAATAGAGGCTTCAGAGGGGGAGAAATTTTGTCCACAGATCATGCCATCAAGGGTTTACAGTCTGCTTTTCTTGATGGTATGCCCTATGGATTGGAATTGCCTAGTACCCATAATTGTGGAAGTCCATTCCTTATAGTAAATCTCTTAATATGTATATCCTACAGATCCTGTTTCTCTGTTGGTACCCTGATTGATTCCAATTTTAGTTCTGAAAGTAAATAACTTAATACCTTAAAATGTGGAAGTGGCTTTGGAATTAGATAATTTGGTGAATTAGATAATTCACCAAAGCAGGGAGCAGAACAGGCAGACTGACAAAATACACTGCTGAGGGGAGGAGCAGTGGGCGCAGCAGGAGAGGTCTGCGCACCAAGTGGGACCCTCGCTGGCAGCCGGGGATTGAACCGGCACTGCAGAGGCTGTGGGCAGCTTCGCAGCCCAGCGCTCCACTGCTGTGCCACTGGGGAGGCCCAAATGTGGACTTTAAACACATTGCTAGCGAGTACTCAGAAGGAAATGAGGAACATGTTTTGGAAACTGGGAGAATGGCTGAATTGTATCTAGTAGTTATGTGGGCAAACAGGACTAGTAAGTAATAAATTTGGATAGTTAGCTGAGATTTACAAACAAAAAGTTGAAGGTATGACCTGGTTTCTTCTTGCTGTATATAGTAAAGTATGAAGTGAAAGAGATAAAATGAGGCAAGAATTGTTAAGTGACAGGCACTGATATTTCATACTTAGGGAAATTTTCAACTTACCCAGATTGTAAAGGATCCTAAAATTAGGGAATTCACTATTAGGAAAACAAGTATGTGGCAGGACACACTTTCAGTGAGTCTTGAAGTGATGAGGTGTGTGACTCATGGGTTCACTCACCCATCCTAGTAGAAGTCAGAACTAAAGATGACATTATCCAGGAGACACCTATGGAGAAGCCTCTTATCTAATGGTGTAAATTTCCATGCTATACATAGGACTCCTGAAAGATCTTTGAGAATATTTTATTAGACTTTTACTTTATTTAAAAATCAGTCTATTCTAGTTACTTTAGACTAGCAGCTACAGGGACAAGAAAACATGAAGGAAGACTTTGGCCTGCCCAATTTCAATGGGCAGTAAACAGACTAATAGAAGTATTCAGCTGTAAGCATATATTCTTCTTAAAAAAAGGGTGAATGATTCTGAGGCTGGAGTTTGGGTGCAGAGGCCAGGGCCACTGGTCCAGAAGGTAGAACTTCAAACATCAGAAGAATATTCCCAGCCCTTGAGACAGTGGAACTTTCCTCCTGGGATAAAGACTGCTTATTGCCACTAACTCCTTTCTTCCTTTCATTTCCTTCATTTTGAGATGGAGGTGTTTTTAACTTTTTCCCTATCCTGTCATATCTTTGTAACTTAGAAGTAGATAATTTGCTTTCTAGTTTCACTGGTTCACAGATGGAGAGTTATTTTCCCCAGGATGAATCATACCCACACATGAGTTAAATAATGACTTTGGGACTTTCAAACTGATGGTATTTAGATAAAAATTTGCTGTAAAGGGTAAAGACTTTGGGGATGTTAGGATGGAATGAATGCATTTTGCATGTGGGATGGATGTGACTGTGTGTGGGCTAAAGGGAAGACAAAAAATGACACCCCAGAAATATCAGGCCTTAATCCCCGGAACCTGTGTTACTTTATTTGGAAAAAGAGTTTTCACGAATGTGAATAAGAATCTTGTGAAGGCTTTTCACCATTGAGAATGATATTGGCTGTGGGCTTGTCATATATGGCCTTTATGATGTTGAGGTATGTTCCTTGTATTCCGAGAATTTCAAGGGCCTTTATCATAAATGGGTGTTGTACTTTGTCGAAAGCTTTCTCAGCATCTATGGATATTGTCATATGGTTTTTATATTTCTTTTTGTTGATGTGTTGGATTACGTTGATTGATTTTCAGATGTTGAACCATCTGTATGTCCCTGGAATAAATCCTACTTGGTCGTGGTGAATTATCTTATGGATGCATTGTTGGATTCTGATGGCAAGGATTTTGTTGAGGATTTTTGCATCAGTGTTCATTAGGGAGATTGGCCTGTAATTTTCTTTTTTTGTGTGCTGTCTTTGTTGGGTTTTGGTATTAGTGTAATGTTGGCTTTGTAGAACATATTTGGTAGTATTCCTTCTTTTTCAATTTTTTGAAAGAGTTTCCACTGCTAGGTATTTACCCAAAGGACACAGAAACATTTATTCCAAAGAGCACCTGCACCCCTGTGTTTATAGCAGCACAATTTACAATAGCTAAGCTTTGGAAACAACCCAAATGCCCAAAAATAGATGACTGGATCAAGAAGATGTGGTACATATACACAATGGACTATTACTCAGCAATCAAAAAAGATAAACACATGCAGTTTGCAGCAACATGAATGGAGCTGGAAGGGATCATGCTCAGTGAAATAAGCCAGAAAGAGAAAGAAAAATACTGGATGGTCTCACTCATAGCAGGAATCTAGAAAACCTAAATAAGGGACCAGGAAAAACAATAACTATAAGAAAGAAAAAATCAAAATCAACAAACAACTATTAACCAGAGGCACACTATGGGGGGGGCAGGGAAAGGAGGGATTGGGGTCAAAATAAGGGAGGTGCAATTGTATGGGGAACATAAAAATAAAATCATAAAAAAAAAAGAATCTTGTGAAGGCAAGATTGTATTGCCTTTCCCAGATGGCCCTAAATGTTACTACAAGTATCCTTCTAAGAGAAAGAAAAAGGGAAATTTCACACACAGAAGAGAGGAAGAGGCAGTAATAACATGGTGGCTGAAGCTGAAGTAATGTGACCACACGTCAAGAGAGACTGGCACCTGCCAGAAGTTGGAAGAGACAAAGGTTGGGTTCTCCCCTAGACTCTCTGGGGATAATGCATTCCTGTTGACTTTGAGCTCAAACTTCTGGTTTGGAGAACTGAGAGAGAATACATTTCTAGTTTTAAGCTACCAAGTTCATAGTAATTTTTTTTTTAAAGCAGTCATAGGAAAGTAGTCTCGTCTTTAGCATGGTGAGACATGTGAATTTTTATAGCTGTATGTCACAACTTTTGGTATCATAGTATCAAAAACATGTACTTAAAGTAGAGAAACAGATTTAAATGGTAATTTGGTGACACTTCAGTCACCACTGTTTTCTGTGTCTTCAGTGTCTTCAATTTACTTGAACTTTCATGATTTTTTTAAAACTTGTTATATCCACTTCTCATTTTTCTATATTTTTGTATTTTTTCTGTTTAGTAACTTTTAGCACATGTATCTCTGGTGTGCAGTTCATCATATTGTAAAGTTGGAACAATATAAGGGTCTGATACTTAATGTGTTGGTATATAAACCACAGATAAAGTATAATATATGGATATGTATGTGTAGGAAAGGATCAGCATGGGAAACATGGTTTAATCATGTTCCAGTTATTAGCTTACTCTTCCCTTCATTCTTTTTGGCTTTTATGTGTTACGTTCCAATTTTCATTACTTGTGTTTCATCTTGTGAACATGTTATTGCTTTGGTGATACATTATAAAAAATTAGGGCCTGGCTTTTGAGTGTTTTGCGTATTTCTTTCTTTTTTAACGATGTTAATCTTGTCAGGTTATGTTTTCACTTTTGTGCCAAGGAATGAAGAACAGTCAAGATTGCTTCAAAGGATCCTCAATTGTTGGAAATGTGTTTCCTGACATCTCACAAAATCACTCTGATTTTATCCTTGGGAGGTTAGGTCGATGGGGAGGGAAATGGGTAGTACAGGAGCAGCAACACACCAGGAGTTGAAAAATATCAACTGGAAACACAAATTTAATTAATTAATTAATTAATTAATTAATTTGTGGGACCCTTGCCAGTGGCTGGGGAACGAACCGGCGCTGCTGAGGCTGCGGGCAGCCTTGCAGCCCAGCGCTCAACCGCTGTGCCACCAGGGGAGGCCTGGAAACATTAATTTTTAACAAAATCTGCTTTAGCATATTGGTTTTTTTCTTTCTTTCTTTTTTTTTTTAATAGATTTATTTATTTATTTATACAAGCACTGGGTACAGTCAGAAGTGTGGGAGGGTGAGAGAATTCACCAGAATCAGAGCGGAGAGAAGAGCAGGCAGACTGACGAAGTACACTGCTGAGGGGAGCAGGGGCTGCAGGAAAGGTCTGCGTGCCGTGTGAGACCCTCGCCGGGCAGCCAGGTATTAAACCGGCGCTGCAGAGGCCGAGGGCAGCTTCACAACCCAGCGCTCAACTGCTGTGCCACAGGGGAGGCCCTGCTTTAGCATATTGTTCAGCTACTTTGCTCTGGCTAATCACTGCTGAGCACATTACCTGCAGTATCAGTGTTTCAATTGCTTCTTTGTCATATGTATTTTTTGCCTGGTGATCATTTCCAAGGACATTTTGTATTTAGTGTAACATTTTCCCTCAGGTCATCTGAGCCATTTATTCATAAATTTGCTAGTTTTCTCCTCAATAACCAGTCCCATTTTGCACAGGGAGCCTTAAGGCTCACGGAGAAGATTAGTAGGCAGGGCATGTGTTCTCCCCTTTGAGCTGAATTCCCTGGAGCCACATGAGAATGAGAGAGAGAGGAAGCCATGTATTCTGGATCTGTGGAGGTTAGTACATGTTTCTTTGTTAAGGATGTCTTCAAAACTTTTATTTTGAAAATGTTTGCTGTATCATTTTTCTAGGGATGAAAACTTGGTAATAACTCTTCTATATTTGGTAGCATTGGCTCAGAGAGGCTTTTGTGTTTCCTTTCCTCATGCCTTTCAAATTCTTGTTAAACCACTTGAATACTTGCCTTTATGGTGTAATGTTAATTGCTGAGGCTGTCCAAGTCATCATTTACTTAAGAAACAAGTAGGTCTTTTGTTTAATCACCTTTTCTGTGGAGTGCTTATGTGGCATTTCATTTTTATTCATATAGAATAAAATATTAATAAATTCTTGGGAAATGTTAATGTTGTATGACTATGTGATTTCCAACACGGAATGACCCACTTTATTATGCTTGCAATGTGGAGGTGGCTTTATTTGCCCACTTGACACACTTTGTTCAGATCAAGAAGAAAGGTAAGCATGAAAAAAACCCCACTAGTTCTGTCATTGTTCTTATTTGATTTGTTTATAGCAAATTTTTTAAAGTCTTTTGTACAGATTTGTAACACTTTTTTTCCCACTCTTTCAGGCAATAGGAGTGGCACAGCCTTGGTATGTGTTGAGTGAAACCTTGACCTGTAACTGCTGTTCAGAATTTCACACAGCACTTCTTAGTGTGAAGGCAACCTGCATTTAACAATTCAGAACATTTTGGAAATTCAGTTGTAATTATTGTGCTAATATCGACTTGCTAGTTCCAGAGTTATCTTTTAAAGCTTGATTGAAAGTACCTAGAACAGTTAGAGTATATATTTTGAAGTTGTTTATATCTCAAGTAAATAATATCAGTCTCTGATTTATCTATAGAAGTAACTAAATTTGGTTGCAATATCTACAAATATGGCATTGTAATGACTGCAAAAATATCTTTTTCTTTAACCTTACCAAGCAATTATCTATGCAAATTATATAATAAAGTCCCAACAGGGTTAATCATTGATCTGTTTGATTCTTTCTTACTGATTTACTTGGCATAGTAAAACCAGATCACCATCAAAAAACTTTATAAAGTAACACTGTAAATTTTAAATGTAGAAGCTCTGCATCTGTGGTACTGCTCATTTTTGTTGTTATTCTGAAGAAATTTTTCAAAATGTCATTGTAAGACCATTGATATACATTAAAATATACTTATCAAATCCTCCTCTTCTGTGTTCATTACTTTTATAATGTAAAAGAGCTTTACTGAATCTTGAAATGTCAAGAGGCATAAATGCAGTGGAACTTACGAAATTGTGCATAATTCTGAATAACATGTCTTCTGAGTAAATAGAATGTTGTTGCTGCTTACATAGGTGCCATAGTCTCACGGGAATGGGGGCTGATTACATCCATCTCTGTTGAAGAAAATGGTTGAGAGAAATTTAAATTACCATGTATATAGGAGATTGAATCTAAATTTCAAGGTTTTTAGGAGTTCAACTCTATAATTATCTTATTTAGTTATACAGGGTGTTGGGGTGGTTTTTGCATACTCTTCATTAAAAACTTTTGATATAGGTACTCATGATATTCTTGAATTAATGAATTAATTCTCCACTTTCAAAACTTGAAAACTACAGAATTAAGAAAACAGTGTTAAGATGAGGTTTATTTATTTTAATAATTATATGATCTATATAAATCACTAATTTAGCAGGTAAAATGTGAATGTTTTACATTCATTCATTTTTACATTTCATACTTTCTCATTGACTGTGAAAACAACTACAGTTTTTATGATTTGGAGTGCACATTTTGATAACTAAATCATTTCTTTTTGTGAATGCCCTTCTTATTTTTTGGTGTTTTAGAAATTATTTTTAAAAAGCTTGGGTATGGTTATCATAGTGAATGCTAGACAAATGCTTGATTATCTCTAAGAATTAACACCATAAAATTATTTATGTTCTAGGTGTATATAAGGGGATATTGTAATACATGGGGAATATCTGAGAAAGCACACTTGAAAATAATTTGTTTATATCAATATGCATTTTTTTGATAATCAGGTATGTACATTACAGTTACTGGTTATAATAGTACTAGGTACTTAAATGGCTTATAAAAATCACTTTTGTATTTGTGAATACTGAACTGAATATTCCTCTCTTTGAAGTAGATATGCCTAGTTAAGTCATGCTTTGTTTTAATTTTGGTTCTTTGGAAGATTGTAGCTTTGAAAGGCTCTTGGCATAGACACACTTTTGGGGTAGAAAAGGAAAAGGTATATTTTTACCAAAGTTATGTTAATCATGAGTAAACTAGAATTTATGAATACATTCCAGGGCCATGCAACTCTAATGGCTCACAATGAATTTAGTCCAGTGGAGATTATCAACACAAGATATTAAAATATAAATTTCTTTTAAAATTTTATAGGGTCTAGGGTCTAGGCTTTTATGATGAAAATCTCTTTCTTACAAATTAAGTATAAAGTATGTCTTGATAAATTGAACTGACTTAAAGCAAAGGATCATTTATCAGCTCTGAAAACAGTGTATGACTCATGCTTCCCTTAGAATAATCCTCTCTGGTTCATTCATGTTGCCGCAAATGGCATAGGCTTATCTTTTTGATGGCTGAGTAGTATTTCATTGTGTACATGTACCACATCTTCTTGATCAACTCATCTGTTTTGGGGCTTTTAGGTTGTTTGCACCTCCACTGTGGACATTTTGGTGGTGGGAAAACTGGTGACCACATCTGAGTGGAGAAATCCTATATTGTGAAAAAATTAATGGATATTTAAAAAAACAAAATAAAACTATTAAACATTTAACAAATGGAGATATTGTGAACTTAAAGTTTGTATAACTGGCATGAAGTCACTTAGCCACTACTGAATAATGGACTGGCTGACTCCAGTGTCTAAACTTCTAACTGCTTCCTTGCTTCTGTTTTGGCTTTCCCCAGTTTCCACTATGCTCTTTAGTAATAATCTTTGCCACCTTTGTAGCTAGTAAGAATGATACTTTCAACATTAGGACTTTACTTTTATTGAATCTTTTGGAGTGAACATATATTTTTTGAAAGCTTAGAAGAAAATATAATGTGTTTCCAATATTTTGATAACTGTGTGATATTGTCTTTACCACTGTCTAAAAAAGAGGAAATTTTTTATTTAAAAATACTACTTATCAGTTAGACATGATTTTTAGTACATTGAAAATATTGCATTAATTAAAAGCAGATACAATTCAAGAAGCTCTAATTTTGGAAGTAATGTATACACATTCATGGTATGTGGGAAAGTATAACCTGATATTTTGTCTTTATGAGTAATGTACTCATAAAGGCACTTTTTCTTAATGATAAAGTAGTCTATAGGATATCAGGACCAAATCCTTTATTCTAAATTAAATATTTCCATTTTAATAACTTTTTTGCTATGCAATGGTGGTTTAGTGGTCACAGAAAAGCTTCTAAGATATTTTTTCATGTCAACATTCTTTCACTACAACATTATGCAGGATTTTCCAGATTTTCTTCTCTTCCTCAAACCCAACTGAAATTGCAGAAGCGGAGAAAATGTCTGTTTGCTCTTTCCAAATAAAATGTTTGTTGCTTTTGTTACTTACACATTTTCACAGTTCCCTGAAACCAAAACCGCACTGGCTGAAAAATTAAGTATAAAATAGTGCTTGGACAAACATTTTCTCTATGAAGCAATTGTTACTAAATACCTTTGGATCAACAAACTGGTAACTTTCAAAAGCGTTTGAATTATATTTCTCCTAGTATATTTGACAAAGCTCAATCAATTTCAGTAAACTTATTGGGAGCCCAGAAAAATTCTAGGAAAATTTTATTTATTAACTACTATCGCTCTGAATGATTTCAGTTCTTCTGAATCATTCTCCCTCTTAACAGTCCTTTATCCCATGAGTGCTCATGCTATTATGTTAGTTTTACCAAGAATTACATTTACAAATTAGTTTCACATTTTTAAACATAATGTTTTATGTATCTTTTCCTTGGTATTGATAAAATAATTTTTATTGTTTGTGGTATAATTGGCTATAATTTCATAACTAAGAAATGCATTTTGATGCATTTAACTAACTTAAGACTACAGGAAAATGACTGTAATCTGGAATGTCCTTCTCCCCAATACACTCAGTATTCACTATATTGAAGTAGTATATAATTTATGACTTCACTAATATAAAAATAACAGTGTTGGAATTAGATGAAAGGGTATCAAATCAGATCCAGATTGTAAACTAGGATGCTCAAGGACTCCTGAGATGTGGAGGTGGGGGTTCTGATCAGGGATACCTGGGTATGACTTTCTTTCTCAGGGTGACACTGCACGGATCTTCAGAAACAGAAGTAGAGTCAGAATATCTGTAACTAATTCCCACTTATATCATAGATCCTTGAAAGGCAAAGGACTTAAATAATAATGCAACCCTCAATAATAAAGGAATCTGCAAGAAGATCCATTTCTCAGATCTGACAGTGTCATGGGCAATTGCATGGCTCCTTAGGGATTCCCAAAGCCTCGGGATACTGTATTGACACAGCAGCTCCAGTTCTGGAACAATGTGTGGCCACCTTGTATCACAGAAGATTTTATAGACACATTTTACTTAAGTTCAGCACTTAATCTAAACAGGGAGTTTGCATCTATGTGCATGTGTGTATTTGAATGGGATAATTTCATGCCAAATATTATAGGAAGCCCTTTGCTCATGTTTTATGATGTTAGTTTGAATTATTTTTTTATATTACTCTGTATTTAGTGCTTTTAAAGACTTTCTTTCAAGAAGACTGAGTTCGTTGTTGATCGTCATTACTCACATACAACTTTTGATCTCTGCATAGGACATAGTGCCATGGCAAATTGAGCTGAACAGAATCAAATTGAATTCCAATTTATGATTCAAGCTTAGATTTTAAAACTAGAACTATATGCTTGTGCCTTGCACTGTAATTATGGCTAACACATTGATGAGTTTTGTGTTAGTAAAGTTAAGGTGTGATAATCAAAATAATGGCAAGCTCCCTGTAATGGAAGATACTGGATCTCATTGATAGTGGCAACTGAACAGAACAAGTGTTAATTTTCAATTTAAGTATCATCAGGGAAGGAGTGAAGAAAAATGAATAAGAAATGATTCATTGATTAGCACTGTTACTGTTTGTTTTTGGTGATGAATATTCATATTGGTAAGTGTATTGAATGACACTCTTTCCCACTAATAAATGTGCTTCTTATTTTCAATTTATAGAATTTACATTATTTTTTTCTGAGTCTTGTTAGAGAACTTATACATTTGGGTGCAGCAATGTGAGAGTTCTGTGTCATTTATTTTGTCTCTCAGCAAACTGATTTGCATATTCTTTATGATTTTATCACCAATGGAATCACTTAGCAAAAGATTGCAGTTTTATTTATTTTTAAACGTTTTATTTTTTTAAGATTTATTTATTTATGCATATAAGAACAGGCCAGAGGTATAGGAGGTGAGAGGATTCACCAGAGACAGAGTGGGGAGCAGAACAGGCAGATCCTCTGAAATACACTGCTGAGTGTAACAGCGGGCAAGTCAGGAAAGGTCTGCTGCACCATGTGAGATCGAACTCGTGCTTCAGAGACTGCGATAGCTTCACAGTGCTGTGCTTAACTCCCTGTACTACCAGGGAGGCCTGAAAGATTGCAGTTTTAAACATAGTTAGGTTCCTGGGTCTTTCAAGGTATACAATTTGATGAAAATATTTAGTTTTAGTAGTTTTTAATTAAGGTTGCTAGTGTAAGTGCCCTTGAAACTTGTATTAAATATAGTCATATCGTTTGATAATTTTTCTTGCTTTATTCGTTGCAATACAGCAATATGCTTGTATGAAATATTCTTTTTATTTCCCACTTATGTTCTGAAAGAATCAAGATTAATTTCCTCATAGCTTCTCTCTGTAAGCCTTTATTTAAAACTTTAAAGATCAGTAACTCTTAATATAATACTGAATCTCATAAATCTATTTTCCAAAATTGCTTATAAATGGTAATTTTATACTGTAATATAGATGATATGTTTGTAATTATGCATTATGTACAACTTAAAAGTCCAATAATGATTGATTCTTCTTTAATGGCTGTCTATAAATTTTTTATTAAAACTTGATTTTTATTTCTTTTCAGGGAATTCCAGGATTTCCTGGAAACCGAGGTTTAACAGGACAAAAGGTGAATGTTAATGAAAGTTGAATGACTTATGCCTGAAATTACTTTTAAGAGGATAAGGTTGTTGATATCTTCACATAGAATACATTTCTACAAATTTTTGGCCACTGTTAACTGTTTAAATATTATTTCAGATGCTATTATTTTGAACTACAATGTTAATTTTTTGTTTGCTTTATTCAGATAATATTAATTTGGATTTGAATATGTTTTTTGTTTTACTTATTTATTTTTCTATAATGTTCTCTTGGACCTTCATTTGAGATGAATTTGCTACTTCATGAGCTATACCTTTAGAAGTTCCTTTAGTGCAGATGTGATTTTCTCTAAACATGTCGAAATTTTCTTCTACTGTCTCCTGACTTCCATTATTACACACAAAGATTCTGCTCTCACTCTGTCAGAGTGACCTGTTCCTTCCTTTTGGAGTCTTTAAGGGGTTTTGTTTTGTGTGTTATAATTATGATGCATCTAAGCATGTGTTTCTCTTTATACATCCTGAAGGAAATTTTGTTGCTGCCTGGCTTTGTGGGATTATTTAACTATTGGAGCCATCAACCTCTCCCTCCATATTACTGCTGTTCATCCTCTCTATTGTCTCTTACAGATTTCTAATTAGACCTAATTTATTCCTCCTACTTTTGTCTTCTGCATCTTTAAATACTTTCTTATTTTCATATCCACTAGTCTGTGTTAAATTATAGTTAAAAATTTTGGACATATTTTCTAGTGAACCACTACTATCTCTAATCTGTTTAAACAACCAATTGATTTTAAAAATATCTAGACAATCATTTTTCATTTCTGAAAGTTATAATTTTTGATAACACCTTTTTATTATTCACACTCTATTTTCAGTCCTAATAGTCTTTCATAATTCCTTTATTTAATGTGCAAAGATGTCATAAATTTAAAGTTTATTGTTGACGTTTTCACTATCTCCAGTTAATATTCCTGTTGATTCTCAGTCTATAGTTTGCAGCCGCCTCTTTCTTTATTATTGATTATGAGCTCATTGCTTCATTTTAATTGGTGGGATTCCTGTCTTCCTAATTGTGGTTTGGAGAACTGTCTCCTGCTGGTAGCTAAAGGTACTGTTTTAGCCCCCTTGAAATGTCACCACTGGTATTAAAGATTCCAGTCCTCTTCCCACAACTGCCCTAATATTAAGTTTACCAAGAAATGAGTGTGCACTCTCAGATACCTACCAGTCTTCTTGACCCCTACTTCGTGAAAGGTTCCTGCACAAATCTTCATTGCCCCAAATCAGAGTATATTTTATTAAAGTAAGAGATCTTTGAAGACCTCCTCTACTATTCATAAAATCAGCACTCTCTCACATAGGCTGCTCCTTCATTTTTTTTTTCCTAAATTCAAAGAATCCTGTGGAGCACCTAGTCAGCCACATTCCTAAAAGTTGCTGTTATTCCATACCATCATTTTTTTTCTTTATTATTTTGTGCTTTTAAATTCTGTGGTAATAAAAAGTATATTCTTGATATTTTTTTTCCTGTTGTCTCATCTCACCAATACTGTGTGAACTGCTAGGTCTTGCTTTTAATAACTAGTAGGGATGAAACCTGACTTCATAATTCAATTTTTGACACACTAAAACCACAGACACAAGTAAGGTGTTAGATGCCTGAATTTTTGGTTTTCAGCCATATCTTGTTCCTTTCTTACAATAAAGGGAGAGAAAGTAGAAAAACTGAAAAATTGATACTGAATATTTATTCCATAGTACTTTGATAAGAAATTCCTGGAAATAAATTGATAATTTGTAATTTAATTTTGATCTGTATTTTGTTTTTAGGGAGAAATTGGACCTACAGGACCTATGGGGAAAAAAGGAGCTCCAGGGATACCTGTATGTGAATGTCATTATTATCAAGATGTTTGAGATATTGTTAATGTGTATAAAGAACTCTTATTCTGGAGTTCAAAAAGCTGGAGGGCAAGCAGTAATCAGGTATTTGGGGCCAGAAACTCCATGCATTTGTATGAAAAAGAATGTGTTTATTTATGTCCATTTTTCTAGAAGAGTCTACATTTCTTTAAATTCTCAAAAGCTGGCTACCCAAATAAAGATGAAGAACACTTACCATAGCTAAAATAAAACCAGAAGGCAAATATTCTAACTATTCACTAATATTTACTAAGTACAAGTCTAAAACTCAATGTTCTTTATAAATTTTAATAAAATTACAAATTTATTACATTAATGATGGAAAATACATTAGAAGACATAGTATGGGAAGATCCCAAACTAGTGAACAAACTATTTTGAAAGTTTTGGCTGTGGAAGGAACATATTAATTTGATATTATGTATTATGAAAATTTTATCTTGCATGTGCAAGTATCTGTTACTGCTAGAATTAATAGCATTAATAATAATTAATAGTTAATATTAATAATTAATAGAATTAATACTTTTTTCCTTTAAGTAAAACAGGCCATTTCTTCTCTTAATGGGTTATGACTTTTTGATTTAATTATGTGAGTTAGAAAGAAACATTTCACTTAGTTCTTTTGTGAAAGATTTGGTGAATTTTGCATGTGAAGTAGGAACTAAATAAGAAAGATATTATCCTTTAACTAGGGATTCAGCTTGTCGGGACATTAAAACAAGATTCTTATCCCTTATAATGAAATACTCTTCATCCACCTCCACCATCACTAAGCATTTTATTTGTTCCTTAGAATAATAAAACAAAACTATTTATCAGTATCTGTTAGCCACCAGAAAATTAAGTTATTGAAATATAATGTCATTCAACTTCAAAAATATCTTTATTTAACATTTCTAACTTTTTATATACTATACTGTGAACTGGTATATTTTGCATATTATACTTGCCGTAACCTCATAAATGGATAGCAAAATGTAGTAGTGATGACATATTTTCAATATAACTATTTGAGTTTGTTTTCTGATGATTTTAGTTGAATATTTTTGCACATCACATTTTTGTCATGTTTAAGAGAATGTTTTTGGTATATATTGATATATTAATATATAAGAATATTAATGTTTTTGTTTTATTATACATTAATGTTATTTGAAATGGTATTTAACTTAGATTCTAAATTATATCAGATACTTGTTACTGGACCAGTTATTGCCTTATTTTGAATCACCTGTTTAAAAATGTTAAAATGAGATCATCTTGTAACTTGAAGAAAGATTATTAATATATCCAGAGAATTTATTAGATGGTATCTCTTAAAATATTGTTCAAGAAAATAGAAAATGTAAGTAACATTGGCTAAATAACACCTGTGCAGAAACCTAATTCTTAGCCATCATAATGAAAGGAAAAAAGTGAGACTGTCCTAAAAATAAGCTTTTATTTACATTTGTCTTACTAGTTCTACACCAACTTTTACTGTTGTATGTTAGTTGAATAACAGAGTATTAAGGGTTCTGCTGTCTTTCATGACATTTTGGGTAGATTGATTCCTTATTTTTCTTTATTGGAATCTGTGTGTGGGGGAAAATTTATCTTTTGTGAATTATTATAAGACTGTATAACTGGGAGATGGATTAAATATTTTTATCATTGTCCTCTAAATGACTCTTGAAATTCTTATTCAAACATATAGGGCTTGATGGGAAGTAATGGTTTGCCAGGTCATCCTGGAATACCAGGACTTAAGGTAAATACAAGGAAATTAATAAGATTGAGAAATTGTTGCAAAATGATCATTTATGTATTTTGTAAATGTTTTAATAGCATTGATTCTATTTTGAATGTGAGCTTTTTTCCCTATGATCAATTACTTTTAAATGTGAAATATGCAAAAACTAAGCACATAAAACAGGCTGAAGTAAGCAGGATTGGCTTAGGCTAGTAAGGGTCTACAATCCCTTACTACTTCTGTCTTCCCTTATTGCCACCTCAGTGGACACTGAAGAATATATAATGTTCTGTAGAGTTCAGTGCCAAACCCACCTTACTATGACGTCTGGACATAACTCTCACCAATTTCCCAGTCTTGATATTTTTACTTAATGGAATGTATATGGAATTTTTATTTGTAAATTGCATTGCAGTGAATTTTATTAGATTATTCTTCCCTGAGGACCCAAATAAAATAGCCTATAATCTTTACCCCAGGTTTCCAAAAAGTAAGATAAGCTTGACAAATATATTTAGGATGTTAGGTTTATTATTGCCAGGGTGAAACTGAAATTCTTCCATCATGGTTTGCCAGTTTTCTAGATGTATAGAATTCTGTATTGATAAGTAAGTTTTTCCTTGGTTTATAGAACATAAAATCAAGTATATTTTGACAAGACTCAAGAATCTATTTTTTTTTTTTTAACAAGTAGAGTCTAGGACAACCTTCCAAAAGAAAGTGATGGCATTGCAGATTTAGAAAATGATGGAATTGCAGATTTTGAAGCATTCAACATTTAAACAGACATACTCCCAGTGGGATAGACCCTGGCAAACAAAATGAGTAGATGACCTAATCTACTCTAAAGTATTAAAATTTCTAAAGTATTTAGAAAAAGGTAAAATAACATGTCATAGTAGCTCAACATTTCGGGAAAAGCAGCTGTCCTCTTACCAGAGGGGGACCCTGTGTTTACTGCAGCAGTGGCAGGTCTGCACATTGATATAAAACCCATGAGTCACTGAACTTACCCAGCAGAAATTCCCCATAATTTTTCAAGATATAGAATAGCTTTATGCTCTGTATGGGCTGTGGTGTTGTGGTTGCTTTAATTTTTAAGAAAGCAGCCTAATATTTCACCAGTTTTTTTAATAACCACTTCCCATTGTTGCCGCACACAAAGCTGGTGGGCAATAAAAATCTTTTTTTTAAAAAAATATTTATTTATTTATACAAGCACTGGGGTACAGGCCAGAGGCGCAGGAGGGTGAGGATTCACCAGAGATAGAGCTGGTAACAGAAAAGATAGACTGATGAAATACACTGCTGAGGGGAGCAGCGGGTGAGACAGGAGAGGTCTGCCTCGCCATGTGGAAATCTCCCTGGCTGGCGGGGAATCTAACCCGTGCTGCCGAGGCAGCAGACAGCTTCACAGCACTGTGCTCAACCTCCTGCGCCACGGGGTAGGCCTGAGGGCAATAAAATCTGCTGGATTTTCCATAAAATACTTTAGAACAATCTATTTGTGGCAATGACCACTTGGGGAGATTCTGCTAATTTTTTGGAGAAACAAGTAAGCTGTTTCCAGGATCACAGTTTGTTGATTTTTACAGCATTGCTATGAAGTTTGATTCCCTTCCACTTGTACTTATGCACTTATTTTGTTAAAAAGGGATTCAAGATGTTAAAATTATATCTGTTAAATATAATATTTTTGATAAAACATCTCAACCTACTTATATGTAGTGTATTAACTCAGCTGTTGTACATTTTTTCCTGCTAAGTAAATAGTATTATTTCAGTCTTTGAAGGCCATATAGTCTCTGCTGCAACTCTTCAAACCTGCTGTTGTGTTACTAGAATAGTTATTACTGTCTTGAGTGTCTCGCTGACTTGATTCATTCTGGACTTTGCTAAACAATGACTGGGTTGTGATTTTAGGTATCAAGTATATTTGAAAACCTAAAATACCTTTGAAAAACTCTCCTTATTAACCTAGGGGCACTTTTACTTTTTATATATACAGTTCTTTTTTCCTGTCCTAAATTCTTTGTCAACTTGGTCTTATTCTCCAAGTTTCTATATATTAGGAAGGATTGTGTTGGAATCATAAAAAAGTACATAAAGAGTTTGTGATTTATGTTTCATCAAAAAAGATAATGTTCATCTCAGGCTAATTTTCTTTCCTTCAGCTACATACTACATTAAAGTCATACTGAGAAAGTGAATAGAGCAAAGATAAAAATTGTTGACCCCGGGGATACTGTTAAAATGTGTGGTTTCAGCTTGTACATTATGGAGACATAGCTAATCATTGCTGGTTTCTAAGGATCTGACTCTCCTCACTTTTATTTGGGGTTGCCAGCTTTCACAGAGGCTTTCGGAGAGCTTTATAAATGTGTGGAATCATTATCTTGTTCAAGAGTTTTTGTTAGTAAGGCTGTATGTATAGGGTCTACATTTCAAGCAATTGGAAAATTGAAAAGCTACAATTAAATAAAATCTTTCTTTAAATGTTTATGTCAGCTATATTGTGACTAATTTTTTAATTAAAAATTTTTAATGCATTAACAGGGAAGTAAAGGTGAACCTGGACATCAAGGGATTCCTGGAGATTCTGGACTCAAGGTAACTATGATTGGATGCATTTACAAATACGTTCAAAGAATTATAAGTTCCCCTCATTATTTGATGAAATTAACATTTTGTATCACTTAGGAAAGATAACATGAAATTAAAGATTACCTATGTCATAAAAGGAAGGTATGTTAAATAAAATATTCTGGGTGGAATTTCATTTCTGTTTTCTGTACTTTGTCATAATTTGTAATAAACACACAAAATATACTTTGCCTTGATTTTCTAGAAATGATAAAAGTTGTATGCTAATATGAACATGTTCTCTGGTTGAGAGAGCAGCCTTCTCATTTAACTGAAAACAGAGTATGGCTCCTACAAGCTGTGCTGTCCCTCTGCTGGGACTTTATTTGATTGATGGGACTTTATTTTCAGTGTGTGAATACACAGATGGTTTTATAAGTGTCCTCCAAACCAAGTGGTTGATATTTATTTCCAGTGGGATTTTAAAATATCTTCTAGTTTTTTTTTAAAGTCTAAGTTAATATTCACCAGCTCCAGGAGGAATCATAGTGAAAACAAAGAGCAAAATTTGGTTTTCACAAAAGAGAGTATCTTTAATTAACATGATAGCTTCTTGGACTAATAGTAAAACACAAAACAAAACAAAAATCATGAATATTATGTAAATGTTATGGATACATCATTGCTAAAGGATTTCAGAGAACTTCCTTTTTTCAGACTTTTAAGAAGGTATATTTCAGGGCCTCCCCTGGTGGTGCAGTAGCTGAGCGCTGGGTTGCGAGGCTGCCCGCAGCTTCTGCAGTGCCGGTTCGAGTCCTGGCCACCGGCAAGGGTCCCACAAAAAAAAAAAAAAAAGGTATATTTCATAAAGGAAATTATCTTTATGGGATGATAGAGAGTGGAAAAACTGAGACTTGGTAACTCATGGAATATTCCCTGTAATAATACTCCATATATATAAAGGAAAAAACTAAATGTGCATAAAATCTAATTATGTTTACCAGAATATCGCTTATAAAAAATTGTGACAACTGATGTTTAACAGTAAGGATTTACTGAAATATAACAATTCAGTACAATTGAATACTCTTCTGTAATTTAAAATCATATAATAAAAATATGACATATAGACTATCACAAGATTAATCCATTTTGAAATGAAAGACAAAAACATTGTAAAATTTTGCATACAAGGTGAGTGTAACCAAGTCGTGTGTATGTATGAGAGGTAGAAAATTCATAACAATTTAATAAGTGGGTACTTAGTTTTTAAATAATTTTTTATTCTATTACTTAAAAATTTTGTGATAATAAATTAAGTTCTTTAAAGTGGCAGTATGAGAAAAGGAAGTTTCAAGGAGGAAGAGAAAGTGTTAGTAAACAAGTAAAAAAGAAAGCTGCATTTATTATTTTCATAACTTTTTATTCATTGTTGAAGTTATAAAAACACCAACTACTTACATATTTTCTTAATATTCTATACTATCAGAAGTTTTTAATTAGCAAAGATAGGAAAAATAAAAAGCTGTTTGAGGATTCCAGTAAACATTTTATTCTTTATTATTTCTGTAATAACAACCCTGTCTACAATTTATTTTAACCACCAGTTCTTAATTTAAGACACACGTGGAGATAAAAAACAGTGGTGTTTTTCATAACAGCTCTGTGATCTTTATGTAATTTTTCTGTTAACTAGGGAGATAAAGGAGCAATGGGTCCACCTGGAGAACCAGGACACATGGGTTTACCTGGGATTCAAGGAAAAGAGGTATGTATCATTTGGGAGATAGAATCCATTTTTAATCAACTATCAACATGTATTTTTTTCCTTTTGTGACAGTAGCATTGTTGGACTGTTATTACTTTTAATGACAATCCAACTTAAATATTTGATGTGTATGGAATGTATTCGATCTGCCATGTTTATAGCTGTGGCATTTTTCATGTCCCTGTATGTGTATTGTCTTCTAGATGAAGACTTTGGAAAGAGGGCATGCAGATCAGAAAATATAGACATGCAATTAAGCAGTATTCTGTAAATTCAGATTGTTTTTCAGTCACTCCATGTGAGTCATAAATTTTTTAGGAAAAGTATTCAGTGTCTAGCATTCTTAGCAAAATACCACTCTTACCTAAACTTGGGTAGAAGTCTAAAAGGATAGAAGTTAGGCCCAAAATGTTTGATAATGAGATTCCTATCTATGAAACAGTTGCAACACAAAGCAGTTCATTTAAAATTAATTTAAGGGGCCTCCCTGGTGGTGCAGAGGGTTGAGAGCCAGCCGCACTGTGAAGCTGTCTGCAGCCTCTGCAGCGCCAGTTCAATCCTGGCTGGCCGGCAAGAATCCCAGATGGCTAGCAGACCTCTCCTGTCTAGCCTGCTGCTCCCCTCAGCAGTGTATTTCATCAGTCTGCCTGTTTTGTTCCCCTCTCTGTCTCTGGTAAATCCTTTTACCCTCCCACACATCTGGCCTGTACCCTTGTTCTTGTATAAAAATAAATAAATCTTTTAAAAAAATAAACTTAATTTAAGGAGCTTAAAACACAAATATTATATACATATATACAGGTTTTACTATCCAAAAGTAGCTACATTCCTATTTAATATGATTTGGTAGGTAGGTTTTGGGGTCTGGGAACACTGTTGAAACAAATTCTTTCTTTTTTTTTTTTTTTATAATAGGGTTGAAGCCATTTTATTTTTAAGATTTATTTATTTATTTATACAAGCACTGGGTACAGTCAGAAGCATGGGAGGGTGAGAGAATTCACCAGAGCCAGAGCAGAGAACAGAACAGGCAGATTGACGAAATACACTGCTGAGGGGAGCGGTGGGCATGGCAGGAGAGGACTGCGTACCATGTGGGACCCTTGCCCAGCGGCTGAGGATCGAACTGGCGCTGCAGAGGCTGTGGGCAGCTTCCCAACCCAGCGCTCAACCTCTGCGCCACCGGGGAGGCCCTGTTGAAACAAATTCTATGGAAAAGATTTTTAGTGTTCGCAGACCTAAAAACTAACCTACCAAATCATCATATCAACTAGGAAAGGTCTGCTTTTGTATAGCAGGGGAAACCTGTAAAATGTTTTTGGTGAGGAAAGTAGCAGAACTGCTTTAGGTTTCTCTCTCTCTCCCTCCCCCTCCCTCCCTCCTCTTCCCTCTCTCCCTCCCTTTCCCCTCTCCCCTTTCTCTTTCTCAATGAAGAAATCCCAATTGTATCTATATATTATTATTATTTATTTGGAGATTTTAAGCGACAACTGACCATTTATTACAAAAATCCATGCCATTGTAAAAATATAATTTCATGTTAGAAATAAATATACTGTCTTATGTTGGAAAACATATCTTCTTCATATCCCTGCTCTTTCAGCTTTTCCTCTATTTCTTTTTGTATCCCTTGTGTATTATCCACTTGACCCCTGGATTATGATGTCCAGGATGATTTTTGACCCTTTGTGTCATGAGCAGTAGACAGCACTTGCCAGACTGAGATCAACCTCAGCAGCAATTAGGTGTGAATATTAAGTGTATCTACTATGACTATATGCTTGGATTTAGAGAATTTTCCTGTTTAAAAAAATTGCCATTTGAATGAACATCTGTATTTTGTTTGCTGTAACACAAAACTCTACTCTGTTTAAATTGCATGATGAGGTAGAAATGAAATATAAGAATAGTGTATTCCAAATTTTGGAAAGTTAAATTTTGGACAAGCCTTTCAGTTCCTGATCTGCAGGTTCAGTGTTTAGAAGGACAAGGACATTGAAATAAGTTGGGCTGTCATGTCTCTTTTGGCTGAGAAATTCTTTAAAATGCATTACTATGGAATATAAATTTCCCCTCATATGTTCATTTTTGAAGCATATGTTTTCTAAAATATCATTTCAACATTTGGTTTTACTTCATAATTTCCTATAAATTTCTGGTTGCTGTTAGTTTAATAGATTTTCAGTTTCATTTCATAAATGTCAAATCCTCTCTTATTTGTGTGCTTATCTTCATATTGTATTAAATACAGACAAAATTTATTCTTGGTGAAATAGCTGTAGTAAATTTTCTTTCAAATGGAAGAGCACAAGAAAGTGTTCATTGAAAACATCATTTCACCATAATGTGGTTTTATTCTTTCACCAAATATTGTGTTGGTGTCAGCTTCTTTATATAGGCCACTTGTGGAATTTATATAAGACCACGTATTTTTCTTTGTTGAAGAAAAAAAATATTTATTTGAAAAGATACCGAATATACCAAATTATAATAAGTGCTAAACTGCTTCTTTTGTAGGGGGACAAAGGAAGTCAAGGAGAAAAAGGCATTCAGGTATGCTGCTGGTTTGTTGGGGGATGCCAGTCACTAAAATCAGAGCTTTGTTTTTTGAAATTCTTACACTGATTTCCAGCTCCTTCCTGTTTTAGCATTAATAGCTAATGGTTATATCCCAGCCTTTTTGCTGCTAATCTTCTTAGATAACATCAAATCTAAAGCTAAGATTCTTTACCACGTTACTGTTAAACTTGGAAATCAAGTGATTCAACAAAATTAAATATAGATTTTATTATGTGATTCTAATATGTATTTCTTTGCATATTTCTAATGTGAATGTTTCAAATAATGATCTAAAATGGCTTAGGGCACAAATTAATTTTATGAGAACCACTAACACCCAATATAAACATATTCAATGGAAGGAGAATTATGGCAGGAAATTATATCAGCCTGAGGAAATATAGAGTGATTTAGAAGGACATTTGGTTTTGGATGTCTTAGGAACAAAGGCAAGGCAAAGAACCAAGGTGCTACCTTGGGAGATAATTTCACTTTAGTTTAAATGGTTGTGGAATTTTTGTTGTTCACTAACACTTATGAATAGGATACCACTAATTGAATCAATAGTATACTTATCTGGAATAAATTTTATCTGTGGTCTTTTCATCTTTTAAGTATTAGAAACATAAGGCTTTTAAAATCATAGATCACTGATCTAATGCCCAGACATTTCTTTAATGATATTTTCAAGATTGCAATCTTGATTTTAGGTAATGTGTTAACATAGATCTGAAGAGGTGTGACCCTATATGTCTGAATCACATACATTGTTATAAACCATTACTATCTCAGTAATAAATAGCACTGCAAAATTCTGTTATAGTATCTGAGTTTTGCTATGTAAAATAAGCTTAAAGTAATCAAAAAAATACTTTGCAGAATTTCACAGAATTTTGAAAGTTCTAGAATTTCTGTAGGTGGAAAAGGGAATTTCATATTGAAGTAATACTGAAATCAAAATCTGCTAATGTCATCATCTCACCAATTTTTTTGTTACTGTCATTTTTTGTAAAGCTCTGTTAATTGAAGCAATGTTGATTTATATCATAATATATATCTTAGGGCTATAGGGTTACACTTCTGCAAATGTATGTTATTGTACCACACCCACCACCAAAGCACCAGTAATCTGCCATTGGACCTCACAACCCCCACCCCACTACATCCCCCTTCTAGTAGCCTTATCCATAGTCTAATGTGTTCTCTTGCTTTTACCCCTTCCTCTGTTCATCCTCTTCCCCTTTCTCATGTCTCAGATTTATGGTTAGCTTTCAAGGTTTGTCTTTGACCTTTTGTTTGTTTTCTCTATATTCCACATATAAGTGAAAACATCCATTATTTATCTTTCTCCTTCTGACTTATTTCACTTAGCATAATCCCTTCCAGCTCCACTCATGTCACCACAAATGTAATGAGTTCATCTCTTTTGATTTCTGAATAGTATTTGATTGTGTATATACACCTCATGGAAGATATTCAAATATTATTCCTTTAAGTTAATATTGAAATTATAAGTGAAGTAAATTTTAAGTAAGTAGTGAGCTCTTTGTCTGTATATACCAATTTCCTTCTTGGTATTGCTTCTGGATGTCTCAAGTGCACCTCCCCAACTCATAGATTCTCTGAGTATACCACCAGTCACACCAAAAAAAAAAAAAATCATGGATTTCATAGAACTCAGTCTCCATTCCCTTCACATCTAAATGTTTATTGAACTGGGTTCCTTCTCCCTATCCCCACAAAGCTAATAATTTATTATCGTGGCTCCTTGGTTACTCTATCTCTTAACTGGTGTTCTGGAGTCTGGTCTTTTCCCTTCTTCCACACTTTACCAGCATGCAAGATCTAAGATACATCAGTTTAGGAACCTTCAATGGAGCCCCACACATGTCAAAACAGAGTGTATTGTTTTAAGTGCCCCCTGATTTGACTGAATCTTCTTTTGTCTCATCTTTTACCATTTCATCCTCTAATTTCCACTCCTTCCCCATTGTTGTAACCAAAAAGAATTACTTATCTTTGTCCTGTGTTTGCTCTCCCCAGTACACCCTCCAATCTTTTCTCTACTATCTACCTCTTACTCAACTCATCCTCCTGTCTTCACACAGGGTGAAGAGCTTTTCTCTACCCTCCTTAGATGTCCCTGGCTATGTTCCAACCCAGATATTAAATTGTACATTGTACAGCCATCATACATTGTTTTCATCATTCCTGGTTTAATTACTTATCTTTTCCACCACAGAGTAAGCAACTTGAAGGGAACAATGATATTTTTGTTTATGTCTCAAATGTTCCATTAAGTACATATCATTTAATAAATATTTGGAATTCACTTGGTTAAGGAAATAAGTAAAACCACTATTCAAGAGCAATCTAAAATTTTAGCCACTAAATTGTGAATTGATTAAATTATTTGGACATTATTTTCCTAGAAAATCCTAATTATCTTTTATGACGTTGGGATGAAGTACTAATATAATAGCTTATGTATGAGGGATATCCAAATATACATCTTGAGTGAACAAATGTGTATATCTTTATTAATTTTTCTTTGCTTATTTGTGCTCATTTAAGGATCTCTGTTCAAAATATCTTTACAGCATGCTTTTAATAGTGAAAAATGTCTTTAGAGACATATTCTAGTCCTCATATATCAAGACTGAATATAATGATGTCATTGAAATTAATAAAATGTCCACAGCTGCTGGATTTTAAATTATTTTCATGCTGGTAATGTGGATTCAGTAGAATATCCTCAGCTACCTAAAATAATTTACAAGTTCCTCAGAGTCAGTACTCTATCCCTCATCTGTATCTGTTTTGACTCTAAGATTCCGTTGCTTTTCATCTTGCTTTATTTTCTGTGAGAGACTGCTGTCCTATCGCTTACATCATTGACATTTTTTATAGACAAAAGGATACTATTTTGTATTTATATGTAATTGCATCATGTACAAGCTAATTATATTTATTAATTTTTAAAGGGTCAGAAGGGAGAAAATGGAAGACAAGGGATTCCCGGACAGCAGGTATTTCTTTTTTCTTTGACAGAAAGTAAAATAATGAATCATGTAACTGGACATTGCTGAGATAAGGTTACCTGTTAAAAAAGAATGGGCATGGGGAAGGACTGATCTAATCTGCATTCTAAGCACATGAGTTGAAAATACTAAGTAGAGGCGGCGGTGATAATGGTTTACTTTAATTGTGTTGTATTTTCATTTCTTTATGTTGATGCTGTTGTTGCCTTCGAAACTTGCTTTTCAGTACTTTTTCTGACCAAGTGATGACTGATGGTAGATAATTCCACACATATCTTGGAGGAATTATTGACCAAAGTCTCTCATACAAGGGCAGTCTTTCCATAACTATTGTTTAGTTTTGATTCTCTTTTTTTTTTTTGTAATTTTCTTACAATGTTGTTCATTTTTGTATAGTAATTGGTTTCTCCCCTCAAGTGTAAACCCCATATTTTCCCACCACCACATCACCCATGAACTATCACCAATATTCCCTTTGCTCTCCTCTCCCCCTTTTTTGCCACCTCTTTCCACTCCCTTGCTTGTATGCCTCAGATCTATTGTCAGCTTGCTAGTAGTTTTGATTTTCTTCTTGAAATGTTACTAGTTGAGGCCTTATGTAGTAGAGGAATATACTTATTTACCTCTAGTTTATTCAGAGATATAATTTACTATACTAAAGACCTAATAAATACTGTCTTGAGGGACTGCTTTGTTTCTTCCCTGACCAAACTCTCCTTGTTGTAGTGTTTTAGTGAGATTGACATGTGCATGTAAAGTCTGTCAAAACCAAATTGAACCTGAGATATATGTATGTGTATCTATATCTGTATCTATATCTATCTATATATAAAAGTAATTTGTATTTACATAGTATGTTTTCTACTGTACTCTGTAATTCAGAGTTGAACTCACTCCAACTTGCTCTGCACTGAAAGAGAAGCTACATGTGAGTTCTGTCCCAGAGGTGCCCATTTCAAGCGTGGTAGAGAGAAAAATTCAGTAAAATATATGGGCTCTGGAGGCAGATAGGGGGATTACACTGTGTAATGTTATCTCCAATGATGGGGTCTCTCTGTCCCTCACTTGGAGGAAACTGAGAGACCTAAGGAAGAGTGTTTGAAATCACAATGTCCCAATGTTGTCTGTAACACAGAGTAGAAGGTGAGTCTCAAATATTAAGATATTGAGAATTAGAAGCTAGCAATAAAAGCAAAAGAAATTGAGAGAAGACATGGTTTGAGTTTCCCTGCATACAATTATGTTCAATAAAAAAAAAAATCTTTTAATTATAGCATTCCTCCACTCAACTCAAACCCACTGGATGACACAATGAACTCTGTTCCCACTTCCCTCCTTGGCAACATAGACTGGCCCCCTTCATTTGCCTAGGTTAATCACACTATGTCTATAAACAACAATTCTCATAAAAGATCTTCACCCCTTCATCCATTCAACCTCCACAACCCAGGCCTTTCACCAAAAATTGTTATTTACAATAACTCTCTGAAAAAAGGATGTTCCCTTTGGAATCTGAGCTCACAACTGAGCTAGCTTACTAGCTTACAGATGACACTCTCTCCAAGGTTCCCTTAACTTGTTTTTCTCTCACATCTCAAGGAAAATAACAAGTCAGCTCCCCTGAGGCAGATTTGGGTTCCCTAGAAAGCTTTTGCTCTGGATTTTTTGGAAGCCACATTTCCCACCACCAGGAACTGAGCCTATGGAGGACCCAGGGGCCAGAGCAGCTGTTGCTTTTCAGCAGCTGAAGAGCCATCCCAAGCTCTCTAAGTAAACAAAATCTTAGTTACCTGTCATCCTAAGTGCTGCACGTGTTTAATTTTCCATCTTCGTGTTGTGGATGGAGTCCAAGTAAAAGATTTTCTCGAAAAATCGTCTCAGTGGATTCTCAGATGACAGCTGTTTTTAGCTTCAGGTCTAATTCAGTTTTATTCACTGTTTTATCTTTTCCTCTTTCATTGCCTCCAGTTGCAGGAATATGTCTGCTAAGGATCACCCTGCATTTCTTGAGAAACAAACCACATTCTGACCTTACAGAATGTTTAACTCACTAGTAGATTTTCATATGAAAACTAAGAATTAATATGCTCACATTTTGAGATGTGCCACATATTGGTTTTACCTAACTTTTATTTCCTTTCTTCTAATTAGGGTATTCATCTTTAAGGAAACCAGAAATAAATCAAAATAAATACTCCAACATCATTGTATGAAGCATTTACTCTAAATTTCATAATGAGTCACAGAATGCTGATTTCTAATTTTAAAGTTGAATAATAAGTTCCTACCTGTATGTGTGAAATTTGTATGCATGTTCCTGGAACTATATTTTGGAAACTGAGTGCACATGAATTTCAAAAGTGGAATATTTTAATGCTTTCCCTTCAAGTTCCTATCATCTATAATATATATCATTAGAATCAGTATGTGAAAGAGATAAGTGAGAAATTAACAGAAGCTTCCATTTGTATCCAGTGATTGCCTGGTGTTTATATCACTGTGCAAGAATGTCACAGTGGACATCACACTGCTTCTCTAATCTCTGAATTACCAGCAGCAAGTGATTTAGACATATGATAACTAGTATTTTCTCTCCTAATAATCAACTTTAATGATATCTTTGCTTTACCTTATCTTTTTTCTATAATACTCAATCAAAATTTAATTTTCAGAACATGAACTTAGGAAACAGAACATTCATCGTAATTACAGAAGAAGACAATAAGTATATTATGTCTACCTGATTTGAGGTTTAATTTTCATTAAAATAGTAATATATTTCAAATTCAGAAGAGAATTTAAATAGAATTCAGATAGAATGCCAAACTAAACTACATATTTGAGCCACATCATTTGTAAATAGTTGTGTCTAAGAAAGAAGCAGTTGTGTAAATTAATAATTTACTGTTATCAATTTATTACTCTTTTAAAAATGTGGGGGGTGTCTTACATATTACTTTGTCGCTACTACTATCAATATTTTCCAAACAAAGTAAAAGTTTGAGTAAAGATGTGGTAATAGGTACATATCACATAACTAATACAGTAGCTTTTGCATTTATTACAGTTTTTTTCCTATTAACTTTTAAAGGGAATTCAAGGCCATCATGGTGCAAAAGGAGAGGTATGTTTCTTCCTGATTATACTGTCTTTGTTCAGTCTTTATTGTCTGAATGTCCTGTGCTATATAAATCTAACTATTGGCGTCCCAAACAGAAAATATCTTGCATGTTCTTCAGTAGTTTTTTTAATAATGATTTTCAGAATGTGTAGGTTCATTAAATTGGGTATGAAATGTTATGTATTTGCCAATATTATTGGTTCACCTAGATTGGGAGTTCAGTTTTTCTGCTTATTTTTCAGTAAGAATATTTTGTGTCTCCTCATTTGTCTGTTTCTCTAAAATTTAAGGACTTGGGAAGAGGACTTTGTCACAGGCATTGCATTGCATGCTTTGTGCATACTGCCTATATAGTATCCTTGTAGATCAAATGGATAGTCAAATGGATACGTGTAGTTTGATAGGAAATTTTCCTCCCAGTCAATACCAATACTTCCAGCTGCATGATGTAATTATAGCTCTTGAATTTTTAATTTTTTTTTTGTTTTTAGAGAGGTGAAAAGGGAGAGCCTGGTGTTAGAGGTGCCACTGGACCTAAAGGAGAATCTGGGGTGAATGGTCTGATGGGGCCCATGGGTCCCCAGGGGCAACCTGGGGAAACAGGTCCTCAGGGACGTCCAGGATTGGATGGGAAACCTGTACGTAATCTTATTCTTTTATAGTTTTCATTGTTTTTGCTTGTTATATACATGTTATAACCCCTAATAATTTGATGCAGGGAAGAGAATTTTCAGAACAGTTTATTCGACAAGTTTGCACTGATGTATTAAGAGGTAAGTCTCATGAGTTTTTAATTTTTTTTTAAATTACAAAAGTAATACAATTTTTGGTAGAAATTATTGACCGTATAAGTAAGATAAAGTAGAAAATGTTTATGGACTCATGTTCTTTTTTCCTACATGAGTATTTTCGTAGCGATAAAATATAAATAAAATGAAAATCTCATACTCTTGTAATATTGTAACAAACACTTTATCATTATTTTCCTTTTCTAATGTAAATCTCATAACTTAAAAATATATATGGTTTTCCATATTTTACTTTGTCAATTTCTTTTATGGGGGAAATTTTATCCCTCCTGCCTATATTAAAGCAATTTTAAAAATAAAATTATTTCACAGTATGTTGACCATTTCTGTATATACGCACCTAGAAGTGAAATTGTTGGCCATGAGATAACCACTGTAAACTTAAACAAAATTTTTAGAGGTCTTAGAAACTCCAACTTACTATTTAAACATAAGGTGTGGGATTTCTTTGTTTCAAAGCCGAGTTGCCAGTCTTACTTCAGAGTGGAAGAATTCAAAATTGTGATCATTGTCAGTCCCAACATGGTTCCCCTGGTATTCCGGGGCCACCTGGTCCGATAGGGCCAGAAGGGCCCCGAGGATTTCCTGGTTTGCCTGGGAGAGATGGTGTTCCTGGATTGGTGGGTGCTCCCGGACGCCCAGGTGCCAGAGGATTAAAAGGTACATAATATGAATGCACAAGCAAATGAACAACAACAAAAAGGTATTCTTTATATTTACAACTTAAATACATCTCATAGGCAAGAGTTCATCTTTGTTTTCATGACAGGACATTTTTGTAAATCCCTTTTGTAAATTTTTATATAATTTGTAACTGTGTGAAAGAGCAAATACTACATCTTGAGCAATATTCATTCTCAAGTGTAAAGAGAGGAAGTGTGTGAAGTTACAAATTAGAAAATGTTAACAATGTACTTAGAAATGTTGCATGTGTCTAATAAAATCTTTACATAGAAGTTCACATACTACAATTCCTTAATGGTGTTAACTCTTTGTTACTTTATTCAAACGTTTTTATAGGAAAAATTATGTTTTATGATCAAATTTCCTAATAGTTCACAACTTTTCTTTGCTTTTAAATGTTTATGTGAATTGCTGGTTGACACTTCTATTCTTATTAATATTTATTATATGAAAAATTTAGGTGTTTCATCAAAGTAATAAAAGAGCAACTAGAATTAACAAAAAAGAGCTAATAATTCTAAGCATTTTTTTCTTAATATTTAAGCCCCATTAAAGCTAGACCACTGATAATTTTATATTTTTTTGCCTGAAAACCCCTGTTTTCCATTGGTAATAATAAACATGTGGTAAGCTATGTTTAAAAGATTTAATTTTCTTTCAATATATATATTATACTAGTTTTGAAACAATGTAAGAGACAGTAATTTTATAGGTAAAGTAAGCTCACTTCCATCTTTGACACTCTGTAGGCCTACCAGGAAGAAATGGGGCAAAGGGGAGTCAAGGATTTGGGTATCCTGGAGATCAAGGTCCTCCTGGTCCCCCAGGTATGATTTGGTTTATGCACTAAGTGTTGTTGCACATTTTACTTTAGGTAGATCACTATAAATCTATGTCAAATAATGCAAAACGAAGACATGCGTTTTTGGTTTTTTTAGAGATTCATATTTAATGCATTGAGTTCTAACCTACTAGAATTTTAAAATATATTTTCTTATCTTATATTCAGGAATCATGCTGGATTCTCTTATCATTTAGAGTCTAACATCTACTCCTTAGAATTGTTCTTAAATGTTTTGTCACCCATGCTTGTCTAGTGTATATCACTATTTCATCTTTATGACTCTCAGGAAAGCAGAATGAGGAATGCTGAAGTAGACTAGGCTTTTTATCTTCACCATACCTCACTTTCTGCATTTATAATATGGTCATATGTTAACCACATCATGACATTATTACAAGATTAAATGAGCTAATTTAATCTTTTATGTGTTTTCAGAATAATGCATGATAATGAGTTATGTTTTTAATAAATGTGTGCTATTATTTTAGTTGTTATTGCCTCCTGAGGCTTTTGAATGAATAAAATGATTTAACACTATTTATGCAAACCTTCAGAGCAATGCTTAAATTTCTTGTCAAGTTTAAATAAATGTTTACTACTAACTAAACACAGTTATAGTAAGAACTGATAGTAGTAAGAAGTGCTATAAACCACTGCACTCCACTGCCAAATATGAATTTTGTTTTATTATTTTGAGCCATCAACATTAAAAGGCCAAATCCTAAGTTAATTCTCCTTTTAAACATGCCAGTTGAATTAATCAGGCTATTTTTGACAAATTAGTTTTAAATAACATTTGTGTGTATTCATCATAATGACCCTGTGACAATATATTTAGCTACTGAATATAAATTACTGTGTGCAAGATGTAAGTAGTCATTTTTATTGCAAATGCAGCACAGAAGTGACTTGGAGCTTTAGTTTAATAGTCCATTTGCTAATTTATAATGATAATTGCCAAAAGATGGAAACTTGATGAAATAAGTTGGATAACCCACAAATTGAAATATTAGAATTTAGCATGATGTTTTAATCAGTGTCATGTTTACTATAGTAAAATAACTTTGGCTACTTTCATAGAAATTAATGATTTGGGGAAATTTTTTTCAAAATGGAAGGTATAGATACTAAATGAGAGAATACCTCTTCCTTTTATGGGTAGACATAGATACAATTTTCTAGAATTTTTTTTTTCTTCAGTATGAGCTCCTTACAGAGTCAGCTATATCACCTTCGAATACGAAACCCCACTGCTTATACATTGCTAATGTTCCTTCTTAGGTCCAGAGGGTCCTCCTGGAGTAAGCAAGGAAGGCCCCCGAGGAGACCCCGGTCCCCCTGGCAAAGATGGAGATCATGGAAAAGCTGGAATCCAAGGACAACCAGGCCCTCCTGGCATCTGTGATCCATCACTGTGTTTTAGTGTAATTGTTGGAAGAGATCCATTTAGAAAAGGACCAAACTATTAGTGTCTGATGCCTCATTCAGCAACCTGGGCGTGGTGCTTTTCTCTGTGGTCTTTTGCATCTCAGGAAGATAACCCACAGTAATCCCTTGAAAAAAAAACTAATGTACCTCGGTGTTTTTATTATTATTATTTCCTTAAGGAAAAATATATAAAAAGTCTCATGTACTGATTTTAAAGTCTCCACAGTAATTTGGAGCCTTCAAATTAGTAGCATTAAATTGCAAGGGTTTCTTGAAAGTCTGTTTGCTTTGGTCAAAGCTGAATATTAAAAAATAAACAAAACACCATTGCCTATTAGCCAGTCCATTTTAGTCACTGTGAAATATTTCACATTCATTCTTCCATGAATCCTTCATAGAGTATTTGAGTTCACTTTTGCGTCTGTGTGTATTTCATGTTTTATATCTCATAGCTCATGCCTCTACATTAGCCAAAACATAAATGTGGTCATTGGAAATAAGGTCAGGGCTGATATTCAGCAGGGACAGGTCGTATTGCCACACTCGTCAATCATCTGGTGTCTGTGCTTACTGGATATGGGCATTGGACTGCTGGCTGGTCAGTGTTTTGAATATCACCTGTGAATAAGATCCATATGTTTCTTATTTCATTGTAAGTTCTCAAATTTGTTCAGTGATTATACTAAGACAGTGTGTTGATTATGATGGGAATGGCCAAAATTACGTAACATTAAAAACATTTCGAACAAGAAATATTTTGCAACACATGGTCAATATGTTTAAGGAAAAATGCCTGTTCAGAGATTCTAAAAGGATTTGGCTTTTCAAGCTTACTGAGGAATTAGAATGTTATATGACTCTATTTTCCATTTCACTTACATGTGTATGTTTGTATATGTTAACTTTGGTTGTAACAAAGCTAAAGGGAATAAATACTCCATTTGAAAGGAAAGATAACTCTCCACAGATCCTAGTATGTCTTGATGTTCTTTTTAACAATCTTTGAAATATTCTGAACAGCCTTGGTGCTTTTTGCAAGGAACGTTAATTTGAGATATTTCACTTTTATCATGTTCTAAATTTTGTTACATGCTTGTTACTCAAAGTACAATAAAGTTTTGTACAGAAATGATTGCATGGTCTTTTCTTATACTTAATTTTATTTGATTGTTGAGTACATTATCCATATTACATCGTCACTTATTCAATGGATATAATTTATTAGATGATTTATCCTATTCTCAAGTAACTGCTTCATCTGAAATAAGAACTTAGAAATTCAGTTAGTAAGATACTCACCTAAGCAGAGGAAACTCCTGCTTTCTCATCCAGGAATGACTGTTGGCCAGTGTTTCGCTTTACTGACATGTCATCCTACCACTTTGATGAGGACTTTGGAAGAGACTGAAATCCCATGAACTGGATTAACATAGCCCTTTTTTTGAGGTTCTGTCTCCAACCAAGATCCAGGTATCTTCTTAGGCCTAACTATCCTACTACCTCTATGAATTATGGCATTTGCTGTTAAGACCCAGTAAAGGAGCAGTTAGGGAGTTGATATTTTTTCTTTCAATCAGCCAGCATTGACCAGATGACCAGTTAAGTGTGAGGTAGTGTGCTAGAGATACTAGGACAGTATAGTTAGAGTTTGACCTGCGGGAACTTATGTCTAATGAAGCACAGGTAAATAAATAAGTGATTCTAATACATTTAATCTGAGAAATGAGAAAATGTTACAAATATGTAATAGAGTGTTATGGACTGAACTATATCCATCTCAAATTCACATGCTGAAACCCTACCCCTGCTTGATCATATTTAAAGATAGGGTACCTATAGGAGGTCATCAGGAATAAATGAGGTCATAGGAAAAGGTCCTAATCCCATAGGATTGGTGATCTTATCAGTGGAAAAGAGAATTTATCTCTACAGGCATTCAGGATAGGCTACATGTGATGGCACAGTGATAAGGTGACCATCTTCTATAAGCAGGGGAGAGTATCCACCCTGGTCTTGATACTCCAGCCTCTAGAACTATGAGAAGATAAATGTCTGCTGTTTAGAACACCCAGTTTAGGATCCTTTGTTATGGCAGACCAGATTACTATTACAGATGAGAATAGAGTCCCTAAAGCAAAGATTATAAACTGATTTTAAAGACTAGAAGCCCTTAGTATAACCAAGTCAAGTCAGATAATGAAAATGAACAAAGGCTGGAGCTTTAAAAAAACCTGGAAAGTTCTAAGAACACCAAAACCTATAGCATATAAATTCTATATATATCCAATATCCCTGCTTTTAAAATTGGCATCTCAAGTTGTTATATTTCTGTAATTTATCATGGTTATATATATATATATATATATATATATATATATATGTTATGTCCTAATATATTTCTGCATTTCTGCATTGGGCAAATTTAAGACTAGCCTAGGATGTGCTGATTTTTACGAAGGATTAGGTGAATGGATTTTTCCTACAAGTGTATTTTATACCATAGTGAACATCAGCACCATGTTAAACTAAGGCCTATTCATGTAGTAGGACAATTTAGGGGAAAAAATCAACAAATTCTTGGGGTCTATAGGCTTGGGATATTTTACCTATATTTTTATTTTATTAACTGTATTTATTTTATCAACTACATTTTATCTCTGGTTCTTAGAAGTTTACCAAGTAATTATTTAGTTTTCCTTATAAGGAGTTTCTTAGTTGGGGAACTGCAAATGGATTCTTAGCTCCCTATACACACCTATACATAGGTTTATACTACACATAAATACATATACTCTTCTTAGACAATATCATTATATATATTTATATAGAGTTAGATACTTAACCTGAACATTTCTCGGATTTGTAAGTACAATTTTATTTATAGCCTTCAATTTTATTCCAAAGAAGAAAAAATACATTTTTTTTTAAATTGAACACTTAAAGAAGTGAATGAAGCCACCTATAATCTTACACTTTATCTATTTGCTTTTCGTTTGTATAGTTCAGTTTGTCTAATTAAAGTGCTTTGTTTAGGGGCTTCATAAAGTTCTCCAGGTTGATATCTTTGTTGTCAAAGGAGAGGTTGAAGTTCACTCTTGCTATACCTCAGTTACAGATTCAGCCCATTGTACTGTGTTGTGAGTGGGGAAGGCAGAAACTGCTTATCATTAGCTAGAGTTTACAGGGAATTAGGAAAACCTCACATCCTATAATCCTGGTTCTGTAGATTGCATAAAAGGTCAACAAAGAGAATTACAGCTCTGTGGCTAAAGCCTTGAGAGTCTAGTCTCTGAGGGCTGTGAGTCATAATTGGGAGCAAAAAAGAAAACTTAAGAGTTTTTATGTAGTTTTAAGGGAAAATACCAGAAATAAAGCCATATGTTAGTTAAATCCAGCTGCAAAGATTTTGCTGGAATGCTTTCACAAAACTTCATCTTAAATATGATATAGAAAAATTTTTTTGCCTCAAATAACACATTTGAAATAACATTGCCACTCCTATTCATTAATTATTTCTGGGTTCTGCCTTCCTCAAAGTAAGTTCTCATTGGCTAATTTTGAATAAATGGATAAATTTTAAAAGTCTTAAACTAGCAGTTGAAAATGACAATTTGAAATAGCTGGGCAAAGTATTCATTCTAAGAGATTGAGAAAAAACAAGTGTTTTTCAATCACATCCCCAGTTCAGTTGCTTTTTTCAGATAGTATCACACTTGGAAGGTGTCTCTAGCTCCAACAGAGTAAAATTCATATTGAAATTTGGAAATAAATCATTTTGACACATACTGAAGGCAAAGAGAGTTCTGAGACATGTGACTTAGGATCAATCTGGTAACTTACCAAAGTTCGTTTTCCCATCTCTAAAACAAAGAGTTTAAGTTACTGTGGTTTCTAACCTAGAATGTTCATTAGAATCATCTAGGGACCTTGCTTAGTCCACTGGAGATTCTGGTGTAATTGGTTTGCCTAAAAGTCAGAAAAAATAGTTGCATAAAGGCCTTGAGCAAGAGCACACAGCTCAATGGAAGTAAAAGTAATTCTATATTTTTTTGGTTTTAGAGAGCTGGTGCTGGATAGTGGCAAAAGATAAAGGAAGAGATGCTGGGAGTGGAAAGAGAAATGGAAGAGGGAAGGAGGAGATATCAAAGAAAATTGCTTAAAAGGTTTTTAAGGAGGAAATAGCATGAAGAGATTTGCATTGTGGCTAGATCACTCCGACAGCAGTGATAATAGATGAAATCAGGTAAGATTGGAGGTAAAAAATGAAGTACCTGCATAATAATAAATACAGGTCTCCCCTGCATTTTGAGTTTGTTATGTCACTTTGCTTTTATGAAAGACCTACATTGTACCAGTTATTGCTAACCAAAAGAAATTTGAAGAGAATATTTACTTTTACGACAAAAGTCAGAAAGCAAAATCGGGGCCTCCCTGGTGGCACAAGGGCTTAAGTAGCAACCTATGAAGCTGTCCGCGGTCACTGCAGCATGAGTTTGATCCCCAGCCAGCCAGGGAGCAACCCACATGGTGCGGCAGACCTCTCCTGTTTTGACTGCTGCTCCCCTCATCAGTGTATTTCAGTACATCTGCCTGTTCTGCTTCCCTCTCTATCTCTGGGGAATCCTCTCACCCCCTCCCCCGCCACTTCTGGCTTATACCCCAGTTCTTATATGCACAAATCTTTAAAAAAAATAAAAGCAAAAATGTTTTCAGCATTTCTTTCGCCCCTGTCATTACAGAGGCCACAGCTGCCTCAGGGAGCATGACCCCACCAAGATGCTTCTCTGGGAATCACTTTATACCAGATGTGTATTTATCACATCACTCATTTTTAATGTGTTAGTGTTATTTTAGGTCTTATGTATTTTACAGTATGATTTGGTGGGTTGTTTTTTGGATCAAATATTGCCTTTATTTATCTCTTCCATCTGGCTGTTTTAAATTATGTCCTTTGATAATATACTAGTGATCTGGTAGGTAAAATATTTCTCTGAGTTCGTTGAGCTGTCCTCAGCAAATTAATTGAAACTCAAGAGGAACATCCAGGGAACTCTGATTTACCAGTTGAATGGAAGTACAGGTAACAACCTGTATGTAAACTGGCATCTGAAATGTGTGTGTATATGTGAAACTGAGTCCTTTACCTTTTAGAATCTGACACTACCTCAGCTCAGAATTGGGTTAAATTGTAGGACACCCCTCTGATATCCCCGGATTGCTTGCTGATGGGGAAAACCGCTGCTCACTTTGGAATTGGTACCAGAACCAATTGGTTGTTACACACAGGATGATCTTGTTTGCAGGGCTCTGCCTTCATCTTCTAGGGGCCTCCCTTAAAAAAATGTTTGTAGGGTGAGTGTGGAAACCATGGTCTGGCATATGAAAATGAAAGGTATTTGTTCCAGGCTTCTGCTGGGGCAAAACATGTTAGTCTTTTTCTAACTCCACCTCTGTAAAGTGACCAGAAATCTCCCCTCTCAAGTCTATTTACACCAGTCTTGCACTGATAATAGCAGTGAATTGTGTCCATTTTTCCTTCTCTGTGATTCAGGAGGAAGTTATTTTATTCATGCTGTGCTCTTCAGAAACATTTGATAGTTTGAGGATTCAAACCTAAGTCATCTGTCTCCAAAGACCTGACCATCTGTCATCCCATTGAAACTGAAAAATAAGTTATCCTAAGTATGTTTCTCCTCCATTTAGGTGATTTCCCCTGTTTTTCCTTTTGTGACTTTAGTGATTGCAGAAATCTTTAAAATAAACTTAAGCGCTCAGCTTTCCTTAAGAGTTATCAAAAGGGGGAAATACTTAGTCGACAGTGCTACCAGTCATTCCTTTATGATATTAAGAGATAAACTGAGGCATACTAAAAATTTCAAGTTTATTTGAGCAAAAATTAACTCAATGGGTCAGCACCAAATCAGAAGGAATAGCCCACCAACAGGAGCTGGAGGAAATATTTTTAGGGTGAAGAGGCAGAAGTAAAGCAAGGAAATGGTTTGAATGACAGTAGTTTAAGCCTTAATCTGGGAAAGGCTAGTTGACTGCGACTTGTTGTTCATAGGTTTCAATTATTTGACCTTAAGGCATTGCAGGCTTAGGCTTAGTTAGGCGAGTCACATATGTCTCATGACCTCCTTGTTTGATTAATTTAACAGTGGTTACTCCACAAGGTTCCTAGTAGAAACTTCTTTCTCTGGCAGTAGAATAAGAAACGTATATATTTCCAGATGCAGACATTAAGAAATGTGTTTAACTACTCATACTAAATGCCAAGTGAAATGACAGAAACCAGGAAAATTAGGAGTATTAAATGTTATTTTAAAAATACATTTAGAAATATATTTCTTTTTTAAAGTCCCATTGAACACTTTTTCTGAAATTATTTATTAGACAATTGAGCCTCTGAAAATTGTTCTGTGCTTTGGTAAAAAAAGGATTGTTTGGGCCCTTTACAAAGAAGAGCAAAAGAGAAGAGAGAGATTTGCTTGATAAGTAGTGGTTCAGTGAGGGAGCTCATTCTTAAAGGTAATAATTCTGGAGAGGCTTATCCTTAGTCCTAAAATAGACTTTAAATATGATTCAAAAAAGAAGTAGTAAAAACACAGTATGGTACTGATTGGAGCTTGGATGGCTTTGCCTTAAAGAATAGACGTTCATCATAGCAGTAGACTTGCATGCATTCAAAACTGAAACTCTTTGAAGACTAGACAGTCTACTCTCCCACCAAGGTAATTTTTTCTGTACACCCTCACAAATCCTTCTCATTGTTTCTGTGTATTTTTAGTTGGTTGTTTTTATATGTGGGTGCACAGATATGAGGTGATATCTCATTGTGGTTTTAACATATATTTCTCTGATAATAAGTGATGGTGAGCATCTTTTCATGTGCCTAATTGCCATGTGTACATTTTCTTTGGGGGAGCCAATTTGACTTTTCTGCTCAATTCTTTGATTTGGTTATTTTCTTATTGTTGAGTTGTGTGAGTTTTTGGTAAATTTTTGATATTAACTTCTTGTTGGATATATGATGTACAAGTACTTTCTCCCATTAAATAGTGTGTTTTTTTTTTGTCTTAGTGATTTAGTGGTAGTTTCTTTCTCTGTGTAGGAATACAAATGGAGGTTTCTCAAACATTGACAACAGATCTAACATATGATCCAGCAGTCCCTCTCCTAGTTATCTGAAGAATATTAAAATACTAATTTGAAGGCATATTAGCACTGTTATGTTCATTACAGCACTATTTACAATAGCTAAGCTGTGGAAAAGAATCTTTAGTGTTTAATAACAGATGATAGATATGTGGGTAAAGAAGATATGCTGTTTGCACACTTAGGGCCGTAAGTCAGAGGGAAGATGACTATTATTGATTTATTTCAATAAAGATCTGTCTTTGATATTTAAATATTTATAAATATGTATATTTAGGTAAATGCCTAATGATTTCGCTGATATGTGGAATATAAATGAACAAAGCAAATGAATAGATAAGAGCAAACCCTTGAAATCTGACTGCAGAATTGAGACTGGTGCTGGGGGTGGGGAGGGAGGTGGAACGAAGGTGGGGGATGGATTCCAGTGGAATATGGTAGATGATTAATGATGTTTTGGTGATGGGTGTGATATCATAATAAACATTTGCAGAGATGTGGACCTATAACACTAAAACATAGAGTTGTAAATCAAATTACTTCAATAAACATATTTTAAATAATTAACAAGATGAACCTTCCTATACCCATATAGGTGAAAAAACTGAAATACAGTTCACACTTGAACAGCAGGGTTTGAAATCTCTAACTTCCCTTATATGCAAATATTATTGTTAACAGATAATATAAACTGATAATACAGATAAATATATTACAGATAATGTGGCTAATATGAAATCATAGTTCTATACAAATATTTACTCTTCCTTATAATTTTCATAATAAAAATTTTCTTTGGCTTACTTAGTTATAATAATATATAATACACATAACACACAAAATATTTGTTTATCAGCTCTTTGTTATGGGTAAGACTTTAATCACTAGCAGGGTATTAGAAGTTGATTTTGAGGGAAATCAGAAGTTATACATGAATTTTTAGCACTCCAGTCCCCCATTGTTCAATGATAAACTGTATAGTTAATATTCCTCATTTTTAGTTCTTTAATTATGAGTCCACGATCCATAATACTGCAAGTCTAGTTTTTAAAATATTGGAGGGATAGAGAAGAACAAGTAGCTGAGTGTAATGTTGGAGGATTGTTTTAACCACGGATCTTGTGAGTTCCTTGAGACCATTTTTAGATGCAAAATGTTAATACTAATCAGCATTTTGTTTATACAAATGAGTAATGTAGAAGACAAAGAAAGTCTGTGGTCAAAGATGGTGTTTGTTGTGGATAAAAAGGAAAGAATGTTAACAACCAAACAGACATTTTCCGAGTTTTTTCTTTAAAATTTCAGAAACATCTAAGACTCTTTATTTCTAGTTTACCTGATATTATATTTAGCTTCACTAAAAATGCTGAATTTTCCTGCTCAGATTCTCTAAATGTTAGTGTCGTCATCCATTCTGGCTTTCATTTTACTGACAGTAATCCTTCATGCCTTATCAAGAAATGGGGAGTGGGGAAGATTGAGTGGCATTCATGTAGTAAAAAGGGTCTGGGGGAGACAGTTAGTTTTATGCCCCATTGCACCATGATTCTGTTCCTCATTTAAAGACAGACTACTTAGAATTTTAGAGCCATTTGCTCTCCTTAGAAATGAACATGGTCTCCGATAACAGAGAGTAAAAGAGTGCTGTTATCTGTCCTTGTGAAATGTTAATGTCCCCAGAATAACTATAATCCTAGAAGCTGAAAGGCAATGAAACACGGACCATCTTACTGAATTCTGTCAAAGAGAATGGTTACCTTAGGAAGCCAGGAGAGAGATGCTAATAGCAACAGCAACAATTGATTCAGTGACTATGAAAACATTTCTCCTTTAGGGTTCCTAGTTTCTTCAGGAGAAGGTCATCTTATATTCATTTTATAAATGAAAACACTGAGCTTCATATGAATACATAGTGATGAATCCAAGATTTGAACCCAAATCTACAACACTCTAAAGCCCATGTTTTCAGCCTTACCATAATTAAAAAGTGCATTCTACGTAGTCCATGTTGCAATACAATGTGAGTTGATAGCTTGAGGCCATTCCATCATTCTGAAGCTGTGTTAGTTTTGCAGAATTTTTCACTGACTAGTGTACCTAGTTCAGTAGGCAGACACACTGCATTGCTCTTTCCTTTGCAATGTTATATGCCGGCTTTATATTCAGAGTGACTACTCCAGGTTAATTTTGGACTGTTTCACTAATGTCTTACACATTCCTCCATAATGGCATTTCTGGCTGTAACCCTCTTTGCAATTGTTCTTTTTCACTCTCCGTTATGAGACTGAGCTTATTAAGAAGAAATTTTATACAGTGTTTGAAAGTATGTTTTCAACTACCCCTCTTGCCAATGTTCGATTTGAATTTTTCCTGAGCCATATTTGTTAGTATGTAGATTATATAAGGGTGTATGTGTGTAATGGTGGAGTCTATAATCCTAGCTGCTGGTGAGTTAAATTCTTCAGAGGAGTACTGGGAAATAGGCATTATACAATAAATATTACCTGTCATTATTAACAAATTTCAGACAATTGGATTATTCTATTAAATTCCCCTGGTGATAAGAAGAACACAATGCAGGTTTTGGACAGAAATGCCATCATTTATTTTCTAGCTGTGTGACACTGAACTTGTGGTGATACGCCCAATATTCTCATCTTTGAAAAGAGAATGGCAACAGTATCTCAGAGGATTAATTTTAAATGTGACGATTAATTTAAAAATATATGACAAGTGGCCAACACATAGGAGGCAGCCATAGAAGTGAGGCGATTTCATGGTCCCAGTGGAGCTGGCAGTGTTAGGCTAGCCACCATTGTCATTTATGGTCATTGTTAAAGTAATGCAACAAATTCCACACAAGTACTAAATCTCATCTCGAACTTGGGTCTTAACCTTTTCTAGCCCTTTATATAACAGAATTAATGAAGCCTCTTGTTAAGAATATCTTAAATATTCTGAACAGAGTATCTTAAATATTCTGAACACATATTCTCTACATATTCCTTAAATGGGAGTGTGTAAGTCAGAATTTGGTATTTTCACCCTTAAGGTCATCATCTGCATTGATTGCATCACTATTACCCCAGCAGAGGAGGCAACTGCTCTCTTTTTATAGCAACTAGAAAGGTTGTCTGCAATCTAGATTGTGGGGTCTGTGGTCACTATCAGCAGCGCCAATAGGCTGTGTTACACACTTCCTCTGCTTCCTGAAGTCGGTGATAGCATTTTGTACTGAATAAATTCATCTGACTTGAACTAAGATTATGTGGAATTATGCCTCATAGTTTCTGAGAATTGCAACTAATTGGGAATTTATTACTGTTGGGGGTATGCTTTTCAAACTTACTTCTATTTCATCTACTCATTAAATTCATCCATTAAATACTAATTAGATATAAATGAAGGTATTTTTGTATGTAATTCTGGAAAAATTGATTTTTATTTGAATGAAAGTTACTGTTACTTATATGATAAGCAATATGCTCAAACATTCACATTTTTAAATTTGTAAAAACCAAAAAATGTTGTCTTTTAACACACCCAAGCTCCTTACTGTTTTATAGTAAATAGGAAAATAAGACCTCCAGGAATTTTAACAGTCAGCCTAATTTAATGCCTTGAAAACTAGATACAGTATTAGTTTGGGGTAAAAATGGGGGAGTGGGTAATAGGAAAAACTACATGTGTTGCTAAGGAAAATGGTAATTTACAGCTTCACTTTTTTTTTTTTCTGTTCCACTAATTTAATGCTGGTGTTTTCTAAGGACATGAACATGTTGTCTAATTGTCAGTGGAATAATGTAATTTCCTGGTGCCAGATTCTGCATTTTGCAAGGCTAAGTGCAGATGAAATTAGAGTTGCTTGTTGAATATTAGAGATTCTGGTCTTTTGGCATGGAAATGAAAGAAAAGTATTCAGCCACATGACTTTTTATGCCTAGTATTATCTAATTTCTGCACTGGAAATTGGCAAGGAAACATTCTTTCCCAAATATGTATTTACATGAAAATTTGTCTAAATGCCTATGAAATGAAAATTTGTATATAATGTTACTCAGGGGAAAGAAAATTCTGAGGGCAAAAATGATTGCAATGTTTCTATAATTCTGATTACAAAAAGATGCTTCAAATACAAATAAAGGTGCAAATTCAGACAAATAACTCTCCATTTCACAATTTTGAAATTGCCTGAAAATACTCTGTATTGTTTTTTCATTTCCTGTCTTTCTCATTTCTCTCCTTTTTTTCATTTTTATACACACATAGGCCAAAATAAACTAAAACTTTACCTCATTTACTATATAACAACTCATAAATGTAATTGGCTAATTAAGAAAAGCTTTATTGAAGTCTAATTCACATTTAATAGTCAATTCATTTTAAATGTATATTTTTATGAGTTTTGACACATGTGTGTGTCTTATGAAACCAACACCACAATTCAAATATAGAGTATTTCCATTACATCCAAAAAGATTCCTTGTGCCTTTCCCCACAAAATATACTTCTTTCTATCGCCAAGTAGCCCCTGATCTACTTTCTATCGCTTTAGATTAGAATTTTCTTCTTTAGTGTTCTATATAAATAGAATCATATGTAACTAATTTTTTTTGTTTTTGTTTTTGACTTTTTCATTCAGCATAATATGTATGAACTTCATCCATGGTATTTTGCCTGTCAGTAGCCTAGTGCTTTTTAGTTGTTGCATAGTAGTCCTTGTTTGAATATGTATCAGTTTGATTACTTATTCACCTATTAATAAATAGGTTATTCACCTATTAATAGCTGGGACTATTATAATTAACATAAATATCATGTATAAGACTTTATGGAGATATATTTTCATTTCTCTTCAGTATTAGGAAGAGTTTCTGGATTGTAGTCTAAGTATAATTTTAATTTTGTAAGCAACTGTGTTTTCCAGATTTGGTCCTTATTTACATATTGGAAATATTTACCTCCTCTTTGATTTACACTTTTATTTTCTTAACCCAGTTCCTCAAAGAGTAGAAGTTTGAAATTTTTGTGGAGTAAAATTTACACTATTCTTTCATAGTTTGTAGGACTTCCAATATTACATTGAGCAGTAGTAGTGGAAATAGACATCTTCGTCTTCTACCTGATCTTCTGCCCAGTGAAAGAAAAAATCGTTAAAATAAGACACCCTACCAATGGGAGAAAATATTTGAACGTCATACAACAGACAAGGGGCTAATATCCAAGATCTACAAGGAATTCATATAACTCAACAACAACAGCAAAAATCAAATAACTAAACCAAGAAAATGGACAGAAGTGTTAAGCAGATATTTCTCCAAGGAAGACAGAGTCCAACAGGTACATGGAAAAATGTTCATCATCATTTATCCTCAGGGAAAGGAAAATTAAAACCACAATGAGATAACACCTCACAGCTATCAGAATGACCCATTTCAAAAAGACCAGAAACAGTAGATATTGACAAGGGTGTGGTTAAAAAGTAATCCTTATACACAGTTGGTAGGCATGTAGATGTATTTGTTCTGTTCCTCTGGAAAACATTATGGAGTTTTCTCAAAATATCAAAAATGGAACTACTATGTGATTCAACAATTCCACTCCTAGGCATCTACCTGAAGAATGCCAAAACACTACTTTGAAGGGATATGCAGTCCTCTGTTCATTGCAGCACTGTTTTACCCTTTCCCCCCCCTAAATTATACACCTAGAAAAAGTCTAAGTGTCTAACAACAGATGAGTGGATAAGGAAGATGTGGTATATAGAGACAAAATGAAGTACTACTCAATTACAAGATGAAACCTTGCCATTTGCCACAACATGCATGGAACTGGAGGGGATTATGTTTAGTGAAATAAGTCAGAAGGAGAAAGACAAATACTGAATGATTTCTCTCATAAGGAGAATATAAAGAAACAAAGGAACAAACAAAAATAAACAAAAATAAACAATAGGAATCTGACTGCAGAATTGAGGTTGCCAGGAGGGGAAAGTAGGGGTAGGGAATAAAGCAGAGAAGGGGCTTATGGACTGTGGTGAAGGACTATGGGTGCTTTGGTGCTTGGCATGTTGTGGTAAGGTACACTTGAGGAGGTGTGATCCTATACCCCTAAAACATACACAGCATTGCAAACCATTACCTCAATAAAAAATAGTACAATTTAACATTATACACACCATTTGCCCTTGAAAATTACATGTATACTGCTGTTATCTTGTGGAATGATCTATAAATTAAGTCATATTGATCAATAGCACTATTCAAGTTTTCTTCATTCTTGATTGCTTTTTTGTGTCCTTGTTCTTTCGTTTGTGTTCTTGTTCTTTCATTTGTTTTGTGTCCTTGTTCTTTCATTTGAGCATACAAATGTCTGGCCTTAATGGTGTCTTTCCTCTTAGTTCAGGCGGTTTTGTTTAACACTCTGTAGTGTAGTGGTACATTTAGGAATTTGTCTTCCCAAATATACTGACACCTTTTCTTTTGTTATTATCTGTGCTCTTTATCCATGATAATCATCCTTGTTCTGTTATACTGCATCTGACTTTGACATAAACAGCTGGAATTCTTTTGAAAATAATTTGTATGATAATACATTTGTCACGCTGTGTTTTTATACACATCTTTACATCAAAAGTGCAGATTCATTGTAGGCAGTATACAGTTAAATCTTTTGTTTTTTTTAGCCAATCTGATAATTTCCTTTTTTAATTGGATTGTTTAGACCAGAGGTCACCAAATCTTTTCTGTAACGAGCTGGATAGTAAACACTTAAGTTTTTTAGGATATAGTATACTATATACTATGTATACTCAGCTTTATCATTGTTGTGTGAAAGCAGATATGAAAAATGGATAACTGAGGATGGCTGTATTACAATTATACTTTATTTTGCAAAACAGGTTTTGGACAGGCCATAGTTTTCTGATCCGCGGTGTGGACCATATAATTCAAAGTTATTATTAGTCTGGCCATGTATATCATGGCAATTTGTTTTCAATTGTTTGTTTTATCTATTCTTTTTTAAAAAAAACACATTTCTTTATCTTGTGTTGGCATATTCTTACTTTCTAGTTTATCTCCATTACGAACTTATTAACTATACTTAAATTTTTTTATTTTTTTGAAGTACCTCTAGGGTTTACATCTTGAGTGACTGTATTCTTCCTTTGTTAACCCCAGGAAAAGTCTAGGTTCTATACTGTCTGTATTTCATAAAGAGATTATATTTGTGTATACAGTACATTTTAAAGTTAATGATATTCATCAGTTTACATAAATGACAAGAAAGCCCAAATTTATTTTATAAGTACTTCATTTTACATAAATTAAAAAATAAATATTAGGAAAAACTAGCAGCAAGCTTACAGTTTGAAATGTCATTAAATATTTAGCAAACATAGTTGATCATGAATAAAAACTTAGGCATAGCAAAGCAACAAAGAAAAAACGCAATGAATAAAGCATTTAAGTGACTAATAGATTCTATTAATAAGCTGCCCTAAATTAAACAAGAATTAAAAAATGAGTTCTTATTTCTACAAGAGCATAAACATTTTCCATCTCTACACCAAAATGTGAACTCTGATACCAAACCCAGTAAGACTTCTTCATGATCATGTTTTTACAATGGGAAATCAGGACTAAAAAGGCAATGGCAGAGAAAATCAATAGCCCCGTTGTGTCTGATTGTTTGAATAACCCAAAGGAAAGCACTCAGATTTGCTTCTAAAATGACTCCTGGATTAAGTATAAGCAGATGACAACCCCACACTAAATTATCCAACCTGGGAAGCTAACATTGCAAATCCCTTCCTTCCCTGGAGTCTCCATTGTACTGAAGTCCAGCTTCTGATTCTGCTTCCCAATCACAGCTTGGCTAAACTCTGATTGGCTCTGCGCCTTCTTCCAGTGAGTTTCTTCTCCTGTTAAGAAGACATGGTCTTAAGCTGACTGAAAGCAAACTCAGTACAATATTACCTGTTGTCATTATCACACATGGTGGCACATAAATGAAACAAAATTTCAGAAAAAGATTGGATTGAGGACATATTAGGGTAGACACAACCATTTCCCTCCAGTATCTTTCAAGAGAAAGATACTGTTCTCTCCGCTTGTGAGAGAACAGAAGGAGAGTCAACAGTTTGTTTTCATATAGTTATTTTGAGAAAAATAGAAGCAGGACTGTGGCAGAGTAGAGGAGGGGGTATGCAGAGAGAGTCCTTTCAAAAACCAAGTACCATCCTTACCATCCTATCTGTGGACTTTGGTACAGAACACAGGAATTGGCTGAACTTTGAAATGAGGACAATGGGTATCTCTAAAATTGCTGTAAGCAACACAACACTATATTTCAATCAGTGTGTGGAGAGAGTGGTGAAACCCATTTGGATGTGGCTGACTGGAAAGAATGACCTTAGTCCATTGTAGAAGACCACGGCTCCCTCAATGTTTATAGCCACCAAACTCATTATGCATTGAAAACTCACCCTTATGAATTTCAGAATGCTATTGCTTTATTTTAAATTCAAAATGTGTATGTCTGGAGTTTTTGCAAAGGAAAGAAAAGAAAAAGAGTAAATTATAAAACACATATTTGTTGAGAACAGCCTGTCACAAAGATGGTATGTTTAGGAGGAAAATGTTATTGGTATCTTTTGAGAAGCCTCATTTTACAAAGAAAGCTAACAACCCCTCTGAACTAAATAGGACACGTATTTTTATCTCATTTTAGTGAAGGATGCTGAGATAAAGAATCACTGACTTCCTTAAAACCAATAATCTATTTAAAAATAGAGAATATGCTAGAATTTTTTATTTCTTAATTCCCAGTGCTGTTTATTTTTCTCTCAAATATATACATCAAAATATTCTTAAATTTTTTAATTAAATCTATGTAGGTATGAAAGTCTAAGGTAAAATCAATAAACAGTTTATTTTTCATTAGCCTTTGAATAGGTGTAGCAGTACAGTGAAGACTAGATTTGAATAAGTATTTAATAAAATTTTTCATTAGATTGGTATGCAAGTTGATTTCTTGAAATAATTGTGTTTCCCAGTTATGAACTTCATGCTATCATTTTTTCCTAATTATGAGAATTAACACATTTGATTGTTTTTTTGTTGACATTTTTGACAACTTAGCACATTTATAGGATGCTTTGACTCTGGATATAACAAGATTTTTTTACTTAGATTTTCAAGATATGAGAATCTTGTTACATCTTCAGTAATATGTATCCCAATAAATTGTCTGAATATCAAGAGATTGAAAGAAGATCATATTTGGAAGTAATTTTACTTCAGCATCTGTTTTTATAGAACATGCAATCATAATTCCTCTGAAATGTGGAGTTGCTCAAGCTCCTTAACAAATTGAAAGATAGTATGACTGGAGCTTGGAAGGTCAGAATAAAAGGTTAAAACTTACTACCAATTACTTTTTGAAACCATGTCCTGACTTTTATGCAAGTATGTTAGATGAAACAAGATATCTTTGAGAAAACAGGGAAATTAGAATATGTACTGGTATGCTATGATGCTGTTAGTTTGTTAAATTTGATGTCATATTGTCTCTTTCAAAAAAAACCTATTTAAAGTTGTAGATAGAAGTACTTATGAATAGAATAAAAAGGGATTACAACTGCATTAATAATTATTGATGTCATATTACAGCTCCCTGACAAAAAGTCTTTATACCATTCTAATTTTGTCTATGTGTTGGAAATTTTCCACAACTCAAAGCTTTTTAAAAATCAGTGAGGAATAAATGGGGAGCATGGATTGACTGTGTAAGCAGTTTCCAAGACCAAATAGATCTCTGAACAAAGACTTGAAGGAGAGAGCTACAAGGATTTCTGGGGAGGAATTTTCCAGGCAGAAGTAGGACCTAATGCAATACTCTGAGGTGGGAGTGTGCTGGGTCATTTTCAAGTAACAGGAAGTCTAGTGACTAGAAAAAAAAATGTATAAAATTGAGGTGGTGTCAGAGAATAAGTAGGCAAAGATTTTGGAGAAGAAAAAAAACAAAGATTCCATAGCCAAAAATATATATATATATTTGAGAATACCTGCAAGCCAATACAGAAAGGTAGGCGGCTGGGCAAAAAAACTTAAATAGGAACTTCAGAGAAAGGAAATAACCAATAAGAATATGAAAAAGCTGGAGAAGAAGCTGGGGAGGAGACTGAGGAAGGAAGGCGGAAGCAGGATGGAGAGCCAGAAGGAGATTTAGGGAGGCACGTGGAGCAGAGAGACATTTGAAGAAACTGTACTTGCTTCTTGGTCCTGGACTGGTTGAAACAGATGATGCAAATATCTTGTGAGTGATGGGGAAGGAAGAAGTAGATTCCCTATTTTCTAGGTATACTATCGTGTTGAAGCAATACAATGACTATTCCAATGTCTTTTCCAGAGGCAACTGTTAAAGGAAGATGCCCCCAGAGGCAGTTATCACACTGATGTCATGGGATGTTGCACAGGAACTTTGTTGCTACTTTGTGGTGGAAACGAGATGAGGGACACAGCAATCCTGGAACAAGTTTGTAAGGCAAGACTCTGCTGCTTGAGTAGAAGTTCTTCTTTTTTTTTTTTAAAGATTTATTTATTTATTTATACAAGAACTGGGGTACAGGCCAGATGTGTGGGAGAGTGAGAGATTCACCAGAGACAGAGCGGGGAACAGAACAGGCAGACTGACGAAATACACTGCTGTGGGGAATAGCGGGCGAGGCAGGAGAGGTCTGCTGCACCATGTGGGATTCCCTCTGGCTAGCCGGGATCGAACTTGCGCTGCAGAGGTTGCAGACAGCTTCACAGTGCGGCGCTCAACTGCCTGCGCCACCAGGGGAGACCCTTGAGCAGAAGTTCTTGAGCCATTTATTGAAAGCATACAAGTTAGTAAAAGCTGATCCTGTGACAATGGTATGAGGAATAAAGTCTGAAGGGTGAGATAGGAATGGGGGACAAAGTTTTACAAGGGACAGGGAAAGGGACATTGTGACCATTTGTCAAGAGACATTTGCGTCAGCAAAATATTTGATGTTATCACAGGCAGAGTTATCTGGACCAGCATGGAGATAGTCATGTAATCAGGTCAACAGCATCCTAGGCATTTCCAGTCTTGCCTCCTGTTACAGACTATACTCCATAGGTTGTCAAGGAATGCTCTGCTGTGATTTGCAGATAGCAAGTAGGTTACAGTTGTCCATGAGTGGTCAGCTAGTAGCCCACTCATAGGAACCCACAATGGCACAATGGTGGTCGAGGGCTCAAACCACTACTGTTGTGCCCACAATCAACACACACACACACACACACACCTGTTGCCAAAATTTAGTTAGAATTAACACACTACAGTTCAATTCTGATCATGTTAATTTCCCACTAAGGATCCTCCTATGCCTTATTGTTGCCTTTATAAGAGAACACTTTATCTCTTCATTAGCATTCTAAATTCTTACCTAATTTACAAACTCATCCTGAGATTTTTCTCTCCATCCATTAAGAAAATGTAAACAGATCAATCAAATTTCAGTTCTCAGACAAAAATCAGTCCATATAGTTGTCTGAACATTGACATACTGCTATCAATGCTATACATTTTCTTGTTATGATCTAACACCGATGTATCTATTACACACTAAATCACAAATGAAAATGTCTTTGTGGACATACTAGAATAGATTTGGTTTCCTGTTAGATGTTTTCATATCATTTTTACTTTTCTACATTTTACTTCTCCAGATAATTGAAAGGATCATAATGAAATAATATTATAAATTTTCAATGCCTTTCTTCCTATAATAGGCTATGAAGCATAATATATATGACCATATTTCTTCTTTTGGTAGCAACATGTCAGTCATATGAAGAGTATCTAATACAATTTTATTGAATTACTTTTTATAAAATTGCATAATGGTATTTCCCTCATATGGTTGTTGTGAAATTAAATAACAAATATAAAAAGCCCCCTCATAATTTGACTCTTCATATATGACCTTGGCTCATGTAATTTAAGTCTCATAATAGTCTAATTTGTTATAGGCATTTAATCATTTTCTGCAGATTAAATGAAAATTTCTATTTCAGTCCAAATTCTGTTTTATAGTCATTATAATCCATAACATTTTGTCTCTTTTTTCATGTCAGATTAACTGTGATTTGAAAATGTCATCCTCCGTACATGGTTTTTTTTTATCATAATAATTACCTGTCCTTTAATTTTCTCCACAATAAGCATAGTTGCTAAATTCTAGATTGATTGATTCCATATTGTTGGAAAATCATCCAACTCTATAAATTTCTGGAATTTATCAGAAGTCAAAACAAAGGAATAAAACATTTTTCTACCAAAAAAAGAATATGAAAAAGTCACTGTATTTCACTAGACCTCAGAGAAATTCAAATTAGAGATATAGTGCCACACCACTACATACCTACAGAAAGCTTAAAAATTTAAATGCAGGGCCTCCCCGGTGGTGCAGCGGTTGAGTGCTGGGTTGCGAAGCTGCCCGCGGCCTCTGCGACGCCGGTTCGATCCCCAGCTGCTCCCCAGCCACCGGAGGAGGATCCCACATGGTGCGCAGACCTCTCCTGCCACCCGCTGCTCCCCTCAGCAGTGTACTTTGGTCCTTCTGCCTGCTCTGCTCCCTGCTCTGGCTCTGGGGAATTCTCTCACCCTCCTGCGCTTCTGACTGTGCCCAGTGCATGTATAAACAAAACAAACAAACAAACAAAACAAGCAAATAAATAAATAAAAAAAAAATGCCTCTAAAAAAAAAATTTAAATGCAGGTAACACTAGATATTAGAGAACAACTAGAACTCTTACAAACTGGTATCTGGTGAGTAAATTGGTGTAAATGGCAATAACTACTGATATTAAAAATATGAATGATTTATAAGCCAGCAATTGTATTTCTAGTCTAACCAACAAAGCGTGTATGCTCCTCCCTCTCCCTCTTCCCCTCTCTCATAAGGCATTCCTGGGACCAAATGTGAGAAAACCACTGAGAATATCCCCAGCCTTGATACTTGATAGGTGCTCCTTGCTCATTGTTAAGGAATTCCAAACCCCTACTTACGGTCTTGGCTAGGTCTATCAATGTGGCCGTAGCTCAGAAAGCTGCTTTTCTGTTACTTGAGGGATTTTGATTGAAGTTTGCATATGTATTTCTTAGCATTGTGGGTTTCTTGATTATTTAGTTTATTATTTTTTCTTTACACTTTTTTCTCATTTTTTTTTCCTTATCCTTTTCTATTTTCTAATTTCATTCTTCTTTTAAATTTCAGTTTGCTAGTACTTCAATGGGGTATGTGTGTCTGAAATTGCTTTGATTCCATTATATAGATCAGTTTGTTAGCTGGGCTTTGGAAGTGATTTTTTTTTTGAGGTGTTTAGGACCAAATTGTAGGCTGTCCTTGGGATATCTTCACTCCCAGCTCAACAGTAAGTGCAGTATGCTAAAGTGCCTCTTAATCAGCCCTGTCTACTGAGGAGACTTATACTGTCAGCTGCTAATTATTCAAGGACATTGCAAGGCTAATACCACCAAGGTTAATATTGCTGAGTTGAGGTTGGGAACAAGTAGGTGTGAAGGTCATTGAAAAGACTCGACAGAACTCAGCATCCAGAAACTAAGAATCAGGAAGGCTCTGAGTTATCCCAACACAGAGAACTTAAGTTTTTAAGTATAGAAACTGCAGAAACACTGAATCTTGTCATGAAGTATGTTTTTGGAGAAGATGTGTTTGAGTACCTGGTGGTTTACAATAGGAGGAAGGAAAAAGAGACCCAAGTAAAATTCTACCAGATAGTACTTGTGGGTGCTTTGATGGGGAGTGTACTTCGGTTACATCACCTGAAGGGGAAGAATTCTAGACTTCCAAAGCATGCTCTACTCATGACAAAATCATCCACCTTTTAAAATGTCCTGTTAGAAACACTTTTGGACCTTGTGATAAAGACCACAAAATCTCTCAATCTACTTGTGCTTCTTATACAAGAAGCCAGTAAACTCAGAGGAGGCTGAGATATGAAAGGTTGTATCTTCCATTTTATCCTGGAAGGGATTGGTGCATAGGTCAAGCTCTTTGTGTCTCTGGGTAAATTTTTAACCTCACCACCTTTGATAGTTCCCCATTTAGGGTAAATTCTTGTAAATGAGGCAAGTGTACCCATGGAATGAAATGATGATTAGCTATGCTAGGAGAAACTTTGTCTAGTTATGTTCCTTTCTGCCATGAAAGTTACGGGTCACTAAAGTGTAATGAGATGTCACGTGGAAACAATTCCTTGACTGGGAAAGAATTTGTTCCATTTTGCATAGAGTTTTACCATTCCTTTCTCTCTTCCCTTTCTAAAAGTGGGGAATGGAGCCACTTTGGAATATGAAATCATTTATTAGATCCAAAGCATCTAAAGTTGATAAACTTCTGTCACCAGGATCGTTTGCCTTTGAATGTGTTTATCACATCAACGTTCTGACACCAAGCTAGGAGTTTTCCATTTCTCTCCTACCAAGTTTTCCTAGGTGAGTTTTGACCCTAGATATTTGGCTAAAATTTATGTTCTCATGAAGGATACAAATTTAAATTTGTTTTGCTCAAGTTGTTTTAGATTTCTAAAATCTATCATTTTTATAAAATGTGGTCTCTTTCCCTTTTTAATTCCTTTACTGCACCCACAAATGATATGTCTTTATGCCATTACTCTTTCTATATTATGATAAACTTGCTCATGGAGTATTTTGTTTTTGTTAAATGTCTTACTAGCCAACAACTGAAGTAAACCATCCAGTGAAAATTTAGATGTGCTCATTCTCATGTGTTTGTGGAATTTAATTGCAAAATCTTCAGGCTGAACATTATTTATAGATTGGGGGTATCCAATTTTTATTATTTTCTTAGTGGAAGAATCCAAAGACATCTGAAGTGTCTAAAGACATCTAAAAATTGTATCCTGTATAAAGCTCTTGCTGGAAGAGATAATCTCATTTTGACTTTCTAGATACTTAAGACTAAGTCATATTACATGCATGTAATATGTTTTCCAATTTAATGAATTCAAAGAAGTCAGTGTAAATAATATGTACCTCATATCATTAAGGGTTAAGCACAGCAATTCAGTAGGTGCTTCAAAAATGCAATCTGGCTTAGTGCTAACTAGATTCCACAGTCTTTCTTGCAGCTCTGTGCGGCCATGTGAGTAAGTCATGGACCATGGGAGTGCTCAGAAGTGACATAGGTTGCCTCCTTTCTCTACTCTGCTTCACAGAATGTAGGGATTATAGCAAGTCATCTTAGACATGTAGATAGGACAATGTGCTCAGAACCACAGACCATCAAGATGACTTGAAGTAGATTGTTCCATTTATGGTTCAACAGTGTTGAACCATTTATGGAAAGATTGTTGCATGACAGAAAAGTAAGCTTCCAGTTTGTTTACACCACTATTAGTTTAGAAATCTATTACATATGATCCAGCCTGTGTTCTATCTAATATACATCAAATTAACTATCAAAATGTTTGGTTTGTTAATATACAATAATAGTAATTATTTTATGTGAATCTTTCTGTTTTTGACACAAAGCACAATAATACATGTGCATATTTTAAGTGCATATTTTAAGGCACTATTTTATTTTTTAAAGATTTATTTATTTATGGATACAAGAGTTGGGGTACAGGCCAGAGGTGTGGGGGGTGAGAGGATTCACCAGAGACAGAGTGGGGAACAGAACAGGTAGAATGACTGAAATACACTGCTCTCTACTTAAGGATATTGTATCTCTTTTATTTGCTGATCTAGTTGATTTTCCCACTGGTGAGTAGTGAAGTCACCTACCACAAATGTGTTTTTTCCAATATTTGTTTTCAGAGGTGATAGTAGTAGGATTCTTTTAGCTTCCTGGATTTGCATAATTATTCTTTTCTCCTGGTTCAGGTAGTTTTTCTCCATTATCTCTTTATATGCATTAACTGTTCCTTTCTCTCTCTCTTCCCTATCTTGTATTCCCAATATTCTTATGGTGCCTTTTCTCATGGAGTTGGGGCTCAAACTCTTGGTAGTGTTTCTTCACTTTTTACTTCATTTTTATCTTTCCTTCTCCATTTGGATTCTTTATATGTTTGCATCTTCACTTATGATCATTGTTCCACTTCATCTATTCTACCTCTGTGACTTTTTCCTAAATTTTTGATCTCCTTCATTTCTCTTTTGAAATCCTGAAACTCCATTTTTATCTTACTTACATATTCATTTGCTATCTCCAGCTCTTTGATTTTATTTCTAAGGACATTCATTTGTTTTTCTGAGTTTTCTTCCATTTATTTGAATTTCTTTATCATTTCCATTCTAAGTTTTATATCTGATAGTGAGAACACAGTTTCTTTGTCTATAAATTTGGGATTCTGGAGGTCTGTTCTCTCTCTGTATTATACTATTTCCTTGAGGACTCATGTTGCCACTTTTTGGGTTTTTCTTTGTCCATTATTCACTTTGGAATCCAGTTATTATATGTGGGATTTCCTCTGGGTGTGACTTCTCCCCCTCACTAGTCAGAATTCTCACCTCTCTGAAAAATCACTGAAAGGGTCTCATGGGAGGTTGTGATGCCTCTGGCCACTCTGATTCACTCCCTAATGTAAGTCTGCTGTCTCACTAGTCTGTAGAAGTGCTGGTGGGAATCTCATGGGTGGTAACAAAGGCTTTGTAGTTCTGGGCAGGCACCAGTGGGGTCATGCAGAAGGTTGGGAGGCCTCTGTCAGTCCAGGTGGCCAGTGTCTGGATCTTGTGGGAGGTCACTAGGCCTCTACTGGCCTGGGAAGGGACTGTTTGTGTTTCATGAGGCCTCTGGTCACATTGGTACCCTCCTTGACATAGTATGGGCTCTCACTGGTCTGAGTGGGCCTTGGTGGTTTCTTGTAGAAAATCACAAAACCTCTGCCAGTCCTGGTGGGCACTGAAAATGTCTTGTGAAAGGTCTCAAGATCTTTGGTTGCTGTGACAACTTCCCTAACATGGATCTGGTGCCTCACTGGTCTGCCTGGTTTGATTTAAAACACTCCACATTAAGTTGTCTCTCTTTCCTTTCATGTTATTATCATTTCCTTTAATCCAACATATCCTTTTTTTTTTTTTAATGTAGGACATACACAAAACATTGGTAGATTTTGATGTAAAAAACCATCTCTGTCAATAGTGCCTTCCAAGGTTAAGAGTTGAGGTAGTAGTAGACTCTTCTTAGATCTCTAAACTATGCTCAATGTTTCTTGCTAATGTCATGAGACCTTTTTTTGCATTTATTTTAGCAACTGGTGTGAAAAACAAAATACAATGATTTCTTCCTGAAACACTTTGACATTTTGTTTTAGTAAATCCACATGTGGATTTTAATTGTAATTTTACCCAGTATGCACAATTCTAACAGGCTTCTGAGTTAGAGTTTATGACAGTCCTGAATTATTTCTGTTAATTCAATTTTCTACAAAAAGTCTCAGGTTTTTTGTTTATAATCGTTTCAAATTAATTTTTTCTAAAATACATGAGTATACTCTGAACAGATTTAAAATTATGAAACTGAATATAACCTTACATATAATGTAGTCTGACACTGTTTTACAAGCATAGAAGCTAGACGAAAACTTGGGGTGGGGGAGCTCACACTGCTGGTTAGCTGGAGGCAATATACATGTTCACTCTTTACTCCCTCACCCCCAAACAAACTTCCTTCCAAATTATCTATAGATACATTACTAATTCATTTTTTCTCTTATGACCTCAGTTATGATCCATAATATATTCTTGATAAAGTGTTCTAGGTAGTTCCTGTTATTTAGAATTGATAATTGAGTTGAAGCCATTTGCTAGCATTAGTCTAATTCTTTGTCTTTTGAATTTTAGTCTAGCATCTTTATACTTACTACACAATGCTATTTTTATATAAATCATGTTACTTTATTTTATATTTATAGCCAAACAGTTATAATTTTCTAAAACATACTTATTTAATTAATAAAAAATTGTCTTCTTATGTAATACTCATAAGTGCAGAAGTTTGCCTCACATTTTTACATTGGATTATGTTACACTTGAATTATTTTGTTCTTGAATTATTTTTCTCTTCTTGAATTATATTAGCAATGGATCTCTTAAATAAGTAGATATCCTACAACTTTTACCTGCATAGGAAATCCACATGCATAAACATGACATGCTAATGATTAAAATTCCCACACTAGAAAATTTGTGTGCTAAACTGAATAATATTTCTTTGTTCAAACTTCTTTACACAATTTTAGTTTTTTTCAGAAAATGCTAACATATACATCAATATATGAAAATTAAGGTAATGGCTCTTTGAGCCAAAAAAATGCAACAAAAAACAAAGTGGGATTGCCTATTGTGTCCTATTCTACCATAAATCCACACATGAAACTTTCAGTAAGGCATCATTTCCACAATTAAGAGTACAATTTAGATTTTGGTGGTTATGTCTGTGTATAGCCTAAGGGGTGAGAAAAGAAAGGGTTTGAAATAATTCAGAGTTCTACCATAGTTCTTTGCTATGTTTTTGGTAGACCATGTAAACAGTTTGAATTAGGCTTCAGGAAGAAAGACCACACAGAAAAACAATCTTGCATCTAATTCCAACTTTACAAGTCAGTTTCTCCATCTCTTGTGATAATACATACACATTTAAGACAAGGAAAGTGGCTATTGAAATTTCCATGCTCTCACCACCCAGCAAGGAATGCTATGCTATTCAGATTTCTGTCTCTGGATTCAGAGTGACTGCTGCCTCCTGGTGACTTGAATTAACATTGATGTTTTGGATATAATTTTATGGTTAGCTGTGAACCAAGAACACAGCTTCTTTTAAAAAGGAAATTGAAATTAATTCCCCATTAGATTCTTGGTAATTTTTGTGTCTTAATAATTGTGCTTATGGATAATGTAGGATTCATTATAAACCATAATAAATAGTAATTCAAGTTTATAACATTATATTATACCAAAATTCAGTTTGTAAATATTTCATTAAATATTTTCTTGGTTTTTAGCATCTTTTTCTTTTAAGTTGGTTTATGAAATTCAGTGTAGCTGCATTTCTAAGAACTTCAAAAGCGAGTGTTGTCTTCCATCCTCAGTGCTGCCCTCTTCTGGAAGAGGATGTAGTGGTAGCAGTATAGATAAGGGAAAATTTTTTTTTCAGTTTTTCCCCCTTACAGTGAGTTCTTGGTTGAATCTAAAAAGTTACAACTTCAAGGAATGTAGAGATACTTTCTGTATCATCTATTTATTTTAAAAATAGATAAATGGATTTTATTTCCTTATCCTTTTGGTAGTTCCAACTCCTGAAAGATTTCTCTGAATATTTCTCATATTTATTCTCTAGAAATTATAAGTAACTTCCATCATCTTCCACTTGCAGCTTCAACTTCTATCACTAATTACTTTACCTTATCCACAGTCCCATGATTAGGGATGTACAATGTGTGTTCTCAAATTTCATTGCTACTATGAAAATTGTTGACAAAGTAATTATTATCTTCAAATTTAACTCAATTCTTTCCTTAATATAGAACGAAGGTCTATGGCTACGGGAATACAAATTTCTGAAGTAATTCTCTCATATATGAATTATGACTTTAAAGTTTGAATAAATTCTAGGGTTTTTTTTTGGTCCAAATCTGTAAGATTTTTTTTTAATATAATTTTTTTTATTTTTATATTCCCCATACAATTGCGACCCCCTTATTTTGACCCCAGTCCCTCCCCTCCCCACCTCCCACCCCCATTAAGTGTGTCTGGTTCATAGTTGTTTGTTGATTTTGATTTTTACTTTCTTATAGTTATTCTTTTCCTGGTCCCTTATTTAAGTTTTCTAGATTCCTGCTATGAGTGAGACCATCTGGTTTTTTTCTTTTTCTTTCTGGCTTATTTTGCTGAGCATGATCCCTTGCAGTGCCATCCATGTTGCTGCAAATTGCATGTGTTTATCTTTTTTGAATGATGAGTAATATTTCATGGTGTACAGGACCACATCTTCTTGATCCAGTCATCTATTTTTGGGCATTTGGCTTATTTCCAAAGCTTAGCTATTGTAAACAGTGCTGCTATAAATATAGGTGTGCAGGTGCTCTTTGAATTGATGTTTCTGTGTCCTTTGGGTAAATACCTAGGAGTGGAATTGCTGGATCATATGGAAGCTCTATGTTTAGTAGGTCCAGAAATCTCCACACAGCTCTCCATAGTGGTTGGACCAGTTTGCACTCCCACCAACAGTGCAGAAGAGTTCCTTTTTCTCTACACCCTCGCCAACATTTGTTGTTGCTAGTTTTTTTTAATATGTGCCATTCTCACTGGTGTAAGATGGTATCTCATGGTAGTTGTGATTTGCATTTCCCTGATTACAAGTGATGTTGAACATTTTTTCATATGCCTGTTGGCCATTTGCATTTCCTCTTCAGAGAAGTTTCTTGTGATCAGTCCTTTATCATTAGTGTTGTGTGCAAAAATGTTCTCCCAGTTGGTGGGGTTTCTCTTTGTTTTTGTTATTGTCTCTTTTGCTGTGCAGAAGCTCTTTAATTTGATGTAGTCCCAGCTGTTTATCTTTGCCTTCACTATCACTGTTTTGGGTGATGTGTCTGTAAATATGTCTTTGATATGCATATCATGTAGTGTTTCGCCTATATTTCCTTCTATGTATTTTATAGTTTCAGGTCTTATGTCTAGCTCTTTAATTCATTTTGAGTTGGTTTTTGTGTATGGTGTGAGGTAGTAGTCAAGCTTCATTCTTTTGCATGTAGCGACCCAGTTTTCCCAGCACCATTTATTGAATAAATTTTCTTTGCTCCAATGCATATTCTTTGCTCCTTTGTCAAAGATTAGTTGACCATAAATCTGTGGGTTTATTTCTGGATTTTCTATTCGCAAATCTGTAAGATATTTTTAAAATCCACCCACTTTGCTGTTGCCATTGACAGAAATGTGGTTTATTGAATTGAATCCTCAGCCATTGGAGTACCTAGTTCAACCCTTTCTTCCAGAGTAGGACTAGTCATGTGACTTAGCTCCACCTCATTATCTCTCTTTTCTAAGTGTTAAATTCTTGGGAGACAGATTCAGAATGGTCCAGTTCACATCAGGAGACTATCTCAGATTAATTAATAGTGTGGCCACAGTGCCTTGTTTCATAGCCCAAATATGACTGTAGAACACCTACACCTGTGATCAGTCACAAGAATATATTCTCAGAGAAGAATTAGTTTGAGCTGCACCCTCTCCCCTCATAATATTATTTTTCTATTGTTATATAATAAATTGCTACAGATGTAGTGGCTTAAATGAGCCTGCATTTACTACTGTGCAGTGTATGTGGGTCAGGATTCTGATTGTGACTGTGCTGACTCCTCTGCTTCTTGGTCTCAGGAGGATGCAATAAAGATGTGGCCAGAGCTGGGGTCTCATCCAAAGGCTTGACTGAGGAAGAATACACTTCCAAGTAGAAAACTGGCAGAATTCAGTTTGACTGGCTGCTGGATTGACAGTTTCAGTTCCTAGCTGGTGGCTGGCCATACCTCCCACGTGAATCTCCCCAACATGGTTTCTTGCTTCATCAAAGTATACAAGCCAAGAAGGCAGCACAATGGAATAGCATGGACATGATATTCCATCACATTTTGGCTTACTTTCTTGGTTAGAAACAAGTTGCAGATTTTGTCTACACTCAGAGATAGATTACTCAAGCATGTGAATACTAGGAGGCAAGGATCCTTGAGGGATAATGCCACCATAGGCCCCGTCAGCACTGTTAGTCAACCATAAAGGCATTTTAGTTCAGCAAATACTATGTATCAGGCACTATTTTAGATGATTGGAGATTTTTTTTTAAAGCATAAGTTTCTGTCATTGCTCTTAAAACAGAGTCTAGCATTTGAGTCAAGAGTCTTAAAACAATATACAAAGAATAATTCAGATCATTATTTATCTGCTTAAAACTTTTTAATTGCTTCATGTTTCTCTGAGATTAAAATGTATCATTGCTCAGAAGAGCCTGTGCTATCTAATCACTTCTTACTTTGACATTTTTATCATTTCTTTCTCCTATTTTTCCACTATTGTCTTCCCATTTAGTGTCTGTCAATTCCTAGAATGATTGCATGTTCAAAAAAAAATTTTTTAATAAAATTATGTCATTCAATTCTCACCATTAAAACTTCAATTACACAGAGTCTTTAGCTTTAAACAATATAATTACATATTATGGCCACTAAGATAAAGCAGTTGTCAAAATGTACCTTGATAATGAACTGTACTGAATTCTTTTATAGGATTGTTAGCTGTGTTGAAAACACCTTATAAAGATGAGTGTTTTGATTTATATAACTTATTCAACTAGACCTCAGAGTGCTTGGCGTTCCTAGGAGGAGACCCATATCATTCATTCATTCATTCATTCATTCATTTTTTTCTCCATCCCAAAGTATCTTCTCATTGAAGTACCACAGAAAAAAATTCTCTTAGTTCCATAAGAATCTTAGTCTTAGTAATTTTTAGTTCATTGTATGGACACATAACTGCTCAAAGTCTTATTTCTCTTTGTTAAAAAATACATTTGAAGTCAGCCGCAATGCAAATCTATATATTCCCACGACAAAGTCCACAGGTTTTCTTTTATATGACGTTTATATCTTTTTCCCCTAAATCCCTGTTTGTACTTAAAGTTCACTGTAGTCAATAAAAAAATCTCCTTTTCCTTTCACATTTAGACTCCCTCAAAGTAGTAACTTGATCCAGTTAAGATTCTGGAAGATTTGGGGTGACACATATTGTTGCTCTGTACATTTTCTCCATTTTTTCTTTGTTATTTTGATGTGAAGAATCTGATTGAAGAATTATGAATAGATAAGTAACATAAAAGTTTCTTTCCCCCCCCCATCTGACTTTACTCTCTTACTCGCTCCTCTCCTTTCTTCCTTACCCCCCTCCTCTTTCTTTAATCTCTTTCTTCACCATCTAGTCTACATATGGCATTTGTTCAAATTAGGCTCAAGGTGGAATACATAACATTTGAGCCAAAAAGCTTCATGTCCTATCATGTCTATGAGGTTGGAAAATTATGCACATACTTGTGACTCTCCACGCTTTCCTATTTAAGTAACCTGGGGACATTTTATAGATGTGCCTGGTATGGAAGAAAAAAAAGGTGGAGGGAAAGGAAAGGAGCAAGTAGGACGACTTCATAATTGAGGATTTAGGCTCTCTGAATGTAAATTACATAGGGACTGATGTTTTCAGTTAAGTGGAAAGTGACATGGAAATAGATTTAACTTTATGTCTTAGGTCTCTTAGGAACATTGATTTTTACTTACACGCTTTAAAGATGATTGCTCTCGGGGGGAACCGAGTTGAGGCCAAAAGAACAGGGCTCCCCTGGCTCCCCTGAAAGTGCTGAGATTTATTTCTCTGTGGTGGCCTAAGTGAGTACTGATTCATTCCAACAAATCATACTGTTTTCATTTAGAGATTAATATGTTACAATATAACACCCAAGGAAAACGAAAGGAATTATATTTCAAGAACCATCTTACCATAAAATAAATCGAAAACATAGGGCCTATTGTATGTATAGATATGCAGAGAATTGTATGAGATTACCTAAAGGAATAATTTTGAAATCTAGGGCAGAGTGTTAAAGATAAAGTATTTTGGTTTCATACAGATTTATAAGAAACCACCAGAGGAGTTACATTTAGGATTAACAATCTGTTATACAGATTTACCTTTTTACTAATGGGATCTGTTTACATCAATTTTTTTCCTATTTAAACAGGATTTGTCCTATTTACACAATTAATTCAATAAATGTGTATCATGTGCTAAATATGTGCTAGGTGCTTAGTATAGAAAGATTAGTAAGTATGATCTCTTGCGCCTAGGAATTTATAGACCATTTAGAATGTGAATATTTGAAGAGACTTGTCTCCCTTCTTTACCCTGTCCTCTCCAATGTTGGGAGGAATAGAGGAAAATAATGATAAAATAAAATTTAATGCTGTTTTGTAAGTAATAGATATGCCTGGAGAAGAATCCATGGATAAGATCATATTACTGAATTTTCTCAAAATAATACAATTTTGTTCTTATATTTGCGTTAGAGTTCTCCCATTCACTCCTTGAGATCCACCTCCAGTATCAAGTGATTTTCTCAATATCTGACTTCATCAATGGAAAGCCCTACCTGATCAGAAGGACCTAGGAACCTGAAGTCAGGTATTTATTCCTCCCTCCCTTGGGGATCATCTTGGGATGACGGTATTTTTCCACCAATGGTTCTTATGTTCTCTGGGTGCACTTGTCTACCAGACTCTGATTCTGGGTGCCATTAACAACCTCATTCCTATGCTTTATGCTTCCAAATAATGAAGTTCTGTTGTTACTAATTCTAAATGCTGCTGTATTGCTGTGGTTACTGGATGCTCTGCTTATGTCATTGAAAAATAATTCTTTGTAAATAAACACTCGAAGAATTGTTTCCAGTTTTAATGTTGGGACTCTGGTTATTTCAGTCCTCATTCAGTCACCTTATCTTGTCTTCTTTTTTTTTATTTTAAATTTATTTATTCATGCATACAAGAACTGGGGTACAGACCAGAGGCATGGGTGTTGTGGGGATTCACCAGTGAAAGAATGGGGAACAGAACAGGCAGATTGACTGAAATACACTGCTGAGGGGAGCAGTGGGTGAGTTAGGAGAGGTCTGCTGTGCCATGTGGGTAGCTTCCTGGCTGGCCAGGGATCAAACTCATGCTGCAGTAGATGCAGATAGTTTCATAGGTTGCACCTTAACCCCTTATGCCACCAGGGAAGCCCTCATGTCTTATTTCTTTATTTGCTTCCTGCATTTTTCTAAAAAGCCCTAAGAAAATTTATATCATATATTTTATTGGCTTTTATTGACTTAAATTAGTAAGTTTATTCTCACCTATTATCAAATATGTTTAATAAGTATCAGTATTATCAATTAAAATATAAATCTCACACACAAAATGAGATGCCTAAAATAGTGTACTAAACAGAAATAATTGCTCTTTGACCTTTGGGGGGGCATTTCTTATTTTTTATTTTTTTTATCCTTCAAAACAGAAGTGGCACCCCATTTCTTTTCTTTTTATTTCAACATTTTTGATGGCCTTCTTTAACCTTTTATGGAGCTTGTGCAGTCTCACAGTCTGACAAGTCTGGCAAGGCTTCTTAAAAGAAACAGAGGTAGCACTGCTTGACCAACAGGTGTTTTGTTATTCTCGCAGGCTGAATCAAATATCTGAGTTAAAGTTCAAATGAAGTTTAGCAAACTTGCTTCAGTCTAAAGAACATTTTTTTAAGATGCCCTGACCAGTATTTATGAAAACCATATGGTAAATTAAATGACTTTTTAATTTTCATGTTTTATAAGTATTTAATACATACATTTCTATTTACTTTATGGAATATTTTCATATGTGTACAAACAGATGAGGGTTTATGGACAAAAGAATTAGAGTATACTCTGGTTTTAAAAAAATATGCCCTTTAATTCTATAAAATTTACAAGAACCTAATATTTTCCTATTCCCAGAGCTATAGGACACCAAAGCTATACGATCATAAGTTTTTAACCTAGAGTCTGTGACTTTTGCTCCTTGGGTAGACTATAGAGATTTAACAAGAGCTACAATATTATATGAGAAATAGTATTATTAATAATAATATTTCTCATATAAATTTATTTTTCTGTGAAAATAACATAAGAATTCAAAAAAGGTTAAGAACTATTAATTTAATTTTTATTGAGCATGGTAAAATTTGCTATTATTGAATCTGTGCAGGAACCTTACATATAGAACCCTTCCTTACAGGGGTCTATGTCCAGATAAAAATAGGTACATGTCTAGTTTTGGTCAAAAAAAAATAGGTGAATGTGATTTGTGCCATATCTGAGCAGATGCTACTAAACATACTGCAGTTTCTGATTTACCTCTGTCAACAAACTACATGTATCCCAGGTGGAAGTTCAGCCTTTATTCTATGATGGAGCAATATGTTTTGAGGGATTTCTTTGTTTCCACAAAATGGACTTAAGCTGACTTATAACCAGGATGGTCAAATTTCACATCTTTTCTAGACTAGACTATATCAGTTTCCTGTGTCATAATTTACTGGGTTAAACAGTAAATTATTTACATTTTACATCATTATTTTCCATAGGATTCTACAGTGCTTGGTATGTCATCATCTACAATTACCTCAATGCAAAGCTATCCCTCTTCCAAAAACTTTCATGAACATTTCCTTGTTAAAATCTGTTCAAAAACTTTGCTTCCAATCTAGAACTAGTAACTGGGATCATATTTACTCCCTCCCCCAAGCAACAACAACAAAAAACACAGACAAAATATGTGCAACAAATATATTCATGAGGGTGGACACCAGACAACAAAAAACAATGGTTCCTAAGAGGCAGGAAACAGTTAAAGTGAATCCTAGCTGATAAGCATCCTTCAATTGATTTCTTACACTAATATTTAAAGTTGGAGGTCAGTAGCACATGAAATAGGGAGAATAAACTCCAAATCATTTTTTTTTTTTTTTAGTAATGAAGAACTTTTCATTGCTTGGCTAGCCTCATCAACACTAAGTAGGAAGTGAGTTAACCATATGCTGACTTGATACTAACATAGCTGCAATAATCTATTCTGCAGCTAACTTTCAGTTTGTTAATCTATAGAATAAATCACATTGAGATGACAATTAAACAGCTCCTGAGTGTGAATCATCTTTGAGGATGCTAACTTGAAACATTCTCATCCACATGTGTTGGCAAAATCCAGTTTATTTCTTGTTGCCATGAGCACCACATTTGAATGCTCATATTCTGTCCTAATGTTAGATTGTGATACTTCTGCTATAAAAAGAGTAAGGACAATTGGAAAATTTTTCATTGAAATGAGAGCTTTTATGGGCCTGGGATTCTTTTAGGAAGTGATTCTCATGGGAATGATTGAATGGTATTTTTATTTAGGAAATCATAAAAGTTGAAAACATGTAAGTAATGTTGAATGTGTAAAGTTGTTCTCAAACATGAAAATCAAGTTGCAAAAGCAAAATGGAAAATTACTTCAAGTGTTTGAGATTTATTTTGGAATTGGAAGATCTCTATAATGAGGCATAAAGCAGGAGAGAAATGGGGGGCTGAGGCTCAGGATTCTATTCCCAGATTTGCCATCTACTCTCTTGAGGTTTATGAGCAAGGCAATTTAGTCATGCTTTTGGTTTTTTTTTTTTTTGGATTCTTAAAATAATTGTGGAAGTCTCTCCCAATTAAAATATTCTCTATTTGTCATGAAACAACATAAGATAGCTTTGAAAATGAGTAAGATATAACTATCAACAATGTCATAACATTAGTTTTCAACTAATTATCATGTCATAGTAATAGGTGAGAAAATTAAAATTTGCACTTTTCATTTTGAATTCATATTCTTCCTTATTCATAAATACATTTCTATAGTACTATCAAATCTAGTTTGTCATAGATAATAATACTATAAAGGATGAATTTAGACATTCTGCTTTTTGTTTAAAACAAATGAACCTACATTCATGGACATAAATATTAGGTAGTGACATTAGTCAGATATAGACCATATTTCTAGCAGTTGCATTCATTCATTTCTAAAGAATACAAAGAGAGGTAGCCACTTAAATATACACCTTTGCTAGCCTAAAATTCAACTGAGTTCTGGGAATGAATGGGAAGACAATTCTCTTTTTCTTGTTTTGACTTGAGTTTTCTTACATTTCCTTTAGTTTCCAAGAGGCTACTATTTTGTAATCATTGAACATTTTCTAGTTGCTACTGTATAAATAAATTGATGTACAGTTGCCAGAAATATAATCAATATTTTGACATCTTAGTTGGAATAAACAGGTAATTAAAAATTGAGACAAAGATGATACTACAAATGCATTTTTAGCTTATATTTGAACATGCTTTGATCCTAGTGAGGTGACTTTTTTGATTTACCATATACTGAGCATTTTACCTTAAAACTATTTGGGTCAAATAATTATAACGGGAATGCATTAGTAGGAGTTGAAACTAATTCCCAATTTAAAGCCAAGTTCCTTGAAAGGTTAGAAAACTTTTATTTAAAAACAAAAGGGAAAGCTTTATTACTGGTATTATTCTGCTGTTCTTGATTTTGGAAAATGAGTCTTTTAAAAAATGTTTGTTCTCAAAAGAAAACTAATTTGATATTATAGCATATTAAAAGATTCAAATATTTGAGGAAATTATCAAAATATTAATAAACTATTAATCTACCTAGGAATTGTTTTAATTGGTTTATACTTGATGCTATTTCTTCTTTTTCTTTTTTTAAATTTAATTTATTTTGCATAGAAAAACTGGGATATAGGCCAGAGGCAGAGGGGCCAAAGGATGAGAGTATTCACCAGAGACAGAGTGGGGATCAGAACAGGCAGATTGACTGACATACACTGCTGAGGGAAGCAGTGGGTGAGACAGGAGAGGTCTGCTGCACCATGTGGGTTAGCTCCCTGGCTGGGGATCAAACTCAGGCCATAGAGATGATAGTGCTGAGTTTTTACCCCTAGGCCACCAGGGAGGCCTCTCTTATTTCTCTTTATAAAGAGGTAATAGCAATTTACAACACTGTATATGACATAGAGAAATAGATTCACACTTCCTCGGATATATACTACTACACCACCCCTGCCATTGTTTTCTATTTTTCTTTTTGTTTTTTTCCAGAAAATATCTGCTTTCAGGCAGATATTGAATTGTCATTGGTCCCTGTCTCTTAATAATTCCTTGCTTTGAAAGAACTTAAATCTCTTGGGCCTCCCGGATGGCGTAGTGGTTGAGTGCTGGGCTGCGAAGATTCCCGCAGCCTCTGCAGCACCGGTTCCATCCCCAGCCATGGGTGAGGGTCCCACATGGTGTGACAGACCTCTCCTGCCACGCCTGCTGCTCCCCTCAGCAGTGTACTTAGTCAGTCTGCCTGCTCTGCTTCCTGCTCTGGCTATGATGAATTCGCTCACCCTCCCATGCTTCTGACTGTACCCAGTGCTTGTGTAAATAAATAAATAAATAAATAAATAAGTAAATCTTAAAAAAAAAAGAGCTTAAATCTCTTATAGAAAGACTAAGCTGCCTTGATTCACTATAAATGAATGCTCCAACTCTGGAAGTGATGGGTTCAGTCTATGTGTTTTGAGCAGTCACCCATACTAAACGATCATGGATCTCTCAGATAGCAGAAATCTGTTATTAACCCAAGATCCGCAGAGACATTCTGAAATGAGAGGTATCGAAAACTTGTATAACTTCAAGTTGGGGGTATTGTTCATGAATAATTGAAATGTTTGATATTTATTTCTGATAAATGAAGATAATTTAAATGGCATTCAAAAGTAGTTAAAGAACAAGTATCAAAGATCTTGGGAGCAAACCATTCTTGTTTTTTTCTGGGATAGTTCTTAAGCCAGTTTTGCAACAGTCTTCTGGGAATAAGGGAGTCATTAATCGTTCTGATTAGAATGTCAGCATGTTCAGAGAACACCTCGTGCACATGAGACCTCTTTAAACCTTCCCAGTTTCAGACATTTTTGTTCAATGTATGAGGGAATAGTAACTTAATTATGACACTCCCGGAAATCAATATGAATTCACTCAGCACTCACTTAAAAATTCCAAGGAACCTTTATAGTCTTGTTTGACCAATTGTTCAACCCTAAAAGGTCCAGATCCATCACATTCGGTTTACTACATCATGTGAACTATGTGTAAGAGTTTATTCCATTGAATAAACTTCCACCTAACATTTACCTTTAGGCTATATAAGGCAAGGAGCTGTTACCCCTGAGAACATGGTAGTGAACAGTTAATATAGAAAGGTTGGTCACTTGAGTGGAGATTTTATTTTTCATATCACCAAAGAGTCAAATGCTGTGTTTTCTCATGGGAAATTGCTTTAAAAACATCTCTACTATGGGAATGGCTTTGGAATTCACACACCAAAGTTAATACAGAATGTCTTGGACAGTATTAAAGTTATTTTAATGTGACAGAGTTATTCTGTTAGAATTCTGAAATATGAAATAGTAATTCTCCCTGCAGTTATAGCTTAGATAATAAATAAATAAGTGGTTTCTAGTTTTTACATCCAACTGTGTTTCTTTGTTTGTTTTTTTAAAACAAATCTGAAGGTAGCAATTCTATTTTTAGAAATATAAATTCATCATCAACATTTACTTAAATAAAATTTGATGCCAGGAGTGTTTTGTAAGAGTGAAAATAAAAGAAACATGTAATCATAGTTTTGCATATCTTTTCTTTAAAAAAAATTCCATGTTGTGGCCTATTTTCTGACTTAAGTAGCAAAAAATATCTCACTTAAATCACTAGCCAGAGAAAACAACTGTTAACATTGACACACCACTCTGCCGATATTTGTGTGTGCATGCATCTAAGGATAATGTTGTTTAAAAAAATTGATTCATTTTCTTTTTGTAATAATTATCTTTCATCTGATTCCAATATTCTGGCACCTTTATTTTTGTTAGTTGATTTATCTTAGTTCCTGAAACACTATAGGCCATCAAAAATCATTTGTTGAAACTATCATTATAGTTGGACTTTGAAAACATATTTAACGACTGCAAGATAGTCCAGCAATGCATTGTAATGGATGCAACGCACTATTGGTGGGAATTTCAGTTACTTCAAAATTGTATGCATAAAATTATGTACAATTTGTGGTTTTTTTTTTTTGGTACAGATCGATTACTCAAAATAAATATAAAAGCTGGAATTAAAATTCCCTGATTTAAAAATTCTTCCATAAATGTAAGGTTGGGGGGGGGCACAAAATGGGTGAAAAAGGAAGTGAGAAGTGTAAACTCCCGACAATAAAATAAATAAGTTACGGGGATATAATGTACAATATGGGAACTATAGTTAATGATATTGCATTGCACATTTGAGTTACTAATAGACCTTTAAAGTTTTCAGCCTAAGAAAAAATGATGTGTAAATATATATGGTGATAAATGTTCCCTAGATTTATTGGGGGTGATCGTTTTGTAGTATATATAAATATTGAACAGTTATTGTACACCTGAAACTAATGTTTTACATCAATTACTCTAAATTAAAAAAAATACTCTAATTTATACCTCTCCTTCATGAAAATTGTATTCCCCATTTCTTTTAATGAACCTTCACTCTGATAAGAGACTGGTAGAGTTTCATTGCAAATTTTTGCTGCTGTTTTACCAGGTAAGTAATTGGTCGTAAAGCAACTTGCCGTAAAAGAGAAAGGAATGAGGGGGCTTCCCTGGTGGTGCAGCAGGTTGAGCACTGAGCTGTGACGCTGTCTGGAGCCTCTGCAGCGTGGGTTCGATTCCCTGCGGGCCAGGGAGATTCCCACATGGCGTGGCAGACCTCTCCTGTCTCACCCTCTGCTCCCCTCAGCAGTGTATTTCAGTAGATCCGCCTGTTCTGTACCCCACTCTGTCTCTGGGGAATCCTCCCACACTTCTGACCTGTACCCCAGTTCTTGTATAAATATTTAAAATAAATAAATATTAAAAAAGATAAAAGAATGAAAAGGAGGGACATTCAAGAGGACCTCATGAACTATGAAAATTTAATAACAAAGGTAAAAAGATAAGATACAAAATATTCAAGTAGGAATATATTGTGAAAAATACCAAATACCAAACAATTAAATATATTTAAAAATGCATAAAGGTTCATGGCAATAGGGAGGAAGAGCTGACATTCTTGCCAGCATTGCACCTAAACACTCGCCTTCAAGTCTTCCACTTGTTCACAGCATTATACATACTGGGGCCTTTTTCCATGATCAAACTTACTGGCAGTGTGAAATTAGAGGGTCAGGCCTGAGCGCGTGCTGCTGCGGGAAAATAAAACATTTTGCAGAGGTGGTGTAGGGTAAAGAAAATATCAGGCTTTTCTGCCCTTCCGCCATCAGGATAGATGATGGATCCTTGTCCTGAGTGCATGCCTGATGGCGGGCACCTGGAATAGGGTGTGGGCATAGGTAGATGGGATTCAGCTGAGCGAAGACTGCTTTTAAGGGCGGCGTCACGGGGACGCCAGGAGAAGCTGAAGCAGAAGCCGAGAAGCAGCAGAACGAACGCCAGAGAGTCCAGATAGAGTGAAGACTTGCTGCCAGCCTCCCAGCCAGCACCCCTGCCTGCCATATGCCTGGTGAACCCCAATAAAAGACCTGCAAAAAAGCCACTGAGGACTCTGACTCCTCTTTTACCCGGACTGCATGGGATCAGAAAACCTGCACCGTGTCTATTCCTGCCTTTACAGGTGGCTTGTTATTCCTTCAATGGAGAAATGAAACAAAGTGACGACTAACTTATGTAAAAATTTAAAGTTACCAAAGGAGATAAGTTGATTTGTTGTTGCAGAAATGAAACCAAACCGGCAGCCAGGACTGTCTTCCCACTTGAGAGACAGAATTGCCTGACGGCTAATTAATTCAGTGGCGAAGACGCAGGCTGTGAAAATGCTTGTGGAGAAGCCTGCGGCGAAAACGACCCGAAACCCCTCTTTATCTGGTCTGATCCAGGGGCTAGCGGAGGGATTGTCCCCCTGTGAAGCCAACCTTCTGCCTTCCGCGGATGTGGACTCCTGAACTCACGCAATCCAGGTGAAACATACTTGGGTTTTGAGGAAAAGTGGAAAAAATAATTCTCGAGGCTCCCTGCTGGAAGAGAGGAAGAATCCAGCCTGGGAGCTGTTGCTGTCTAAAGTAGATGGGGAGGCAACTCCAGGGCGAAGTCCACACCATGGAAAGAAAGATCCTGGATTTTTATTTATCCCCCCAGCAGGGGTCATGACACCTGAGCCAAAACTTGCCCCCTGACCCAGGGTGGGGTAGTGAAAAAGTATCAGGCTTTTCTGCCCTCTGGACATTAGGACTGATGATGGATCCCTGCGTCCTGAGCCAAAACTTGCCCCCTGACCCAGGGTGGGGTAGTGAAAAAGTATCAGGCTTTTCTGCCCTCTGGACATTAGGACTGATGATGGATCCCTGCGTCCTGAATGCATGCCTGATGGCGGGCACCTGGCGTGGGGTGTGGGCATATGCAGATGCTATTCACCTGGGCTGAGGCTGGGCTTTTTAAGGGCAGGTTCTCCGTCGCCAGGAGAAGCAGAGCCACTAGAGCAGCAGAGAGCAAGGCCGCCAGAGAAGGCCGGAGAGCCCAGGTAGAGTGAAGACTTGCTGCGGGCTGGGAGGCCTGCCAGCCTCCCGGCCCCCCAGCACCCCTGCCTGCCATGTGCCTGGTAAATCCCAGTAAAAGCCTGAAAAGCCACTGAGGACTCCAGGACTCCTCCTTTACCCCGTCTGCTTGGATCATCGAGAACCTGCTCCGTGTCCTCCTGCCTTACACCCAGTGTGAGGTAAGCTTTTATATGCTGTGCTATAAATATATAGATATAACAAATATCCTATGGTGTGTGTGGAATGATTTTCCCAACCTTTACCGAATACTGGTTATGATTATAAATGGGCTGATTACTTAGGAAGTACATTCCATATTCTGTTTGTGTTGTGTTTTATTACTTGTGAAGCTGAGCATTTCACATATGATGATCAGACTGTTTAATTCTTTTGTGGTTTTAGTTCCCTGAGATACATTTCAACCACATTGGTTCCATGAGATACGTCATTACTCTTTTGTTTTTATAGGACCTTTTATTTTGGAATTTTTAGATTTACAAACAATTGCAAAGATATGGCAGTTTCTATATATTTTCCCTTTCCTTATAATCAACATTCTACAAATCCATGGTGTATTTGTCAGAACTAAGAAGAAAACATTGTTACGGTGCTATTTGCTAAATTGCAGACTTTATTTGTGTCAGGAGTTTTTCCATTAATGTCCGTTTTGCTCCAGGATCCAAAGTCATATTTAAATCAGTTATTCCTTTGGTTGATTTCACACCATAGATAAATTCTTGCAACCGAATTTCACTTCACTGAGTCAGTCAGGAACTTACAAAGTGCTAAGAAGTGACCCTTGACATAATCACACTTGAGATGGAGCTCTGTCCAGTAATACTTTTATTATTTTATATTTTTACTGTCTGTATTACTGCTCACCAAGTATCCATAATTATACAGAGAAAATTGACTCTGTATTTGGTCAAGAAGTAGGCTTGTGCTATGTTATGAGTATAAGGAATATAAGGTAAGTTCTGAAGTCTCCTCAATCTTGGGCGAAGGAGCACTGAACTTCAAGGACGCCATCAAGTAGCAGCTGTGTCTAATCCTGGGAAAATTATCTGAGGTTTTCTCATTTGTAAACTATCAGCTTACCTGACATTCCAAACTTAACATGCTTAACTAGGAACACTTTATTTCTTTTCCCTTTCTTGTGTTTCAAAATGTTTCTCTCCCAGTAAACAATATCATCTTCTGTCCTACTGGAAGCAACTACAAAACAGTGTTGTCACCACTCATTTCTCTCTTCTGCATCCTCTATATTTGGTCCATCCATAGATCCTCACAGGTGACTTTCCAAGTAATACCTCAAATGTAAATTTCACCTTGTTTCCACCATTGCAATCCTAGTGCACATGATTATATCTCTTTGGATTTACTGTTTCAGCTTCCTAATTAGCCTTTTGAATTCTACTTTTACCTATAGAACCCATTCACCATATTAATTTAGAATAGCATTTTTAATTTGTAAATCATAACTTGTTTCCAATCATAATTTGTTTTTTCTGTGTAAAAGTTTTTAATAATTCTTCACTTAGAATAAACTCCAATTTTCTTTTGCTACCTGCAAATCACTGCAAGACCTGGATTCTGAATTTCTCCTAACATGAACTATAATAATAATATTCTGCCATCACTCAGGATGTTTCACCTACACTAATTTTGGTTCATTTGTCAAACATGCTTTCTCTTGGCTGCAGTTTTGCAGTTTTAGGGACTTCTGTCCTTGCTGTTTTTCGTTGCTTGGAAGTATGTTCCTTAGGATGTTTCACAATGGATTTTTCTTGTTATTTAAGATCAATTCCAGCTTGAAAATGTCCTTTCAATTTAAAATTATAGTGGTTTATATTTGTGTATTCCTTGTTTTCTACATCTAGATTTTAGTGGAGTGCAGTCTGCAAGAGAATAGAAAATATGACTGTATTTATCTGTATTTAGGGGCTAACACAGTGAGGGATAAAAGAAAAATCAGTGTTTGTTGACTGAGGAATGAAGGCGAAAATGTCAGTTTACTGATTTGAGAACAATTCTGATGAAGCTGGGAGGAGGAAAGGAAGACAAAATAGGACTTAAAGGAGACCTGCCTGTTGAATTTTCATGACATATCTGAAATTACCTAAATTGCTACCTTATGCTTAATTTATGGGCTTCTCTTTTGTGGAGAGACTCACATTTTCCAGGCTTGTATCAGTTGTGGACAAACAAGAAATTGCTAAGCTCCAGAAACCACTCTTTAATCTGGGGTTGGTGAGGTGTATGTAAGGAAAAACTGCATGAGGCTGTGAGTTTTTGGTCAACCCAGGCATCTGGGGTTCAGTCTAATGTTCCAAGAATATAGTTAGAATAATGTGCTTACATTAGCATTTACTCTAGTAGCAGTCAGTTGCATTGACACCACCACACTGACAAGCAGGAGGAAGCTGTACAATGTAGGATAATGCCCAAGAGAGCAAGATCCTGTCTTTTTATTGATAGAATAATCATATAACATCAATTATGCAGGGTAGAAGAACAAAGGGAAAGGGTGGGTGAAAACTGAAAAGGTGCTTGTCTCATCTTGGGCTTGGGTTGGGGGGCGGGCGTTGAGTCTGCTGACCTGGTATTGTATTGGAAATCATATCCCAGTTTCCCACCCTTGGTTCCAGGCTTTTCAACAAGGTGTTCCCCTGATCAGTTTCTGGGATGCCTAATTAAACATCAGTCAACAGCCCCTGGGCGTTCCCCAGCATACCTAGGATGTATACCCTTTATCCCAGGGTGATCAAGCTTTCTGCCCTTGATTGATTTGAAAGACACCTTGTAGGGTTGGGCTACATTCTTTTAAGTGCTGTATCTGACTGGGGAGTTCTGACCTTGTATTTGAATGCAGAACTGTATATAACTAAAATGGGGGCAGAACAGGCTGCTTAAGTCTAGTAGACCCACAAGTGGAATATATGGTTGTAGTGTTTCATCTAAAACCTATTTTGGACTTTATTAATTTCTTTTCTGAATAAGGTTATTATTATAACTACATAACACTTTAATATATAAAACAATTTAATTCCCCATTATTTCATTACTTATTCTTCACAATCTCAAAAGAAGATTTAATGCTTGTTGCTGCTGTGGAAACCACACACACAACACACATGTATATTATGTATGTGAGCATGTATGCAAGTTTATTATTTTAGTGGAAAGTCAGTTTGGAAGCTACTGGTTAACAGGCAGAGTTGAGAGTGGTGTGTAATGGTTTCTGAAAATGTTGCTACAGAAGTGGGTGTTTTACTGTGTTTTAATTTCCATAAATCCTGTTAAGTAACAACTGGTGTTTGAGATTAAGATATTGCGAGGATGTAGTGCTAATGCAAGAATAAAGTATTCTCTCTGCATTACCTTTGAATGCTTCTTACTATGTGCAGAGAGAATTAAAGCAGCACTGCCATTGTCTTGAAAATCCTAGTAAGCAGATTAATCAAGGCAAAGGGCTAATCTGGTATTTGCCATAGTCTTCCTCTCTCCCTTCTCCTGCTAACAGATGAATTTGGGGTCCACTGGCTCTCAGCCTCTGTGCAAACACTGTCAATATTGGGTGAGAATATAAAGACATATTTTCTGTCCTCATGTACATTATGGATAATAGTAGGGGATTGGTGTCAAACACAGAATCATATCAGAGTCTGATCGTTATTGGAGACAGATGCTGTGTAGTAACAGCTCAAGCTACTGCCCTAATAGTAAAAAGGATTTTTACCTTCGGATGAGCAGGATGAGCCAAAGGTGACAAATGGTCTTCCTGCAGAAGGTAACATTTGCCAGAGACTGGAAGTATGAATGAGAGTTATCAAGTAAATTGGGAACAAAGGGGAGAGAGGACCCAGGGACTGTGGTGGGGTGGAGGGTTATTGGTACTTTGGTGATACTTGTGTAACAGGGTGGTCCCCAGGAAAGGGGGAGGTTCCAGGTTTCCTGCCCCACCCAAGGGAGGGTGGAGCTGAGCAGCAAGAAGAAGAAGAAGCTGCAGAGGAGACTGAGGAAGGAAGGGAACAGAATGGAGAGCCAGTAGGATCCCTGGAGGAGGCACATGGAGCCGAAGGACAAGTGAAGAAACTACACTTGCCTTTCGGTGGTGGACTGGAAGACACAGATGTGGGTGAGAGACCCGTGGGAAGGATAACATTGGCGGTTTTTGTCTTGATTTTGATTTTCCTCTTTTCATCCCCGACTTGTCTGATTATTTCTGATCCTTTTCTGTGGGTCCCTGCTGGAGGGTGCTTTAGACTTGTGGCAGGCTTTGGGGCCTTGTTCTGGGCCAGTCCTGTTTGGGTGGACTTTTACCCACAAGCGTACAGGTAACTTTGGGTGCTTGATTTAGAAACTATATTCTTAGCCTTTCCTGTATTGTTCACTAATTATATTAAAGTTCCTTTTCATTAAGGTCTCATATGTTTTGTGTTGATGCGGCAGGTGGCAGAACCCATTAAGAGCAGGCAGGTTTGCGTGGTCTGGGCTGCCCCTCTCCCTGCCCGGTAACACTTGCAGTGTGGTACTGGACACTTGAAGAGGTATGATCCTGTGCTCCTAAAACATACACAGCGTTGTAAACCAAAGTTGTGTCAAATAAAAAAAAAGGTGTCTGGAAATGTTTTGGAGAAATTTCTGTGCAGAACATATGTATAGTAGTTCTGGGAGTAATGGAGGCATAGTCTAGGCTCTTAAATTGAGTGAGCCTGATGCAGACAGAGAGGGAGGTAGAGGAGGCTCTCTGTTGGGAAGAACATAGGAAGCCTGAACGGTGGAGCAGAGGCAGCGCTGGATGTTGCGGCTGAGGAAGAGAGGAGGAGATGTGCGTGGACGTAGTTGGGAAATGGTTGGCAATAGTGAGACTCTACCTGCTTCAGTTTTTTATTTAAAAAAAAAAAGTTTATGCAAACAAGAGCTGGGGTATATAGGCCAGAGATGCAGGGGCTGAGAGGATTCACCAGAGACAGAGCGGGGAACAGAACAGGCAGATGGACTGACATAATACACTGCTGAGGGGAGCTGTGGGGGAGTCAGGAGAGGTCTACTGCACCATGTGGGTATCTCCCTGGCCAGGAATCAAACTCGTGCTGCAGTGGCTGCGGATAGCCTCATAGGTTGCATCCTAACCCTTGTGCCACCGGGGAGGCACTGCTTCAGTTTTGCCTAAGGCCAACCTTGCCCTTTTATCCAGGGGGTTTTCTGTTTAAAAGTTCATAAATTCTCCCCAAAGCCAGTCATGGAAAAAAAAAATTCAAGCTAGTCATGGAAAAAAAAAATTAGACAAACCCAACTGAGTGATATTCTTTAAAATAACTGACAAATAGTACTCACCACTATAAGGGTCATCAAAACAAGTCAGAAACTATCAGAGCCAGCAGGATTCTAAGGGGATATAACCAATAATTGTAATGTGATATATGAGGATAGGAAAAAGACATTAAGTAAAAATTAAGGACATATAAATAAAGGATGGGCTTTAGTTATATAACAGTATTGTTCATTAATTTTAACAAATTTATTACATCACAATGTTAAGATATTAACATTGGGGAAAAACTGAATGTATGGAAGCTACTATCTTGAATTTTTTTGCAAATCTAAAACTAAAATTAAAAAAATTTAAAATGTTTTTATATCTCAGAAAATATATTTTGAAGCTTTCTGAGCAGTCACAGCCCAAATCCCAAATTTTACATGTTAAATATTTCTAACTTAACAGGCCAGAAAAAATAATTTTATTCAAGATTCTATCATTGACTTTTTCTCTTGAATGAATTAACATCTCAGGTACACATTCTGAGTTTATTGAAGTAAAATGGCTTACTTTAAAATTTGTGTTGTAGCCATATTAAACCACTTCCAGTTTGCTCACTGTGCTGGGCTATCTAACACTTTTTCCTTGGCTCATGCCTCTACCTGAAGACATTTCTGGTTTTCTGGACCTCAATACCTCTTACTCCATCTAGGCTCAGTTTAGAGGGCTATATCTTCCAGGAAGTCATCATTGATTTCCTCAAACTGGAATGGTTTTCCTTTTCCCTCTAGAGCTACTTGTGCTTCATTCTATTACAACTTCTCACATTGTCTTAAGCTAATACTCACATTGTCTTAAGCTCCTTAATGGCTTTCTTATCTTTTTATTCCTGATGTCAGTTACAATGTCCTCTTCACCTACTACAACATGATACTTTAAAGTACTTTTGTGAATAAATAGCTGAATACATGTTGTTAATTTGATTCAAAAGAGCTATGAATGACTTCTAAAAGCTTAATCTCTTGTTTACCAAGAGATGCTGCAGTAAGATTTGGTTACAGCAAAACAGAAGGCTCAGTGAAGCTATCATATGGGTCAATTGTTATTGTGGGGTTGGTCTCACAATGGATTTTGGTCTTCAAAGTGAAATAAATAGAAGTAACCTAAGAATAAACCACTCCCTTCCCCTTTCCCAGATGAATGTTGAGACAGAGCATTTGGTGAAGAATGTACTGAGAACTTCAGTATCTTAAACTTCTTTTTTCTAAGGGACCTGTCCTTGAAAAATAAATTACCACTATTTAATAATGTGACTTACTGAATCAGAGGAGGCAAAGGTACTTACCACATTATAAAACATTGGAGTGGTTTTCCTCCACTCCAAACATTAGGGACATCAGGATATTTTCACCAATTTTATTGCTCTCCCTACCCCCATATTACCTGGATGGAATGAATCAGATTGATGTAGTGGTAGGCTGGAAATGGATTGTGGTTGGATATCATAAGTAGAAAATTGTGTGGGTTTTTTTGTTTGTTTGTTTGTTTTTATGGAGGCTCTCAGAGAGGAGCTTAGAAGGAGTTACTGTGGAGAGTATACACAAATACACACACGCACACACACACACGCACACACACTCACACACCCTGAGGTGGAAACAGGATGTAACTATTAAGGTTTTCCCCTTGTAGTAAAAAAAGATATTTAATTCTCATACTTATTTGCTCTGGAGTCCACAAAAATACAGAAGTGCCTACTGTTGGGGGGGGGGGTGCTGCGCATAGGAGTGGCAGGATGTGAGCTATCAAGCACCAGTGGCTCATGGGTTAGAGCTGGTATGAGAGAGAACAATGTGGAGCAGGAGGAGGAAGGTTTGCTGTAAATGCTCAAGGAAGATATGAACTAACAGGTGGAAAGGGATGTTTGAATTAAACCAACAACAAATCCTTAAAAGTCCAAGTTGGCATAAACCAACTTTACAAATTTAATCATAAGAAGAAAAATTAGTTATGATGAGCATCCCCAAGGTTTTTGGGTCATTTACATTTCTTTTGACTTCCTGATTCTGCATTACCCAATTTGCATATCAATTTATTACTTACATCTTAGAATACTAAATTGTCTAGATTGTCTGATAACGAGTTCAGACTTTACTTACTGGATTTACATTCCAAGAAAAGAACCAACAATGATGAAATAAAGCAACCTTTTCATGTTGATCTTTATAGATGAGAACCCACACCTTATGGGCAAAAACCAGTTTGTTCAATGTTCTACTTATATTTAGCATCACTCAAAGATAGATCCTGGCAGCTGAGAGGCAAGGGACAGAAAGGAACAGGAAAATCTGTTTGGGTTTCTAGTGCAGGCAGTCTTCCAGACAGCATTTTTTCCAGATTTTCTTAATATTAGCCTATAGCTTCTCCAAAAAATAGCTTCTCCAATTAGATCTAAAAGTAATACATTTTGTCCTTATCTTCTTCAGGGAGAAGTCTTGAAAACTAACCAACATCACTATCTCTACTTCCCAACCTTTACCCTCATTGATAAGACCCCTTGAAGATCAAATTGAGACAGTGCTTGAGAGGATATATTGCATGAGACTTTTTTTGATCCATTTGACAGTCAAGAGCTATTTGTATTTATTGAAACTTTTCCTTGGTTTCTACGCTCCTGATTCTGCTCACTTTTTCTCACTTCTTAATCATCTTCACTCTTAAAATACTCTTTCCAAGGTACAAACTTTGGCCTTGTTCTCTATGCCTTTACTGGATGATCTACTTTACTGTCAGCTCTACACAAATGCCCCCAAGTACATGATCTAGTGTAGATGTTAGTTTTGATATCCCCACTAGATTTTCTCACTGCTTCTCAGATATTTGTACATGAATATTACAGGATCATCAAGACTTGTTTCTCATAGAATTTATCCGCCTTACACCATATTCCCATTCCTCTTCTTGAATTCCTAGTTTAATTTGATGATACTGTTATCCATCCAGCCTCCCAAGTGTGACAGTTAGGCACAGATCGCTCATTCTCTTTTCCCTCCTATGTCCAGTCTATCAAATTGAGTTGGTTTCACTTCCAATGTTTTTCCCTTTGTATTTTAAAATTTATACAGTTAATACATGATTATCATTTAAAAATTAATCCAGAAATATGAAGAGTAAAGAGATAAAATTCCCCATCAGTCTCTCTTGTCCTTAAATCCTCACCTACACAATAAAACTCTGCCTGCATTTCAAAGAAATAATTTAAATAGTTAAATTTTGGGTCCAGGGGTATTTACATCCACAGCATGATCTTCTCTGGGCAAGAAGAGTTCAGAGAAATACACCACACATGCCCTAAATATGTATTCTAATGAATTCTGTGTCTGAGATACCCAAAGCATGATGCAGAGGTGTGAGCTGTAGGCTTCATATGACCATGTATTCCTGTCCTTGGGAGGGAAGAGAGTAGCCATAAACTGATGCAAGTGGGTGCTCCCACAGGAAGGCAAGCCCTAGCTGTCTAAAGGCATAACTGTCTAAATTACATGACCAGGGCAGGCGTCTTGCTTAGTAAGGTCTGTACTAGTTCTTATGGTAGTATTGATACCAGAATTTCAGGTTTTCAGGCCTAGTCTCCCAGCCAGGAACGGACCCCAGGCTGCAGGGGCAGCGCTGAGTCCCAGCCACTAGACCACCACAGGCTGGTGTCTCACGAAGCTGCAGCAGGAACTTCGCAGATGCTCAGGCAAGCAAGCGAGAAGAGGCAGATTTGTTTAGAGAAAGAAAGAGTTTAGTGAGGAGAAGAAGAACAGAAAAGTGGACTCCCAGGCCATGGAACCAGGCCAGGGAGAGGCAAGGAAGCCAAAGTGGAGTCGTGTCTCAGGGAATATACACCTTCTTTCCCTCATTATTCTAAAGCTCCACCAGTCTCTTTATGACAGGTTAGTTCTCAGTGGTCTCACTGCCTAAATGTCTCTGTGTCCCAGCCCCTTTTTTTTTTCTTCATTGTCCTCTAGTTGGAATGTCCTGTTGACCCTGAGGTCATAAAGTAAGTCCCTAATGTCCTAAATCCTGGGGTGTTTGATTAGTCCCCTTTGGAATTTGTTGCTCTTATCTCTGGAGCCTTCCCTAACTCTCCTGAAGTCCCTGCACTGTCCTTGAGGCTGCCTGAGTATCCCTGACTTGCCCTAGGATTCAGTACTATTGATAGATTTCATTTGAGTTAATTCAGGAATTGAATAGGGCTGAGACTACAGGTCATTTAATTTTGTCTTCATATCATGATGTTCTGAAGAATCAGTTGATGTACTGGACATAGTTGCTCTCTTCAAGGAATATCTCGTCATACAAGAGTATCTTCTGGTTTCCTGTCAGTCTTTGGCAGTGTGGCCGTACATGCAACAGCTGACATCAATATGGATAATTTAGTGGTGACTATTTTTCTGTACATATTCTAAGTAAATGTCATGTTGCACATACTAGAATTAATCTTTTAAAAAAATTTTTCCATTTTCAAAGGACAGGTCTACCAGGAAAAGGAGAAAAAAAAAAACGAGAGAGGCACATGCATAGTCACAGGCAGGCAGGAGATCTACATAGAATTAACTTTTATAATCATTTTAGAGTTTAAAGTAAATCTGTAGTTTATTATTGTTATGCAAATTGGATCTTTAAGTTAAATGAAAGTAGGCTTCATTTTAAAAGCACAGAGGTCTGTTATTTAGAAAGCACTGCCCTCTGGTGGGTAAAATATAGTATTTTTTTTTTTCTGCTTTGCATCAAAGCTCCCTAGAGAGGAAAGATCCCTGAAGAGGTGGACTACATGGGACTTTGACATTCTGAATTTTCTCATTCATATTTATTTTCCATTTATTATATTTTCTGCAACATATCGCAGTATTATTAAATTATGTCAAATAAAATCACACAAAATAACTACCCTTTGTAGGATTTTTAACAATATTCTGAGAATCCCAGAATTGCTTACAGTGAGATTTGGGGAGAAAAGTTTGACAAAAAGATTTAAAAATTTACTAGAAAAGTAGAAATTAAAGACTGGTCCAGAAACTGTAGTGCCCCAACTAAAAATGGGGAACCTTTATTAAACTGTGAATACAAAAATGTATTACAAAACAATGTATTATACAGATACAATAATGTGAAAGGTGGTCCTATCATGGGAATACAATGATAAATGACATGTAACCAAAAATATGCAGAGATGGTCTTAATTTTGTTCATATTACAAATACAGCATTTCATGGCTACAGATCTGTTTACAAACAATATTAGAGCAACTGACTCATGGGAAAAACAAATTTGCACCTTACAGCTTAGATTAAAACACTCGATACATTGATAGTTAAATTAGAAGTAGAATGAGTTCATATTAATTACATGATCTTGAGTTGTTAATTACCTTTGGTGTGACATGAAAGTCAAAAATCAAAAGGGGACCTCCCCTGGTGGTGCAGGCGGTTGAGCGCGCTGTGTTGTGAAGCTGTCTGCGGCCTTTGCAGCGCTCGTTCGATCCCGGCTGGCGACGGTCCCACATGGCGCAGCAGACCTCTCCTGTCGCACCCGCTGCTCCCCTCAGCAATGTATTTTGGTCATTCTACCTGTTCTGTTCCCTGCTCTGTCTCTGGTGATTCCTCTCCCCCTCCCTTGCATCCCGTCTGTGCCCTGGTTCTTGTATAAAATAAATATTTTTTAAAAATCAAAAGGAAATTTTTTTTCAAAAGTAGTGGATGTAGAAAAATTGCAATATATGGTAGGAAAAATAATACATGTGATTAAGGGATGTGTGCATTCCTAAACTGTTGGAGAAGGAAATAACCTAATTCATAAAGAAATACTGAAAGCAAATGAGCAAAAATTGCTCTATTTTGTAATCAAAGAAATGCAAATGAAAATAGCAATAAAATATTGTTACATATTAAATTGGCCCATAAGGAAGAATTGACAAAATGCTGGGTTAATGGGAACCTAGTGTTAAAATGAATGAAATATAAAACAATATAAACTTTTTGGAGGGTAGTAAGTCATTATGCATTGCAATGTAAAATGTGTTCGACACATTAAACATAGCAATACCAGTTACAGGAAATTTCTAAGAAGACAGTCACAAAAACAGCCAATGTGATACTTTCAGAGTATAAGACTAGTCAAGTTGGGTGTTTTATAGTCTTTTAAAATATATGTATTAATCAGAAATTCCTTTACTATTTCTATTTTTTATTGAGTATGAACTATATATCAAGCATTGGGGATATACTGAACTTGCCTGACAACACAGAGCCTGACTTTGGAGAGTTTTCTTTATTACTTTAAAAATTAGAATAAAGAAACATAATTGTTTAAGCTTGCTTTGACAAATGGCTTTAAAGGGAGAATGATGGCCTTACATTGCTTATAGAGTAAAATCACCATGAAATTTATTCTGCATGAAACGTTTTGACAAACTAGACTTTATAGGCTCCTGTGCTATAATGATGCTTATGCATGCTTATTAATCCCCTAAGTCATAAGATCTTTTAAGTCATTAGCCTTTATTAGTTTTGCTGAGAACTTCCATCTAGGAATTGCTTAGTAGATATGTGCTAAGAGAAAAACTGGGAAACATTTTGATTGATTTAGGAATAAAGAACTGGTAATTTCTATTGAAGATTTTAGTTCCATTCTGTTTTCTCTGCACAAAACTGGTTGACAGTTTCACAATTTGGCCTCTGTTTTTAACCTTTCGTTCATAGTCAACTACCCCTGCATTAGTGGCAATGAGATGTACTTTAAAACTCTTTTTACAAATTGGGGTGTAATTAATAATCTTACCTGGTGGGAGACCCACCATCAATGCACAGTCTGTGGAATGTAATATAATTTATGCATAGGAGAAAATGAGGTTTCTGGTGAACAGTTTCATACCAGAATTCATTCATAGATAGATGACGTGTGTGTGTGTGTGTGTAAATTTTATTTGGAGAAATACTTGCTGAGTTGCTAGCCCTACTCAGTCTGCATGTGTTTCTGTATTCCAAACATGCACTTCCTTTTCTGAGCCTAATGAAACAGATCCCCAGGAATCAATAAACAAAAATGTCAGAAAGCTTCACTGCACCTATGATTGGTTGATTGAATTACAGAAAGTCCTCTTAGTTGCTTTCTATTCTTTCTGGTTAAATTGTCTGAAGACGAAAGATGCCTTCCCCAGGACTTCTGCTAATAGATGCACTTAGCTGCAAGTAATTTAACCATTACAGGTGGAGTCTTGCTGCTTTCTTAGAGAGGAACTCTTTCAACCCTATTTAAAGAACCATTATTAGAACATGTTTCAATGTTCATACTTAATCTTTCTATTTTGATTATGGAAAAACCTGCACAATCTTAACGAACAATTTAATAATGTTTGCTAAAGATGAGCCAGTTCTATTTTTAGAATTCTGACATAAACATATAGGGAGCTGCCTGAGTAGTTAGAGGTAGAGATCTATAATTATTCTGCATTTTTGAGATAAAAAACAGAAAGGATCAATCAATGTAAAGGTCTAGGAATAGATTAGTAAATAATGTATCTTGTTACATCATCATGTGGAATATCACATATTCTTAAAATGGGAATAAAAAAGGAATATGTGAACTAACTTGAAAAGCTACCCATATTGATATTAAGATATAATTTAAAAAATAATAATATGAGGCCTCTCTGGTGGCCTAGGAGTTAAGTCTCAGTATTACCACTGCAACAGCTCACTTTGATGGCCTGAGTTCTATCCCAGCCAGGGAGCTAACCCACATGGTGCAGCAGACCTCTCCTGTCTTGCCCACTGCTCCCCTCAGTGGTGTATTTCAATACATCCTCCTGTTTTGCTCTCTATTCTGTCTCTGGTGAATCCTCTCACAACCACCCCCCCACACACACCTCTGACCTACACCCCAGTTCTTCTATGCAAAAATAAATAAATAAAATCTTTTTAAAAATTAATACATATTCATTGAAAAACCACTAGACCTGATAAACACGTTCAACAAGATTGTAGGATACAAGATCAATATACAAAAATCAATTACATTACTATATACTATCAATGAATAACCTCAAAATGAAATTAAGAAACAATGCCATTATAATAGCATCAAAATGAGTAGAAATACTTGGCAATAAAAGCACCAGTATTCCTTAAACTGATTTACAGATTCAGTAAAACCCTTATTAAAATCTCAATTGGCTCTTTAAAATTGATTTTCATTGATATACAATAATATATAAAAATCACATCTCAATATCATATCACACTCAAACCATATCACACTCAAACCATCAACAGTCAATATCACATTGATTCCCTTCACATGTTCTTCCCACTCTCTTTCGTTTTCTCTGACACCATTTTGATGTTAGTCTAAGATTTCTTTTTTGTTGTGTTTTGTTTGTGTGTTTTGTTCATTTATTTTCCACATATGAATAAAACCATGACTTCGCTTAGCACCATCACATTAAGTTCCATACATGGGGTTGCAAAAGGCAAGATCTTTTTTAGTAAGTATTCCATTGTATATTTATTTTTCAAAGATTTTTTTATTTATGCATACAAGAGCTGGGGTACAGGCCAGAGATGGGGGTGGTGTGAGAGGATTCACCAGAGACAGAGTGGGGAACAGAAAAGGCAGACTGACTGAAATACATGCTGAGGGGAGCAGCGGGCAAGACAAGAGAGGTCCGCTGTGCCATGTGGGATGCATCCTGGCTGGCCGGGGATCAAACTCATACTGCAGAGGCTGCAGATTGCTTCATAGTGTGGTGCTTAACCCCTTGTGCCACCAGGCCCACCATTGTATATTTATACTACATCTTCTTTATCCAGCAATCTGTAGATGGCCCTGAGATTATTTCATGTCTTGGCTATTGAGAATAGTGCTGCAATGAACATGGGTTGCAGGTGTCTTTTCAAATGAGTGTTTTCATATTCACTGGATAGATCCCTACATGTGCATTTGCGGAATCATATGGTAGCTTTATTTTTAACTTTTTTTTTAAAGATTTATTTATTTGTTTTTATTATTTATACATACATGCATACAAGCACTGGATACAGTCAGAAGCGCGGGAGGGTGAGAGAATTCACTAGAGTCAGAGCGGGGAGCAGAGCAGGCAGAAGGACCAAAGTACACTGCTGAGGGGAGCAGCGGGCGGCAGGAGAGGTCTGCGCGCCATGTGGGACCCTTCTCCGGTGGCCGGGGAGCAGCCGGGGATCGAACCAGCGCTGCAGAGGCTGCGGGCAGCTTCGCAACCCAGCGCTCAACCGCTGCGCCACCGGGGAGGCCCTTATTTTTAACTTTTAAAGAACTGCCCCTACTGCTTTCCATAAGGACTGTGCCAATTTACATTTCTACTAATAGTATGCAAGGGTTTCCTTTTCTCCAGGTTCTGTCCAACACGTTTCTTGTCTTTCATATAAAAGACATTGTTAAGGTGTGAGTTGATAATCTCATTATGGTTTGATTTGCATTTCTCTAGTAATAGGTGTTGAACATTTTTTCATGTGTCTGCTGACACCTGTATGTCTTTGGAGAATTGTCAGTTCAGATCCTTTGCCCATTTTTAATCAGGTTGTTTGTTGTTGATGAGCTGTATGAGTTAATTGTGTATTTTGGATATTAATCACTTGTTACATTTATGATACCATTCAGTAGGCTGTCTTTTCCTTTTGATGAGTTCCTTTCACAAAAACCTTTTATCTTGATGTACATCTTTACATTTTTTAAAGTAATCTTCAGGTTATAGAATTGCATTTGATGGTCTGAGCTGACCCTCTCTAGATTTTTAGCCAAAATGGAGAAGTATGTGTGCCTCTTACTGCCAGGCCCCTTGACTCACAAATTCATGGCAGCTCTTTATCATTTTGGAGTTAAAATTGTTTGCATACATGTTTGAGTTCCTTGTCTAATCTATAAGCTCCTTAATGTTTGGGACTCTGTTTTTTCTTGTGTCTGACAGAGTTGAGTCTCGTTCCTTATAGGGATAGGTGTTCACCAACCCAGAAATTTAGATTACTAAAACATTCCTCTTTAATGACGAACTTTCACTTAGAGAATATTTCTCTGAATTCCCTGGAAAATATTTATCAGAATCTAAATCTACCATATCACTTCCTTTATGCACGCCATTGCAACTGTTCTTCCGGATCCATAAAAGTATCTGGGACATTTGCCAGAATGTATTACTTTAAAATGTTAAGTTTCTCTAAAAAGCTTCTGTACAGCGAGAGAAACCATAACAAAAATGAAAAGACACCCTGCTAAATGGGAAAATATATTTGCACACCATACATCTGACAAAGAACTGATATCAAAGATATAAAATAACTCATAAATCTCTGCAAAAACAAATAATCAAATCAACAAATGGGCAAAAGAACAAAACTGACACTTCTCTAGGAAGACATTCAAATGGCCAACAGGCACATGAAAAAATGTTCATAATTACTTATCAGAGAAATGCAAGTCAAGACCACAGTGGAATACCATATCTCACCTGTGAGAAGTGTCCATAATAAAAAGGCCAGAAACAATGAGTGCTGGTGAGGATATAGAGAAAAGGGAAGCCTCCTACACTGCTGGTGGGAATGCTGATTGGTCCTGTCCTTATGAGAAGCAGTATGGAGGTGTCCCAAAAGACTAAAAATGGATCTGCCATTTGACCTAGTCATTCCACTCCTAGGCATCTACCAAAAAAATCTGAACACTAATTTGAAAGGAAACTTGCACCCATGTTTATTGCAGCACTGTTTACTATAGCTAAATTATGGAAACAACCAAAATGACCTTGAACAAATGGGTGTATCAAGAAGATATGGTACATATACACAATGGAATATTATTCAGATATCAAAAATGATAAACTCATGCCATTTGTGGCAACATGGGTGGAGCTTGAAGGGATAATGCAAAATGAAGTCAGTCAGGAGGAGAAAGACAATTACTGGATGGTGTCACTACTATGTGGAATATAAAGTAATAGTCAGATAAAGACAAGGTTAAAAACTAACCCTTGATAGCTGATTAGAGAATGAAGTGCAAAGCGGAGGAGGGATAAGAACAAAGAAGGAAAGAAGCACAATGGTCTATGGTGGTGGAATATGGTTTAGTGAGTAGTGGGAGTACTATGGTGGTAATATCTGATGGGATATTCACAATATTACCTCAATTAAATGATAAATACATTAAAAATAATTCAATTACCAAAAAAGTAAACTTTCAGCACTTAGAAATTGTTTTCTTTTTAAATATATTCCTAGTAGTTAGGATTTTCAGCCATTGGGTAGTATTAACAAATATAGTACCTGGGGCCTCCCTGGTGGCGCAGGTGGTTGAACACATCACTGTGAAGCTGTCCGCAGCCTCTGCAGTGCGGGTTCGATCCCGGCTACCCTGTGAGAGTCCCACATGGCACAGCAGACCTCTCATGTCGCGCCCACTACTCCCCCCTGGCAGTGTATTTTGTCAGTCAGCCTTCTTTGTTCCCGGCTCTGTCTCTGGTGACTCCTCTCACCCTCCGGCACTTCTGGCCTGTACCCTAGTTCTTGTATGTATAAATAAATAAATCTTTAAAAAAATATAGTACCTAAAAAGTGGGGGTGTTTTTTTTGAGATCCAGAGTAGGTTCCAGAATAACTAAAAATAAACAACTAAGGCTAAATAACACCAACTAGATATGTAATTAAAAATACTTGAAGAGATATGTGTTATTTTTGGGTTTGCAAACTCACCGAAATTCATCAATTCTCAAATGCCTTTGATTTTATTTATTTATTTTTTAAATCGAATTCTTGATAACATTTTTTTAAAGATTATTTATTTATTTATTTATTTATTTATATAAGCACTGGGTACAATCAGAAGTGCGGGAGGGTGAGAGAATTTGCCAGAGCCAGAGCGGGGAGCAGAGCAGGCAGAAGGACCGAAGTACACTGCTGAGGGGAGCAGCGGGCGGCAGGAGAGGTCTGCGCGCCATGTGGGACCCTCCTCTGGTGGCCAGGGAGCAGCCAGGGATCAAACTGGCATCTCAGAGGCCGCGGGCAGCTTCGCAACCCAGCGCTCAACCGCTGCGCTACTGGGAAGGCCCTGCCTTTGATTTTAACTGATACATTCTTTTATGTACCACTAAGAAGGAAAAATATTGCCAGTGAAATGTAATGAAACGATTTCATATCCTTTAGCATTTTAAAAATAATTATTGGCAAAGTTATTTTGTAATTATTAGATACAGCTGTTCTTATTGTATAATGTGCTTTGTTTCTAAGACTTTCAGGATATATGGTAACTTTATTTAATGCTGAATCATAATGCAGTCTTTTTGAAAGCAATTTGTGTCAAACTCAATATGAGTATCCAAAATGCTCAAAATTATTAAAATTAAAAAAAATATAACTACTACCAAGTTTGTACATGCTTAGGCATAGCCATTATATTAAAGATGTCACCAGAACAACTTTGACTTTTAAATGATTAAGATGCTAGCTAGCTTAAGATATCATTTATCATTTTATTATGAAAGAATGTTAACTTAGAATCAATAAATGCAATATCTTTCATTTTTCCTATGTTCATTTTACTTGCATTTTAAGTGATAATCAGAAGCCCTTTTCTGAGATTTGAACTCATTTTGTCTCAGCAATGCCTATTATTTTCCTGGTTTTTTTATGAGTATTTATTTCCAACCTAATCAAAAAAGGTATTTAATTTGCTCTCCCACTACTGGTGAGCAGTTACAAAAGCCCACGTTGTAGCCTTTGACTGAACACTAAGCAAAGAGCTCTATGATTATATTCTTTAGAATCACCGGAAGTAATATTCAACTTTGTTCTCTGAAAGAGTAAGACATGTACACCAAGTCATCTCTCTAGCCATAATCACGTTTTAACTTGCATATTTTAGCAGTAATCTCAAAAGAACATGACCTCTAGAATTTGACACCATTTTCCTCAGAAGGTTGAAGGTTTATTGAAATCTCAAAATAATGCTCATAGGAAATTTCAGTTGCCTTCATCCTGGGTCAAATGATTTCAGTATTAGCATTAGAGTATTAGCATTAGAGAAAGTTTATGTACTTTTGAGAACATTTCAAATTTAACCAAATATCCCAATTTGAATATCCTAAATTATTTTTATTCTACTTCCTTTAGAGTACTGTGTTCTTTCTTTTATAAGTAAAATGTAATTACTATATACTAAGTTGTGCTGGCCAGAAACTGGAAACATTCAAATACTTGCTGCATCAAAATCTTTATTCCATCTGTAATCATTTGCCTGTCTCACTATTAAGGACAGCATGTTTTTGTTCCTGACACCCCCAAATTCATAAATTGAAACTCTAATCCCCAATGATGTGATAGAATTTGGAGATGGGGCTCCACGATGCCTGGAGTCAATGAAAATAATGGACAGCTCTATGATGATTAAAATGATAATAATGAAAATTATTCTTACTCTTTGCTCTGGAACTGCAAAACTAATACACAAAATTTAGATGTAGTAGAGTAAAAACAATAGCATATTGTTTTGCAAGTGTTTTTTGAAAGTTAAATCCAGAGAAATATAAGATTAAGTGCTGCTAGCATAGCAGAACATCTTTTTAAGTTTATAATTGTTGGCAGAACTTTCCTCTGATAGGAAGCTAACAAAATATTAATATTTGGTTCAAACTTTGGCAAAGCTAACATGTAATGGACATTTCAACATTGAAATTTGAAGAATATCTAAGCCCAGATTTCTTTAGAGTATAGAAAGCACTTTTGAGGTTATTGAAAGATATTATGGATGAAGTGAGAGGGAAAAGTTATGGAAAAGTTAAGTCTTTCATTTGTTACTTTTGACAAGCTAAACCCAAGTAATAAGAGGCAAGGTAGCATTCTAATAAAGCATGCCTCACTGGTTGCAATTGTGTTAATCTGTTCTCATCTCCAGCACATCAAGTTGCCAAGAATTTTAATAATCACAGTGCACAGGAGGATTAGGGAAGATATATACTGTTAAGTTGGTTAATTAAGTAAAGTGTTATGAGATATGTTTTCTCAGATGGGAAAAAAAACTCAACAAAAACTGACTTTGGTTTGGATATGACCTCCATTTGCTTCATATTTTAAAATAAATCATCTAGGAAGAATTTTGGCAATCTTCTATACGTTCCGTTTTTTTGTCTTTGCTTGCATCAATAGTTCACTGAAAATGTCCTTATTATTAAACAGAATTTTGGAGGGAAAGAGGGATTAGGAGTATTTTTATACTCATGAAGTCCTTTGTGTCAGATGAGTTACTTGCTTAGAATTTACAACAACCGGTTGGAAAGATTATTATTTCTATTTTAGAGATGAGGACTATGAGGCTCAGGGATGATAAATATCTTGCCCCAAATCAGCTGGAAACAGGATACCAGGTAGAAGAGTCTGAATTTGATCCCAGGTCTGTTTTAATTTCAAGTTGATTTTCTTTGTTTCTTTTTTGGCGCTTCCCACTCTATACCTCTGATCCATTAAAAAAAATGTGTGTTCTGGTATTTTTCTTAACTCAGATTTTGACTCAGTGTATGGAAAATAGTGGCTGCAGGATATAAAGTGAATCATTTTTATTATTACAATTTCCACTATGATAGTAAAATAGGAAAAAGTCTTCAGTTATGTGAAAATTATTATTATTTGCCCAGAACTGCAGTCAAGCTTTGCCTATATCTAAAGATAATAGACAAAATTGAAAAAGTACTTAAAATAATTAACATATTATTAATAAAGTACTTTTTGAAGGGTAAATCCAGAGAAACGTAATAATCTGGATAAATGAACAGCTAGGATTTAGTTTGAAAATATATCACTTGGATTTTAACATACCTTTCTCATGTGCTTGCCTCTTATCGCTACTCTATTTCACAACAAAAGTGAAGCATAAAAGTAGTCCACTTTATTTCTGCTCACCATACTTTTTCTAAATTTGTTTATTTCTATTTGAGGTGCTATTAGGATATGCCCATAATATTACATCCGCTAGCAGTTCACCCATAATCTGTCACCATAGACCATTGTGTGTCCCTTTTTTTTTTTTTTTTAACGATTTGTTTATTTATACAAGCACTGGGGTAGAGGCCAGAGGGCTGGAGGGTGAGGGAATTCACCAGAGACAGAGCAGGGAGCAGAACAGGCAGACTGACTGAAATACACTGCTGAGGGGAGCAGCAGGCAAGACAAGAGAGGTCTGCCGCGCCATGTGGGAATTTCCCTGGCAGGCCGGGAATTGAACCAGCGCTGCAGAGGCTGTGGACAGCTTCATAGCACTGCACTCAACCCACTGCGCCACCAGGGAGGCCCCATTGTGTGTCCTTCTTTGTGTTCTCACCCCACCATCACTTCCTCCCTGATCTGGATGCTTCCATTCTATAGCCATTTTTCAAGGATTAGTATTTAAGCTTGTATTTATCTGACCCTTTGGTTTCTCCATATTCCACATATTAGTGACACCATCCTGTAATTGTCTTTCTTCTCCTGACTTATTTCACTTAGTGTTATCTCTACTAGCTCCATTCATGTTGCCACAAATGACATGAGTTTATCATTTTGGATATCTGAATAGTATTCCATTGCACATATACACCATATCTTGATTTCATCTGTGTGAGGGCATTTGGGTTGTTGCCATCATTTGACTAGTGTAAATATATTGCTGCAATAAACATGGGATGCAAGTTTCCTTTCAAATTAGTGTTTTTGAATTTTTTTGGTAGATGCCTAGAAGTGGAGTTACTGGGTCGAATGGCAGGTCCATTTTTAGTTTTTGGGACATCTCCATGCTGCTTTCCAAAAGGGCTGGACCAGTCTGCATTCCTACCAGCTGTGTAGGAGGGTTCTCTTTCCTCTGCATTCTCATCAGCACTCATTGATACTGGTCTTTTTGAGATGAGTCATTCTCACAAGTATAAGATGGTATTTTATTGTTTTGATTTACATTTCCCTGATGATAACCTTTTTTCCATGTGCCTGTTTGCAATCTGTATGTCTTTGGAGAAGTATTTGTTTCTGATTCTCTCCCACTTCTGCTGGAACAGTCAGTCTGGCTGCCATCAAAGCTTCCTCTGGACATTTGAACTCATCAACCAGTTTCATAGTTAAAAGCTAAATAACGTGTTTTTCTTCATTATTAAAGGGCTAACTATCACTTGATCAGAACTATTTCTCTTTGAGGGCAACAAAAGATTATGATACCATACTATTTAAATCAGGAGAGAATCAATAAAAAAAATCAGCAACTGAAAGTGAAGTCCAAGATACTTAATGAAAAACTATTTTTCTGAAGCTGAGAAGCTATACATAATATATACTTAGCTGTAATTTTTTTGTTACTAAACATAATCAGTTTAAGCACTTGCAATTATCCATTGTAATTAATGTTTATTTCTAAAGTTTAACAACCTCATGTCCGATATAGTAAATATTTCAGCAATGTATAAAACTTGGCTATAAGTCTAATTTTCAGAAAACTCATTTTAAATAAAAATGGCATATTTTAAGCCTGGCTCTCTTTGAGTCAATATTCTTTTGTGAATAATAAGGAAACCAATATTAAGGCTTATTTCAAAAGGAAATCAAGCATGCTAATGATTTATGCTTAAACAATAATCTTATGACTTCACATAGATGTATAATAAATATCCGTTTGTTCAAGGTTATTTATTGCATATGTTCAGCTAATTTTTTGTTTAGCAAAAAAGAGTTAGAAAATACCATTACCCTAAAACAAAACTTTAGCATAGGTTTTGATAGTTACAAATAATTCTTCAGTTTCTGTTCATTCACACAATAAAACTCCACACACATCTTCAACACCATAATCAATTTTAGAAAATAATAAATAAAACCTCCAGTCTCCCAAAACTTTAGGATTCATATTGGAAAGTTACTATTTTCTAGATTCCATGTGAAAATTATTCTTTTGTTTGTATGGTTTATTAAACACTGCTACCATGAAAGAGGCTTTATATGATATAAAAATAATAACAAAATATAAAACAACTTAAAACTTAAAAAAAAAAAACCCTAACTCATGGTTCACTATGATGCTATTTCATATCCTTAAAGGTTTGAGAATTGGCATTTCTGAAATAGAATGAAGTCATGGTTCTCTCTCCCTGTAGAACAGGCTTAAATTCTAGATTATAGAATTCTCTTATGACATTTGTTCCAAATCCCTAATTTTATGTGGCACAACAGTATCCAAGAGTAGAAACAATTTGGGACAATTCCTGATCACTAAGTATAAGGAAAAAAAAAAATTCCTGCTTTGAGCATAATCATGGCCTTTTAATCAGTAGTGTGGAGTTTCCGAAGGAGGTAACCAGGACCATAGCCTCAACCTCAAATCTGGGACCAACTGAGAGATAGGCACAAGAGTCAGACAGGAGTCCCAGGTATAAGCTTTAGTTGGGATTAAAGCTGGATGGGGACACATGGTGCATGTCTTTGGCCACACTGCCCTTTCTAAACTTGACTTCTGACCTAAACAGACTTACACACTCAATTGCTGACACTGCTGGGCTACCACAGCACACCCCCACCCCCACCCCCAACCACCTTACAGGGACAGTGCCTCCCCTTAGTGGTGGGGAGGGCTGCTATACCTGGAAGACATGATGATAGAGAACAAAAAAGTGAGCAAAGCGTAAAAAACTCTTTTCCCCATATTTCCAGTCCCAAAGAAGAGTAGGAGTAGGAGAGTGTGAGGAATGTCCTTAGCAGTTAAAATTTCTTCCCCAACTAAGGCAAAGGAAGGTATGTGGAACTTGTGTTCTCCTTCAACACTAAATTTAGCTTTGAGACTGCTACCAGATCATTTTGGACTTCTCAGACAATTAGGGAGGCAGGCAAAAAAAAAAAAAAAAAAAAAGCTGTATTAGTTGATCCTGACTATTGAGGAGAAATGGGTTTGTTATAAACAAATGGATAGCAGGAAAGCCTGGCGGGGGCATAGGGTAGAGGTGAGAGGGAGAAGGTTCCCCCGGGGTTCTTCATTCTACAACTATATTCAGTGGTGAAGTTAACACAGGATACTGCATCTTATATAGGTCTCCTCAGAAATAGGGAATAATGGTTTAGCACATCCCTCCATGACAAAATTTAACCCACTGTGATGCTGGCTTTCCTAGTGGAAATGGAGAATCATTAGTGAAGGAACAAATATCAGGTAGAGATTAGAACAAGTTGCTGAAATTGAAAACTGTATTCAGTATATCTTTATTGCTTTCCTTTTCCCTTTTTCCTTCTTCCTATTGCATAATGGGTTCATTTACCTTTTTCTCCAAAGCTTGCAGACTATTGGGAAGGTACTGATAGGAAACTGGGGGAATGTGTTTCTTAGAGATTCAAAATTCAGCGAACAGAGCCCCATAACATACACGTTTCTGTGTAATGGTCCTTACTTGGTGAAAACAATCTCAAGACATATAAACCTGTGATGCTAATTACAGAAATCAATAAAAGATAGAGAAAACACAAAAGTTGACTCTACATTACATGTTGAAATAATTAATGGGGCACAGAATTGTGAATCTTGATGATTTTCATCCTGCTGATACTTGGTTGCAACAAACACAAGAAAAACATAAACAAATGGGAGTATACTATTTTCCATAAATATCAGCGGCTAATAGAATTTGCTTCTTGACTGTTTATATAAAGATTCCTAACCATTATTAAAAAGTCACATTTTTATTTTTCAGAATAATCTTTATATACAACATCAAAAGCGATGGACTCTAAAGGCTGCTTGTGTAAAACACAGTTTCTTCGTAATCAGAAAGTTCCCTTAATTGGGACACTCCCCTATTTTCTCCCTCCTCTTTTGCAATACAATTAAACAACCATTTCTAGCTTCCAAATAAATGATATCATCACCATGAAGACAAAGATAAATTTAAAGCAAATACCTATATGGTGGTATTTTATAAATTTTACTTTCCTGATGAGTTCAGATATTTTAATCTGGCATTTTGCCTTTAATGGATCAGTTACATTTTATATGAATATTTTCTTTCCCATAGAATATATCTTTATTCATTTTTTCTTTTTCTCTCAGCATGTATATTCACTTATATATTTTTTTTCTATTTTCAACTTTTCCTGACCACTCTCTCTCTCTCTCCCTCTCTCTCTCTCTTAAGAAAAAGAATTATTCATGTGGGACAACAAAGAAAACCCAGGCAGGAAAGGAAAATTCCGTGGAGCCTAACCAAACATAGAAATTGGATACCAGAGTGACTCTATTCAGTAAAAGATAGAACACCCTTCCCTGGTGAGCGTTTTAGGACAGAAGTGGCTTTGTGAAGGTTTTGGAATAGATGACAGTTTATACTGTATAGCCAACCAAGCATTAGTAGCCATCTTCATTCCCAGAGCAGGATTTTATTCTGATTCACTCCAGAGGGAGTAGTACTGTAGTAAGAATGTCTGTATGAGTCCCTCTGCCCTCACACCACACCAACCCGGGTATGGGTCTCATTCTGCTTAAGTATGTGTTTCTAAATATTACATGAAATGTGTTGCAAAAATACTGAACATAAACTATGATAACAGATTGTAGGTGACTTTCAGTATTTTGAAAATTTCAAAAAAATGACATTTCATTGTTTTAAAAACCGGAAAGGAGTTATTAAAAATTAAATACATCCCTACATGTCACTGTTATCTTCCCTTTGGGCTAGGGAAAGCTCATGCTATAAATGCTATTTTCTGAACCCTGTCTTGCTGTTGTGATAATATAAAGAAGGACCAAACAGCTTTCCATTATCAGCAATTTGCAGAGAACTTTCCTAAAGTATCCAAATCAGGAATTTTTATTGGAAAGCATTTTAGAATTGTATTGCTTCTGTTCTTTGCAACAAAGTTTCAAAAGAACTGCATTAATTATGAATCCTTTGCATCCGATAAATGTTAATTAGAAGTTAATAAATAAAGGGAGTGCCTGCTCTTATGATACAGATTTTTAAAATGAAGCAATTTTAACAACTTAAAATTTCACTTGCCTGAACTTCATTAACTGAGTTAAAGCAAAGTTCGGCAACGTGCTCACGTACAGTCCAAGTATTGCAGGCAGTTATTTAAATGGAGTCTTCATTTAGTTAAACATATATCATTAGAGTTGAGCTGTTTACTTCAAGGATGTACAGTTCCACGGCAGTGAAACGTAAGTTCAAATAAGGACAAACATAGTAAGCAGGGACACTTGATTCCAAAGTTATACACAAGGCTCCAGCAGGGAGCTATGCCAGGACTTAGATAGACTACCCATTTGTTTATATCACTAATGTGATTCTGTAGATCAGTTGTGTTCTAATCATAACCTCATAGCATGTGTCTATTGCATTCAGAAGAAAAAACAGAATTTTTAAAGTGACTTGTTATCCCTAGGGGGTAAGTGTGTATAGGTTTGTAGTCTTCAGATAAAGGGGGTTGTAACAGGGCTCTCTCTGGATTTGGGCCCAGAACAGTGTGATTTTATTTATTTTTTTTGTGCCATCTATGCCAGTATTTCAGCTGCATCTGTATGGGATTCTTTTCAGACTCATGTTGTCATCTACACAAAGGAGAGGTTTAGAGTGACCAACTTTATTGGATGATCTGAGAGTTTCTTGATATAGGATATAGGACTTCTAGTTCTAGAATTGACACAGTCCCAGATCAGTCAAAGCAGCTGGTCTATTTTTTTCCCCATTTTTGGTAGGGGATTAGACATCTTGCCATTCACACAGAGTGGATGAAGAAATGTTTACAGCACTGCACCTCAATGAAATAACCCCAGTGTCCAGAGGGGAAACATAATATTCTTTATTCTTCTGTTGGTATCATAGTACCAGAAGACAGCGAAGTCTGAAATCTTCATATAACATTTTCAGGCATTCTACTTTTTGCTTAGGAGTTAATCAGATGTTTCTCCATTCACAGGAAAATAGCCAAGGGAAAAAATGTCATTTTATTCATGGGTTCAGGCATCTACTAAGAGTCCTGAAATAGATCTCCTGCAGATAAATGGGGCTACTAATGAACTTAAAATTTTTATCACTGTCCTCTATTTACTAAATTTTTAACTGATGTTTTATATAGTCATATCTAAAAGCTCATTATAACACCCATATAAAAATATGTTCCTTGGGCCTCTCCGGTGGCGCAGCAGTTGAGCGCTGGCTGCAAAGCTGCCCGCAGCCTCTGCAACACCTGTTCGATCTCTGGCCACTGGCAAGCGTCCCACATGGTGCGCAGACCTCTCCTGCTGCCCACTGCTCCTTTCAGCAGTGTATTTCCTCAGTCTGCCTATTCTGTTCCCCGCTCTGGCCCTGGTGAATTCTCTCACCCTCCTGTGCTTCTGACTGTGCCCAGTGTTTGTATGTATAAATAAATAAATAAATACATACATACATATATAAATAAATCTTTTACTCCTTTTCCATACTCCTTTTCCCAAAATCAAGCATTTATACCTCTCAGGATTACTCATGAAAATCAAATCTGGCAGATACTGATCATCTAGGGCAGCTAATTGTGTCTGCAAAACTGCACTAGCAAAGGCTCTGAGATTCAGTGGATCTTCTTTGTTTATAGCTGTTGCTTTTGAGTTTGTAGGGTACTTTTGTTTATAAGTATCGTTATGGCTAAACTCCTTAATACTCAGTTCTTGGGTAGCTTTCTTGTAACTCTGAACTTAGATAAAGTTAGAACAACATTATATTAAGCATGTTATCATTTTAGGCATTTTTACTCTTATACCTATTTCTATGTTTAAATTCTGTTGACCACTTTTATTTCTGTAGTCAGAAACTCTACTGGTTTTATTTCCTCATATCGTTTGGATTTGTCTTAATAGTCCTAAATGGTTCTGGCACAGCATTCTTCTATAGATTCAGGTATAGCCAATGAGATACCTCTGCTGTTAGTCATGGTTATTGACAAGGTGGTACAGGGATTGAGCAACATCCAAGATTTACCTCTTCAGCACATTTCCAGACATGCTTCTTAATTTTCTGGTGTCTTCTCCCAGTCACTTGGCATCTAGTATTTATTCCCACCCAATCAACAATGTGTGGCTTGAAAGAGAAGATACCGTCTGGGATCACCTCTTGAGTCAACTGCAAATTTGATTGTATGTCACACAGACTACTTTCTATATGGACAGCATTTGTATATTGAAGGCATTCTCCTACTATTCTACAAGTCTGTTTTCATCTAAGAAGCCTGGAGATTATGGCTCAACTGTGCCATTACTTCTGGAGTCTTAATAGCTAGGTACAGTTTAGCATACCTTTTGATCCTTTAGAACCTGTTGATTATTTAAATCCATGAATTTCTCCATGTTCTCATGGGCCTCTTAAGAGAATTCTTTTACCCCATTTTTTTTTAAAAGATTTATTTATTTATTTATACAAGCACTGAGTACAGTCAGAAGCACAGGAGAGTGAGAGAATTCACCAGAGCGGGGAGCAGAACAGGCAGACCAACGAAATACACTGCTGAGGGGAGCAGCGGGTGGACAGGAGAGGTATGTCTCGCCATGTGGGACCCTTACCGTCGGCTGGGGATCGAACCAGCACTGCAGAGGCTGTGGGCAGCTATGCAGCCTGGTGCTTAACCGCTGCGCCACTGGGGAGGCCCTACCCTATGTTTTTTTTTTTTTTTGAAGAGAAATCTTTCATTTTAATGTATCTGCTTTTATATTATTATGATTATTTTCACCTAGTTATTAGGTATGAATCTTTAAAAATTACCTTTTTAATTATTTTTATATAATTAAGATGCTCTACTTTTAAAAACTCCTGTGAGTCCTATTTTCCTTTTATATCCCAATTGGTTCTATTTGTAACTTTGTAAGCTTTTTCTATTGATGATCATAATAGAGGCAATGTGTTTCACAGATCAAGTACTTCATGATAATTATGAAAATAAGAGCTAGATCAGTAGAAATAATTGGACAAAAAGCATAATTAATAATACATGTTGCCATATGAAGGGGCTAATAAATTACACTACTTTCTTCACCTCCAAAATTCAGAATTAACAGAGAAATAGACCCTAGTGTCTGGTAAAGTTCAGTTTATCAGATTACAGATAAAGTTTTTACAAATAAAATTTATTACAGATAAAGTAAATGGAACTGTTACTGGGACCAAGCGGATTTTTACAATATTTCACTATAAATTTGAATGATTATTCATAATCAAAGTCGGATGACTAAAGTTCCTCCACAACTAGCTATAAACTCACAGTTTGATAGAGCAGAAAATGCTTGTCTCTCAAACTATTTTGAAAGAAAGAGAAAGAGAAAGAGAAATTTCCATTAGGGGAAGAGTATACTTAATTCCTTTTCCTAAACTCACTACACTGGCCAAGATAAACTGATGAAACGCTATACTTTTATTTTTAATATTTTTACTTTTATATATTTTTACATCATTTTTCATTTTTATACAATGTATGCATTTTCATCTTGGTAATAGTCCCCAAACAATTTTATTACCTCTAAATTTTCTGAGATACACAACTGTCCATTATAGATATGAAAAATGGTTATTATAGAGGTCAGACATCAGTTTTAAAATAGAATCAATTTCTGGGGCCTCCATGGTGGCACAAGGGGTTAATTCGTAGCACTATGTAGCTATCCACAACCACTGCAGCATGAGTTCAGACCCAGGTGGCACAGCAGACCTCACCTGTCTCGCCCACTGTTCCTGTCAGAGGTGTATTTCAGTAGATTTGCCTATTCTGCTCCCCACTCTGTCTCTGGTGAATCTTCTCACCCATGGCACCTCTGGCCTACATCCGAGTCTTGTATACATAAATAAATAAATCTTTGTAAAAACAGACTAAATTTCTTAAGAGCAATTTTTCTTTTGGTTTTCTCATAGATTTCATGCTACAGGCTAGATGGAAATAATATTGTGAAAATACACAAATGCAATTAATGATCTAAGAAAAGCACTCAGATTTGCTTATATATTTAAGATTTATTTATGCATACAAGAACTGGGGTGTAAGCCCGAGCTACGGGGGATAAGAAGATTCACCAGAGAGAGTGAGGAGCAGAACAGGCAGATCTACTGAAATACACTGCTGAGGGGAGCAGTGGGTTAGGCAGGAGAGGTCGGCTGCACCAAGTGGCTTTCACCATGGCTGGCCAGGATTGAAGTCATGCTGCTGTGTCTAGCAATAGTTTGATAGAGCTGTCTTTAACCCCTTCACCACCAGGAAGGCCCTCAGATTTGCTTTTTTTAAAAGGAGGTACTAAAATTGAAAACAACTATCCAATAACAGAATTTGGTAAAAATTCTTTAGTAAAACGACCAAATAGTGTTCTTCTTGAATGTCTTAGAATTAGCATGGATATGGTAAAATTAGACTTTAGACATGGAACTTGATTAAGAGGCCTTGTAACCAATCTGCTACTATCATCAATTGAGCTTAGGACAAATGTCATGAATTTGAGGTTTCAGTCAAATCATTATGAGGCAATGAAACACTCTTGAGGGAGCATAATTTCAGATAACACCAAAATAGATGAATGTTATCTTATATTCTGGCACATAATTATGCATGATAAAATATCCATAAGGCAGCTCACTCTGAGGGCATCTCAGCATTCAAGTTCAACAGATGGACAACAGACATCTGCCAAGGGAAAGAAATTGACAAGCCTGGGAATATTTCCAGTATGAGGACAAGTTTCAAAGGAGGATTTTTATCTACCTATATCCTATAATTCTAATGAGCATATTTTAGGGCCCTATTCATATTTTGACAATGTATTCACTTCCCTTTTCTTTCTTCCTTCTTAATGAAGGAAACTGGGTACAATGATTGTTTATTTTAAATGTTATATTGAATTTGAATTAAAATTGATGAAGCTTCAAACACTGGTTGCTAATTCAGTCATTTCAAATTATTTCTTCATTAGTTTATTTAAATCATTCATTAATGAATTAAATACATTTATTGAAAATGGATAGGTACTATTATTCATCATGAGAATTATAAGAGCTATACAACTGAAATTTATCATCCATTTGGGGAGACAAATTTGTAAATGAATAATTGAAATATGCATGTGAATAAAGTAATAAGTAATATGCATAAGCAGTGTAAACCTACATTAGCTGCACAGACAAGTCAAGAGAAATCAGCTAAGGTTTCTAGAAATATAAAGAAAACATTATTTTCATAATGTACTTCAAAAGAATTTTAAATATAATATCTAATGTGTCTTGTAGGAATAATTTTCAGATGCTGAACTTTTGGTAATATTATTGAGCACAACTCAATGAAGATTATTTAAAGACACTTTGTTACAGGGAAGAAAGTTGCTGACGGGTAAAAGTTTTGTTTGTTGTGTTACCCTTATTGAAGGAGATGGCACTATGTAAAGGAAATACCATTGCATTCCCTACTACTTTTGATGATAGGCATTTTCAAGATGAATTCAAGAGCAAATTTGCAGATAAAGCTGGATAGGTTTTATGCTTTCATTTCCCCCTTTGTTTAAGAATCAAATAATTATGAGATTAGTGTTTGCCAAAAATATGAGACATTTCAGGTTATTTTTCTATGATGTGGAAAGTGAAAAGGTACACGAAGAAAGGCATAAAATTCAGGTTTCTTTGTTTGAAGAAACAATTTACAGGACAAGTTGCACAATGCTTGTTACTCACTAGATGGCAGAATACTAAAAGAATACCCTGGCATAGTATAGCTGGTTTCATTTATGTGCTAGGTAATTTAAGTGCCTTCGTGTCACTGCAAAACCCTGTGGTTAATGATTACGTGGCATCAAATATATATGGATATTCTAAAATAGCTGCTGCCACAGATGAAGGTAGTTAGCATAAATAAATAATAACATCTTGATTTGTAAGGGACTTTCATCATCCTTGCTTCCTCTAGCATGCCCCAGATCTGTGCTTTCGTCTGTGTTTGCTAGGACAGTTATTTTCATTATAATCCTCCTCCCAGCTTCCTAACTCATAAACCTTGGAAATATTCCGGAATCTTTTCTGCTCTCTCTCATCCACATTTAACACAATATTAAATATCATGAACAAAGTTCTGTTGATGTACTTTACCAGCTGGTCTTTCTGACATAGCTTCCTCTTATTTGTTCCTCATTCATTCTTACATATCCTTTCAGAAAGAAGTTGACTCATGTGTAAATTCATAGTAAACACTATTATAGATTTTACTATATGTCAAATGTTCAAAGAAAATTATATTTTATACAACCTTTCTGCAGTCTGATAAAATGGGCATCTTAAAACATTTGCTGGTATTATTACTTCATATTTTAAGGAGGAGAAGGAGGTTTATTTTTCATCATATGTCTTTTGTGCAGTTGGAATTTGCCATATACCTCCATGTGCAAGCCTTATATATGAAACCTTAAAAATGTCATAAAAATTGATTAGTTTAAGCTATCCTTATTTCTTGCACAGTCTATTGTAATTGTCTGTAACCTGCTCTTTCTGCCTTGAGTATTGGTGTGACCAAGATTATTACTATATTACTCAGTATAGTCTTTCCAAAAGATATATTTCCTTATGTCAGATTATTTAAAAAATACTGTAAGGATTATTTTTTATCAGGTGAGGGAAACTTAAAAACCAAATTTGACGAAAACTCACTGGTCATAAATTATTAGGAAAAAGGCTCTCTCCTGTCTGATAGTAATGCTGTTGATATTTCTATTGATGATTGCCAGCTGCAGTATTTTATTATTAAAAAGAAATGTTTCTTTAAATAATTTTGTTGTAGCATTATTTCTAAGGCCAAAACCTGTAATGAAATATAATGTGTATGTGTGTGTATGTGTGTGAGTATAGTTTGGAATATTTATAGTTCTTGAGAATAAAGTAGGCCAAAATGTGTTATTAAAAGAACAAGGTGCAGGGTAAAACATAGAAAATGAGTCATTTATGTTGGAATATTTCATATTTTGCACACATATATGACAACATGTGTACATATGTGGGACCAAAGCAAGCGATGTCCAGCATGTATCATAGCCATACTTATTAGTTGTATGACTCTGGGCCAGTTAGTTTTTTTTGTGTGTGTGTGTGTGAGCCTCAATTTCTCTTTATTAAAGAAAAAGAAGAGAGACTACCTAGTATGACTTGTGAAGGTCAGTAAATAGGCTTGAATTCATCTTTTTTTGAAGTTGACAATGTTTAAACATTTTTTAATTAAAATAACACTGGTGTATAACATTATAGAGGTTTCAGATACAAGGCGTTCATGGGGGGTGTATGACAAATTCTGAACTGTACAAAAGGTATATGAAAAAAAAATGAAGCTCCTTTTCTCCTTAAAACATGAGGGAAAAATAATAACAGCAAATGTTTTAAGATGTTTATTTTACTGAGGATTGCAGAAAGGAAGAGCTTATATGGCTTTCTATAAATATAGCTTTCTTTGAACAACAAGGGACATATAATAAAATCTATATTAATGTTTACTATGAATTTATACATTACTTTCTGGAAGGAGAAGTAAGAACATTTCTGGAAAGTGGATCCAGAAGATTTTTTTTTTAAGATTTATTTATTTTTGCATCGAAGAACTGGGGTGCAGGCCAGACATACAGGGGGCGAGAAGATTCACCAGAGACAGAGTGGGGAGCAGAACAGGCAGATTGACTGAGCTACACTGTTGGGGTAGCAGAAGGCGAGACAGGAGAGGTCTGCTGCACCATGTGGGTCAGCTCCCTGGCTGTGGAGGGATCTCAGGCCATAGCAGTGAAATTGCTGAGACTTAACCCCTAGGCCACTAGGGAAGACCCAGATGTCTACACAAGTAATATTAATTAGGGGTATCTTTTAAAAATCTTCAGTATTTCTCCATGTCTAGAGGGTGAGATTGAAATTATGTGTCATTCAAGACCTTTCGTGTTGTTGTCCCTCTCTACCCTCTAGTCACAGTATGAATTTGGTTCTTTGACTCTCTAATGTCCTTTCATTTATTATTTACTCTGACAAGATGCCCTTCTCTCATTAAAACTTCTGTTACCTGCAGTTCTTCCATGTCATCCCCCAGAAACCCTCTCTTGCATCCTGGGGCCTCTTATGTGCCCTCCCAGCTCTTTGAGTGTTCCTGTTCCAGGGCTTAGCCACTTGGTGATTGCTTGGTCAAATATTGGCCTCACTCAGCTATTGTGAAAACTTAAGGGCAGGAACTATATCGTTTTCATCTTTATATATTCATTGCTTGTCACACTGATCAAGTATTTGCTTAATAAATATTGAATTAATGAATAATGAACTGGAAACAAAATCCCCTCTCCCCAGACATTTCTTCTAAAATACTCTGTCAGATTCTGGAAGAAGAAACTTCACAGGACACTTTGAATTAAGTGGATTAGAAATGAGTTACACAGATACAGGAAAGAGTGAGAGGGATACTGAGGTATCTAAGCATAATAATGATGATATGTTAGAGCAACAACAGAAAAGAGGTGGCTGATGGAACCTAGGAATTTGAATTAAGGACTCAGTGGGGTTTGTGCTTTGGAACTCTGAGTGAAGCGATTTTATCCTGAGATTCTGAAGAGAGGGCCCCAGCCTGCTGGGTGCTGGATATGTGAAGGGGATGTGACCTAGTGGGTGCTCAGAATGCTGAGGTGAAGATGACAGGTAGGTGTTTGCATGGTGTTGGGTTACAGCTCAGAGGGTGAGTGGTTGACTTTGCTGATTCTCTGACTGCTAAGGTAGTTTTTCCGGCTGTTACCGGTAGTCTCAAGAGAACTTGGGGAAGCTGATGCTAGGAGGGCCTAAAAGAGCTGGGCATGGGACACCTGTATAACCACTGGGCAGGGACATGTGAAGCAATGTTGACAGGAAGTGGAAAAAAGGAAGATAGACTTATTCTTTTCCCTGTGGCTCCAATTCTCTACTGTAGATCTTCCATTTCTCCTTCACTGCATTCCCTCTTCTTCCCCTGCAATGGTAGATCTTAATAGGAAGTCAACTGGCAAAGGAGTCTGGGAAAATTACTTGGAAGAATTTCAGCTCTCGCCTTAGAGAGGAGTGTACAGAAGTTTGGACATTTTGTTAAAAGACAAGAAGTGTCTCCATTATGTGAAAGTAGGAGAACACATCCTTTTTGGCAAGACTGTGGATAAACTGACACAATCATACCCTGCTAGTAGGTATATATTATATACTAAATTTTTTGCATGTCTGAAAAATCTTAAATAAAAATTGGAAAAACAAAAATCCTAAGATATAGGAGGATCTAAGCTGACATATGGGTGGCATGTAAAATGGAAATGATTATCTGTGTTTTGAAACTCAATGAGAGAGAGAGACTATAGATGAACAGACCTTTAAAAACATCAATGTGTTGCATAATATTTAAAGCATTTTTGCAGAAATTCTGAGGTAGTTGCTTCAAGGGGAGACAGGTACCATTGATTATACTGTGGGTCTACAAATCCAATTTGGAGATGGTTGCACAATTTACAAATGTAAGTTGCCGCCTTTATCATATCCTAAATTTTACATAAGTATATATTTGTTTGAGTCTATTTCTGGGCTTCCTATTTATTTCAACTGTCTGTCATTATAAGCCAATACCAAGTTGCTGTGTTTATAGACACACTATATTGTTTTATTAATTGATCGGGCTAGACCCCTGTCAGTTTATTTTTTTTTTTAAGATTTATTTATTTATTTATACATACAAGCACTGGGTACAGTCAGAAGCGTTGGAGGGTGAGAGAATTCACCAGAGCCAGAGCGGGGAGCAGAGCAGGCAGAGGACCGAAGCACACTGCTGAGGGGAGCAGGGGGCGGCAGGAGAGGTCTGCACACCATGTGGGACCCTCCTCTGAGCAGCCGGGGATCGAACTGGCGCTGCAGAGGCTGTGGGCAGCTTCACAACCCAGCGCTCAACCGCTGTGCCACCAGGGAGGCCCAGTTTTAACTTTTTTAAATGTTTTCCTATTTCTGTGTGTTTGTATATCCATATGAATTTTAGCATCAACTTCTTGAATTCCATTAGAAAAAGTATGTCTTGGTATTTTTATTGACATTATCTAACATTTATAAACAAATTAAGGGAAACTGGCATTTCTATATTGCTACATTATCCTGTTTAAGAACAAGTAATGTCTTCCTCTTTTTTCAAATTTTACTTTTGTGACTTATTGGAGTGTTTAAATTTTTTCTTCATGTAGTTTTGCCCATTTCTTATTTTATACCTAAGAATTCAGTGTTCTCTGTTGCTATTATAAATGAGGGTTTGTTCTATCATCTATGTCTGCTTGGTTACCCTTTGTGTATTTGAGGGTAATTTTTATGTAATACATATCCTATAACCTTAACAAATATTTATGTTTGAATTAGTTTTTTTAAGATTTATTTATTTATGCATACAAGAGCTGGGGTACAGGCCAGAGATGCAGGGGTGAGAGGATTCACCAGAAACAGTGGGGTACAGAACAGGCAGACTGAGTGAAATACACTGCTGAGGGGAGCAGCGGGCAAGGCAGCAGAGGTTTGCCTCTGCATGTGGGTAGCTCCCTGGCCTGCCAGGGATCGAACTCGTGCTGCAGAGGCTGTGCATTGCTTCATAGTGTGGTGCTTAACCCCTGGCACCACCCAGGAGGCCTCTGTTTGAATTAGTTTTATGATTGTTTCTTAGATTTTCTAGGTATGCTATTGTATCATCTAGAAATAGAGATGGTTTTGTTTTTAATATATTTTATGACTAATTATTATTTTTATCTGATTGTATTAGCTAATACCTCAAGTTTAGTCTGGAATGCTAGATAATGGACATACTTGTTTGTTCATTTTCTGAGAGATATATCTCCAGTACTTCTCCATTAATTTAGATAATAACGTTAAGATTATGAAGTACTTACGTTGCAATCTAAGAAAATATTCTTCAGTTTACTCTTTGAGGTTTTTTATTTAAATTTTTTATTTTAATTAACAAAAATTTATATATATATATTTTACATCGTCCTTTCTTTTTTGTCCAATGTATGCTTTCTCTTTTCAGGTGTAGTCCCTGTAGAATTCCCACCACTGATTCACCTGTGCACTATCACCATAGCCCCTTGTGTGCTTCCCTCTCCTGTTTTGATCCCTCTACCTTTCCCTCCCCTGCAGAATGTCTCTGATTTATAGTTAAATTTATAAATTTAATAATTTATAGCTTATTAAATTTTTTTGTTTATTATAATTTTTTTCCCCGATACCTTATTTTTTCCCCCCTACATTCTTCCTATAAGTGAAACCATCCAATATATATATTTCTTTCTGGCTTATTTCACTGAGCATAACTGAGGTTTTTTTTTTTTTTTTTTGTAATAATGGGTTTGAATTTTGTTAGTCTTTCTCAGTATCCATGGCAACAATTATATGATTTTTGCCCTTAGATTATTAATAGGTATGATTTTAATGGATTTTTAATATTGAACTGCCTTGTATTCTTTGAATAACTCCTTAGTCATTGTATTTTATCTTTTTAATCTACTATTGTACTCTATTTGCTAGTATTTAGTGTTTTTGCATGCATATACATAAACTATTTTACATGTATATGCACGGGAGACATTCATCTGTCATTTTTTTATCCCTTTACTATCTTAATCAGATTTAGGTATCAGATTTTGGTTTTATAAAACAAATTTGAAATTTGGAAGTTTGCCTTATTTTTCTTTGGAATAATTTGTAGATCATTAGGTCATCTAGTCTTCAAATATTTAGTAGAACTTTCCTGTGAAACCATTTGGGGTTGGTTCTTCCTTTGTGGAGTAGTTCCCATAGTGTATTGAGTAATTGCCTTTCAAATTATTCATTCAAATTCTCATCCCTAGAAACTGTGAAGGTGACCCTATTTGGAAAAAGAGACTGTGTCTTTGCAGATGTAATAAATGTAAGGATCCTGAGATGAGACCCTCCTGATTAGAGAGGGCTCTAAATCTAGTGGCAGGTGTCTTTACAAGCAACAGACAAGGAGAGGACACATTGACACAAAGGAGAGAGTCATTTTTTTTTTTAGAGGCATGCTTTATTTATTTGTTTGCTGGTTTGTTTGTTTGTTTTGTTTATACATGCACTGGGTACAGTCAGAAGCGCGGGAGGGTGAGAGAATTCACCAGAGCCAGAGCGGGGAGCAGAGCAGGCAGAAGGACCGAAGTACACTGCTGAGGGGAGCAGCGGGCGGCAGGAGAGGTCTGCGCGCCATGTGGGACCCTCCTCCGTTGGCCGGGGAGCAGCCGGGGATCGAACTGGCGTCGCAGAGGCCGCGCGCAGTTTCGCAACCCAGCGCTCAACCGCTGCGCCAGCGGGGAGGCCCAGGAGAGAGTCATTTAATGACAGATGTAGACTGGAGTTATGCTGCCACAAGCCAAGGGGTGCCAGAGTCATCAGAGCTGGCAGAGACAAGGAAGTATTCTCCCACAGAACCTTCAGAGGGAGCATAGCCCTCCCAGCACTTTCAGATTTCAGATTCCTGAAGGAATTGCAAGAAAATAAATATCTCTTGTTTTAAACCACAGTTTGAGGTAATTTGTACAGTAGCCCTAGAAAACTAATAAGCTATTGAAGAACTTTCTTACTTTTATGGAAACTAGTCTTTTAAAGCATTCAAATTTTAATGGGCTCTATTTTGGATCCCCTGTATTTCCATAGGAAGGTATTCATTTTGTCTAAGTTTTTAAAAATATGTTCATGCATATGGGTAACTTATTCTCTTATGATTTAATTTTTTTTAATTTTTTTTGCATGTTTTTATTTATTTGTTTGTTTGTTTTGTTTATACATGCACTGGGTACAGTCAGAAGCGCGGGAGGGTGAGAGAATTCACCAGAGCGGGGAGCAGAGCAGGCAGAAGGACCAAAGTACACTGCTGAGGGGAGCAGCGGGCGGCAGGAGAGGTCTGCGCGCCACGTGGGACCCTCCTCCTGTGGCCGGGGAGCAGCCGGGGATCGAACTGGCGCCGCAGAGGCCGCGGGCAGCTTCGCAACCCAGAGCTCAACCGCTGCGCCACCGAGGAGGCCCTCTTATGATTTAATTTTTCTTCTGCTTCGATCTTTATTTTCTCATTGCTATTTTTTCATTTTATATTTATGCTTTCTTTTTGTTGATTAACTAGTGGTAACTATATTAAGTTTTTCAACAAACCAATGTTTTTCCTTTTCTCTGCCTTATTTTCTGCCTTTCCTTTATTTTTAACTTTTGTTCTTTTGTTTGGCTTATTTTGTTGTTCAGGATTTTTAGAATGGGACATAAATTCATTTATTTTTGTCATTTCATTTTATTGATAAATGTGTTTATCAATGAACACATTTCCTCTGATCACTGCTTTAAATGTATTCATGAATTCACATATATGTAGTGTTATTGTCATTGCTATTGTTTTCACCCAAGTGTTGTTTTATAAATGTGTATATATACATATATATAATATCTATGTTGATGTTTGCTATTTTCTTTTTTTTTTAAATTCCATGTAACAAGATCTGCATTTGCAAATGTACATAAAATTAGCCCAAGCCCTCAACCCTCATCCTGTCAGATATATAATGATTTTTCTGTGACTTCTATTGATATTCAGCATACTGGAAATGTCCTAATCCATGGTAGGTCAACCACATTCAATTTGAGAAGCAATATGATTATTTGGAGAATTTCTTCTCTCATTTCAGAAGTAAACAAATAGGGGGTGAAACAATTACTCCCATTTCCTTTTTAGCTATATACAAATAAATGCATTTTCTTTATGCCCTTCTTTCATAGTGCTCTGTGGTAAGGTTGTTTACTTTGTGTGAAAAATGTTAATGGATTATGGGAAACTGGAATTGGCTAGATTTAAGTTACAGTAACGACCTCAGAAGCCAATTCTACACAAATATATTTATTAAAACGAATATATATATTTAAATATTTTAAAATGAGTTTTAAAATAATCCGTGGAGTTGACTAAGAGTAAGAATTTTAGAACTTTTTAATGAATTTTAAGCGTTAAATTTTCTAATTGAGTAATTAAGTTGTATGATTATAAATTATATGCTTTATCAGCTAATGAGCTTAGTTTTAATTTAATGTTTAGATGAAGTCTCAACCCAGTAGTAGATAACCCAAAAATATGATAAGTATCCTATGAAATTTTAATTTAAACCTAAATTCAAATGGCTTAATTAAGTCATTTGAGTATATCATCTGCCTTTTCTTTATTAGCAAGATAAAAGAGAGTGCTGGTCTCCATAAATAACATCTTTCCTGAGTCCTGATATAAAATATGAATGCTTGAATGTTTGCCTAATATACTTGAAATTAGTTCTAAGCGAATTAAATATCAGAAGCTTAATTTATTAAAGCATTAAAATGTATTATCTTATAAATCAGTATGCACTGAATTCCTGTATTTACATAGGAGTAAAAAGCAAGTAAAGATAGTATCTTAGACCTATTAAACTATCAGTACAGTACTTTGAGTTTTAAGTAGACTTGGTGAGAGGAGTAAACATAGTTTAATAATCCTCTTTGAAGAATAGATTAGCAACATATTGAGAGAATGCAAAGTTAAAGTGAGTAATTAACAATGCCACTGGTAACTTGGAGTTTAAGCTGAGTTTTAATAATGACCTCATTTTTTATTGCATAATGAAAATTAAGCATCTCAGTAGAGTTGACAATGATGTGTGATTTAATATTTCAAACATAAAATCCATGAAAAATGTTAAATAAAGAATATATACCCCATTTGATAAGTAATATGAATTCCTAGATAAATTATGCCAGATTTAAAATTTAGAACATTTAATTGGGCATTAATCAAGTAGAACATATCATAATTAGCTCTTGTGTATTTTAAATAAATAATCTGAAAGGAAACATTGAAAATCTGAAGCTTTTTTGTGTGGTTCATGGAATTTGGAAACTGAGAACTAAAATTTATCATACAGGAACTTTAAACCTGATTTATGCTTTGAATTGTGTTGGTAGAACCAAGTAAATTTTAGAGAAGGGTAGTTCAACTTTCAGTTTCCAAATGAAATAGAGAAAGGAAGCAGAGTGAAATCTATCTCTACATAAACAAACCATATCCCTTATTAATAATGCTTCAGTTTTATAGGATAAACTACTAGAATTTGTAATACTCGACCCTATTGTTCAGCGAAAACAAAAAAATCAAATCATAATCTAGGATTTTACTTGGACAAATGAGTGATTATTTGATTAAAGGGATCATTGTGTGGAAGATGAAGAGGGGAAATGGGAAGTTCTAAACCAGAATTCTAAGAGAAAGGGAAGAGGTACATTTTCATCTTCAGTTATCACATTGTCACTTTCAGTTCTAGGAATATACAGGAAAATTTTCTTGTCAACCTTGCAGACAATTCACATACATTTCATTGTAATGAGTTCGCATGCTGACCTTTGGCAGTTTCTCAGTGGTTATTTTATTACCTTAGGTAAATATGGGTGTGTATGTATATATGTGTGTATACACATATACATGTATGTATATATCTTTTTAATACTGTATATAATTTTCTAGAAATATTTGGAATTTACCAGATTACTGGAGATTTTAAAGAACTGAGCAAATTTCTGAAATTTTCTTAGGGTTTAGTCTTTGCTAACACCATTCTGCAGCTTGGATGTTTGCTAGTTCTAAATGATGGAGGGAACATTGGGGATCACTTAGTTGCTTTAGAATCATTGAAGCTAAAGAAATCTCACTTCTATAAAGTCAGTGTTTCCCTGAGCACCTACTTTGATCTAAAGTACAGATTAAATATCTACCACATAACCATTTAGAATTTTAACACAGCATTCCCTGACTTTTGAAGTTATATAAATTCTCTCATTTTCTGCTCTTTATACTTCACTAGTCATCTTCTTATTTTCCACTTTGGAAATTATCTAAAAACTGCTCTGAGTTTACTGCCAGAATGCACACAGAGGAGATTCAGGTCTTCAACAAATATTTACTGAGAATCTACTTTGTAGCAGACTGTAGGATGCTGCTGAAATATTGCTTTAATTCTACAGAAAACCTTTAGAAGTCATGCCTCAATGATTTGTGACAGAGGGAAGAATACTGTGTAAAAGTCATTAAATTCACATTCAATCTGGCTAATTCTGCTTAGGGGAAAAACAGTGACAATGCATTTGAAACTAAAGTAAACTTACCAGATGTCCAAAAAAAAAGAGGAGTTTTGCTCTGATTTTCAATGTTTCAATATGGTAATCTAACCATTCTACATTTCAAATCTGTAGCGTTTTTTAAAGAAGAAAAAAGAATATTCATACTTGGAGAACTTTTATGAAACTTAGTTTCGGCATAAAATAGTTTAGTTTATGAATGCGATTTTAGTTCATTTAATGTTTCTAGCATTTTCCATCATTTTCCATTATTAACAACTTTTCTCACTACATTGGTAATATATCATTTCCTAAATTAATTGAATACATTAACCTTTCACAGACATCTGACATAGGGAATCTCTATGGTAATTTTTAAATTGATCCTTTTATGTGCTCTTGTATTCCCAGGCTGTTTTGATATTTTGGTGCCATAATTATTCATTCATTCAGTTACAGAAATGACTCTACTAGGAATGTCTGTCCATTGTTTTCTTCTAAAATACATCCCCCTCCCCTTCACTTAAATCCCACTAGAGACTCTGGACTGGGTACCACCTAAAAAGCAGGCTTTCTACATGTAGTGAGAAAATCAACATTTAAATTTTGTTTCTGTTAATAGCCCTATATTCATAGTCAAGGACTAGAGAAATGGATATTAAGGGGAAAAAAATGAAAGTAATCAAGATAAGAGAAAGACAAAGATCTCAGACTGCATTCATATTCCAAGTTTAGTTGTATCTGAGACCCAATTCTAGTCCTACTCTTGCAATTGTGAGAGGTCCCTGCATCCTTTCTAGAAACTCCCTTGCATTTAACCTTAATTCAGCAGGAAGTTCTTAGTTGCAAACAATTCACTTATAGCCAATAAAATTCAGCATTGCTAAATGGCCATTATTGGACTGCTAATAGTTCTGGGATCTATAGTAAGCGCTAAGAAACAGATCAGTAAGAAATAGCCATTAATCTTCAGCATCCTTGGTTTACACAAATCCCCACAAGCACAGGGGAATGCAGAGGAAATACTATCTTAAGTAACAGTGGATTTCTCATAATACCTAAAAAGGTCAATAGGGGTCTCTCATGATTCACTGAACCACTTTCACAATGACAGCGCTAAGTTTATTTGGACTTAGAAACTTAAGATCACTTTCATGATCACTGTGATAGGTTATACTAAGCATCTGGGTATGAGTGAGAAAGATTTAAATTTATAGTGCTAAAACAGTTCCTACAATTCTGAAAACATTTTCTTTATAATTTGAAGTCAAAATTTCCCATTCAAATAGAGCATTCTTATCAGAACAATTGTGTTAGTGGGTACTGATGGGATTGCAATATGCTCTTGGCTTGCTAGAAGGCACTGTAAGAAAGACTCTCCCGCATGACCACTCACTTAGGCAGCAAGACTAAAGGACAAATACTCTGTAAGAAATAGAAAACACAGATGACAATGAAACTGTCGCCTGTGTTCCTGTTGACAGTGTTCTCACTTGAAATCAGATAAATTATATTCCCTTTTCTGTGTGGGTTTTAACGAAAGCTGTGTGAAATTTCTCACCAGTGATGAGAGTTTAGCTCTTGACTGTCAAAAATATTTTGTTGATTCTTTTATTCAGTGATTTCCTGTTGTCTGATGTTGTATATATGCTCTGGATTCAAGGCCAGCTTAATTATACTGCACTCTACAAAAGATTATCTGGGTAGATGCTTAAAGAAAGTTAATGAGATAGACCCCAGGATCCAGTGATGCTGACCTGTGTCCATATTACTTTCTTAGGGCTGCATCACAAAGCGTCACAGACTGGGTGGCTATTGCAGCATTGGTTTCTTATGCGATATCTCTCCTTGGCTTGCTGCTGGCATCTTTTTTCTTGTCTTCACCCAGTTGTCTTCTATGTGTCTGGTGTCTGTATCCTAATGTCTTGTAGGGATATCAGTCATATTGGATTTGGGACCACCACCCTTATGAGCTCATTTTAACGATTACCTCCAAATCTAGTCACTTTTTTGAGATATTGGGGGTCAGAACTGCACCATATGAATTACAGTTTAGTCCATAACTGGCACTAGCTATATTGCTGTCTATAGGTGAGCTGCAAGGAGATACTTAAAACAGGTTAATAAGACCGATCCTGTGATGTGCCCTGGGCTAGGAATCTGTGCTGGGTCCCAAAGACAGTGGAGCAAACACTGACCTGTGTTTTCCCAACCTTGGGCTCCCACATTGAGGCTGTTAAAGAATATTTTATTTTTTAAGATCTGGCGTATGGCCCTATTTTAATTCACGGTTTAAAATTTATTTCTTAACCCTTCTATGAGGAGGAGTTCACTAATTAATGCCATGGATTGAAGTATGTGTGTGTCTATAGCTTCCAAATTGAGCATTTCTTGCTTATACATTAATAAGTATTCTTCAGACTCTAGCTAATAGGGAGTTTGACACTAAAATGCTTGCAGGTAGCTATTGTGTTTCTACTTAAGAATGGTTCCTTAGAGAATTGTATTCTCTGTTCAAATACTAAAAACAGTCCACTCAGTAGAGGGACTGCTAACCATCAGCTATTAAGTGGTATTGCCTCTAAAAATGAAAACAAAAGAAGAGGGCCATCTGGGAAACAAGAAAATGTTTTTATGGGTCTCCACAGGATCCTTTCAGAGTGCATGTAGTGAGAGAGAAGCCCAAATATTTGAAAAACGAAAGAGTAATTTAGAAAAAGAAAAAATATTTTCTGAAAAGAAGGCTAACAAAATTATTTAATCCTTCCCATATGACACACATTAAGCTAAAAATCAGTTTAGTTATTCATATGTTGGTGTATTTAATATTAAGTTGGTATTTACTTTGAATTGATTTATTTTCAGCTTTACAATGATTTTTCAAAAGGGTTGTCTATGAAATATGCCATGTATGTTATTATTAACATTGTTAATGAGCCAGGCTGTTGGTGAAGTTAATACTGACTGAGCCACTGGGCTGTGGAAGGTAACCCTGGGAAGTTGTAAGAAGTGGATTATAATTTCCAAAATCTTTGGTAGTGCCTACAAAACAGTAGCACATGAAGAAATATTTGAAGACTAGGTATCTTTCATTAACTAAAGAAAGATGATTTAAAGACAGCCTACTGATGCAATGAAGACTTTACAAAAGTAAAACATTTTCCATTTAATTAGCCATTAAAGGTGGGCCTGGTAAAAATTGAATGAGCCTCTTGTATCTGAGAGAAAAAATTGATCAAACGCCATGTATTTGAAATAATACCTCTTAGTCATTTGCAATAAGACAAAGAGACTTGCAATAAAGAAAAATGAATATAGAATCTTAGAAGTTGGAGTGGCTGCTTAGAAGGACCACTGGCTTTTTAAGAATAATGATGCCTTATGCCTTGACTCAGAAGCAGGGGAAAATGTGAGGGATAGGGTATTCATTTGTGTACAGCCCTTGGGTCACTCTAAATAATAATATCCATTGAGCATGTTGCCCAGTAGAGGACCCATCCCAGCTCCCAGTTGAATACTTGATCCATATTTCTTAGCCACTCCTTACTTTGACTCCTGGTTGTTGTCAGTTTGGAAAATGCTTCAGTGCTACTGCATTTCTAAGCTTCTAAGCTGTTTCCTGAGAGAGACAAGTTGTGTGTGTGTGTGTGTGTGTGTGTGTCTCATTTTGTTTGGTCAATTTTATTAAACAAATGTTAAAAAAATATCTCCACTTATTATTATAGAAATCAGTAATGGACATTGATTTGCATGAATATATAGAACAAAAATTCACACAGGCAGGGCTACACAGTGGCTAGGACTGTGGGCTCCAGAGTCAGACTGGTAGGTTCAAACCCTCAACCCTGCCATTTGATCTTAAGCAAATTATGTCATCTCTCCCCCAGGTTACTCCTGAAAAATGAGTAAAGGAATAGTATGACTACCTTGAATAGTATGAACTGGGTTCGGAATACATAAGACACTTGGAGTAGTATTTATTGTATTATAAGCATAATGTAATGATGGCTAAGATCACATGCCAAATAAAGTGACTATACTTAGCCATATTAGAAGATGTTTTTGTTCTTATCCTCAATATTTATTGTGCTTATCTTCCTAGTGATTTTTATCATTACTGTGCAGGTCTGATTTGTTTGCTGGGGCTGTTAGAGGTGTCTCCAGACCTCAGTTGCTTGAGATCTAGCCTCTTCCCTTCCTTTTTTTCCTTGCCCTTCCCTTTTTCTCCTCCTTTCTCCTTTATTATCAAATATTTATGCACCAAATTTTAGGAATTTTAGAGATGAATAAGACAAATTCTGACTTCAGGAACTTTCAGTTTATGTTGAAGGAGGGGACAGAGTTTGTGGCACTGATCACTAAACAGACAATTTCTGTATAACCTTGTGTAGCAGTGCTAGAATTAAGCACAGGTTTCTAGGATAGCTGCTGTGAGGGGCTTGTAACCCCATGTGGGTTAGTGATCTATGCGAGGGAGGAGAGCACCTGGGGGGGAAAGTTTTCTGAGAAGGTATTCTCCAATTCAACCTGCACACTGAACGATGAATAGGAATTAGTCAGCCTTGGTGGAAGATTAATGGGAGGAAGGGAGACATGACATGGAGATGCATGATGGCATATTGAAAGATCTGAAGGTGAGAAGGTGTTTGGCAGATGTGGGAGATATAAATACATCAGTGAAATGCTGGAGTCAAGTGAGTTATGAAGGAGGTCAACCAGTAAAGGTCTGTTTAGTCCATGCTAAAGAGTGTGGAATTTTCTCGGAAACCTTGAAGAGCCATTAGAGATTTTAAATAGGAAAATGGTAGGAACTGATTTGAGGTTTAGAATTTTTTTCATGGTACCATGGGGAATAGATATGAAGAAGCTGAGATTGGAGTAAGAATAGTAGTTTTAAGGATATTATAGCAAAGCACATGAAGAATTAGAACCTGAGCTAAGGCAGTGTCAGTGGGTTAAGTGGAATAACTAGAATAAAGAAATGCAGTTTTTGGAACTCAGTGCCTGCTCAGATATGGGAAGTGAAGAAAGAGTGGAGGCATCAGAATGACACAGCTCTGTTGGGCAGCTGAGCTGCGGTGAAGTCTGTAACTGAGGCACGTGACTAAAGGTGTGGGGTTGGCATACACTTATTGCTCAACCTTTGTATGTGAGCTGCCTGTAGAATGTTCAAGGGGGAATATCTGTAGAGTTTGGAGTTTATATCCCTATGTATACACACACACATGTATGTGAACACACACACACATATATCTGGGGGGGTGAGGGACTAGAGAAATAACCATGAATATATAGTTTGTAGTTGGACCAGCAACTATGTGTTAGCATTCTAGACAAGGTTATGGAGAGAGATGATAATAATTGATAATAAGCCAAGGACAAAAGATTTAAGAACATCACCATTTATATCAGGGAAAACTCTGCACTTGGCCAATGGGAAGGAGTACTAGGAACTTATAGTCAGAATACCCAAGTGACCAGATGTATCCTGGTCAGATGACCTGGATAGCAGCCATGAACCTCAGAGGAGCCGAAACTTTGCACATGAACATGGAGAGGCAAAGGACCAGGGTGTAGATGAGAAGTCACCACCTAAGGATACTATGTCAGGAACTATATCTGAGGAGAGCCAGTTTTTATTTAAGCATTGCAAGTCAGGAGCATGCGGGACAAGTTTGATAATGAAGGTAAGTTTGTTTTAAACAGAATGAAGTTCTCTAGTAAACAAATAGTTGTTTGTGAAAGGAAACATGGACTAATGGATTTTTAGAAGAGTAGCTTAGCAGTGTGGAAATGAGAGTAAGGGAGGAGGAAAGATGGTCAGGGAGGGAAGGAGTAGGCAGTGACCAAGGATGTCAGTAGAAGCCTGAGAAAGGTACTCCTGAGAGAGGCGCTCCTGGTAGATCCAGGCTAAGGTGGTTTCACATTAGCAGTGTGGACCCTGATGTCTTGGCACTACAGATGTCCCTCCTGGAGTGAGAACATCAGTTCAATCAAATATTCTTGTGACTGGATTGAATTAGTTGTTTTCCCTTGACTCACAGTGGGAAGTGTAGCAGAGTTTGTTCTGAGAAGAGAGTTTTTCATTTCTATGGTGCATTTAAAAAGACAAAACTTTTCTTGAGCATCCATTATGTTCCCAGCACCTTGAATCTCATATTATAGCAATTATCTGTTGAATAAGGAGACATTTCTCAGGTATAAGGAATGAACACAGAGCCACATGGCTATGAGGTCAGAGTAGGATGATGACCAGAATCCTCATTTTTCAAATCTTGTTCATTCTTAGTTGCATTCTGAACAGGCAGGATTCTTGTATCATCTGTGTTTCCTGGATACCTTTAGAATTGCTCAAAGTATCCTAGAACTCAAGAGTACAGAAGCAGAAATTAAGTTATTGAACCTTGACTTACAGATGGTCAGAAATTTGGATCAGGCTAGGACTCATCTGACACTTTCAGAAACTGGCATTGTTAATAAAGATGCAAATGCTCAAGACCAGGTTTTCTCCTTCAACCATTAACTCACTGACTATTTTTTAAGTGTGTGGTCTGTTCAATAACAACCCTATCTCCCCTCATTAAATCATATACTGACAATATTAATTATAATATATATTTATTCCATATACTATTATATATTCCATATACTATTTATTGAATAACTACTAAATGCTAGATACTGTTACAATGTTTGACAGTCTTACCACATTGAATCCTCTCAGCTTTCTTATGAAATAGGTACCATTACAAATCCTACTTTAGATTTGAGGAGTTACATCTTTTTGTATTGTGTAGACACTCAATACTTTTTGTACTGTTTACATTTTCTGTTATAGAAAAGAGCAAATGGTAAACCAACCATTCATAAATAATATTAGGTCCAAATACACGAGATCAAGATTTGCCCATCTACCTTGGAGAAAGGAGGGTCCAGGGAAGTGGCGGTAAGCCGGTTTTTCCTCTGATGCATTTTATTATGTAATTGGCACTTTGTTAAGCCCATCAAATACCTTGGTGATTGATTTTATAGTCCCTAACTAAAATACCAGGGACCTGTTTAAAAATAATGCTGAAATAGAATAAATGGGTTTCTTTTGTTTCAAAATTATTGTCAAATATTATTGCCTAGGAGATTGTGTGCCTCATCCTATATATATATATTTTTTAATTTAAATTTTATTTTTATATTCCCCATACAATTACAACCCCCTTATTTTGACTCCAATCCCTCCTTTCCCCACCCCCACCCCCCCATAGAGTGTCTCTGGTTCATAGTTGTTTGTTGATTTTTGATTCATCCTATATTTTTGGAAGAGTAAAGCTGTATTTCTAAGAAATAAGAGCCTACTTTTTGGTTTCTTGATTTTATGGGTTTGAGTTTAAAGCCATAAATGATACCATAATGAATTCTGCAGCTGTTAAGTATTCTGGGAGGAAGTCAGGGTGTTAAAAAGATAGGAAAACTGGGAAAGGAAAAATATCTACCTAAATATAAAATAGGAAATGTTAAGGTGATATGATGCTGCAGAAAATTTTAGAAAAGTTTTTCAATCTTTACCTGTGCCTTCTGTGTTAGAGAGTCACTTATGAAGTAAAATGTTCAGTTACTCTATTGTCATATCTGATATTTTTGTATATTCTTATTCTCAGTGCATTATAGGTCAACATCATTGTAAATATATTTAGCATTATTTTGTCAGTTATAATAGTAGCTACCCACACGGTGCAGCAGACCTCTCCCGACTCACCCGCTGCTCCTCTCAGCAGTTTTTTCAGTCTGTCTGCCTGTTCTGCTCCCAACTCTGTCTCTGGTGAATCTGCTCATCCCCTGCACCGCTGGTCTATACCCCAGTTCTTGTATGCATAAATAAATGATTCCCTATATTCTCCAGTATGGCTTAAATAAATTTAGAGACTACAGTAATAATAGAATATATTTCTGGTTTATTGTATATATGATCTATATCTTTATGAAAGTTGTTTGGAGATAACTTTAAAAATCTATCTAACATGTAAGAAACAAAAGAAACTGGAAGGAGATTATAATGAAAGCTGTATCCTAATAAGTAAAGAAAATGAATAACAAGTATAGAAAGATAATACAGACCATTCAGGTCCCCTCAAATTTGCTTGTGTTCTGTACCGTTTATTAACTGTTAACTATCTTAAGATTATCCATTCACTATAAATAACATTATATTTAAGCAATAACTTTCATCAAATTTTTATCAATTCAGAACAATTCCACAATTATTATCTAGTTGATCCACCCAAATTTCTCTTGAAGATTGGAAAGTGCTCTTAGTTCTTTGCTATAATAGACATAAAATTATCATTATTAATAATTCTAAACCTTAGTTTTAAAAAACAAAAGAGAACCCACCTATAACTTTACCATATATTTTTTAAAATACCTTCCAAACCTTTGACCATAGTGGAATTCATATGTAGCATAGGCAGGAAGATATAATCTGGTTCATGTGCTCAATAAATAGTTCCTATGTGCCCATAACTTTCTGGTAGGATTCCAGAAGAATAAATGCATGCTTCTGCTTTCATGGAACTTACTTTCTAGTAGGTAAAAAATACTTATTATGTTTTGTATTTATTTTTAGGTCTGCTTATTATGTTAATATTAAGTTAATATTATGTTAATATATTATTGTGGTAGCCAAGGATTGTACTTCGAAAAAGAAATAAAGAAGACAAGAGGATACTGAGTGAAAGGAGCGTCTATTTTATAAAATGTAGTCAAAGAGAACCCACCTATAATTTTACCCAACTATAATTTCTTCTCTAATGAAATATTTGAGTAAGAACCTAAGTGAAGAGAGAGTGTGAATCATATGATTTTGAGGGTAGAGTCTCTTCAGGTAGGGAAAATCATGTGCAAATATCCTGAGGTTGATATTTCCATGAAAAATTAAGGAAATCTAAATGGTTGGAAAGAATTGCAATTTCAGGTTAAAAACAACATTAAAGAGAACTATTTACCTGTTTGCTGACCACCAGAACCTTGATTCAAGTATTTATCTATAAAAATATTTAAAGGGGATTTTAACTTGGACTTTCTAAAGACTTTAAAATATTTGGAGAATGATTAAACCCATACCTTGTGAGACTTATCTAAATTCTGTTAAATCCTCCAAATTATAAATGGGTATATAGTAGGTTCTTTTTTCCTTATAAAGGATTTATTGCTCTTAGAGATTATGTACAAGAAAATAATTTCTGTGATAATTTACAGGGCATGTGTCCAGGCAACAAAGAAGATTACAGTGTCTTTCTAGCTGACATGGAAATGGTTAAAAGAAAACCAGTTTATATGAAGGGACTGCAGAGAGTTTGCAGTGGTGTGATGGCAAGACAGTGGACTGTCGCTGCTAATTCTAGTACAGAGATCAAATAAACCAGATAGGAGGAAGCACTTCTGAGCAGATATGGACTGAGAATTTTAGTGACTAAATGACTTAAGCTTGATTGCTGAGGAAGGTAGCATAACCCCATGAAATCATAGGTTCCCTGGGGAGGAAAATGGAGGAATAAGGAAGGGAATCATTAAAAATTAAATGAGTTTATCTAATGAAAAATATGAGCTAGTAATACCCAAAAGAGACTGTTGAACCTTAATATATATATTAATCTACTGAGGAGAAATAGGAACTTGAGACAAGTGACATCATCTTTGGATTTTAAAGGTGCATTTTTTTGGGTGTTTGCAACTGAGTTATAGTGTGCAAATTTCAACTCTTGCCGGATTAGTATATTTGGCATATTACATAGAAAAAGACTTACTGTAAAGCATGCAAAGAGTCCTGAGTCCAAACTGATGAATTTGTAGCTTTTAAACCACAAACAATCCTCAAGAGAAGAGGCATGAAACTTCTACAACTCTTCGTTATTTTTATGTCTCTACAATTTCCATTCCCACCATACTGTGGTCAAATTATGGTTCACATTCCTCCCAGGGCACCCCTAATGCATCCCTGTAAATCCTTCAGTTTCTGCGATTTAGCTAGGTCCACCTTGGTTGCCTTGCTTGTCTAGTGTCTGCCCCAAATCACCAGATCTTTTAGATGGCCTCCTACATAACTTGAGCTTTTCCCAACCAGTGTCAATATATCATCCATGAACCTGCCTTCCCTCTCAAAGCATGATCTAACATTTTAAAAATAAAGCCCATGTCTGAAATCATGAGCTCATATTCATCCTCTGTCTGGGACATCTACTCTCATGTTATACATGGTTACTCCCTGCATTCCCTTCTTGCTTCAAGGGCTGATAAATTATTTGCCATAAATAGGTCTCTGTTCCTCTGGGAGGATGTTCTAAGTCCATTACTGCTTTTCCTGCATTCACCCCCGCCCCCCAGTCATGGACAGAAATCTTCTCAGAGTGTAGTGTAAGTGATAGATCATACTTCATTGATTCAGTTATAAGGTATGACTTGGTTTGGTAGCAGCTAACAATCTGCTTTACATTATTCAGAGTAAATAACATTAACTTCTGCATCAAATTTAGTGGTTTTTTTCTCGCTGCTGTCTGAAGCAGGTTGAGTGGGTCTCTTCAAAGCAGCTATTCAGGAATTCCATCTCCTTCCATTACTGTGATTACAGCACTTCAGAATCCTTTGGACCTTTATCTCCTAGATAAGGAGTGTGTTCAAAAGACATTTTGGGAAGCAGCATACATCAATTCCATCCACCTGCACATGGACCTGCCTTCCTTTTCAAAAGATAGTGTAACTTGTAAAAGAAAGTGCATGTCTAAAGATAGGCTGTGGATTATACAGCAGCTCATGCATATAGGTGAGCACTTGTTTGCAATTTCTGTCCTTAGAAATCCATAGATCAGGTGGATTTTACATCTTCAGACATAGAACATACTAACTCATCCTGGAGGAGAGAATAAGAAATCCCAGGAAGTCACTGACCCAGCTCAAAATCCAGGAACTGAGGATTCTGTAGTTCTTTCCATCATCTTCAAATATGTTTTTCCTTATCCTATAAGATACAAACTAAAATAACGAGTCATCCCTCCATCTTCTCACCTACTGTACGTGACATACCACTGATCAGGCGCAGATAAATTTTGTATGGGGATAAAGAAAGGAAAGAAACCCTCAGAAGTTGTTGATCCATGACAATGCTGCAGTCCTGTGCATGAGGCACTGTGCTGTTTGGAATGCTGTGGAAAGTACTTGCTGGTCTCCAACTGTGTTCTTTAGGAAGGTTATCTTTTATCAGGTGTTTTTATACCCCTTTTCTTTCCCATTTGAAAGGATTTTTCTTCTCTTATTCTTAACCATAAATGAAATGATTATTGGTGTCTATATACCTAGTTTTTCAAACCTGTCTTGATTGCCAAAGTTGAGGGGTCCATCAGAAATGTAAATCTCAATCAGTCATGTTATTTACTGGTTTTTTTTTTTTTTGCATTTGGATTCTTTGTTATTTATATAACGTATTTTTCTTTTTCAAAAACTACAAACTACTTGGACTTCTGGACTGTTTACTTACAATCACTTCTTGTTTATTTGTTTGTTTCCTTACTCCCCACCTCTCAGTTTAATGAATAATCACTTGAGACTGGCCAAGACATTTTATTGAGTGGGAAGTCTCAATTTTAATATGATTGTTAGCACAGATTTAAAGATTAATTGGTTAAAACTTATTCCTCAAAGTCTCTTTCAATCTTACTCCTTACTGTTTGAAGTCCAAAATGGTTGACCAATTCTTACAGGCCTAATTAAAAGTCAGAGAAAAAAAATGGAAATGTTAGCTTCAATTCACATATCTTACTCAGAGGCTAAAGAGAATTCTCATGAAATCATTGTAGTTTGACATGCAGCCATTACCTCTGCCCCAGGAAGCATGCCTAAAACTGATAGAATTTGAAAGCGGAAGGTAGGTTATGTGCTGGGAAGATGGCATCAAAAGAAATTCCCTCCTTTGCTGTGGGGATGATAAACTGAGAAGTCCAGATATGTAGTACACTCAGAGAATTCTGTGACATGTGACAAAACCAGGGCACTTCTTGATTGCCAGTGTCAGATCTGACTAATAATAATAGAAGAAATGCAGAGGAATTTCAAGTTAATGGGGGGAAAGGTGCCATCTACCTGAGAAGTGGGAGCTCTGTATTTTTAATTTTCAGAAACTAAGTAATGGGGGTAAGAAAAAATACAATATCTAGTAAATTGAGTCCTTAGGGAAATTCTCTGCCACACAGTGAGAACAAATCTCCAGAACCCAACCACAAGGACGTGGAAGATCTTTTATTTCAATCACATACAGAATTAAAAATTCTCATCATAAAGAAGTTCAAAGAAATGGAGGGAAGCACAGAAAATCTGATCAAAGATATAAAAGAAAATACAGAAATATAAATAAATTTCCTAAGCAACAAAATCTGTGGACAGAAGGTTGAAACTGAGGGTTTAAATAATAATGAAGATACAAGATAAAAAGGTCAGTGAAAAAGATAAAGAAATTCTGAAGAAAAATAACGGAAGCAGAATAGATAAAATCAGTGACCATTAAGGTGATAAAGCACAAAGAATTCAGGTGAAAGAAAAAGATAAAAAGAAAATAAAATGAGGCAGCACTTTTATAATTGTTCTATTCCATGAGGAAAGGCATATAAGAATAATGAATATCCCTGGGGAAGAGAGAGAAAGAAGGGAAAAAAAGTAATTCATTTAAAGAAATTACAGAGGAATATTCCCTAGCCTGAAGAAGGAATTAAATATCCAAGTCCATGAACCTGAACAGGGTTCCTAAACAGAATACCTTAATTGGGGTACCTAAACAGTATGACACCTACATAAAGAAACATAATAGTGACACTTCCAAGAATTTAAAACAATTTAAGACAAAGGGGCTAGGGGAAAGAAGCAGATAACCTCAATGTAACCTTCATCAAGCTTACATATGAATCTGATGAAACACTTGGGCAAAGAGAATTGAACAATGTAATCAAAACACTTAACAATAAAAACAGCCAGGCAAAATTATTCTGTCCTGCAAGACTCTCCTTCAGATATGTGGTAGAAATAAAAGTGTTCTTGGACAAACAAAAGCTGATGAGTTAGCAAATTCTGTTCTTCCTCTGCAGGAAATTTTGAAAGGAGCTCTAGTATCTAAATCAATGAGAAGAATATCCACAAAGAACAGTGTAAGGTAATAGAACCACAAATTAAGGTCAAAATGGCAGTAGCAGACCTTCATATATCAATAATCAACTCTAATGTAGGGACTGAATTCACCAATTAAAAGAGTCTGATTGTATTAAAAAGCAGAATTCAACTTTCTGCTGTTGACAGGAAATGCACCTGAGCTCCAAAAATAGACATAAGCATAGAGAAAAGGGTTGGAAAAGAATCCAACAATCAAATGTGACCTAAAGAAAGGTGGGGCAACCTTATTTATATCAGATAAAATAGATTTTCAACTAAACAATGTAACAAGAGATAGGATGGACAATATATAATAATTGAGGAGACAATATGTCAAGAAGACACAACACTCGTCAATATATACACATCAAATGAAGGAGCTTCAAAATATATAAGGCAGACACTATCAAATCTGAACAAACTTTGGAAAAATACATTCATGACAGGGAACTTCAAAACCCCACTTTTACCAATGGACTGATCAACTAAAGAGAAAATAAATAAAAACACAATAGCCTTGAACAAAGAATTAGACCACATGGGCTTAATAGCCAGTTAGAGGGCACAAACTTCCAAAAAGCTGAATACACATTCTTCTCTAATACACATGGAAAATTCTCTAAAATTGACCACACATTGGGTCACAAAGCAAGTATCAACAAATTCATAAAGATCAAAATTATACCATGCATCTTCTATGATCATAAAGGTTCCAAGCTGTAAAGTCAACCCCAACAAGAAAATAGGGAAAAACTCTAATATGTGGAGACTGAACAACAACCCACTACTAAATGGCAATTGGGTTAATGAGGAAATCAAGGAAGTTAAAAAACATGTTGAGACAAATGCAGTGAGAACACAACCTTCCGGAACTTATAGGACACAGCAAAAGCAGTACTACGGGGAGGTTTATAGCAGTATTGGTGCTTCAATCAACAACAAAACAAGAACTAAAATAAATTTTCTCCTACTTTAGGGAACTGGAAAAAGGTGGATAAACAAACCCAAAAGCTTGTAGAAGGAAGGGAATAATAAAAGCAGAGCAGATAAATAAAATAGAAATAAAAAAGATGGTCCAAAAGATTAATGAAACCAATAGCTAGTTTGTTTAAAATTTAAAAAAAAATAGCCAAACTTCTAAGGTCACAAGGAAAAGAAGGGAGAAAACTCAAACAGGATCAGAAGTGAAAGAGGAAAATTTAAACAGACATCTCAGATCTAATATTTTTTTTTCTTTGAGGCATTTTTAATATTAAAGTAATACTACTTTATAACATATTTCAGGTACAGTCTTACAAGTCAATACTTGTATATACTACATTATGATCACCACCAAATTTATTTTTAATCTCTTATTAGATGAACATAATCGACTTGTGTAATAAGTTTTATAGAGGAATACAATTTGCTAATTTGACTGGCATTTTAACTTTTTTGATTCCTGGTGAAGGTGAAGAATTTCTCCTTGTATTTGTTTTATTTCCTATTTTTACTTATGTGATTTTTATGCTGATAAAATGTACAAATATATTTGTAGTTTATCATTTTCCTGTAAAATTTATAGTTCTTTATACATTTAAATTAATAAATTCAGTTTCTTATTACAATTGCCTCTTAACTACAAGTGACCACATCTGCATATACTGTTTTAAGAATCCAAGTTTTGTAACATCTTCATACTGTAGAAAGTATTTTTATACATTTATCCCAAACAGCTAGTTCAAACCATCACAGCTCTACTCAAATCAGAATGTTTCATTTTACTCCTACCCTTAGCAGGTAACCTGACATCTTCATAGATTGAAACTTTCAAATTCCTTCCTGTCTCACTCCACCACCCTTCCCGCCATCACATAGATGTCAGTCTGAATCTATGTATGTCCCTATCTCTTTTGCACCCCCTTCCTGTGAACAGAATTGTCCTTCCACCTGGATCCCATCATCTGTCACCTCCTTAGTATCTTCAGTCTGACTGTAATGTCCCATTTGCCTCTATATGTTTCTTTTTGTTGCTAATTTTCCTGTGCATATAAGCTAGTAAAATTTCCATCTACCTAAGATAAAAACAATCACCCTACCCCCTGCATACACGTGTGCACCCTGCAAACCCTTCCTTGAGCTATTCTTAATACTGTGACACAAGGATCCCTGATCAGGTCCAACTGTAAGCATTTACTGAGCACTCTGGTATTGGCACTGCTTTTATTTCTGGAACCACACAGATAAATATGTCACCTACTTTTGGAGAAGTTTTAGAGCTTCTGTGACTTACAGATCTGGAAGTGATTGACACAAGTGCTTTAATTTTTTTTTTTTTTAAGATTTATTTATTCATGCATACAAGAGCTAGGTTACGGGTCAGAGATGGGGGGTGGTGAGAAGATTCACCAGAGGCAGAGGGGAACAGAACAGGCAGATTGACTGAAATACACTGCTGAGGGGAGCAGCGGGTGAATCAGGAGAGGTCTGCTGCACCATGTGGGTTGCTCCCTGGCCAGCAGGGGATCTGTAGAGGCTGCGAATTGCTTCATAGTGCGGTGTTTAACCCCTTGTGCCACCAGGGAGGCCCCAACATGAGTGCTTTTAATGGTACTTAATTCTGTTGGGGACAGTTTCTTTTAATTTTGTTGGGATATCTTTGAATAGAGGAGGAAATGACTCCTCTCAACTCTACAAGGGACTAAAAATGCCAGTTAGCGAACAGATGTTATCTCTTCTCTTTCCCTCATTCTCAAGATTCTGAAAAGCATAGTGCATGGTTGTCATATCCACTGTGATTGAACTACTCTTTTCTGAACTAAAATGACAACAAAGGTTTTATGAAATTTTCTTTCCTGAGATCCCGTCCCCCCCTGCATTTCAATGTTGCTCTTCCCCATTATTTTGTTATTCCTACTCCCTGAGATTTATGGATTTCTTACCAATTTATTCTATGCCTTGTTTTCTCTTTTTTCTTTTCCTGGCATATTTTGCCACCAACTATGACTTCTACTCTCACATTTTAAGGTATTGAGGAAAAATAGCTTAAAGATTGATTTAATCCAAAAATAAGTTTTAAGAAAACTGAAGAAAATAGAACCTAAGTATCATTTACAAAATTTCATGTTCAATAAGAGCTAGAAACATCCTGAACTCACCCTGCATTTCCTAACTACAAAACCCGTCCAAGTGTTTCTGTGTAGTCCTTATGAAAATGAGTTTTGGAACCATTCCACTCCAGCATGTTCTGGGATGTTATATCAGGAATATTTAAGTAGGTCCTCCAATAAAGTTCTCTCTTGTTTAACATGATTAAAATTAAAAATTTAGGAATAAAATTTTCCCTGGATGCCATGATGATTCAGAGATTAAATTCTCAATATAAGTGAGTAACTAAAAATGATCAGTGGGCAACATGGGAAAAGAAATAGTTAAAAAAATAAACTTACATTGTTCAGTGTTACAAATGCATGCATATATACAAACATACATGGATATGTGTGTATAAAATATTTACAACGCTATACAAACCTATTGCATTTCTACAACTTGTACTTTTATGTGCTTAATGTCATGTATAGTTTTGTACAGAGTAGATCTTTTGCAGAAACCTTTTGAGGTTTTACATAGTAGGGTCTTGGGAAAGGGCAACTTGCCACAGCCTTGACGATGTCCTTCAGCTGGTCTGTGTGCTGTTGGTACCTGCCATGCACTCCTTTTTTTTTTTTTTTTTAAGATTTATTTATGTATACATACAAGAACTGGGACGCAGGCCAGAGTTGTGGGGGATGAGAGGATTCACCAGAGGCAGAGTTGGGAGCAGAACAGTCAGATTGACTGAAATACACTGCTAAGGGGAGCAGTGGGCGAGTCAGGAGAGGTCTGCTGTGCCATGTGGGTAGCTCCTTAGTTGGGGATCCAACACGTGCTGCAGTGGCTGCAGACAGTTTCATAGGTTGTGTCTTAACCCCTTGCGCTGCTAGGGAGGCCCCTGCCATGCACTTCTGTTGCTCCTGGCTGATTTGCCAAGGGATCTCCCTTGGGCCCATGACTCTTCAGGTAATGACCACTTGAAGAGGTGACTCAAGCTTTATTTCTATTGTACTTACTGTCTGTACTTACTTACTCAGGGTAGGAGTAAACTGAGTGCCAGGTATTTTTGGACTTTTGTGTTTAGGTAGCCAATTTGGGACCCCAGTGTTGGTGATCATATAGCCCAGGGCTAGCTGAGATCTATTTTGTCAGTGTGTGCAAGGGAGGAAGAGTAGGATGGAACTGAGAATCTTCTGCTTCTGTCCTCTGTAGAAGGATTGGAGTCCACTGGAACAATGATAAGTAGGGCTTGTAATATGTGTATGGCATGCATATACATGAGTGATTTGAGTTGTTTGGGAAAGTAACCTTATCTATTTGAATGCATTATTTAAATTTTTGATTATTTTAGGCCTCTAACTTTTAAATACATTTTCAGAAAAGCAAACATATGTTAGTAGAAGACTTTTGCTGAATATGGATAAAACAAAACAAAACAACCCTGAAAGAATGTAAAATAAAAATGTAGCAGTTTGTATCTGAGAAATGCTTATTTTCATATTTTATTCTTTCTGTTTCCCTGCATTTAAAAAAATAATCATCAAGAATTATTTGTATAATCAGAAGACATCATAAATATGAAACTTAAATCTACTTGTGCTAGAGTTTGTAGCTTTCAATCTGAAATACCTGGTAATTAATTGATTTTTTATTGTTGGTACTAATTATTACAAGGATTTAATCTTTACTTATTACTAAAATTTGTTTTGCTAGTCTTCTTTAACTAGTCAGTTGCTGAATTTTTGCATGATTTGTTTTTTAAATAAAAATTTTATAGGCAAATACTTTGGGTGTTACTCAATCAGAACCTTTATTCCATCGCATTCTCAGGCTGTTAACCAAAGAATGAAATCATGATGAGATCATTAAAAGAGGCAATTTGCTGCTTTAGAAACCATTCCACACACTACTTAAGAAAGACTCTCATCTATGCCAATGAAATTACAATGACTAAGAGTTTTTAACATTGGTATTATTGTGGTGTATCAAAGTCCCTCTCTAATATAACATGTCAGCATTTGAGCATAATTTATAAATTTGCTTTTGTCAGAGAATTTATTGTCTTCATTTACCAGAATGGGAAAAAAAAAGAATTAAAGTTAAATGATTTACCCAAGCACATACATCATTATTTCAAACATCTGGACATGGAAATCTAGTCTCTGACATCCAATTAAGTGCTCTACTCATTATAGCTAATATCCCATCAACTATGCTGTTTTCTTAAAATAATCCTGATATAATTAATTTGTTTAAAATATGCTCTGTAACAATTACTGTAACTTAGCATTATTTGTAAACTTTAATTTGAATTTTGAAAATTATTAAAATCTTTAGAGAGGTCATGAGAAAGTTAGGAAATAGGTATCATGTAATGCTAAATTTGAAAATACTTGAAATGAAAAAAATTTTTTTAATCTTTTTATTTATTTATTTTTTTTTATAGAGGCATGTTTTATTTATTTATTTTGTTTGTTTGTTTGTTTTGTTTATACAAGCACTGGGTACAGTCAGAAGCGCAGGGGAGGGTGAGAGAATTCACCAGAGCCAGAGCGGGGAGCAGAGCAGGCAGAAGGACCGAAGTACACTGCTGAGGGGAGCAGCGGGCGGCAGGAGAGGTCTGCGCGCCATGTGGGATCCTCCGCCGGTGGCTGGGAAGCAGCCGGGGATCGAACCGGCGCCACAGAGGCCGTGGGCAGCTTTGCAACCCAGCGCTCAACCGCTGCGCCACCGGGGAGGCCCGAAATGAAAAATTTTTTTATGAAATTTATTTCAGATTTTAATTCCAATTGATCCTGATTTCTCAAATTTTGAAACTAAAGAGACAGATGCAGAATAAGTTTTTCCTAAACATTTTGTTTGCTTCTGATTTGAGCTGTTATTGCTGTGAACTTTCTTCTGTATATATTTGTTCCATTTTGTTTAAGTCTTGAAAACATGAGGAAAGTAAAAAATGGAGCATTTTAATATTCTTAAATTTGTGGGTGAAGTTTGGGATAATGGAGGTCTTATTTTATATTTGGTTTGGGTTACTTTGTTTACTTTTAGTTTTAATAATATGTGAAACAAGACAAAACTCTCTAGTGTATAAGCCAGTTTATTTTATTGTGCTCTGTTTAGTTATTTAAGAAAAAAAGTTATAGAAGTGTAATTGTTGCCATCTGTTGTATTTGAAGTAAAATCTAGCCCAAAAGTCAAAAAAGTCATGGCAACAACTTATAAAAACAACTGCAATAATATCAACTCACTATGGTTACTGGTAAAACTTTATTTTTCTCCCAAATGAAGTAAGTTTCCTTAGAGGATTATTTTAACATTTGATTTATATCATTATTAAATTTGCCTCCAAAATCATCAAAGTCTCTAATAACACTGTTACTTAACTCTCTGCCTGATAGGAGATTAGCAGATTTTCCTGTCACTCTGACTCAGACCTCATCAAAACTTGCTCTTTGAAGCATATTATTTTCAAGAACATTTTAGTATGTGATATTAAAGAAAAATATGTGTACATATGTTTATAAACTTTCCCATAGTATTACATGGCTACTGTTATTGGCAAATATAAAAAACATGCAAATGTAGTCATTGTGTCTTACAATAATTTTTCACATAATACTATTTAAGACTTTTCCTTGGTCATGTTTTCCTTTAGAAATTGTACGTTGTAAAACATTAGGTGGTCTTCAAGATAGACATGTCTTACACAAGATTTTCCTCTCTTGAGAGAACAAAGGCATAATAATGGCTTCCTTTGAAATCTGCAGGGTAATATTTAAAGAAATCCATTGGAATTGCCAGTGTATTTACTCATATTTTGATTTTCCAAAAAGAGAACTCCAGATACTGTACCAAAAAATGGGGGTGGGGTGGGGTGGCTGGGCTTCATCTATACATAATATACTTTAAAGCATAGATTTAACAATTCTAAATATTTTTCAAGAGAAAAAAAATCAGAATTATTGTGAATAAGAATGTAGCATATTTTAGAGAAATTAATAAAATTGCTGTCATTTATTTTGCTGTACTTTTATTATAGAAGTAAAATAATCAAGTTAAAAAATAGTTTAAAGTATTGATATAAAATTAACAATGGCTACTTTGACTACCTAAGAAAGTATTGATTTAAAAAGAAGAAAATAAATTTGATATTGGGGTTTTTATTTAGAACAATATCTTGTGTAAATCTGTTTCAAATATTGGTAAAATCTGAGTTAATGTGATTTAAGTACTGTTAGGGTTTGTATATGTATATCCCTATTTGGTAGAGAATAAAATGTATAAAAGAAAAACGTATTCATTTACTTTACACATATCTTGCTTACATATTGGGTATCAGGCAACATGTTAGGTATCTTGTGGACTTTAAGGAGTTTATAGGCAACATTTGATGGGGATGATAACATACATTCATATCATCGCATTACTTACATATCCTTATTACCAGGTCAACATAAGTCTAGAAGTAAGTGGGATTGTATTATTAACATAAACATTATTCCTTTATATTCCCCATCACAAAAATTCTTTTTTCTAGTTAATTTTAGGATTCCTTACATGGCACTCAAATGTGTTTAGAATTGGATGTTTTAGGTACAGTAACCACTTGAAAATTTTTCTTTCTCTGTTCCTTTTCTTCTGAAAACATTTTGGTTATACCTACTTTTAATAGCTGATATGCAACCTACCTGAGCTACTGGGTGCCATAAAAAGGTGTGTGTGGTGTGTGTGTGTACACATGTGCGTGAAACTTATTGCTGCTTTCTATTCTCAAAGACACTCTATTCTCTTAAGATTAAATTCTCAAAGACACTTTTTCTGCTGTGGGATCTTCTGAACCCCCTGCTCTCACCCTTTCCTTCCACCAAACTCCAAGTAGCAAACCCATTGATGCCGGGGCATTTTCCTTGTTTCAGCCAAACATGTTATTTAATCACCTATAAAAACATCCAGTGCTGAAGGGACATGTCAGCTGAAACTGCTGGGAGAATTGATATTCTTCAGGCTCTATACTTATTTTGTGTAACCTGACATATGGAAAATTCTCTCTACTATTATGGGAGATGTAACATTAATATTCAGAATTTAGTGAAATAGTCATTTATTTTTGCTTGCCAGTAGCTCTTTCTCACTGGGATTCAGATATAAATCCCCAGGAATAGGAAAGGAAGATTCTATCAAAACCACTCAATCCTTTAATAATGAGGGTGTTGCTATTGGAACAATCTTGTGTGTCTGTCCTTATTTCCCTTAAAGACTTTCCCACAGTTTATTGTCTTTATGCTGGATAAATTACTTGTACTCTGCCTCACCTATCCTGAACTTGTCTAAATCCTAAAATGAGAACAATTTAGAAACAGCTGGGCTGACTGTAACATAAGAGAATATAGACAAGGAGCTATAGGACTTCAGCAGAGCCCTATAGCTGAAATTTAAGGCATTTAAGAGAACCTGTATTCAAGGACCCACAGGTTCATATGACTGTAATTGGTAGTAGTGTGGGAACTTATTCGATAGCTTTATGGTTAAGAGAAAATTTAAAATGTAAAGACAGACAGAATTTTCATAAACTGAGTGGAGAAGAAAAGAGGTAGAAGTGTAAAGTGCAGAAGTTAGCTGTGTAAGCTAAGAAAATTAAGCCTTTAAATAACAAAATTAAACTATATTATAAATCATGATATCATCTGAGCTAATCTAATGAATGCAATTTAAATTCCTAAAGGAGGCCTGGAGATTGAGTCTTAAAAATTGAAGAACTGAGAATAGAGTTTATTCTCATTAAAAAAAAAAAAGTAATAGTCTAGGTAGTAAAGAAGGAATGCTTTATGAGCTAGAGAAAATTAAATCTACACATTGACGGGTATCCCTCAGAGAAGGAAAATATTAATTAAAAGAGACAAAATCTAGGGAAATTTTTGAATTGGGAGAGCAGAAAAAACATCCAATAGCATTTAGACTTTTTGGTTGCAAATCTGATATCAACCAACAAAAAATGTTTTATTTGTACAACAAATTAAATCAAAAAAGAGTGAAACAACATCCATAGTTTTAAGAGAAAATTAGTGATGTAGGTTTAATTCTCAGTCCAACTGAATTGGTATTCATTTGCATTAAATAGTACTTGTTTTTAAAAACATTAGTCATGAAATTTAGAATGAAAGTAAAGTGAAGTTTAAGCAATTGTAAATATGTACAAAATTCAACTGTGATAAGATTGCTAAAAATGTGAAATACCCTGAAAAATAGCAACAATAATTGTCTAAAATTTCAGATGATATTCATAGCATAGCAGGGGATTAGAAGAAATAATGAACAGAGAACTTGTGCAAGAATAAAAATAGCTAATAAAATATTAAATAGTCAAATATTTAATTCAAAAATTAGAAAACAGAACATGTAATTTTTGTAATCATAAAGTTATAAATGAATAACTAGAGAGATTATGCTACATGAAATAGGTGAGGAGAAAGATCATACTGAATGTTGTCACTTATATATAGAAAATAGAGGGAAAAAAATGATCAAAATAAACTGTAAAACCATCCCTTGAACTCTGACCATAGAACTGAAGCACCCAGAATGGGAAGAGGAGGGTATGTGTGAGATAAGGGTGCTTTTGTGGTAGGTGCACTATAATGACTACCCCTGAACGGAGGGCTCCTATACTTCCAAAATAACAGGGATGTAAACTAATGGTACTTTAATAAAATAACTAAAATAGAGCAAAACAAAAATTGAAAAAAAATATACAGAATTCTAACTAATCAAACTTAAAAGTTCACACCTCTGAGAACTGACATAAGCTGGTTAAACTTAAAATCAAATATAGCAGCTATAAGATCATCACCATTTTTATAATATTTATTGCAAATTAGTTACTGAGTACCTATTTTATACCAAGTAGTTCTAGAATTCTAGAAGTAAAAGATCTCTCTCTCTCTCTCTTTCTCCCCCCCCTCCCCTCCCTCTCTGGGCCTCCCTCCCACCCTCTCCTTCTGTTTCTCCTTCCTTTCCTCCCTCCCTCTGGAAAAAGGAAAGAGGAATGGAAATACAAGATGCAACTATAAGTTAAATGGTCTGAAAGCTTTTGCTAAGAATGTGACATTAGGGCAAACACTTGAGGAAGACAAGACACTGTCAGTTGGCAGATAGGTTTTAAATACAGATTTCAAAGAATTTGTTTTCACCTTAGATATGGGAGTAAAATAAAAGATGTTGCCCAGGTTTTGACCTGAGCAATTGGGTGGTAGAGTATCTGTCACTGAGATGGGAAAAGTGAAGGGTGGAAAGTTTTTTTGGGAAAAATGAATTTAGTTTGGATACGTTGAGTTTCAGGTATTGAGTAAGCAGTTGGATATGAGACTAGTTTTCAAATAGATTAATAAATGAAAATGTTAAATAAATCACATTATATTATGTGTTTTAATCACATGAACTTTGGAAAAAATCCTACGTGACAAATTGTAACTATCAGAAACAGCATCTGGATAGACTTGGATATGCCTATCAATATTGATATTTCTGTCTATCAAGTGTGAACCTTGAGAATGATATCCTATTTTTGGCTAGCATTTCTTCAGTTACAATTGAAATTAGGGTTTTATCATATTTGGTGTGCATCTATATTTCTATTGTGAATTAGTTCCTCCTATCATTTATACATTTTTCTAAGGCTTATTTATAGATTAGGAATCCTCTTAATATATTGTGCTTTATCATTTTGCTCTGATTATTTTGCTAATATACACTCTTTACACAATTATCAAATCTCAGAAATTTGACCCAGAATTTTAAATAAAAATGTTGATTATTTGGCTGTTTCTCTTTTAATATTGAAGTAAAGAGAAAAGACAGGGTAAGACAGCAATACTTTTTTAGCTTCATACTTCTCTAATTTATATCCTCACATTTTTTAAAATAATCTTTCTATTTTAACATCAATTCCCCTGTAATGTAAAGATTGGGATCATTGGAGATTGAGGCCTGTAGCGTTACTGTGGATAATTGATAGTTACAATTTATCATCTGGGGTTTTGCTAGATAACAAGTACCAACAAAGGATGGCCCAAGGGAACTGTGAGAATCTTTCAAGGATTTTCTGAAAACCATGACCCCAGGATGACTCTAAGATGAATCCTGGAGAGCACTATAAGTAACCTGTGGACTGGAATGTGAATTGGTAACAGAGAAGCCTCAAAGAAATTTTGAGAAACGCCATTCTTTTGCTTGATCTTCACCACGGGTAGCTCTTGCCTCATTGTGAAGCTAACATTTTAGTATCACCACATGGAATGTATTCTGTGTTTAATTCAGTTTGGAAGGGGTTCTGAAATCCAGCATACCTCTTCTCTGACTTACTGTTCCTGTCCTTCTATCCAGTATCCTTCTCTCTGACATTCCCTCCTTCCTCTTCTCTCTATTCTCCTTCCCCTGCTCAATCCCTCTCCTTCTCTTAAGTGATTTGTCTTTCTTTTTACTACCATAATATCTTTGTCATCTCCGTGGTCTTAGTTTAATTGTTCATTTATTTCTGAACTTATCATTATTTCCTTTTGTGTTTCTTTAGCTTTACTCTGTTCTTTTATCAAATTCTTTAAGTTGGATTATTCATGACATTATCAGTCTTTCCTCTTTAAATATAAGCTCTTTGACGGTACATTTCACCCTCCATTGTCCCTTTTAGTTGTATCTAACAAGTTTTACATGTAATTTTTGCATTATATGTCAGTTATAGGTGTGTGGCTATTTCCTTTATAATTTCTTTATTGATTTCTTAGCAAAAATGTGTTTTAAAAATTCTTAAATAAAAATATAATTTTATTTTATTGACAATGATTTCTAACTGAAGTACATTCTGTTCTGAGGATGTGTTCTGTGTTAGACCAACACTTTAAATTTTATTAAGACCAGTTTATAGTCTTTTCTGTCTTCAACTTAGCAGAATGTATTACTTAATTTCTGGTGTAAAACTATATAATCTTATTAAAGCTTAATTGTGTTTAAATATTATGCATTTGATTTTATTGATCTGAGGAGATACATACTTCTGACTTACATTCTTTATAAATAACATGAATTACAAATAGCTTCTCCTACACACTGAATTTGTACTATCAGTTACTGTGTATTTTATATTTGGAGAAAATCTGTTTAGTTTAAACCAAATATACTTTGTCTATTTTTTTAAATATTATTTTATTTATGCAAGAATGGGGGTACAGGTTAGAGGTGCAGGAGGGTGAGAGAATTCACCAGAGACAGAGCGGGGAGCAGAACAGGCAGATGGATCAAAGACACTGCTGAGGGGAGCAACGGCACAGCTTTCAACCCGCTGCACCATCTGGGAGGCACTACTTTGTCTATTTTTGATAGAATTTTAATTTCATTTTATTTCTTTATGCATTTAAAAATGTAAATATTTTATATTCAGTATTACGTTCTGGGTTATGTGTACAAATCTGCTTTTTCTTTTTTCTCCTTACTGAGTCTCTCTGCTTGTTTCCTGTATATTTATATGTGAGAGGATCAAGGGTGCAAGAGGGAAATGAGAACTTGGTTGAGGTTATGTTTTGCTAATGAGAATTAAGTATATATTTTTCTGTAAGGTGCTTGTGTATTAACAATCTTAGGCTATCTTAAATTTATTTTTTTTGAATGATGTGATAAACTGGAGCTTAAATTTAATTTGGTAAACAAAGAGAGACAAGAAATATAAATGTGAGGATGACCATGGTTAAATTTCTGGTGTGGTATCTCAGTAAAAAAAAATAACAGTACAAAACACAACAAAGCAAAACCAGACAATTATAAATCAGAGACCCTGCAGGGGAGGAGGGAGAGGAATCAGAGGGAGGGAGGGAGGAGCACAGGGGAATGTGGTGATGGTGCATGGGTGCCTTGGGGAAGGAAATTCTATGGGGACTCAACCTGAGGGGGTGGGGGAAGCAAAAGTTGTTCAAAAAATAAAATAAAAATAAATAAAATTTCTGGTGTGGGGAGAGTGAGTTAAATGATCTAGGTAAATAGTTGGAAGTTGGGGATCAATAAGGATATTATTGCAGTCACCCTTGAGAGGGGTAAGGTATACTGGTATATTCTGATGGTAAGGAACTATACAATGAGTCATAGTGATAGTAGATATTTACAATTAATATTGACAGAAGTAGAAATGAAAATAATAAAGAATACAATTGGTCAAAGACCCATATCTTTTTCAAGAGGCACTTTTATTCATTGCTATAAAAATAATTATCTGCCAAATTTCCTACCTAGAAATGAACTATAAGTACAAAAGTACAAAAGTAAAAAGAAGTAAAAAAGTACACCACTTTTCAGCAATTCCACTTTTAGTATTAACAATGAAATATTCGTACAAGCATGTAAAAGGGTAGGAACAAAGGTTTGCATTGCAGCTTACTTTCTAGCTAGCAAATTGGAAAAAACATTATATATTCCACAAAATAGAATGGAGTTACTAAAAATGAAGATATAGATACACAAATTTGGATTTGGGAAAAAGTCACATAATAGTACATAAAATATACCATTAAAAATAAAATGTGTGCATATATAGAATATATCCAAATATATTATGAATAATATCACAATACTTAGTGCATTTTTTTCTATTGCCTTATTTTTGATATGTGGATGTATTATATTTGAAATTATGGTGGTGTCATTAATACACACTTCAGCAAAGCTAGTATTGGTACTGGTTTACTGCAAAAGGAATGAATTTAGGTGTTGTTTAACATTGTGTTTGAAAGTCCATTTGGATATATCTAAATACCAGAAAGGGTCTGACTATGTAGAATTTAACATGAAGTGACTTTCTTTTTTAAAATTTAAGCTCAAATAGCTCATGACATTTTTCCCCCCAATATTAAAATAAATAAAACATTTCTGGGAAATTTGGCATTAAATTTTTAATGCTTTATTCAAAGAATGAAAAAAACTCATGTGGTAGTATTTATCAACCTCTTTCCTTTCACAGGATCATATTATATATAATTATATAATTATACAATTATAGTTATCAGATATTTGAAATTGCTTATGAATTGCTAGACCATATATATTAAATCAATATATATTGAAAAATTAAGTAATAATTCTGTTGGTCACTGCTGATAACCAAAATATATAAGAGGGTGCTTTAATTAAAGTCTACAGTTGTTAAAAAATCCTATCACTATTACTTCCTAGAATATCACTTTCCAAGGCAATCTTTGAAAAACCCATTATTTTGTCATTTTTGGTCACCTTCGAGTTTTTGACTTTATAAAACTCCAATTAGCTTCTTTTATAAACAAGCCAGCATCTTTTATTTATAATAATGTGGGAATTCATTTAATTATAATTCATGCAAGAATTGCTAAATCATATTGACAAAGGTGTTTTCAGTTTCACAGGCAGGAAAATTGTTCAAAAATCTAAGCCAACTAAAATGGAAATAAAAACTAACTATTTTTGAAACTAATCTATGTGTGTACTAGAGCTAAAATCTATCCCCTCCTCTACATTCTCCTACTAGTTAGCCCTAGCTTTTCCCCCTATGTTATTGCCTCATATTGCTGTTCCTATTCTCAGTGTCTCCTCATTTTAATTTCTCCTCCACATTGTCTCTACAGGACGTTAATTCTTTAAATGTTTTGCTTAGAAAATGTCACTCTTACTCCTGATAGGCTTAACACTTGCATGGGAAGCAAGACTGTCTACATTTTGGCCTCATCCCACTTTTTGTCTTCATTTCCTTTTATGCTTCCAAACATGCCCAACAATTTAGTACCCATAGTTCCTGGAGGGCATGAAATATATTTTCTTGTCTTCTGCTTTTATATAAGTGCAGGGAATTTCTTTTCCATACCTTCCTTGCCTTCTCAAATTCTTATTGATCATTTTTGATTGGCAGGAAAACTAGTCTGCAAAGTCCATTGAGGCAATTCATTTATCTAATGGTTAAGTAGATTTCCTGATTCTCTTCCATGTCTCGGTTGTGACTTAGGCAAATAGTTGTTTGAAATGAATCATCTTTTCAGCTAATGGAAGACTATTTTGTAATAGTCTTCCATGAGGACTCAGAACAAATATTACCATGTCTGAAATCATCACTGGTTCACCCCTCTATCCCTTGGCCACATGCACAATTCTCTTTTTAATATTTTATTTTATATAATTCTTACATCATTTTTCATTTTTGCACAATGTATGCATTTTCATTTTGGTTATATTCCCCATACAATTGCACCCCCCCTTATTTTGACCCTATTCCTTCCTCTCCCCGCCTCTCCCCCCCCCCCACCCCAGTGTGTCTCTGGTTTATAGTTGCTTGTTGACTTTGATTTTCACTTTGTATTAATTAGTCTCTTTCCTGGTCCTTTATTTAGGCTTTCTAAGTTCCTGCTATGAATGAGACCATCTGGTATTAACTTTTTCTTTCTGACTTATTTCGCTGAGCATGATCCCTTCTAGCTCCATCCATGTTGCTGCAAACTGCATGTGTTTATCTTTTTTGATTGCTGAGCAATATTCCATTGTGTATATGTACCACATCTTCTTGATCCAGTCTATTTTTGGGCATTTGGGTTGTTTCCATAGTTTAGCTATTGTAAATAGTGCTGCTTTAAACATAGGGATGCAGGCGCCCTTTTGAATTACTGTTTCTGGTCATTTGGGTAAATACCTAGGAGTGGAATTGCTGGATCATATGGAAGCTCTATCTTTAGTAGGTCAAGAAATCTCCACACAGCTCTCCATAGTGGTTGGACCAGTTTGCACTCACGGAACAATGGAACCAAATAGAAAATCCAGAAATAAACCCACAGATTTATGTCAACTAATCTTTGACAAAGGAGCAAAGAATATGCACTGGAGCAAAGAAAGTTTGTTCAATAAATCGTGCTGGGAAAACTGGGTTGCTACATGCAAAAGAATGAAGCTTGACTACTACCTCACACCATGGACAAAAACCAACTCAAAATGGATTAAAGAACTAGACATAAGACCTGAAACCATAAAATATATAGAAGGAAATATAGGCGAAACACTACACGACATGCACCTCAAAGACATCTTTACAGACACATCACCCAAAGCAGTGATAGTGAAGGCAAAGATAAAAACAGCTGGGACTGCACAATTCTTCTCTTAACCAAGTTTTCCTTCTATCAGTGCCACTGATGAACAGGTAACCTTATTTGACTAAATGATCATAGATTCTGTCCCTATGCTTCAGTACAGGAATAATTTCTATTGTGCATTTTTGTGACAATTCAAGTGAAGGAAATAATTTTTAGGGTATAATTAAGGTGGAAGAATACAAGGCCTTTCTGGTGGCACAAGGAATTAAGCACAGTGCTTTGAAGCTATCTGCAGCCTCTGCAGCATGAGTTCCATCCCTGGCTGGACAGAGAGATACCTACATGGTGCAGCAGACCTCTCCTGTGTCTCCCGCTGCTCCTCTTAGCAGTGTACATCTGTACATCTGCCTGTTCTGCTCCCTACTTTGTCTCTGGTGAATCCTCTCACCCACCACACCTATGGCCTGTACCCTAGTTCTTGTATGCATTAATAAATAATTCTTTAAAAAAAAAAGAGGGGCCTCCCCATAGCACAGCGGGTTGAGCATAGCGCTGTGAAGCTGTCCGCAACCTCCACAACAGCGGATTCCCAGCTGGCCAGGGAGATACCCACATAGTGCGGCAGACCTCTCCTGTCTTACATGCTGCTCCCCTCAGCAGTCTTTCTGTCAGTCTGTCTGTTCTGCTCCCATTCTGTCTCTGGTGAATCCTCTCACTTTCCCAAGCCTCTGGCCTGTACCCCAGTTCTTGTATAAATAAATAAATCTTAAAAAAATAAAAGAGGAAGAATACAGACCTGAGTTCTTGGATGAGATGGAAATAAAGATTTTAAGTAAGGAAAGATAAATTAGCACTGTATTTCTCTTTTTTTATCTTTCTGGCAACCAGAGACTAGGAAAAATTATTAATAGTGCATTTAACGTCCAATAATTATTTGTTTGGCTTTGGTCTTTTAAGTTAACATGTGCATAAAACACCACTCAAAGTATTCCTTTCCACATTCTCCCTTCCCCTCCTATTCCAACAACAAAAAAACTGACAAAATAATTTAAAAGTATACAGAGAAAAATTTATTTTTTTTAAAGATTTATTTATTTATTCAAGCACTGAGTACAGTCAGAGGCGTGGGAGGGTGAGAGAACTCACCAGAGCCAGAGCGGGGAGCAGAACAGGCAGACTGATGAAGTACACTGCTGAGGGGAGCAGCGGGCGGCAGGAGAGGTCTGCGCGCCATGTGGGACCCTCACCCGTTGGCCGGGGATCGAACCGGCAAAGCAGAGGCTGCAGGCTGCGGGCAGCCTCGCAAGCCAGCGCTCAACCGCTGGGTCACTGGGGAGGACTCAGAGAAAAATTTAAATGTACTTGCATTCTCATATCCATGACCATGCTGGCTTCAGTTGCTCCCATGGTCATTGCCCTTCATTAAGTCATGGAGACTAATTGAGACCAGGCCTGGGAGTTTTCTATGTGGAAAAAAAAAATGAAAGACTATTTAGCATTTGCATGATGCCTAATAACTTTTAAATAGATTATTTTTAAATCTATGGGATATATTCTATTACAAATTTCAGTAGGAGCAAGGTTAAATAAGAGGTCTTCTTCCTTAGCACCCTTAATAAATTGCTTTAAAATTACTTGTTATGTAATTTGTTTTATAATAATAATTCCTTACCCCTAAATACTTTTAAAATTTAATAATATATATTATTTTTATGAGAATTTTAATAATTTTCTTTTCAGTAAAATGTTCTTATTTATTATGATTACTTTTGATTTGGCATTAAAGTAACTTTTCATGTTTTTTTTTTAAAGATTTATTTATTTATGGATACAAGAGCTGGGGTGCAGGCCAGAGATGCAGGGTTGAGAGGATTCAGAGTGGGAAGCGAACAGGCAGACTGACTGAAATACACTGCTGAGGGGAGCAGTGGATGAGACAGGAGAGGTCTGCCTCCTCTCCCTGGCTGGCCGAGGATGGAACTCATGCTGCTGAGGAGGCTGCAGATTGCTTCATAGTGCAGTGCTATAACCCCTTGTGCCACCAGGGACACCCTATAGTAACTTTTCTTGATGTTAGAGGTGTTGGCATTATCCCTTCCTCATTTGCTTGTTCTCCTGCTGTCTTGTGGTAGTGTCAAGATATCTTCAATTTTGTCCTTTGTTTTTCCTTTTTTGAAAAAATATCATCTAATGAAACCAGAATGATTTTTATCTTTAAAAACTGTTAATTTAAGTTTGTGTACTTTTAAGACCTCCATTTTAATGTCATTTATCAGAACATTGAATAATCTAGTTTGGCTGCTATCAGGTTAAGAAATTAGACTGCCTTTCCATGCTGTCATGGGCTTCTTGACCAACTCTGAATTATTTTTTAGTTTGTAAGCGCTCTCTGCCTTCAAAATCTGTTTGTCTTCTCTGATCTAATAGACACTTGCTTTCCATGGCCCTCGAAAGCAGACTAGGCCTACGCTCCTTCTCTGACTGCCCTAGTTCTTTTGAATGCTCCTTCCCCACTCTCTCTCTGGAACTGGACCTTTTTCTCTGAACAAATGAGTCACGTTTATCTAAAGCTTACCTTTCAACTCTTTAGTTTTTTCTTCTTTTGCTTATGTTTGGGGCCTCTGGAAATCTGAGCCTGGGGAAAAGAAAAACAAATACTGTGAACTTTTCTTCCTAAGAATGCCTTGGCTCTTACCGGTTCTGTGTCTCTGCAGCAGACACAAAGCCTGCATATCCATTTCACATAGATCCTTCTCCCCAGAGCTCTTTTATCCCAACGTAAAGAGAAGAATTTATAGTCATCTGGTGAATTTCAACACAGTAATTGAAGTTTTTAAATAGAAATTTTACTGCTTAAGATTTTGACTAGGATTATCTGATTAATCATTATTATTAATTATATTAGTAGTAATGAACACTATCAATGGATTGTTTTTTTTATGTGCCTAGTGAGGAGTTAAGTAGTTCACAGACACATTATATAAGAACTCTAGATTTATTGAATAACAATCACCTCTCCATTTTAGTCAATATTGTGTTTTATGGGCCATCTGCTGACAGTCAATAAAAGATGTTTAGGATCATGGTCCTTGGATCAGAGACCTGGGTTCATTTCTTTGTCTGCCAAGTAATACATGTATGGCCTTGTATAAATTAAACATGGTTTTATGTAACAAATATTGTTTTAAGATGTATATTCTATTTATTTACCTTTTAACTAGTTGTAAAATTTAAAATTCCTTAAGTGTAAAAATTTTATTACCTAAGCTACATCACTAGTCCAAAGAAATGATGCCTAACTCATAGAGTTATTATGAGATACAACCAGGTTATATATACAAAACCCTTCACTTAGAGTTTGATTCATACCAGTAGTCAGTAAACTATAGCTCTTTTCCCCTACCCCAGTAGTTATCAAGCTGATAGCTAGTAGGCAAGGAATCTGCCAGGATCTCATTCTTTATATATCATAATATTTCATAAAAATTTCTGGCAATAAAATGATTAGGATAGAAATAATCTGAAGTATAATAATATGAAAATTTCTAACTTAGCTATATAGCTGATCAATTTTGAAGCAAGTTCAAATCTTGGTTAAAATTTTACATTTTTCCCATTTTATTTTTTATTTCCTGGATAAAAATCACTGTTTATTCTGGAAATCAGTGGTTTATTGTAAACCTGAATCTCTCCTTTCAGATAAAATTTAAAAGGCAAAAGTTTTCAAGTACTTGAGGACTTGAAAATACTCAAAATATGACATAGCTATTAGTTATTCCGTCAGAGTACCTACATGTAACACACTAGGAAAAGGGAGTAGTAAAGTCAGAATTTTTTTTAGAAAAGTAGCCTAGAATAGTGGAATACATGGTAATTTATATTAGCCAGGGATCTCTAATCTGTCAAATAACAAAGATAAGGGAGCAGTTGTATAATTTCTGACACCCTACGTATTAAGGTCAGGTATAAACACCTCCGTACTGAAGTAAAAGTTCTAGCCTCCTTTTCATATTTTTTTCCATATTTTCTCAGGGAGCACACTCAGGCCGGACCAGTTATTCTTCCATAAATATATTATACGAGTTGACACTTTTGAAACTTCAAAACTGGTTGTACTGGGTTAGGAATTACATGTCTCTCACCTCAGTTCTCCTCAGCCAATACTCCACTCATCTTTCACATGTTAGTTTTGGGCCTGCAACCTCTTCTTTTCTCTTTCTTGTTAGCAATACCCAACTTGATATTTCCACAGCAGTTAGGCTTGGTTCTCTAGTATATCATTTATTTAAGTCTGTGTGTATTGTGTATTTTTTTCTTGTATTTTTTAAAGTGCAAATCTGAGTACTTAATAACATTTAAAGAAATGGAATCATTAGTTAATCTTTCTATATAGAAAACACCAGATCTAAGACAGTTTTATAAATAAATAGATTATTTCAGTCAAATAAGATTTTCCAGAGAACATCCCCCTTCTTCTTATTTTTTTTATTTTTTATTTTTTTGGTGGGGGGAGGAGGTTGCCATAAAGAATAGATGTTTATTTCGTACAGGATGCCAGCAGATCTGGTATCTGGAGAGGACTTAACTTCCTGGTTTACAGATGGTCAGCTCATCTTCTTTTACCCTCCCTTTGTGGAGAGTACGTTTGAAAATTTTAAATATGTAAAATTGTATGGTTTTTCTATGTCACTATGTGATTGTTATAATAATAATTCTTTGTTCAAAAACTTTCCGTGGGACCAATATTCTTAGTGTTCTTCATATGCTACTATAATCCTCTGGGATAATAAACAAGCAGATCCCTTTCTTTAAGTCTCCAGCATTTCCCAGAGGAATAGAATAATTTTAAAGTGCAGGGTTCTGGTGGTGTTTTAATATGTGTTGGAGATTCTACATTTAGCATCATTATCGTTTGTGTATATTAAAATCATTTTTAAACTGACTTATCATGGCTTTAATTAAGAAGCATTTGTACAAAAATCTGTAAAGTTCCACAATTATAATAATAATAGTAATGTAGTTATTTGAATTTAGTTGCAGAATAGGTAGTACAATAATTTTACTGCTTTTGCTCTTTTTCTTGACTTTTCTTTCACTAACATTGCCAACAAATTCACAAATGTACTGGAGCGCTTGAAAATCTACTATATAAGGCTCTGTGAGAGCTAAGAGATACAAAACATGTTTTCTGTCTTCAAGCCATTTACTATCTCATAGAGTTAAACACACCAATAAGTTAGCAAATGCTGGGTGTGAAAAGTCTGATAGGAGCTGTCAAAATTCAGAGCTGTCAGGTTGCTGGGAAAAGAGGAATCTCTTCAACTTGAGATCAAAGAAAATATAATTGTTCAAGTGACATCTGGACTGAGTTTTAGATGGTGAGTGGAATTTTGGATAAGAGGAGAAAAAGAAGATAGCATCTTTAGTCAGAGAGAACAGCATGAAAAATGGTCTAGTCTTGTAAAATGAAGTTGACTACTTGAGCTGAGCAACAATTTTGAGGGTTTTTTTTTTCTTTCAGTAAATAATGGTATTGTTTGCTTTATTTGACAGGCAATAAAAATACTGTAAAATGTAAAATGTGTGATATAATCAAACAATATTTTAGGGAGATAACATAAAATTGAATAAGGTAACTTGAAGACTAAGAAGGCATAATTTAGGGGAGTGTTGATAGGAGAATGAAATAAATAATCAGGGCAAATGTGAAAACTGCTATGGAGAAAGAATTCACAGGATTTAACTTTGATATAGGTGATACAGAGAATGGAAAGACTTATAACCAGAGATCTGAGACTAATAAACAGACTAGTGAAGAAATTATGTTTTTCAATTTTTAATCTAACCAAGTATACATCTTTACTTTCACCCTAGTTCCCTTTAGTGGCAAACCTTTCTTTCTTCTTCATTTACTTTTCATAATTTTTTATAAATTAGTTGTCTTCAGTTATCATTTTCACCATTCCATTTTCCATAAAGGCCTTGGCCTCAAAATCTGTTTTCAATCAAGGCCACCCCACCAGTATTTTTTAGGTAAAGGTCTTTGATGGTCTCTCTGTGGCTTAATATGACAGACAATTTCTATTCCTTATCTTCCTTAACCTCACTGAACTATTTGAGAATGGGAATTAATTTACCCTTTTGAACTCTCTGCTATCTTGGACTGTGACACTGCTATCTCTTTGTTTCTTTTCCTATTTATCTGACTCTTTAAAGAACAATGCTTCCTTAACCTGTTTCATGAATAGTCCTGTTTCTCAACTCTCTGTTTCCAGCCATTATACATTATTTCATACTTTTCCTATGGTTTCAACCATTATTTCTAATGTCTTTAGTCAAGTATTGAGCATCTAATTTTGTCAGGCATTGTGTTAATGCCACAAATTGCCATCTGTAGCTCAGCTCTTTCTCTTGAGCCTCAGATCCAAATTGCCTGTCTACTTGAGTTAATCTCCTGATTGTCTCCCAAGTCCTGCAAAGATAGCATTCCACATTTTGATCCTTCCTCAAACCTGCTGTTACTGCTCTTTTTTCTCGGTGAATGGCAACATCATTCTTCCAGTTGACCTAATTAGATCCTTGGAGCCATACTTGACTCTGCTTTTCAGTAGGTGACAGTATGGACAGATACCAATGGCCAGAAACCAGATGTTTTCAAGACATAGAATTAAATATCTCCTGAAGAGAAAGGGGAGTAGAAGGGAGATATTTTTAAGTGAAAAGCATAAAATGAGACATAACCATTTTTCCCATGGAATTGACTAATATGTAATTATGGAATTTAAATATTGAGATTAAAGTGAATGATCAAAAACAAGTACAAAATATTGTCCACCTGAATATATGACTTAAATTTATGCCTTTTAATTTTTTCAATTACAATATTTCTTTTAATACCAGTCTGTGATTTTTTTTTTAAAGATTTATTTATACATACAAGAACTGGGGTACAGGCCAGAGGTGGGGGGGTGAGAGGATTCACCAAAGACAAGAGGGGGGAACAGAGCAGGCAGATATGCTGAAGTACACTGCTGAGGGGAGCAGTGGGAGAGTCAGGAGAGGTCTGCTGCACCATGTATGTAGCTCCTTGGCTGGGAATTGAATAGCTTCATAGTGCGCTGCTTAACCCCTTGCACCACCAGGGAGGCCCCACTTCTTACTGTTTTATTTAGTGACTCCTGCTTGTGTTAGATTATTTTCTTGTGTGATTTATGATTTTTGGTTTTGAAGTTTTCTTCAATAAGAATGCCCCATCCTGTCCCTTCCTGGTAGAATGCCATGGATCCTAGATTGTTTAAATGATAATATATATGTGTGTTTGCTCAAATGTTTTAGGATAGGTTTTTAATTTATAGACTTGAGAATTCTGCTACTATCCTGTGAGACAGTGTAATACTATAAATGTGTTTGTTTTAAATTTTAAAGGAAAATTTTCTTCTACTTAGCCCCTAGACCAAATGGAATACCCCTGTTACAACCAGTCTTCACCAAGTGTGATGAATTTGTCCCTCTCCTCTTTCACTCAAAAGATACTCCTTCATTTTCATAGCTTTTATAGGGATCTCGCTTTCTACATCTAACTTCTCATATGTGCAATGTCATCTTCATAATTCAAATGGACATTTAATCTGCATCTCCTAGAAATGAAGTTTTATCTGAGTCTGATAACTCCCTAAACACCTATTAAGTCACTTTACAAATCTCTGATTTTATATTTTTCTTTATTGCTGGTACCTAGGGATTTCTCTTTCATTTTGTTAAAGTCATCTGTATATACATATATATATATTCTTATTGTTTTGGTTATATATTATTTATTGTTTCTCTACTTTTATAGCAGGGGTCCCTTTATAAGAATAGTCAACCAGGTTTTAAGAATTAGACTGGAAAAAAGTATAGTTTGTGATTCAACTTGTTCCTTTATTTTCATTATTAACACTTATCTACTCTCCCATTTTTGACTGTCCCTGTTTTGTCTGTATGCTTAGACAACCACAAAATTTCAGATCCTGCCCTAAATGAAACCAATGCCTATATATAACCCTTCATTTCTTCTTACCCATAAATTAGTCCCTATATGTGCCTAGGCCTCTACTGTATCATTTCTTTTACCTTGTAATTTAAAACTATATACATAAAACACTTATGGGGTGAGAAGGCATAAATCCTTCTAGTTGAAAAAAATGCAATTAGTGCTTTGGGGAATTCGGGTTTATCATTGCAAAATCCTGTTCTGTAGGGTAGTGGTGTGATTTGGTATAAAGAGAAGTAATAGAAATGTTCACAACAGAGCCCTAGGATATAAAAGTCCCTTTGTGTTTTTCATTACTAGGTCATTACTTGCCATTCTTTACAAAATAAACAGGAAGAATTGTTTCCAGGTTCTGAAGTTCAAGAGTTTTGGGGAAAACTTAGTAAAATGGAAACTGAAATATTTAAAGATAAAAACTACAACTGAGAAACAAAATTTGAAGGTGGATATTTTCATACCAACAGAAATAGGAGGCCTGTTTCTGCAAGCTAAAAATGTGTTTAAACATTTTCATTCAAGAATCTAAGAAGTTATACAACTTTGCAATTTTTATAACCAAAAGGTGGCAGTGTTCCATTTGGTTTCCTTTGGAACTGTGTTTTCCAGAAGTATAATTTTCCCATGTATCCTACCTCTAATTTACTTTTAAAACAAATACTATGCAATATTATTATTCTCATGTGTGCCAAAAGACAATTATGATTCAGAAGAAAAAAATTGGTAATAAAAGCTTTAAAAGGTTTATTGTATAGGATATTTTATCTGTAAAATTAAAAAAATAGTCATTTTCAAGATCAACATATAAATGTTTGCATCAGACACTCTGTTTATTAGATTATCTCCTTGGTGCTTTATTCTGTTTTGAATATTGATTGATTTTATAACACTATGCAAGCAGTGATTTACTTTCAGATCTACCTAGCTTATAAAGGAAATTGTCCTGGGTTTAGTGTCCATGGCAGAGAATATGTTTGCATCAGTATGATTAAAAAGTTTTCTTCAGGAACCGAAAAATAAATATTTATGGCCATTGGTGAATGAGTTACATACACTCAAAAACATTCTTTAGCTGGTAATATTACAACGGGAGTTAAAAAAAAGTAATTGAAAAAATTTTCTATTCTGAATCTTGAATCTGTTACAAAATCTTAAATGAAAGTTTACTTGAGGCAAAAATTCTCTTTTACAATTATATCCTGGCAAGAATGGGCCTCACAGTCAATTATTATAAATAAAGTCCAGGTTTCTTAATTAAAATACAAAATATTGGCTCTCTTGCTTAGCCTGAAATAAGTTATGTCTTAAGGAGACTGCAATTATGGTGGCGCCTTCTAATGCCACTGATGGTCAGAGTCTGTCAGTGTTTGTATAAAACCCCATTTTTTAGAGCTTTGCAACAGTGCTGTGGATTGTTACTTTCATAGTAAAAGCTTGGCATCAAAATTCTAAAACAGAAGTTAGGGATTTTGTTTTGAGTTTGGTCTGGATACCAAAAAGGCTTTCATTTTTATTCTCATAAATAAGGGAAAAAGTAAACTCTTCCATTTATTATGTTTACGTGCTTGAGAATTTTATCTCTGTCTACCTACTATATATAAAAGTTATAATTAGCTATAGTTGGTATAGTTGAATTTGAAAACAACTTTCAAAGAAAGCTTTTATGTATTTGAATGATAACCAATTTTAATTGGTGAACCACATTTAGATTTTATAACTGATTTTATCGAAATGAATAAAATGATATTTTTTAGTTACTGAGTTAGTCACAAAGTCTTTTTAAATGACCTTGCTCTTTCCTTTCATGAAAAAGTTCTAAGACAGATTAGGTTGAACTAGTTTTCATTTCATCTTACTTTTACTCCCTTTCTCCCGATGGAAAGATTGCAAAGGACAATAACATTGACTCTAGTTGTTCAGTAAGAAGAGAAAAAAATCATGAACTACTTTTCATATCTTGGAGTCATAGGATGGTGCATTTTTTTACGTAGTATTTCTCCAGGTATTTACATAATTTGAAAAAGAAAAATTGAACCTTTTCAGTTCAAGGAAATTACTGTTAGTGCATATTTCTAGATTCATATTTATTATACTTTATCAGGTGCACTTGGCTGATGGTGTTATAAGTCATGTTGGTAAAAGAAAATGTCTTTTAGGAGATAAGCATTTCGACTTTTTGTATTAAATTTTGCTGAGCTGTTTTACCAATGTGAGAACAGTTTTTATGTAGTGTTACAATTATGACTTCCATCACTTAGACTTTGATACTAAATAAGTAAAGTAATAGGATGTCTCAATACTTTTTTTTTTTAGTAGAACTGGAGTGTAGGTCAGAGGTGCAGGGGGTGAGAGGATTCACCAGAGACAGAGTAGGGAGCATAACTTGGGGATTTAGTGAAATACACTGCTAGGGGAAGCAATGGATGAGACAGGGGTCTATTGTGCCAGATGTGGTTTAGCTCCCTGGCCAGGGATTGAACTCAGGCCGTAGAGGAGCTAGTGCTGAGACATAACCCCTAGATCACCAGGGAGGCCTGGAATACTTACTAATGTTTGTTCCATAGTTGGTGTTGTTTAGCTATAGGTAGATGCTTAGTAAATATATTTTAAACACGTGAATGAAAATGCAGTCCATTGGGCACCTATATGCCAAACATTGTGGTAATCATATGGATATAAAGCTACATTAGAAGAAAGTCCTGTTTTCCAGTGATTGCTCACCACATAGTGAAATTAATGGTACCCAATGTTTATTATTATGTGCCAGGCCCTGTACTGTCTTTTTAGATTAACTCATTTAATCCTTATAAAACCATATGTGGTATGAACTGTTATTTTCCCATTATATAGATCCTGAAACTGAGCCAGAGTATGGTTACACAACTATGAAATAGTGGACCCAGAATTCAAATTTAGTATAGTTCTTGAAAATAGATTCATGATCAGTGTTATCATGACTTTTCATTTATAAGACACAGATTAATTCTTTCCCAAAATGTACTGGTTAAAGATGAACTCTGGGATGTGTTTGGCAACACAGTAATCATTTCCTTAAATAAATGACTTCATGGCAAACTTTATTTGGAAAATGCTCCATGCTATCACTCCCATTCATCACTACCACCACATAGCTTTGTTTGTTCTAAATGTGCACTGGCATGCTATGTGCATTAGACTGTCTGTAAAAGGTACAAAAGTTGTTCAGTTACCTCTCAGTGACAGTGTTCTGAATAACAATGAGACGAATGTGATTACTTTATCCTTATGAAAGAATGTTCACATACTGTGTCATTTAAGAATCATGACAACTCTCTAAAATATGTTATTAATATACCATTTTTATTGGAGATGAAGAAACTGAGGCAGTGTTTAGGGACCTTTCTCACGTGTCACAAACTAGGCAGTAGGTGAACACTACTCGTGTCATTTCTGATCCCAACCCGTATGCTCTGAATTGCGTAAAGGGCTCCTTGTTCTTGCAGGCTTGCCTATGTGCTTTGGGTGATGGTCTTTTCCAGTCTTTGGTCAAATGTTGCTTAATTGCATCAAAGCTAAGCAAACAAATTCTTCCTTTCTTTTCATTCACTAAATTAATAAACAAACTACTTCCCTTACTACTAATGGAAACCCTCAGGGTAAATGTGCATTTTTAAATTTCTTTCCTTGAAGAGTAAAAGAACAGTTAATCAAACCTTTTATTTATTTTTTTGCCACTGCATTGGGATACCATGGGAACATATTTGAGATGAATTGATAAAATAAGGAGTGGATATCACCAGAGAAAAAGGCTGTTATGTCCTTTAAGATGTTGAGAGATTATGTGTAAAGATAACAGTATAAAATCCCTGACTTTGTCTAACTTTGACTCTCTGTAGACATAACAACCTTCTTTTGGGAAATGCTCTTTTCACAGTAACTATTTTCTGCCCATTAGTGATTACACAGGAGTCTCCGTTTATCAAAGTGCACAAACAAATGGAAAGGCTTACATGACTCTCAATTCTGCCAGGCCATGTGCACATGATAATGTTATGAAACACTTTGAATTTTATGAAGTACTTTCTTATACATTTTCCCATTTAATGGCCTCAACAACCCCATGGTGAGCTATTTTTATTCCCTCCCATTTTAGATTCAGAAAAATGATTCCTTCCTGTTATGAGTTGTATGATTCCAAAAGAATTTTCCAAGACCATTTCAACAGTAAGTGGCAAAATCAAGATACAAATTTAGTTTCCTGGCTATAAATCCCATGTACTTTCCATGCTAATCACTATGCTTCTCAAATATGTCTTGCTTAATTCATGTAGAAACTAAACAATAGGGACATTATCAAATTGGTCTTTGTCTAATGAGTTTTTCTCAGCGGTTTACTTTGTGCATTTGAAAATATACATAAAAATAATATATCTACATCTGGAGAATTCTTGGATTACTTTAGATATAGTAGAAGGTCTGACTTAGTTTTATTTTCTTAAAAAATAATTAGAAGATAACATGTAATTGATAAAGATCATACCCGTAAAATTTTCTAGGAAAAGCCTGAAAAGACATTTTAGAAGACAGTGTTGACTGATACTGCATATAGTTTAGAATCGTTAGAATCTCCTATTAAGAGCACTGTGTTTCAAATCAGAAGATAAAAGTATTGAGAATAAGAAAAAAATGCTTTGGACTCAAAGTTAAGGATTAAATTCAGTGTGGACTGGCATCAGGATGTAACTTTAATAGCTGTTTATTTTCTATTATTTTCATGGTAAGACTGCATCTCTCACTGAAATTCAGAGTTAATATGTCATATGCTTAACATATTCTCCAGAAATACTCAAAAAAATAAAATTATGGAAGACACATGAAGGGTAGTTGTACAAATTCCAAATGTATTCATGGTGTTCCAGGAGAAAATGCAAAGTCTAGCCACAAACATGTTCAACTATAACAAAAAAATAAATATTACGAAATAATGAGAGTTTCAAAAAGTTTTATATCTATTTTTGTAAATACAGTTGAGGTATAGACTACAATATTTGCCTCCATATATACAGACGCAACTTACAAGCAAAATGTACTTATCATAGAGGAAGACTATTCTATTGCAATTTGAATTT